>NW_027273865.1:9397500-10597500 GCF_046630095.1 Trachinotus anak
GATTTCCCAGGGAAAATCAATAACAGTTGCTCAGCAAAATACTTTTACTGGGTATTTTGTCTGCATAAAATGTCTTTATTTTGTATCCTTCCTCTGTTAAGTAAATTTATGATTATATATTGTAAAGTTTTTGTTCGTATTTTAATCAATTTCAATGGCAGGTCATTAGAAACAAGTGGAGTATGATTCATCAGTGAACTGACACATCAACAAAGGCATTTAACTCCATCTCTCTTTCTCATTTAACTCCATCTGTGTTACCCATGGTAACGAGCCTCAGACGTGATTGTACAGTAAAGTGGCCCTAATGGCCTCCCAGCAGTCACCCATGACAGGTTAAAGTCTTAATGGCTGCTTTTTATGGTTCTCACCCCCTCAGGAGGGACACAACACCTGTTAAATGGAGCTGCCTTGTCTCATAAGCAGGCATCCCACAAGTGGGTCGGGGCATCATGGTGCGGCTAGGGCTGAGGATTGATGTCTCATCAAATAAGATTTAGACTGTCTGGACATCACCACAAGCGGCTGATGGGAAAACACAGCAGAATGTACAACATATTAATGAATAAGGAAACATATACACGTGGGTGTCGACGTGCACTGCCGCACATGTGTGCAGAGAGCAAACACATGCATTAATGTCTCCACAGTGTGCTTTTGCATTAATAACTCAGAGAATGTGACAAAGACACAGCAGGAGAAACAGAGAGATAAAGGGCTATGTTTGCCTGAAGGAATTCTGACTTTGTAGGAGAAATGTATCCGTACAGTATTTCCTCCTATCTCAGAAGTGTTTCATTAGCTTCAGAGGCTTACAGCAAGCTTATCTCACACAAACACACATTCTTGTGCACAAACTAACATTTAAACATATGTTTGATTTTTTTTGTCTTCATGTTGTCTCACGGCTGATTGCTGTCATGTTTTTTTCTATTAATTATTTCTAAATCCAGTAACATAATGCAGAATTAAACCATGCGTATTAAGGAATTGAGGATGTTCTTTGTACAAAAAACTCTGGTAGTAATGTAATTTCACAGCCTATGCTTAATCTTGCATTTCATCTGCTATTTCTGCTCAGCCGGCCAGGACTGTTGAATGCGGGTGACCCAGGCTACCCCTGGTTAGCAGACTCTTGGCCAGCCACCAGCCTGCCTGTCAACAGCAGCTCCGGGGGACCCAATGACCTGAGTAACTTTGGCCGAGGAGGTGAGTGCTCTGGTGCTTTAAGACCAAGAATGTAAGAGATGAAAGATGATGACCTGCCTTCCTTTCTGTTCTACCAGAGCTCCTGTTGTTCATCATGTACATATATGCATGCAAGATGTATACATATGTGCATACTGCACCTGTGTTTGGATATACATTTATATATCACGTCAGAGGACAGCTAGAGCATTAACAACAGGGCCTCCCCTGTCGCCTGGCTGAGTAATGGCAAATAGTCCAGCTTTGTGTCATAGCCCATACCTCAGAGCAAGAGAATGTGAGGGGAGAGACCGTCAGAGGAGGCAGAGGAGCAGGGGGTGGATGGGTGTTTGAAAGGATGGTCTTGAGCAGCCAGTCGTGAAGGACAGGCGCAGCTTGACTGGCGCAGATGCGGACACTTCCGCCATGGCTCTACATCATCTCCCCTTCACTGGGCATGCAAACCATGCACTACGGAGAGTCTGCTTGCTCTTTTCCCCCCTTCCTCTGTTATCTCACACACACGCACACACTCACACATATGCAGAGCAGCAGCTTTATCCCTCATGTATATGAGCAGAGAAGGGAGGGGAGTGAGATATCCTCACATGTGGAGGGGAACAGGGCACTGTGGCTTGGAGGCTGAAGATTGGAATACATGAATAACTGGGATGAATTTTTTCAGTGAGTTTAACCTGTTAAGTGCTGTTTCTTAAGACGTGAGCTGACCTGCAAGCACCAAGACCCAGACTGTAATTCCATAAGAATCAAGGACCATGTGCACTTGGATCACAGGTCACTGAAGCCCCGACATACAGCTCAATAGCCCTGTTCTCTTTATCTGCTGTAAAAACAGACAGCTTTTTCTTTAAATACTTCAGGGTTACAGGTTAGGAGAACTTTTACCATAGAGAGCAGCTTTCCTATATTCTCCATCCCTTCCTCTTTCCTAGATCTCCCCACTGGTCAAGGGGATAAGACAGGCACCATGCTCTCTGATGGAGCCATCTACAGCAGCATAGACTTCACCACCAAAGCTAACTACAACAGCCCTGGCCAAACATCCCAGGCCACTCCCTATGCTACCACTCAGATTCTCCACTCCAGCAGTATCCATGAGCTGGCTGTGGATCTGCCCGAGGCCCAGTGGAAAGCCTCACTCCAGGCCAAGCAAGAGATGGCCAACCTGGGCTACTCCCTGCCCGACAAGAATTCCTGCAACAACAGTAAGTTCCATGGAGAAAGTGGGTGTGCCAATAGCACATGCTGGGGATGTTGCTGCCCTCACGTGATGGAGGTTTAGCAAGTTGATATAGAGTTTATATGATTATGTGTCAGCTTGAGCCTTTATTGTCGTCTCATTCAGAAACAAATTCACTGAACTAAGATCACAACCTACAAGTTTACAGTTGTGACACGACAGCCATTTGGTATTTAAGCTTTTCCACTCAAAGTCTCAGAACCTCTCCTAACCCTACCGTGGTGCGGGGAGGTTGTCTGAAAAAAAAAAAAAAAGCTACTTTTCCCCCAGCAGACATCATCTTGGTTTCTCTCCAAGGTTGAATAAACATCTCTTGAAGGAGTAGTGCAGTTAAGTCATCCATTTTCTTGCTGGGTGTTCACTATGGTACCACTCCTCCTTCAGTTTGAGAGTAATTGCCAATCCATTTTAGCTTGACTAATGTTTAAGAAAATAATCCAAATGAATTACTGTGGATTTGATATGGGATTTTTTTAAAGCAGAGTGGGGTTTCGCACTTAAGGTGTAATGAGCATTCATCGGTTGTGTATTCTAATACATATTTATGATCTCATTTTCCAACAGTCTAAAGCTGATTAATTATATTTTTTTACATAGTCAGCCTAATGCAATGAATCTTTAAAAACTACTTTTCTAATTCTCCCTGGCATCATTTTAAGAAGGATGATCACATATTATTTTGTGTTTGATTATATCTCTCTGAAGGAGGACAAATATTGAATTAAAATCTCTACTGTTGACTCATTTATCTCATTTTGGGAATCGAAAAGATTAACACTATAATTTTTTCAGATCAATAGCAAATTGAATTTGTCCAACACACATATTGTTGGTTGCATACAAATCCCAAAGTGAGTGAAGCATTAAATAAGTGCAGCTTGTCGACTGTATGAATCCTGAATATATCCTGCTTGCTTGATGCTCTAACTGCATGTTTGCATGTGCTTGTGCTAACTGCCAATCACCTGATGCCACTGTGGTTTTTGCCCTTTAACCCCCACTGTAGCCCTCCTTTTCATTCCTGACTACCGATTGGCCGAAGGATTGTCTAATAGAATACCACACAACCAATCACAAGATTTCAGCACCACCAGCTCTCACAACAGCTCAGAGCGAAGCGGCAGTCTCTCAGGTTGGTTTATGCAGCAGAGAATTTTATAAGTAAACTGGGAAACTCTCTGGGGCTCTGCCGCTTGACTTTATGATTGACAGATGTCTTAATTGCTTCATTGATCTGTTATTTGCATGTACAAACCTGACATCTAAGAAATGTTTTTATTAGCATAGTCCCTCTCCCTCACCAGAGATGCCTTGCTCACTCAGCTCCCCCTGCTTACAGTTCATTACATGTGAACACTCACTTCTGAGTTTACTGGCTACTAATGCATGTAGCCATGTTGTGATAAAGGACAAGAGTTGGACAAGGGTTATTGGAGCATAAAGAAGCAGGGCATTTAAATCAGAGAGAAAGAATAGTACTATGATCTCCTGACAGAATATGGCTGCAAGTGTTAATGTTGGGTTTCTGCCATCGCTGCCGGTTCTTCTAAAGGCTTTGTCTCTCACTTTGTGACTGAGGAGATGGAAATAGGGGCAGAGGGAGTCTTTCAGACAGAGTGGACTTTACACACACACACACACACACACACACCATTAGAGATGCTTGGCTGGTTAAAGTGGCAAAAATACCTCCCTTTTTCCCTCTTCCCCTAATGGTTGCCGACTACACTAAAACCCATGTTCAGAGAATTACAATGTCATTTATAGGACACCAAGGCAGCCCTCTGCCTGCCTCCCCTCCACTCTCCTCTTTTATCTAGTTACAAGCCACTGCCTTAACTGGTCTCTAATTCAGTGCTCTGGCGCACAGTGGGCTGGAGAGAAGGATGTGAAGTGGCCATGCCTGACAGGCAGATTCTTCCCATAGACACACAGGTTACTGAAGGCTCTTACTGGGCTTGGCATGATTTCGTGAGACCAAGAGAACTATGTGTATTCGCTGTCTCTCCAGAGTTAGATGAGAAGATCGATACCAGTTTCATATCTCTCTGTTAAATATGAAGCTACAGTCACCAGGAGGTTTGTTTAGCATCAAGACTAGAATCAGGGCAAAACAGCTAGACTGGGCTCCGTCCAAAGATAAAAGAATTCACCTACTTGCACATAGCCACCCTTAAAACCACAGCATGTCATTTTTACAGTTGGGTTGGCTGAAGCTTAAGGTTATTGTCAATGGAAGGATATGATAGTGGCATTAATCTGCTTATCTAACTAAGCAAGAAAGTGAATAGTTAATAGCACTGCCAGATAAGTAAAAAGAAGGAATGTAAAAGTTTGCATTGTTACATACATTACAAATGTATGTGGATATTGTTAGGGAGATTCTCTTACTCTTACATAGTATTTAGATGATGGATGGCCAACATGAGCTCAACAGGTCGGCCAGGTTTGGACAAAGATTTAGCGTTTAGAGAATTTGGGGTTTTGGATTGGTTACAGTCACCTCAGCCTTTTGACGGTCATTCACAAGGTGCCGATACATGTGTAATCAGGGTAAACAGTCAAGCTGTGGCCATGGTAACAACAACAAGTGCATGACAGGATAACACAAACTCAGTGCTTCATTGTACACTAACTGGGTTGGGCTTGGTTTTGGTTCGAACATAAAAAACAGAATGCCTGTTGGGTTGGGGTCAGGCTTGGTTACTACTCTCTTGGACTCGGGTCTGGTTCGGACAGAAATATGCAGCCCGAGCCACACTCCAATAGTTGTACATAAATAACAAACATGACCACAGGAATGTATACTTGGGAATTAGTCAAACAGCAATGTGTCTGTAATGGTAAAAAATAAATATCTGAACAAGACTGAAATAGTATTGTCTATATGTATTACTGATACTATAAGAAATAATTAGCAAAAGCCATGATATTCCTTAGACTCATTGCTATACTGAATAAGGGATGATCACCAAGCTGAGGTTCTGACTGTGTATTGTATGTCATATAGTGCAACTCACCACAGTGATGGAAATTTTAATCAGCACAAGCTTAGATCTGATTCAGATTTCAACCAAAGTAAACCCAGCATTTGAAGGGGGGGTGCCTTGCTCTCCCTCGAAGGAGATAGAAAGAATAATGAATGTCAGGTCTGAAGGAGGAGAGCAGGATGAAAAGGAACAGAAATAGAGCAGCTTTTATGGCAGCATGGATCTCCACTGGGGGCATGAAGCTGCTCATTAAAACCTTTCATAGTGTAGGGGAGAAGAGGTAGCTGGTGTTTTCTATGTTTTCTGTATCGTTAGAGACCCTGAAGACTCCCCATTCCCCTCTACTCACACCAGGCTCTCTGTAAGGCTACTAAGCCCATGATCATGGGAAGTTCATGGTTGTGTGTGACTTGTAGTGCTCCTGCACTCTCTGTACGTGTTGCATCTCACCTCATTATGTGACGTGTTTTTTTTGTTATTTGTTTTGTTTGTTTGTTTGTTTGTTTTTAATGATGATACATGACTTTCAGTTAATCTTATGTCCTTTTTGAAAGTATTCTCCCACCCATAAGTTATATGTGGCTGCATAGTCTTCCTAGAGTCTCTGCTCTGTGGTTTTCCCCTTAAGCACTGACGCACCCAGTGAAAACAAAGCAAGCTCAAGGCTATGCAGCCCTACAGTTATAGGCTGGGACCGCCCAAACCTTGGGTATAAATACCCAATGCTGTATCTATATTTAGTATGAGTTCCCCTTTGAAGAGAGGCCCAGTTTTGTCAGAGGAGATGGGTTCGCTGTGTAATTCTTGTATAGCTCCTAGCCACAGCCTCTTTCTCTGTATTTTTCATATTTGGGGTGAACTGTTATAATTCCAGTGCCAGTCCATCCCTAGAAGAGGCTCATTTACAATATTGATGGCCGGTCTTGTGTGGAGGGACTAAGGATGATTGAACAATCACGTCAGCTCACCATTTATTGGTAAAAGTCAAGTGTCGCCCAGAGGTACGATTAGAAAACCCAATTACTTCCAGACTATACTTACACTGTGGTGCCGCCTGCCTTGGGCTTACAGTTGTTTCTTTTATTACTTCCATTCTTTATTAATCTTATTCTGACACTTCTTCTATCTCCTCATGCCTGCTTTTTCTTCTCCTGCCCCAGTATTTTTACCATGCTCATCTTTTTTGTTTTTCTTGCTGGAAAGAGATTTTTAATAGCACTATAATCAAAATTTTCTGGACCTGAAACACATTATACAGCATTTGTGATTTCTGTGCCATCTGGCTTTCATGAAAATCAATAGAAATTTACCTTATTGCTTTTGTAAGTTTCTTTTGATGACAGTGATCTACTCCATTTATTAAATTACATTAGAATGCATGATGTTACATTGCACAAGATGCAATATTGGCAGCTTTTTTTGTGGCACTGGGAAAAGTGATTACAGGCCTTTGGCAGGGAAGGCTAACCAACAGATGACAGATACAAATGTGTTCAACAGAGTTTCCCAAAGATGGCTTTCACTAGTCTGTGTGGCTGGTGACGTCAGCCTGAGCTTTTTTCTGGATTGAGATGTAAGGGGTTTACTGGTAGAGCCACTTCAGCCTGCCACGAATAGATTTATATATGCAAATACAGTACTGTATGTCTCCTTCCCCTCCATAGGCACAAGAGAAGAAACATGTTACATATATATTATAAATCTTTCACCTAACGCTCAAAACTAATTGTGTATGTAGGGTTGTACAACTTAGAGATAATGTACAATGTGTGTTTTTTGACGATGTGATCTCACCATTGTCAGCAATGCTAAAGAGACACATTTGCTTCATATACCGTCAATTTTAAAGAGGCAATACATGTTTCTGCCAGAGTTATTTTGGGGTTGAGATTATTGATTTACCTTATAGATACAAACTTAATATTTCATGTATCATTAAAAAGCACTTTATCCTCAGTGGACGTTCAGTGGTGACACAGATGTAACCTGTCTGGATCAGTGAATCTTGTCTTTTCTGTGCACTTTATTCTGAAAGTATACACTCATGTTGTCAGCTTATTACCTAGCTAAACCTAATGCAGCCTTATACACCGGTCCTGCAATGAATCCTCCCTTCATTATGTTTTTCTTGAAAATGTGTTATAGAGGTGCAGTTTTGTTTTTGATTTGAATGGGGTGAACAAAATAATTAGGAACACCTGTCAAAATAAGGCAATATAGCTCAACAGCCCCACAATTTGTAGCCTTCAAAATGATCATACAGTTGGATAAACGCCTCTTTACCACAGTTTCACAAGCATTATAACATTCATCAAGGAGGATTTATTGCAGGGCCGTTGTATTAGACTACATTACTTTTAGAAAGATGTTCCTAATGAAGTGACAATGGAGTGTTTATAGCAATGATGTTCAAATATGACATATTTTGTATCTGTACTACAGTAGATACCATATGTTAGTTGCTTTTACTCTTTTACTCTCTAAAATATCTTTGGATATTTGGATAAAATATCTTTGCTCTGGAGAGCAGGAGGATTATATTAGTTTCTCAACAGAAAAATAATCAACTTGATGAATTAATTAAGGTTTAGGTCATTTTTAGCAACAATGTAGATCATCCCTTGGTTCAAGCTTCTCAGTTGTGATCATATTCGTTGTCTTTTGAGATGTTGAACTAAATATCTTTGGTCCTTAGACTGTTAACTGATTTAAAGATTTCACCTTGAGCCTACAGAAGTTGTGACATCCATTTAACTCTAAATAGTGACATTTTATAGACCAAATAATAGCTGATTTATCAAAATGATATGTAATCAATAATAAAAAATATACATTAGTTGCAGCCCTCATGTTATGTTAAGATATTCCACCCACTGAGGTACATAAGCCAACAGTTCCTCAGGTCTGTAGTCGTTGTAATTGTATGGACTGAACTGTGAGCAGGTATACTAAAATTATAAAAGGGCACAGCTGTTGCCTGTTGCTCTTGTGGAAGTTGTGGTAATATATTTCCAGATGTTTTCTTCCCCCAATATTTTTTAATGATTAATAAATTGCTAGTAGATAAGAAAAGCTCTAAAATGTAGTTGAAGTTCATGTTTATAAGCTTCAGGGTGAAATGTTCTTGTTTTTTTTTAAATGATATGATGATCAAACCCCACATAAGAGTTTTGCCCCAGTATGTCTTTAAAAATATGTGTATACTGTATATTCTTCAACTTAAAAGCAGATTTTGGCTTGAAGGCAAATGTGTTTTAAAGTTAAAAAAAAAATTTCTTCCACTGTGACCAAATCGTATAAAACCCAGTATTGACCTGGCTGGCAGATTTATAAAGATGGATGGGACAGAGGAGAATCTGGTGTTGGAGGGATATGAGTGGAAATGGATGGGGTTAGCGGCACTCCGGTGTAATAAAAGAAATGAAAGTAGTAATAGACTCTCAGTGAATTCCATTAGGGACACACTGACACTACACAAGCCATTCATTATGATGATGCTGTGAAGTGAGATATTTTATTGTGGCAGCCAAAGCCTGGTGTGAAAGGGGACACTGAGGGATGGGTGGAGCACAAAGGTCTGCCTCAGCCTCGTTTACTGCCGTTCTCTCCTGTTTCTATGGAGATGTGAGGCTTTTCAGCCAATCAATCAATGCAGGCATGCTTTTCATCAGGAAACCTTGAGCTTTTCTATGTACGCACTGACACACAGGAGCCCATTAAAATCTTGTGTTTGAAAATGTGTATGACTTTCCAAGGGTATGTTGAAATTGAGTCCAAATGGATCTGTAATCTGAGTAACATGTTTTGGCTAAATTGAGTTTCTTTTCACATTTGTTACATGACAAAAGCAGCTACTGTAATTTGTAATGCTATCCCACTTGTAAAGTTGCTTTTAATTGATTTTCTTTTACAATCTAATTTCCAATGGCTACATCTCTCAAATACATGCTCTCCTTTTGTAGGTGGGAAGGGAGGAAAGAAGAAGAAGACCAAGGCTGGCTCCAAACCCACTAAAGCCAATGGGTCCAACTGGGCCAATGTTCCCCTGCCCCCTCCCCCTGTTCACCCTCTCCCTGGCACTGAGATGGACCATTATCCCAATGAGCACCATGAAGGGGGAGGGTATGTCAAATACAAATGTGAACAAATGGTGTTCTAAGCAGATAAAAAGCAAAATTCTCATTTTTGCAGTGATACTGAAGCTTGACTGGAGGTGCACAGGTTTATTTTACCTCATGATCAGATATTGAAGCACTTGAATGGCACTGTGCACAACTTGAAAGTAGACATGAACCTGACAAGCTGAAGTCAGGGACCTTCTCAAAAGTGCATGCTTTTGTCAGTATCTTTCAAATTAATTTCATAGACATTTCAGCCCAATTTTATTTTCACATGAACCTCATTCAGTTCACTAACCCTATTTCTACCATGACTATTAATAATTGCACAGCTTTTACACGCAGTTTAGACTTTTTTTTTTTTGAAGGTGAGATCATATAAAAATCATGTTGAGTTATTTGATTAATATAGGTAAATGGTTGAAATATTATGTTATAAATTTATATTTATGTAACATTTGTGCAACTGAATGGCATTTGAAAACAACTCAACACGTAAAATGAAGCCATATTGACGATTCCTAGCAACAAGCCTCTCCCACGCTTGATAAAAACGACTTGAGCTTTCTTATTGTACGTTTCCTCGACTTCCTACCTAAGGAGGAGAGAATCTAGTGTTTTGTTTGCTGGAATGAACAAGACAGTGCTTGCCAACGTGAGCAACACTACACTTTGCAGAGTGTAATAACAGGGTTCAGCTCTGTTTTCTCTGCAGCTAATTACTGTACTACTGTACATCTGGAGAAAAGTGAAGGATCGATGTGTGCAGAGTCTCCACACGCAGCCAGATACACACATCCTCACTTACACAGGCTCTCACAGAAAAACTCATATACAGATGGCTGCAGATCAAACTCTCTGCTGATCCTGTCTTCAATCTATGGGATGACTTCATGACAGGAAAATAAATGGAAAAAAAAAAAACATGTTCGGGCAGACTCCTGCTGCTACTAGCGTACTAGTGCAGACACACAGATGGTTTCAGATTAATCTATTTGCTGAATTTCACAGTGGAAAAAAAATCATAATTGCATTGTTTCATAAAATGAGAGACAGACAGACACAGAGGGGGATTTATACCAACAGTGTTCCCCACCAACAGAGACTGAGACCAAAAATATATATACTGTGTATATATACACTAATTACATGGCTTTTTTTTTTAAATAAGCTGATACATTTTTAACACTTCATTTAGTGTAGTGAATTTACCAGAAGCATATATATTATTTTGTAGGTACAAAGTAGCAGAGGCTTATTTAAGTGTGTGTGTGTGTGTCTCTCTTTGGTCCAGCGGGTACCATGTCCTCTTACTCCCATTTCCAATCTGGGAGAGTCATCTGCTTTAATAGGCTATCTGGCAAATGAAGAGTCCGGTGCACTGTAAATCTGACACTGCTCTTAATGGCAGCAGATTAAAACAGTTATGTCCTGTGGAGTGTGCACTGACAAATTTCTTTAATGAACATTTTCTTTATGGCTAGTATTATTTCAGCATGTATAAGCACATCTATGAGGAAGTGAAGCCTGACTAGCTCTGTAATTCCACTCAGGACTGCCGTGTAACTAATTCTTGGACAAGTAGGACAAGGTCACAAAACTCTGTTGGTATATAGGAGTTTCTCTTAAAATATTTATATATTTTTGCTGTCTGCTATTCCATTCCTCCATCGGTAACCTCTTTACATTTGGAGACATTGATGATCATTGTCGTTCTGTTTGTGTACATTTCCTTCTCTCAATAAGCTTTTAAAACAATGAGCTGTGTTAAATAAATGTGATACATTTATTAGTTTTGCTTGTGGTGACTTACATACATCCAATAGAGATCATCAGGCCAGAGCTGGAAACAACAACTTGAGTCATTGATTAGTCTATTGACAGAAAATTAATCAGACGCTATTTTGATAATCAGTTAATCATTTGAGTCATTTTTAAGTCATTTTTTTCTAAATGTCAAAAATTCTCAGATTTTAGCATCTAGATTGTGATGAAGATTAAGCTGAAAAAGCCAGCTTTGGGAAATTTTAATGGGCAAACAATTGATAAAATTCTATATATAAATTAATCAATTATAAAGATAAGGGATCAGACTAAAGACTGTATACACAATTTCACATATTAACCATGAGGACGTGTACAGTAAACCTCTCCTCTTACTTTAGGTATGAGAGTGATGGGTGGGGCCCCCCCATGCCTGTGCAGACCTATCTTCACCAAGGCATGGAAGATGAGCTGGAGGAAGAGGAGGAGAGGGTTCCCACCCCACCCATCAGAGGAGTTGCCTCTTCTCCGGCTGCTGTGTCCTTTGGGCAGCAGTCCACAGCCACCCTTACCCCTTCTCCTCGGGACGAGATGCAGCCCATGCTCCAGGCCCATCTGGATGAACTGACTAGAGTATATCAACTGGACATGGCAAAACAGACATGGTAAACACTGTGATATTAAAGCATCTGAGTTTATTACGCAATTAACAATATTATTAGTTATAGTTATTAACAATTAAAGAACAAATCTATCTATCTATCTATCTATATATTATCTATCTATTCTGTGTTGAGCGATATATTGTTATAATTTATGCATTGTTGTCATTTTAAGATGCTTACTGTACATTCTGCTCTGCGTGTATTGCTACATGGATTTATTTTGGTCCTGCAGTATCCTTCATGTCAACTGTGTGTGCAGTGCAGATAAACCCATTTATCATTCCATTTTAATGGGCCCATGCTACCACTTAGGCGGCTACTGTATTTTGCTCACTCTAAGAGAAACAATTTTTTACCCAGTTGTTTACTCCTCCCACACCTAAACAGCACATTCCATTGTTGTTGTGCTCATGTAAGTCAGATGAAGGCCATGCCTCATTCTGTCGGCAACGCAGAGAGAATGAGAGACTGGCATTCATTCATAACAGTGAAGTGTATGGGGGGGCGCCTTGTCAGGAAGGAGATGTCATGTTACTCAGTAATGACTATGTTGGTTAGAGAGCATCTCTGACAACACCAGAGGGCCAGTAATTACAACCAATTCCCACTGCAAACCGCGTCAAAGACATTGCAGTCCTCAAACAAACGCGGCTGTCAGCAGAGCAGGCTGTCGCTGAGGTGACAGCCATGTGTCGACGGGCCTGGAGAGCGTGCCTTTGTGCCGTCTACAGTGGCAATTAGCGGGTCATTGTGTTAGCATGCAAGCATCTCCGTAGAATTAGTGGAATTGTCCAGATTTATTCAGAGCTTCGCATATGAAAGAGGTCTCTAAAATTAGCTCTGCATTTCCACATACATCCTTATTGTTCCACCATGTTGCGGCACAGTAACTACTGAATATTCCCTGTATTCTCTACACTAATCACCCCTCCACATTCTTTGATGTATACTGTATGTGCATACCAGTGGGATAATATGCTGTCTCTGTCTCTTCCCAGGCACATGCAGGGAGGCTCTCTCCCTCCACAGGCTCCAGCTCCTCCTGTGGGCTACGTGTCGAGCACAATGATTTCTGACCAGGAGACTGACCTGCCTGATGAGGAGGAGGAGGAGGAAGAGGAAGAGGATGAAGGCTATGGAGCCAGGCATCCCCGCGGTATTGAGCACACACCAGGGTCTAGCATGGACAACCTGGACAGCTCTTTAACAGGTAAGTTGGTTGAATTCTGATTTGTGGGGGTCTTCTTTGTTGATATTCATGTTTGTTCACCGTATGTTTATATATGTTTTTATTTGCAGAATGAAATAGTGCAATAATTACTTCTTAATCAATGTTACATAAATGGTTAACTGTTCTAATCACTGAGTAGATAAAATGCATTATTGTTCTTTCATCTTGTATTTACAGTAAATGGATGGTTGTTCATGACAAGTTCTTCATGAGTCTGCTATGTGTTAATTTTTATGCAAACATGCTTACTGAGTGTCCCTCCATCAAGTTTTTAAAGCATTTTTGGTAGGCTCTGGGGAATTATAATTATCATTTCCAAAAAAGAGATAAGAAAGTCCATGAATTTTAAAGAGGATAGTGAGAGGGAAATTAAGAGGAGGGAGAGGTAAGGCGAGCAGGGGAGAGTGACTGTGATTTAATTCGCACACAGCACTGGAGCCAGCGCCACCCATATCTTCCCGAGGAGATTTGAAATAAATTTCACGTGAGACATATTCCATTCCAGACTAGAGGCACCATTTCCATTTTTACAACTCACTGAAAACTTTAACAGCCGTCTGTCAGGGGGACAGATGAAGGGCATGACATTGCAGCAGCAGAGCTGGGTTCTGGACTGCTGCTCTCATACTGACCAGACCACACTATCCATCTGTAAACTAGACGGAAACACTGCAGGGATGTTTGTCATGAACTATAGGGACAGTTTGTGATACAAAATGCTGGTGTCATATAACCCAGTAACATTGTGTATCTATCAGGGCTTCAAACAAAGTCTGTGAACACTAAAAAAAATCAAATCTACTTTGGGAAAGTGGAGAGAAACAGGGAGCGAGCAGAAAATATACTGTATGTGAAGGTGGAGGAGCTGAGCCAGTTGAGAGGGGAAGCATGAGAATAAGAGGGTTGACAGTGCTGCATGTTGGTCTGCCCTGTCAGTGGCATCCCTAAAGAGTAGTTTTCCATGGGATGATGGAACAGTGGTTTTGGTAGCGCTGACACATAGTACTGCTGATGTATTTAGAGGAATATAAAGCAGCAACTGGGCCTTAATCTACTGCATCTCTCCTCCACTGTATTACTCTGAAGACAGCACTATTTCTTCTTATCTCTCTGCAAGTCTGCCTCGCACCCCATCCTTTGACAACACAGACATGGTCCCTGCTCCTGGGTTAGCGGGAGGAAAATAGGGAGGAGAGGGGAAATCGCTGAGATTTATTGTGGCCACCATTTTGAGGCTATATAAATAGGGGAGGGTAGGTGTGAGGTTCCTGTCGAGATAGATTTGTCATTGTTTTAATAATATGGAAATAGGTCTGTTTTCATAATGCTACACCAAAGGCCAGTAAATCAAACATTTTCACTGATGCCCCAAAAAAAAAAAAAAAAAAAAAAAAAAAGCCTTGTCCTCTGGGGCCATTTTTCATCAGCAGATTGTCTGCTCAGGCTTTCCACTTCGTTATTCTGTGCTCTGAGATAATGCAACACATTTTTTCCACCGGATAAATGTAAATCCTGATGTTGTGGTGGGTATTTGTGTCCTGTTTGAGTCAGACAGATGAAGTGAATACATGGGTGTTACCTTTGTGTGTAGGTGGTACAGGTCATGTAAAGCTGAGATGTGGTAGCAGTGAGGCTGTTACGCCCACAGTGAGTTGAAAGCTGGGCTGTTCTGGGCGATTACTCTCCCATAAAGCCTTGCCGGGTTTGTGAGGAGCAGGGTCACGTCTCCTGACGACAGGTAGAGACGCCTGCTCGTCAGGGGGAATGATTTTCCTGCTTAACGACATGCAGATTAGGGTTTCCGTCAGCATAAATCAGTTTTAGTGGCAGGAGGGACCTGAGCTGGATTTTACTGCCCCCCCCACAACTATCCCCCATTTACTGGCCTTGCTCAATCAGTGCATGGAGCACGGGAGGTGTCAGCCTGTGGTTTTTAGAGAACATGGTTTGGCCCATTGCTCTGGTTCAAGACATGATAAAATGACAGACTCGTAGTGCATACCTTGGTCTGAAGCTACAAGAAAAAAAAATCACATTTCTAGGACAAAAAGAAAACTAGATTGAATTTTTATCAAATTATGATACAATGATCGCAGTTTGATTGGACTGCTATTTCTGAGAATAGAAGTGCTCCAGAGGTTCAGCAGTAGAAAGTGGCAGTTAGTACAACTGAGAAGTCATTCTGTGATGTGATTTGCTGAGGCAGTGTTCCTTCGCTGAGCCGGAGGAGTTGGAAGCTTCACTGCTTTGGCTGGCACTGCCTATACTTCATTATCTGCTCTATTCTTTGTGGGAGGATTGGACCCAGTGGAATTGCTGTCTTTCTTTCTTAGAGAAAAACTCTTAGAAAAGAATTTCAAAGAAAATGGCAAGGCAAGATGGAGGGCTCGAAGTCGTTACAGCCTTGGATTTTCTGTTAGTGCAGTAAAAATGGATTGTGTAAGGGGCCTCTCGACCTTATGCAAGCGTATATTTTATAGAAGTTTCCACTAATCCGAGGGAATTTTACTGCATTAGGAGCGAAAATCTGTTGCAACTTTAGCTGTTGAAGATGCAATCCCTTGAAGTCACATCCAGTGGCTGAGAAACCACCTCTATGAAAAATACGGTTAAAGTTGAAGAGACTCACTGACGGGGAAGTTGGAAAACTCTTTGAAGAGGATATCCCAGGGAATCTGAATAAATAAACCACAATCATAGTGCCAAGTTTGATGTCAAATTTTAAATGTATTATATTTCATTGCAAACAGAGGTACCATCTGACGGACCATACTCTGCCGCTGATATACGTCTGGTTGTGTTCATTTCAATTCATTTGAACTCAGCCAGCCATCCTGAGTGACGCCACCTCTTGTATCATACTGACCTTTTAATAAATCCTGCTGCGAACTTTTTGTCCCCATTGCTCTCTCGACAACCTTTACCCTCACACCTCCCCAGTTCTCTGTTACAGCAGCCTGTTCAATCACATCAGTCTTGTGTTCTGTGTGAGTGAGATAGTGTGTGAGCAGAGCACTTGGGCTCGTGCCACTTCAGCAAAGTCTGCCAAACCAGTCCCACTGAAAGCTGTCACATTAGCCGACTGTTCTCTGTGTTTTTGCGTGCCAAAGTGCCATATTTTTATTGGCAGACTGATTCTTTTATATTTGAAGTGCTGGCCGAGCTTTTTATGTGAAGAAAAAAAAAATAAAAGCAGGAAGAAATACTTACAGTAGCACAGATATATAAGCTATGTACACGTCTCCCTTATGTGTGCGCTTTCAGTCCCATCAAGTACCTGATATTATGTTTGTGCTCATACCATATCAAGCAGGAAATTGATTCACTCTTCCATTTTTTAATCATCTTTAGCATAACATTGAGCTCAAGTTTCTAAAGCGACAGTAACTAACAAGTGAGATACCTTGATTTTGTGACAAAATTTTGTCTTTTCTTAAAATTATGGCACCTTTGAGACCGTGTTGGCTGTGCATTTTTAAACAGGAATAAAAATGACTGTGTGTGCATACCACCAGGTGTTTTATTCAATACACTGGTTTGTGAGACGCTTCATCTGTGTCACCTGAGGCTGTACTGTAGCTAACTCTGCTCAGCACAGGTGCGCTCATTGTTCTTTATCAAAAGAAGAGTAAACTCAGATGCCGGTCCTGCTGCTCCACTGTGCACATTCTGGTGTGTGTTTCTGTGCACTTTTGTTTGTGTGTTTGTGTATGTGCAATATATTTTATGTATGTGTTTGAAATAGATGAAAGGGGGCAGGCCAGAACAGAATGACTATACAAAACCACTCACCTGCAAGAACAGATATGCCCTGCAGCAAATATGAAATGATTTAAGTGTAGGAGATTAACATTACCTCTGACTGAATACATTCATCCATCTAAATCTTGAATCACAGCACAGATGTTCAATATGGCAGATTATGTATCTGTAAAGGTTGTGGCCACTTAATTGAAAAGTATAATCATGATGTGGTTGAATGTTTAAATAAATAATAAAAAAAAAAAATGCACAAACAAACACAAAAAACTGAAACCTGTGGTGTTTCACAGGGTCCATGGTGAATGGGTGGGGCTCAGCCTCAGAGGATGACCGTAATTTCTCAAGCCATAGGTCCAGTTTGGGCAGTTCGTCTGATGGCTCCATCTTTACCCACTGCAGCTTTGCCCAGGCCCTGGTGGCCGCTGCAGACAAGGCAGGCTACCGCCTGGAGGGCACTAGCCTCAGCAAGAGAGGTTGGTGTGTGGGGACCGGCTACCTACTGCTGGACTGGAACTTCTACCAGTGGCAGATGATTTGTTCTTTTCTGCTCTAATTGGTCCTCCTGTCATCCATTGGCTAATGTTCCCCCAATAATGTTGGCTTGTGATTTCCTCTCCCTCTGCTGCTTTTGGACGCTGTGCCCAGGTTGTGCATGGGACCTGTTGTATATGGCTGACTGCGGGTCTCTCCCTGTTCCTTTACTTTAACTCGGGCCCTGTATAACTCATCTGGCTTGGACTCTGGCTTTCTTTGGGCATAGGCTTCTCCCAAAGTGCTCTCTCCTCTAATGACAACCTTTACCTTTGTTCTCTAATAGGTTTTTGGGTCTTGATTGATAACCTGCTTTTCTTGATGGCAACCTCAGCTGCACTGTCTAGGTGTTCACTCCTTAATGTCTTTATTAAAAAGCTGGCCTGTGGCCCTTTATTCCTCTTGCAGGTAAAGGCTTGTCCCACAGGCCCAGGCCCAGCAGTCCATTCTCAACAGATGGCAGCACAGTCGGCACACACAGCTTGGGCCACCAGAGGGCCACCAGGCCCACACGCAAACCCCGAAGCCAGGGCACAGCACCCCACCGGAGAGATGCTGGTGCAGACGGTGAGGCAGTGACTGAAAATGCATTTTAAATAGATTATGTAGAAAGTTCTGTAAAGCATCTGTTGTTTCATAAACAGGAGGAGTTATATCAATATGTATTATATCTGATGGAAATGTGTGTAGACATGATTAGAAATGTATACTATTTATACTTATTTATGCATTCATTTGATTTACTGTGGGTTTCACTTGACACAGACCTACCTCCTCCCCCTGAGCCTCCTCCCTGTCAGGGACAGGGCCGTATCCAGGGGGCCCGCAGTATAAGCAGCATGGTACCCCCTACAGATAGGAAGGCTTCCTCTCTGGAGCGTCCGCCTATGTCAGGACCCCTGTCTGGGCCAGATGACATGAAGAGCTCCATTGACAGACAGACACGCACTTCTCTGGAACATCATCGCCAGGCTCAAGACAGGCTGGGCTCCATGGACCGGGCTGATGATGGGCGCAGGGGACACAAAACAGGTACAGCTGAAAGAACACGGACAAACATGTTTATGTTAGCATGGAAGGTAACACAGTTAGAGTTACCATCATTTCATGTTTAGAATGCTATATCAGCATGTCAGCATTAACATGATAGCATGTTAGCATTCTGTTTTAGCATTAAGCTGAGGGTCAGATGAGGTTGACGGTAATTTGGTCATGAGGTTTTGATGAACAGTACATTTCCATGAACTAGTATTGAACAACTGGAAATTTTGATCTGATTGTGGTGAAGGATGAAAAGTGGTAGGATTACCAAATTTATTCTGATTCATTCTTTGGCTATCCAACCAGTGGTTGTCAAGACAATTTAATCCGTGCCAAATGTTGTCTAACATCACCATTAAAAGGTTCAGGGAAGCCAGTCACATCTCTTTAGGGTTGTGCACTCCTAAAGTTTCATAAGCACTTAACCTATTTATTTCTGAAAATGAAGAGCCACCAAAACAACATATTGTGTAATGTATACACATCACATCCCAACCGAACAAAATCAATAAAATAATTTTGTTTTCTTACAACCAATCAGCATTAAGGAAATAAAACATCTAGACTACACATTTTTAACAATTTCTTGTTCTTGACTGAAGGATTTATTTTAGAGATACTTCATTTCATAATAGTGAGAAAATAAATGGAGTTTTACTGCTGCTGTGCCTTGGCAGTGGGGGATTTTTCTCTAAGTTTTTGTGTTGAAGTTAGCTTTCATGCTGCGTTGAGACTGGGCTCCCATGAACAGATTGCACTGTCTGCCACTTGCTCTGGTTTCCAGAATGCCCCCCTCAGTCCTCCCTCAGCCTCCCCAATGCCCTGCAACTGTTGCCAATATTGGTCTGCTCTGCTCCAAGTAAGGCAGGAGGCCCCCACAACTGAAATGCACACTAATCGCTTCAGCTTTCTTTTTTTCACACAAACAGCAGCCACTCTACACCCCATCTGTGTGCGCCTGTGTGTATATGCATGCGTGCATGTGTGTTTGTAACCATTAGAGATCTCCATGCTGTGCACCCTGTCCTTTTTGTGCCAGGAATTTCTCAGACAGTTAATCTGAGACTGTGAGACAAAGACAGGTGCCACAATCAGCATCTTTACAAAAAAAACCCCATAGGTGAATTCCCATATGTGTCAGATTGTTGACTGATTCACAGTAGAATCCACTGAGGTCGGGGCAGACTCTATTACAGTCATTAGTGGAGCAGTGGGGAGCAGTTTGATGAGATTTCACGCAACGACGGGGACCGCTGTGGGTCAATGTTATGCTGCCCTGCAGCAGGGGGTGCCACGGGAGCCAGGGGTCCCTCTGTTATTGTATTTACCCCCTCATAAGGCTGGTAGCTGCAAGGCCATGTGTGAGGCAGAGTCCTCTCTGTGGCACGCCCTGGCAGTGCCTGTTGGCACTGCAACTCTGCAGATGTCAGGAGGAGAGGGGTTTGCAAAGTGCTCTTTGTCTCCGCATCAGATGTTAGATGTGTTTCACTGAAACAATAACAGTCACGTGTCTGCTTTTCAAACTCAAAGTATGCCTTTGGGGCCCTCTGCATGTGTTTTCAGAGGATGGGTGCCTGCCATACAGTAAACCATCTTTCCCCTCCCCTGGTGGACACAGCTCCTCTGGCACAGCCTCCTCCAAAGGCTCAACAGGGCCACGTAAGACAGAGGGTCCACGACAGCCACAACAGTGGACCGCCACAGAGCACGCTGAATTCCTGGGGACCAACGGACAGGGACAGTACTCGGGGGAGTTATGTAAGTAATTCAGTATTTTGACGTTTTACAGCAGTGTTTTATGAGTACAGTATTCCACTATATTCACAAATGCTTTGTAGTCCAACTCCTCTTATCATGGAGTAAAATAACTTGCATGTGTGAGCACACAATATAGTTGATTCTGATTTATGCTAAGCTAAGTGAAACATCTCCTGGCTCCAGGTCTGCACGTAACACACAGATATGAGTGTGGTATCATTTTCCCTGTGTAAGTCTTGGAAAGACAAGTCAAAGTCAAGTCAAGTCAATATTTCTCAAAATGTGTGACACTTTTCTTTCTCTTGTGTCTCACAGAGTGATCTGCCAGGGATGTGAACTGGAGAAAACCCAGCCTGTCAATGAAAGAATGACGCCCTCCTTGTTGGGGCCATGAACTTTGTCCTTACCTGTGTGTTCTCAGAGGGAAGGAGTGCAGCAAAGGGCACTACAGAGAAAAGCAGTGTCACAGAACTGTAAATGTGATGTATAGACACAGACATACTGTACATCTCACTATGTTTTCGTCCTCAAGAAAATATTTTCCACCTCCTACCTTACTGTAATTTTCTTTTTGTTAGAAAAAGGCAAGTACAAAAAAAATGAAAACATCTACAAATTTTCTGGTAACTGCCCTTGGGGAAAAGGAAATTTTGTTTCCTGTAAATATAGTCTTTAACTTGTTGTTGCATTGCTATGCAAGCCTAATTCAGTTCGAGCTTTTTATTTCCACATACAGGAACAGTTGGTTTTATCTGGTTATTTGTATTATATGTGAATTGAGTGGCTGTTGTGCCATAAAATAATTGTTTTATAATCCATTGTTTGTTAATAGCTGCCATTAATTATTATCATTATTATTATTAATTATTGTTTTTGCACTGCAATTTTTGGTGATAAGCACAAAAACATAGCTCCTGCTGACATGAAGAACCGAAAGAATATGTGAAGAGGAGTTTCTGTACTGTAAAGTAAAGAGAAGAAAATTATATACTAATGTACAGAGAGATATTAAAGACTAAGGCTTTGCTAACAGACAGCAACAAATAAGGCGCCCATTTCCATAGTTGAGTCTAGATGGGTAGCAGACACAAGGTTCCTGAGGGTCTGAAGAACAGATATAAGGCTGGGAGAACTGTATGCAGAGGATACTGTATTACTGTAGGTGATCGAGTTGATTATTTAAATCGTAATTAGCTGTTCTACAATAATCGTTTGTTATCAGAAACATTTAGTGCTCAATGTTTTGGGCAGCTTCAGGCATTGTCTTGTTTTCAGAAAGGGAGTGTGTGGGTTTTTTTGTTTGTTTTTTTTCAAGTTTATTTTGTCCTGTGTGATTTACTGCCTAAATCATTTTACCATACAAAGTTTACGCTCCTCATTTAGCATAACAGCGCACTAACCATAAAACACAAGGAACAAAAGGAAGGAGGAGTCAGTGAAATCTGTCCACATGCTGTAGTTCAGTCATAGCACTTACAGAGACAGGTTTATGATTCCTCTAAGGCCTTAATAGGTAAGCAGACATAACAAATAAAGGAGTATTGATTGTGATTAGTAGCAATTATACTCCCAAACTTACCCAAGATATCAGTGGAGCAATATAATTTGTTTACATATTTTATGTTTTATTTTTCTTGTCTTTTATTTCCATCCATTTTTAATATTGTTTGCTTTTTAGAGCACTTACTGTGTTATGTTTATTATATTATACTGTATATGGTACAGTGTCATCCTAGAAAACAACACATTGACCTGTTCGGTCCAGCTAAAGTGCTGTTAAATTAGGGGATCTATTAAAGCAGTTGTTGCTCTAAAGCTTGGAGCCTCAGTTACCAGTACACTATGATCAGCACAGTCTGGTGTCAGTAATTTGAGAAGAAATGGCGTGTGCACGATTTACAATGTAGCTTTGAGTCAGTGTTTGATCCCAAACAGTTGAGTGGTAACGGGGAAAAGCCTTTTTTATTAACTAGCAGGTCCTACTGCTTCATGTCCACAGCCACAGTGTGGATCAGAACACTTTCTATCTGCCTGATCGCCACAAAACACACACACACACACTTATCATCTGCCGCTTTCGACTTCTCAGCCTCTGATTCTCGTCTTTTCAGACAATGTTTTTATTGGTTGTCCTTTTTTAATAAAAAGCTTGTTTCTTTGTATGCCTTTTATGGACTCCAAAACGCTGATTACGACAATGTTTTCAATTTTAATGTTCAGGATTTTTGTGGTTCAATGACTGTTTGTTTTGTCTTTTTTTGTACTGCTAATGTTGATAAAAGGGGGTGGAAACTAAAGGCCGTCAGATGCTGTTGTACTGTTGTTGTCATGTCATCGTCATTTTCTATCATCCACCCAGTGGCCAGTGTTCTGGAAATGAGGTGCAAAGAGTATCTCAGGTTATTTTACATTCTGGTGGTGTTTATGTATGTGTATATATGTGTATATATCCATATACATCTCCACTTGATTATGCCATTCCATTTTCATCGACAAAAATATCCCTCTCATGTCCAATTTTTTCGTCCCCTCTTTTCTTTTCTGCTGTGGATTTTGATTCTGAGTATAATGTGCTGGTTCATCCACCTAAAGACAAGATGTCAGTAAAAGAACATACCAAATTAAGATTGATATTTCTAATGTCTAATGCGTTTTAGTGTCTCTTTAATACTCATTGTTTTCTTTTAAATCACAGTGTCGTTTTGTATTTATTAAAATGATAATAAAGGTATATTGTGAAATATGCATAAAGATTCGTGAGATATAAAATGTGTTTTTTTGTTCCTTGTAAAGTTTGCTGTCAGAGCCGAGCAGCGAGGCCATAAGGAGATGATAGGCACACTGTGCTCAGAGCATGGTGAAGTGCCGGGTCAGTAGTCGTCTGAGTCACTCTTCGTCCTGCATGTTCACCGCAGTGCTCCTCTCATGTCAAAACTAAAGAAACTTCAGACCTTTTTGAACACAAGGAGCAAAGGTGCTCACAATTTGCTTGTCAAGACAATAGAGAAAACGTCTTTTTGGAAGGATGAAAGTACTTTGGCTTTCCCTCTCTTTTGTTCATTTTCTCAATATTGTTGGTTCTTTGTAGCCTATCTGTGTGTTGCCTTTTTGCTATAAAAGACAATTAAAAATGTCAAAAAGAGAAAGTTGTTGGGTGAAATCTTTCTGTACAGTGTGGGCTGAGGTGACACCTCAGTCCGATGCCATTTCTACAGTACAGTACATTCTGCCTTTTTTTTCTGTAAACCACCTTCTTTATTCACTTGCATGTCCTTGTCCAAGAAGAGAGTGGATCAAGAAAATAAACTTTTACAGTCTCATTCCCATGTCCTGTAAGATAAATCCATGTTCTTTTATTTCCTTGTACCTGGGTCAATATCAAATAAAATATTTTTGAAAAATGAAAAAATGCCTTAAATGATTTGTCTTTGATAGAACTGCTGCACCGCAGGGGTATTAACACATCCAAATGTAGTGTAAAACAGTAAATAATGGGGGGAAATACAACGTGAGATGTCACTCAGTGTCTCTAAACTGTGGTACTCCAGTCTGTGTTGGCTACTTTCCTATACTGCAGCTACAACAACATCAAGAACAGGCAAGTTTGCCTGTTTCTCCAAAACATCCCCCCTCTAATATCTTGATAGTGTTTGACTCAGCAACATGTGTAGTTTTTTTGTGATATGTGTGTGTGTGTGTGTGTGTGTACATGTGCATAAAGATGTGTAGCCTACTGTGTGTGTTTGTGAAAGAGCTCCTGACTCAGCTGTGCTTTTTATGTCAAACCAATCCCTAGCTTGATCCTTCTGGAGGAGCAGCTTCAAACACAAATCCAAATCTGCTAAATCACTGAGACAGGCAATTTGCTTTCAAGCTCCCTTACCCGAAGCTCCAAGTAAAATGTCAAAGACATGGTGCAAAACCAGACGTATAAAACAAGGAACAGCTACTGGTATCTGCATTATGTGCAAATGTAAATTAGCATCAAAAATCGTGGCATCTCTCCACCAAACATATTCCATGTTCTTTATGGGATCAGTTTTTCCATATTCCATATGTATGAGCAATGACCCCATGGGAGCTGTTGATATATGGGCAGTATACACCACCTGCAGTGCAATATTCAGTTTTATAATGAGCAGTAAAATGTGTCTGCAGTTGCTGTAAATGTTTGAGTGGTACACTGTGTGGGGTGGCATCAGCCTTTTACACCGTTCTCAGGAACAGTGTTGACTCATTCATGCTGGGCTGGTAGAAGGCATGGGGCTGCCTCTGTTTGACTCCACCTGAACTTCATCATCTGGAAGTGTTTGTTGCGTGGTCCCTGTTTGTGGACACCCTCTCTCTTTCTCATAGCTCGTAAAATAATCCTGTTCCTTCAGAAAATGTAAAATGACCTGTATGAGGAGAATGACAAGTAGTGGTTGTGACCCCTGCTCTGTTTCTTAAGGTGCCTATAAAATTACTCCTCACTGCATAAGACCTCTGACTGACTGCAGGATTTGGACCTGGTGATGGAAGCTCTGCTGTATCAGCCATTCGAGCCCTTGACCTGTTTTAGCTGCATCTCACATAGTTGTTTTCTCATTACACTTCAGACAAGGAGAACTCCATACCAAGCTGCTGCTTTCTCAGGTCATGAAGGCTCCAGCTCTCAGTGGGTAGTCTCAATTCCACATGGGTCTACCTAATGGGCCTTTTGGGGAGATGTCCTCTTATCAGAGGTCTGTGCAGCAGCTCCATCTACCAGAACTGACAAATTCATGGATGTGTTTGTTGTTCTTTGGTCAATCTCCTGGCACAAGTCGTCAGAGTCACAGGTCATTATTATGTTTATATATAGAATCATGTCTTAATTTGAAATGCATATCCTGCACCTACACCTTGAAGGTGTTTATTTTATGAAAATCCATCACCGATCAGTAGATCAGCACCAGACAGGCCCCACTGTCAAAAATCTGCAAGTGGAGTTCATTTCTTGACTAATGAGGCTCCATTTCCGAGATTTTCGCGTCAGTTTGACACATATTGTCAAGAAATAGTGTCCAAAAGTGAAATGATGTGAACCTGAGGTGCATCCAAACCTAAAATTACAAAACATAGGCGGTTTGCGAGCTGAGTTGAGATACGTTGAGAGATTTCAGGAAAAGTGCTGTGGGGAAAATGGATAGTTCAGTGTAATCCCCTCCAATGCAGATGTCATGGAGACATTTGTGAGGACAAAACAGTGTCAATAAAAATGGACATAGCCTCTGTGATATCACCTGTAGGTTTCTGAAGAGTGGTTTTGAAGCTGGGAGTGGGCTGCTCCGCCATTGCAATCTTGACAGTCCCTGATTCAAAATAGCCACTCCCTCAATAAGTCATGTAAAAAAATTAATTTGTCATGAAGGAGGAAATTAGCTATAGCGACCAAAACCATTTTTGTACCAGGCAATAAACATGTTTATTTATGCTGTAAAATTGAACACTTTAACATGAGAGTCTACGGAGATTGACTCACTTTTGGAAACAGCCTCGAGTGGTCATTTGAGGAACTGCAGTTTTTGGTGCTTTGGTGTTAGCTTCATTTTTCAGCCCCTGAGGTTGCTGCTTGGTTTTGAGGTCGGGCAGTTCACTCTGTTACTGCATGTTTGCTAATGGCCGGTTTAACGAGAAGAGCCATATACAGTTTGGTGACAGCTAGAGGTGCTGATGAAAATCCATAACTTCGTGACTCAGGTCTGGTGAATGTTTAATAGCTGCCGCATTGACATAGTTTTGTGGGCTGTGTGAAATATTGCCTGTATACATGGCAGGGATGTAATATTACTGTTTGGAGTAGTGTCTGGCAAATATCTCCTGTCAAACAGTATGGATTGACTGAGGATGAGTGGTCCCTGTGTTGGTAACCTGTCCTTCCCATTCATGATCTGTAGGAAATGCTGCTTTTCTTTCTTTTTTTTCTTTTTTTTTGTGTGGAAACATTGGCATTTTTCATGTCCTACATTGATGTTTTGGACACTGACAAATTGCCCGTTGCTGTCAAATATGATGTGTGATTTCTTTTGTGGGAACATTAAGATAGTGTCATTTCTCTCCATGATGACTGATCAGGAGTTTAAAGGTTAGCCATTGTTTTAAAATCTATTAAACAAGAGAACCTCTTGCCATGAATGAATAATGACGTGTAAACTAGATCAATTTAGCACAGTTTCTTAAACTTTTTTTAGTCTGTTCTTCGTAAATGTCAACGATTAGTCATTACAGTTTTCTGGTTTTAAGCTCTCATCTCAGCTGTACTTCTCTCAGCTCTCTTCCTTCATCTGAACAAGAAAAAAAAAAACTCTCAGCAATTTCTCCCTAACCCCTGCCTGTCCTCATTTCTGAACCAAGGTTGGCATTTTGTGTGTATTTGGGTGAAGAGTTATGTATTTATTTCTTTTATCTTTTTGAAATGTTTTGGACTGATGGTAGAGTGGGAGAGTGCCCTGTTTTCAAAGACTACACAGTTTGTCCTCATGCCATATGCTCATGTCTGCATTATAAAAATGGCCTCCTGTTCAGCTGTACAGACCACCTTATATACACTTGTTTTCTTAAGCATCAGTTTTGAGTTTAGATAGATTTCATTGTTTTGGATACAAGGTTGCGCTGCCTAGAGTGATGATCTTTTCTTACCTTCCTTTGCGCTGATGTCACAGTGACTTAATCTGAAGTGTCTGTTATACACGTTACTGCAAAACTGAGAGGGACTTTGGAGGAACCTTTTTCTTCTTCTTTTTTTGACCTTTGGTGCTGTCAAATGCATATAATTTAAAACAACCCCACAGAGAGGCAAAGAATGATGTGGTGTGAATAACTCGCTTTCATGATATTTCTTTGGAATGGAGAGGTTCTTTCATTCATATTTATGGTAAAGGTTCACCGATCTATCCTGAACCTTTAAACAAACCCATCAGTAGGGTCTGCAGGATCTGCTCCCATTTCACACCTCTTCCTCTGCCTGTGATGGGGGGGGGGGGGGGGGGGGTGCATAAGGGGGGAGCACGAGTAATGACTGCTCTGCTCCTTGCCAACAAAGCAACTTTCCTGCTCCACTCCCATCTTTTATTTCCAACTGTTTACCAGTGTGCACTCTTCCACTTCCTCCTCATTTTTCATCTCCCTCAGAATGTGCAGCAAATATGCACCTGTTTCTCTGCATACTCCCAGAAGCCCGTGCTTTCATACGGCTGTGTAATTGTTGCATCAGGCGTTGGTGGAGATGGTCTGTGGACTGAGCGAAAACTGGTTAGCCACGCAGAGGAAGGAAATAAGCTTTGCTCAGCAAATACACACTGCAGTAAGATACAAGTTATCAGGGTGTGAGTGAGTGTGCATTTGAATGTGTGTGTGCTTTGATGTCTGTACCAGTGTGTTTGCACTGGGTGAAGGGAACTGCTGTGTATGTGCTTGCATATATATCCACCCGCACGTATGTGTGTGCGTGTGTGTGTATTGATGAAAGGAAGCATCTACTACTTGTGCTGCATTTTTTCCTTCTTGCTTCTCTCCTCCCCTTTGTCTCTGGACTGGTGACAGAGAGTGGAGGTGAGAGGGCAGCCGTACCAATGCAACACCATTCATCACACATGTCAAACAGCTAGACCAGCTGCTGGGGACAAGCGGCAATAATTTGCATTTCATCCCTCTCCCCTCCTCCCTCCCTCCTTCCCCTCTCTCTATCTCAGCCTTTATCTCTTTATATATTTCCATCACAGCTCCACATTTGATAAATGAAGCCATATGATATTCCACCTGTTTGGATGAAAACATTGCGTTATTGAGCAGTGCTTTTCATATATTGAGCTTTGTGTCAGACTAGTCCGTAGTTCCTCTGTCATGACAATGCACTGCCCATGCTAGTTATTCTGGCTCTGAGGACTAATGGTCCTTAATGACAGTGTGTTGGAATGAGAGTAAAAAAATAGTTTCAAGGAACTATTGTTGTTGTTATTGCTACATAGGTAGCATTAGCATTAACAGCTGTTTTCTTACCAGTCTAGATATTTCATTCCTTTACTCACTGAGTGCTGTCTCCAGCTGTAGAAAGCAACACCACTGTTAACTTGTCTCTATCACGTATTTTCTTCCGCTGAAGTTAGCATGCTAACCAGCTAGCCCAAGCCTGTTACTTTCCGATAGCGACTCACAACCTGCCCTGAAGACATAGCGCTGCTCAGAGGAGCATTTTATAACCTCCTGTATTATAAAGACAACGGCAAGCGACTGGCAATAACCACCACCCGATTCTGGCCACAGACGGCGGCAGAGAAAACTTACAAATGGCCTCCTTAAGTGCAAATCTTTCCTCACCTAAATGTTTAGCTTGTGTACAGATTCAGATGCTGTTTGTTCTACACCCCGCACAACCTTTATTACAATAAATAATAACTTTACTTAGTCACTTATCCTAAATAAACCAGTAACTGGTCATTTAACATACATTTAACATACTCCCTATTAAAAGCAACTGGTGGAGTGGAGTGATTTAATGTCCATTTTATGACATTTACATGCAAAGACAGAGTTCAAAACATCAGCTCACAATCTGGAAATATTGGGGAAATGTAATATTTTCATCTGACTGAGCAAAGCTGAAGACACATTATGCTCTCAGAATCACAAGAGTGTGAACTGTGTCCATCATCTCATATCCCGGCTGCTCAATATCAGCTTGTGGCTTGTGTGTCTTTTCATCTGTGCAGCTTGTCTGTGTTTGGCATATGTTATCATGATCTTTAAGACTGTTGCTTTTGATGCATTAAGCCATCAAATAATGTTGCACCTGCAGTTCAGGCATAGATGATTTTGGTACTTGTATTATGTTGCTTTAATAACTTCAATATTAGAGTGCAGGTAACTAGACCTGTTTCATGTTCAGAAGTGTTACTAACTGGGAATCAGCCTGATGGGAACCTTATAGGACTGTTTGTAATTCTGTTTTAAGTTTTTTGTGTGTGTACGTTGTTTGACTTTGTCGTTTTTCATGACATGCTTAGATTATTCTCACCTCCCCTGATAGATATATGGATGTCCGTATTGTTTCTATGCAGTACTTACCTTAAGGTTCTCTTCTTTTCACATTCACAAACATCCTTGCCTGCCTACACTTTCCTTTCTCGCCACTTATCTGCTCTCCTTGAGATTTGCAGTTCAGTCGTGTTCGGGGTAGAGTGGGAGGGGGCGTTACATTTCACCTTGCAGTCTTTTCAATAGGGACTATTCACGCAAGCTGAGAGCAGGGATGTTCATGAAAGCTGAGAGATTTTATTCAAGGGAAAAATAAAACTCTGTTGGCAGAAATAAACAGTAATTGATTGTCATGTATTGTAATGGCATCCAGGGAAGGTGAAAGCTATAGAAAGAAAGAAACAAATGCGTACATGAATTTACTTTTCTGATGTGTGTGTGTATGTGTGTGTGTGTGTTGCCACTAGATGTTTGAATCTAAGTACACTTGTGAGTGTTTCTGAGTTTGCAGAGCTTTATGTGCAAGGCATCGTGCTCCTGTGGGCTTTTAATGTGCCTTGGCTGCTGGTGGGATGGCTTGATGAACAATCTCTTAATCAAAGCTTAATTGTTTAGCATGATCCTGAGTGACCTACTTAATGGAAACCCCCTCTTGATTAATGATGTGTGTTAACGAACACAGTGGGAGACACCCCAAATCCTTGTCCAACTCCGGTTAATTAAAGCCTGGGTCCAACAGTATCTGAGACTGGATTATATAGTATAATATCATGGAAATGGGATCAGAATTTCTCAAGTGAGCTAATGTTTGTCTTGTAGCTGTGTGACACTGCTGTTGCGTTTTTCTTAACAGTACATTATCTTCAGTCTGATTTGTGTTGAGGCTTTTGGATATTGTAAATCAGCAGAAACAAAATATCTTCTTTTTATACAACATGATTACTGTATACTGATACTGTATATGTTATATCGTCTGTATCTAAGGAAATCAAAGAGTGCGTATCAATTCAGAAAGGTTTTCTTGCAAGCTACATGTTCCTTTAAATCTTGTCCACGAAAAAAAGCAGCATTCCTGAGCCCACGCTCTGCCTTCTGTTTGAAACCACACTGAAGAAAAAAGAAGCAGCTTTGCCAAGGCCAGCTTTTGTCTCTGGTTGTATGAAGTTGGGCAGAGATATGCAAAACTACCCCTTCCTGCCTTTCACACATACAGATACACAGATACCCATTCACATAAAAAAACAATACTGGGAGTTTTTATTTTTTTATTTTTTTTCATGCCAAACTGTTATGAACGCTTGCTCATGTTTTTCACACAGTAGCACTTCAGTGTGTGTGATGGGCAAAGCTTTACAGATAGAAGTCTTTGCCAAGGACTTGCACTGAAAATCTGCCCTTGTCTTTGAATGTTACAAGGCTGTGGCACTGTTTTCATCTGCACGGCTGAATAAAAACTGCATTTTATATAATAAACTTGAAACTTTTGAATAAAAAGAAAAACTTGTTTAGTAAAATCAGAGCTTTCAGAGTGTTCTGCACAAATTATTTAATAGTTTAATAGATGTTGAGTACATGTGACTGACTCACTGTAGGCATGTTGAATAACATGAGCTGCAGCATTTAAAAAACAGAGCTCACTGGTGCAATGAAGCGGAAGCGTCGGCCTTTTCTCGCTGGTAATGGTTCCCCTTCTTCACTTGCTGCATGTTCCTATGAAGTGAAGTGACCAGCAAAGAGGACAGTTTTTGGCCTCCAAGCCCGAATGTCACCACTCATTCAGGCACGAGGAGTGATTAACTGATTAATCACTCCCAGACGGGCGAGGTCACTGTAGACACACGCTGCCCCATCACAGCTCAGGCCACACAGGAGTCTGAGGATGGGCTAGAAATGGAGAGGAGGAGGAGGAGGAGGAGGAAGAGGAGGAGGAAGGATAATGCAGGAGATTATGTTCAAGGGCTACTCTATAACACCCTGCATCTGAGATAAATGTTACCTTTGTTTAACTGCTTAAAAAGAGCTGCGTCATATGTATTTTACAGGTTGTAAAACTCAAGCGTGGTTTTGACCCTTCCTAGCTGAGGTGGCTCTGCAGCTGTCTGGGGCTTTTGATGAGGCTGAAGATGTACCTGCACCACTACTTCTCAAAATCCCTCTTCCACTCCTTTTCCCACTCATTACTTTGGTCATGGACCATAGCAGATGGTGCAGCTGCTGCTTTAATTGTCTTTATTACCGAGGCATCTGCTTTCTGCTTTTTTAATCCAGAAGAGTGCGGCATCACCCAGCCAGTTGAGGCCATGTTTGTGAAATTAGAAAATAAACACGGACAAAAACAAATGTTTCTCCATCAGACGGTAGTAACACCAAGTTGTGTGTATTTATTTTCAGGGAAGAATACAGTGATAGCGCCACAGTAACCTCAGCTTGTTTCGATCCAAAGCAAAAACAGCTAAAATAATATTAAACATTATTGTGTGGGTATGTTTTATCTTGCCATCTGCCTTGCATGTGTTGCTTACACCTGAAAGTCTGTAAATGAGAGACTGAGAATCCCCATGGCTCTGTTCAGTTATTTTCTTAACTGCTGAGATGTGTTGCAGCGAGCAGAGGCTGAGGGAGAGAACGGCAGATGTTAGTCTCTGACAATCCTCTCTGCCTTGGATCTGCAACAACAAAGCAGCTGAGGGAAAATGTCATCCGCGCATCATCCCTGACGGCCCCGCATGAATGAATAATTACTCTACTTTGACTCAGGTCATGGAAAGGAAGGTAAAGAAACCTACTCTCACCCTCTTACCTTGAAAAGCTTTCAAATGGGAAGCCCTGCATCATGACATGTGATAGGAGGGTTGACACTGAGGGGGCTATGACATGCCGAGATGCCTCCAGAAATAAAAAGATTTTTCTTGTGGCAAAACGCTCAGAGAAATGAAATGATTCATCCCAGCAGCTCAGTACGTGCTCTTCCTCAAAAGGATAAGATGGGGACATGGGGTTCATCTGTGAGTGTGGGGGGTGGAGGGGGTGGGGTGGGGGGGGGGGGGGGGGTGGGGGGGGGGGGGGGGGGGGGGGGGGGTCGGAGGATTGGTTGGCTGTGTTGAGCTAACTGCAGACATGTCAGGAAGGAAGCAAGGCTTTAGAAATGCATCATTGTCACCATTATGCTTAATAATTTGAATGACATCTCAGTGCATGACTCAAAGGCACTTGTATGGGGGCTGGCGGGGTTATTAGAAATGACTCCCCCAATGATGCGTGTCACTGAAGCAGCAAATTAACATGAGGAGATGGAGGCATGTTAAAAGCAGCAGAGAAAGGGAGGGAAACGTTGAGATGGGTGGAAGAGGGAGAGATGTGAAGGGGAACAGGGAGAGATGCGGAGAAAGATGTTGCTATTTTCACACTCTTTGTTAGCTGAGATGCTCTGGTTGTGGTGTACCAGCTCCTGCTCTGTTAAAGCTTTTTTTTTTCCTGAACACCAGGTGCTCCTATTGTGATAAATGATTCTCAACTGTGTCGAACAATGGGAGAGGCACCCAGACATATCCCTCATCAAATAGTTCCACAGCTCCTCTCTCACAAACTACACAATAAGCACACTGTATTGTGCCGCCGGTTGTTTGTCTTGCCACCACACGAGACTGAGGGCTATTTTTGCTTCCTGTTTACCATGTTACTCTTATGGGAGCTGACAGTCCCCTGGAAGACAGTACTGGAGGATTGTTCTGCCTGTTGACTGGCCAGTTTCTTGTCCATAGCCTCACTATCTATGTTTTCCTTTTCTTCTCTTCATCTCTGCCGCTCATTTTACATCCTACTTCCTCCTTCCCTCTCTTTGCTCAGCTCCTGCGCGTTCCTTTGTTTCCCTGTCTCCCGTCTCTGACAGCAGACAAGGCTTGATACATGTACAGTGCCTTCACCTTTTTCCACCCAGTAATTTATGCTGTCAGGGGTTTTCCTCTGTTTGGATGGCCAGGCTTTCATATGTGTGCAGAGTAGTATCTTGGGGTGTTGACACGTTCCTTCGTGTTCAGCATGAAACAGACTGTAGCAGGTAATTGATGGGGGTTCACTGCCACAGGCACGCAGTGCAAACTGGGAGGGAACCCAACAGTTTTTAACCCCACCAATTAGATTAGCAAAAGGTGGGAAACAGAGAGGCAGGCTCAGCAAAGTGTTGATAATAAACTATTTCAAGTGAAGCCCAACCAAAACATCAGCATGGACGACACTGTCTTGTTGAAGATACTGTACACTATGTTGTAAATTTATTAGGTCCACTGAGCTAAATCTAATGCAGTCTAACACAACAGTCTGACATTAAATCCAACCTTCACAAAGTGTGTAATCCCCAGTTTTTATCATCCACCCCATTTATGTCACTGAGAGTTAGACTTCCTGTTCACGTTTGTGTACAAGTTGAGATTGAAAGTTCATTTTTGACCTGAAGGAAAAACAATCCCATAGGTCGTCTATGCAAGTAACTTATTACTTATTATTGTTGGGCAATAAGGAATCAGATGACGCAGTATAAAGAGTAGTATAAAGTCTGCATTAGTTGGAGGTTGGGGTGGATGGAGGAGTTGACAAAACACAGTTGACAAAACACAGGAGACTGTTCCACAACCTTAACATCAACTGTATTGCATGACTGCTAAGGTACTCTGACCTTAAGAAATAATTTATTTTAATCCAAACCACAATCTTGTAACTGTTCCACTACCATAACTGTATGTTTATAACTGTAACCATAATGATGATTCAGAAATAATCTCATAATAAAATAGTGTGTTGACCTGTAAGCACTGACAAGTTTTTCAACTACAAATTGTCCCACTTCACCTTGGTCACAATTCTTTAACAATCAAATTCAAGGGACTATCAGCTGATACAACATCATCTGATTTCTTTTAAAGTTGCAAATATTGAACTCTTCATCGATCTCAAAAATCCAGGGTTGTTTGGGCTTTGAGTTCAAGTACTTTTTAAATGATTAGTCAATAAATCATTCAGTCCTGTTGACAAAATTAATTTCCAACAATTTAAATAATTGATTTATCAATGAAAAATGCCAAACATTTGTTAGTTTCAGCTTCTCAGGTGTGAAGGGTTGCTGCTTTATTCTCTCTCTCTCTCTCTCTCTCTCTCTCTCTCTCTTGCTATATATGTTTAAAATTATAACAAAACATGTTTGGGTTTTTGACGTGATGAGCATTTTTCACTGTTTTCTGACATTTTACAGACAGAACGATTGATCGTAATAATTGACAGATAATGAAAAGAATTGTCATTTGGGGAGGGCGGACGGATGTGAAGAGGTTTTACGCTTCCAGTTACCTGAAACTTGTTAGTCCTGGACCTTAAGTATGTTCCTGAAACCCCCGTGCCTCTATATCTATGAAGGAGCTCATATCCATTTGTATGTTGGCGCAACATCTATATGCTTCCAATCAGTTCTCCCACACCTCCTTGTCCTGAGAGTAAAACCTCTTCCCACCCGTCCACCCTCCTCAGCCACACAATAGCCCTGTTCAGTATTCAGCCAGGCATATTGGCCGGGATTCTGCAGAAGTGATAAAACCCCATTTATCAGCAGGATGCGTCCGTTGACTGCAGATATATCCAGTCTTTATGCTTTTGATGCCAGTGTCACACCAGTATGATTCTGGCTGGCTTACTGAACCCCCAGTGGTTACCCACTCAAGCTCAAGATCTCATTACCAAGTGGTGTTACTTGCTAATGAATTTGTTTCTAATCATGTTATTTGTAACTGTCTCACACAACTTTGGGTAAAACATGCTACAGTTGTCCCAACAGGAATGGAAATAAATGCCCCTCTGTGGGATTTTTTTTTTTTTTCTCCCAGAAAACAACTCTTCAATCCATATTTTTTGTGGTTGATTTGGCAGTTTATTTCAGATGCATCTAATAGGAATCCTAATTGGAACAGTCTTGAAACAGTTGAGTGATGAAAACCATTTGGATTTTATTTTCATTATTTATTTATTCTCCATTTAAAGCAGCCAGAGCCACGGCTGTAAACTTGAGGTTTTTCTTTCCTCCCAGCTGATGGTAGGCTTCACATATGAGCTCCCACCTTCAGGTTGATTACTGGACCTGTTAACATTTGATCATAAACGTTACATGTATGTAATAAAGCTTTTTCAAAAGGTGCAGCAGCAGCATTGTTGTAATCGCTTTGCAAATATTGCCTCAGAGGAATAAAAATCGCATCACGCTTAGATCCAATTTGTGCTACACTCACCAATTACTTTCACGGTCCACTTCCTGTCTAATACAGAAAGGCCAGATTATCCGCTGGATGTCTGGGTGCTGCACACCCTAATTACAAACACAAATTGGAAAAACGCAAGTTGTGACAAAAAATGTAGCATGTGATTTGTCCTCTTTCCAAGAAAAATATTTGTACTAATTTATTTTGTCTCTGTGTCGTCAGTGAGATAGCTGCTTTCTGAGAAATGGAGGGCCTACTTATGTAAAATGTGAAGAGTTTTTGATCTTTCTATTGGCCTTGTAATCAGATAAAGCTGTAGCATGGATGTACTGTGTCTAATTGGGTTGATGTATAATTAATCTAAACAGTAGTACCAGCGTAGTTCATTACATGACTGATTAAGAGGATATACAGAAGAAAAGACAGAATATTAGGTTATCAAATACAGCGTAGTTCTTTGAAGAGCTGTGTAAATCTACAAAGACTGAAAGCTGGATCACTAGTTTGAGCAGACTTTTAAAAAGACACCATAACCCAGTGTAAATTGACTACTGCACTTCACTCACAGCTCGTTTCGCTCTTTATTGCCGCCGCACACATTCACTGCAGTTTTGGCTGCAGACATCTCATGCCTGGACTTGCAAAGGACTGAGGAGAGAACCAGTAGCGTTGAGTGCAACATTAATGTGTGTGAACTTGGAGTCACATCCAATGGGGGCTTGGTTCTTAACGCTGAGTCTAGCTGAAGGGCAGGTCCCACTTACAGAAGCTGAGACTGTGACACAGGGGACTTGATGGGAGGTTTAGTGGGTCAAGTAGTATGATGAGTATGATGAGCACATCAAAAGTTTTCAGGTGGATCTCGCTGCCAGTCTTTTTTGTGTAAATCAAAAGACATTTGGCACTGCAAAAAACAATTATTTTCCTTATTAATCTAATGATTAAATGTTTGATTACTAAATTGATCATTTTGTCCATAATGTCTCTGAAATATTGAGCCAGTGTGATATCTTGGAATAGCTTTTTTGATCTGCCCAACAGAAAATAGGCAAATCATCACACTTGAGAAGGTGGTACCAGAGATTGCTTGACCAGTGACTTGAATTAATCTGAATTAATTTAATTAGTTTAATTAATTTGATAGACTAATTATTTGGCCAATTGTTTCCAAACTAAAACATATGTTTTCCCCTTTATTTAAGTACACCTTTCTTCTAATTCCATTTATTTTATCTTAATTGCTCCTCTCTTTGACAATAAGTCTGCCTGTGCAGACTACAACACAACCCCGGAGTTTTCAAATGAAAAGGGGGCCAAATTTTTCCAAAAGTATCTGTTTTAGGTGCTCGAAAACTTCTGAAATTTCTGAAGAGTTTGTTACATGTTTCTCGTCTCTGAGTGATATGACCAAATTCTGATATCCCGAAACAGGTCATTTCACCTCCAGATAACATTTTCTGTGAACTCAATGAATAATTTATATGAAATGAACACATGGAAAGGCCCATTTCTGATTATATTTTGAAAAATATACTAGAAAAATGAATGGTACTTCCTCATATTTGATTATTATTTTATCCTTTTTCTTTGGAACCCTTAAGCATTTTTTAATTTAAGCATGTAGCACAATATAAAATATTTATGTATACAATTTAAAAGGGTCAATAGAAAACACTTTTCAATTTTAGTTGCAAACAAAACAAAAAAAAGGCCTATGGTCAAAAACATCAAAACCATATGATACTTTTTAACAGAAGCCCCTCTTTTATTTACAAGCTCCTCATTTTGTCTTGACTGGTTGGAGTCCTTCTCTAGTTAACCCACTGTGTCACATTCACTCTCCTCCGTGTCTGTGTTGCCTTCATGCAAATTTCCTGCCTGCATCTGTGCTGTGTGGAAGAAAACAAAGCGTTGTCCAAATGGTGGAAAATATTGCCATAAAGAGTGTGAATTGCGACACAACGCCATAAATGATAGGGCATAATATGAATACAGTAGATATTTTCTATCATAGCATATATCATCATATTGCACAGCCCTATTTTTCATTTCATGCATCTGAATTCACACCTGCCAAGCTCCAAGCAAACTTTCAGTGAGGCAAAAATGTTCAGATGAAGTCACATAAAGCCCGGGGCTGCAGGTGCTCGCTCAGAGTCAGGGAGCTGGTAGAGAAAGAGAGCCACTCCTCAGACTTCCAGGAGATAGATGCGTCCTGCCACTGTATAAATTGGCTGTCGGAAACATTGTGCAAGGAAAAGCGGCAATTGCTGGGAAGTTAGAGGTGGAGAGACAATGATGGAGAGATGAAAAAAAGGGGCGGATTGGAGCGAGGGTCAAAAGGGAGGGAGGTGGTGAGGTGAAAATTGGTAGAGGGCCAAGGTCAGTGTTGAATGAGAATGGGAGACAACTGTTTCAGAATAAAAGAGCTGCAGAGATGGGACAATAAATGAAGATAAACATGTGTTAGATCCAGGGTTATTAGATTTCTATTATGGAATAAATCCCCTGCACAGACAACATTAAATGGTTCATATTCATAATTATCATGTTACGGTTTTTAGTAGCGACATGCTTTACTTTCACAGCATGTCTCCTGTGAACTACATCATAAACACTAAAGCAACCTCAGAGCTGACCACAGCTGCTCCACAGTGTGAGTGCTGGACGCACATTTGCAACTAAAAATAGACACAAACTCTAAAATGTGCAGTGAATAAAAAGTCACCAAAATTTAGCCCAAGGAGCCACCTTTTTTATTTATATATTTTTTTTTTTTACAACAAAGCACTTTTTCTACAATAAGTCAAAAAAAAAAATCTCAAGATAGCTAAAGTTAGATAGCAACATAGTCATTATTTCAGAAGACAGAGTGCAGACTGACAGAAACAGTTTCTGAAGTTTTGACTGACACAGTCGATGCCGAGGAGAGGACGGAAAAGGAAGTAATGTTATCTGAAGCCACTGATGATACTATTTCATCCTTGGCCACTGGCAGGAAATACAATTTTAACCTGCTGCAGCAGAGAACATTCCCATGTTAATATCGTTTATACAGTTCCTACAGTTTATACAGTTCATTTTATTCAGGCAAGTAATTGGTAAATTGGGTGTTTTAAATGTGCTATAGAAATAAAATTGACTTTGATGTATAGCTCAGAAATGATTAAATACTGCAATACTTTGCAGTCAAATAAATTAAATAATTTTGCTCCTCGTATCATGGACCTTTTTTCATGGAAAAGCACATTATCTGAAAATTTGTCAACTTATGTGCATCATATGTGTTTCATGGGAAAACGGTTAACAATGAGCCCTGGAACAGTGACTGTCTTAAATTCAGAACAATAAAGGAAAGAGCCACAGTGTTGAAGCAATTATTCAAAGGATGTGGCAGGTCTGATAAAGTGAATGAAACCTTATGACTTGGCACACTAGCTTCATGGTTAATGCAGGACTTCCTGGTTGGAGCTAGAAGTTATTGGAGGCCTGTCCCCCCTGTGGGATAGTAGTAGTGATTTGGCCATACTCTGCAGATGCCTGCCTCATAGAGGAGGAGAGATTGTAGCTGTCTGCTGCAGGATGGCTGAGATGATGAAATGAGACACAGACCAGGGATCAGCCTGTGACTAGGATGGCAATGGCAGTATCAGAGGAGCAATGCCAAGAAGAGCGAGTAGAGGAAAGACACAATGGTCACGTCTCCATTTCTGTTCCAGCTCCTTTGAGAGGATCACCTAGTATAGACAGAAGATAAATTGGCATCCCTGTAATTGCCAGAACCTTTAACCTGGAGGCAGGAAGTGATCACATGACCCTGGGAGGACTAACGTTTGGCCTCTATCATAGAACAGCATCAGCTATTGACACACTGCAGTAATGGCCTACCTTAGGGCTGGTGGCTTCACACAGAGTAATGATGACCCATGCTCGCCTCCAAGCCACTGCTTTTCTTCTCATCGATGCAATTACTGCACTGAGGCATGGCTGACCGAAAGCCCCCATAGCGAGGAGGAAGATCACAATTCCCCGCTGCTCCTCTTACCACCAGTCCTAATGTAGAAAACACCACTAAGACCAACGGCCCTGATGCTAATTGGTTAATCTGTAATATTATGAAATAGATATAGGCGACGTTCATCGCACAGGTTGAAGTGATGCATTAATTATTGTTGACGCTCATGCGTGTGTTTAGATCCCCACCGGTGAAAAATGAGATGACAAAAGAGGTAATTTCCTCTTTCTCTCAAGATGGTGTGTAATTGTGTGCACTACAGTGGGGAGGAGGTGTGGGTAGGAGACTGGCAGGGGAGTGTCTGCGTTAGGCTTCTCCCCCCCCATTCCTTCTGACAAAGACTTTAATTCACCGTAATTATACAGATGGATAGAAATATACAGCAAGACAGGGAATCACTCCAATTATGCAGAGTTGATTAAAACTTGGACCCCATGCCAGGGTGCTGCAGGAGCATGGGAGGAGTCAAGATGTGCACCACAGAAACACTGAACACATTAGACCCGTTAACATCTGCACTACCAAGACCAAAACACAGATTTCTGTATCTCCTGCAGGACAGAAGTGTTTGACTCTTTACGGCGAAGCTGAGAAAGTAACAGTGCATTGTTTGGCGGTCTGGTGCATAAGGAAGAGTTTCTGCTCCCGACAGAAGGCAAACTCATGTCGAAATCTCATCGCCTCCTAATGAAGATGGATCAATGCTATTCATTTACTGACAACCACACACGGTGTACAGCACAGCCCATCTCCCATGTTGTGTTGCTGCATATAGCTCCAGCATTTACGCACAGTGGTGGGGATAAGTCCTTGGCATCTGGAGACCATGGTCAGTGGAGGAGAACAAGGAAGAGACAAAGGGAGGGAGGACGAAAAATGGGAGATGGAGAGTTAAAGAGAAACAGACACAGAGACAAAGAGAATGAGAGGGAGAGAGAAAAAGATCACAAATAGGGAGGAACAGAGTGAAAAGGGCAAGACATTTGTCACCCTCTCCTATAGGACCATAGGAAGAAAGAACAATATCATTAATCTCCTGACATTTCAATATTGTATTAACCTTTCTAGTGGAATTCTCTGGGCTCATTAGTCTTTTTTGAGGGGGAGAAAAATAATAATCGATAGAACAAGCTCTGGACACCATCTAGACATATACTGCAGTCAAATAACATACAACCTCAAGCCAGTCATACGATGCCGTCCTGTCTTTAGCAATCACTCCCTTTATCTGCTTTAAATTAATCAGTTAGAATATAAAACATATCAAATAAAAAGATAAATGGAGGTGAAAGGGTGTAGCTGTTGCTCTCAAGTAGGTCACTGTCATAAAAGAGAAAAATGTCCAGGCTGTAAAACAACAGCTTAAGATGGCAACACAAGCACATCAGCCATCTTATGTGAGGGGGAAAAAAAAAAGCCTCAAGGCCACACAAGGCGTGATGAACCCGAGTCTGGTCTCCCCCACTCAGCAGCCTGTCAGCAACGGAAAGACAGAAAGAAAGTGAAGAGAAGAGAGAAAGAGAGGGTGCAGTAGAGACAGGATGAACCCAAAGGTGCCCACACCCTTTAAACTCCACCGCCATGATCCTCCCCTCCCTTTAACACCTCCGCAGCCCGCTCACCCTTGTCGTCACCTTCCATCTATCAATGCCTGAAGAGCACCCGCCATTCAAATCACCAGCACTCCCCGGGTCATTTGACTAAGAAAACACCCTAATTTATCCCCATTATGTGTCTTCGCTGAACATCAAGCACCTCCAGGCCTTTTGTCTATCGCCATTTGCATGTAGCCTCTGTGATTGTTTTTGTCAGGATTTTTTTTTCGAGCGTGTTCGGGGATGCTGTTATGAAAACATGTCGCTCTTGAATGTTGTGATTGTATGTTTGCATTGGGCATTCCCAACCTCGGGTTGGAGTCACATGGTGTCTTGACTACGTGACAAGAACCTTCTGATGGGGTTCTTTGACTTCACAGGGAAGTGAGTGGGTGGCACATTCGCACGCCTACACTATGTTTTTCTCTGTGTGATGAGGGCTTTTAATTAGCGTTCTGTTTAGTAATTCAGTAGAAATCAATCATATTTGCAATAGGAGAAATATTGAATTGGACAGGAGCCTGATTAAAAATCCACAGGGGCTTGACAAAATAATCTACGCTTTGTGAATAATATTTGACCATCTCCGCTGACGTATATATGTGTCGCCAGTTTTACAAATCAGTGAGCAGGATTATTTTACAGTAATACCTGATTACCAGGGTTTTTGCATCCATCCAATGAAATACCTTGAGTTTTAGTTTAGTGCAGGAGCCAATAACATTAATCTGTTTTTAAAATTATAATTCCAGATAACTTAAATGACCATGATATAAGTGTCAACTAAATAATTACTCGATTAATCGAGTAGCTAATGGACAGACAATTTCACACTTGCAATAATGATAATCAGTCATTTTATATAATTTATTAAGCCAAAATGCTAAATGTTTGCTAGTTACAGTTAAACGTGTTGGGTGGTTGGATATCACTGCAGGCTCTGGAAAATTGTGACAGGCTGTTTTTCACTATTTTCAGACATTTTATAGACGAAACAAATAAAAAAATAATACAGAATCAACTAGTTGTAGTACAGTACTACACGACACATATATTTCTATTGCATTACATTATTTTATCCATATTCCCCAAATCTCACCATTGCAAACATGTCTTCAAATGTCAGTTACATATGCAAGGTGCTAGCAGGCGCTTTAACGGTAAATGCCATAAGGTGAATGTTAATCAATGCAGATTGTCTGTTGCTTGGTTTGTGTATGGGCATTTCTGAAACTCAGAAATACGGTCATTAGAATCTGTTAAATGTCTTGTTTTTTTGTTAGAACTTGCACATCAGAGTGCTGACTGATTTCTTTTATATTGACCAATTAAGCATTCAGTCTAATGTAACCATTTTTGTGCCGGTGTTTTGTTGCTGATTAAGTTACTTAACAGTTCAAAGTCTTTTCCATGATTTCTGTACACCCTGTACATAATTAGTGCAGTGAATCTACTAATCAAAGGGCTTATAATGGTATTAATAATTACCCTAAGCGCTTTGATAAAGACTATGACTCATTGGTAATATTAAATGTTAGATGGTGAATGTTATGATAGTGAGAGGACAGCCAGGAAAAAAGCTGAGGCGGGGAAGATTCCAGGAGACGGCACGAGGAGGCTATATTCCTCTGGGTTAATTGTGCGGACCCCATCGGCACTAAATAAGGACGGTTAGAATGACTGGCTAAGTGACAAATGGATGTACAAATCACCCAGATTACTTCCCAGTTATTAAAAAAACTTGGATTTGGCTGGCTTCCACACTCCCTCTCTCATTACATCTGGCAGTCTCGCCACTGACGGCTATCTTTTACAATAACTCATCCCGGTTCAATTTTCACAAGTTGAAACAAGCTTAAGTGTTTAGCGTTGATTAAAAAATAACTTTTTGTAATGATGTGAAATTGTGATGAGTTGGTTGGTGAGATCATTAAACGTAAATGAGTTTTGATTGATTGTCTGAAGAGGTGGCGTTTGACCTGCAGCTGTAGTGTAAATGGCTGTGGAGAGGTGCTGGTAAGCTGTCTAAACACTGTGCACCTGTGATGACGGGTTCCTCGCTGGCGTTCTCGCAAAGGGTAGCGACAGTAAGATGAGTTGTCAGACAGTACACAGCTGTTCACTTAATTACCTCCTAGTTTGGGAAGGAGGTTAATGAAGCAGTTTGGCGCTCAGAAATGAGAGACAGCCTGAATGTACACAAAAGAAATTAGTTTCTGGCTGCTGGGACAGAGTTGAAAGCAACAACAGTTTAAATTATTGATTGCAAAAGCTGAAACACTGAAGGCATAAAGAAGGAGGAAGCTGAGAGAGCAGGAGAGGTTAGAGTGCTTTACAGATTTCTACATGTTTAGCATAATCCTGAGCAGAGTAATTAGGCCTCATACTGACATTGGCTTATGAGTGGATCTTTGTCTTTGAATGCACTTCCTTCTGAGAAATTAGACTCATTCATTCACCTGAAACTTGTCCTCATTTGTAGGATGTGAAGACAGTGAAGTTGATTTGTGCAAGTTGTGTTTTTAAGTCCTCTGAACCTGTAAAAATTGCTGGAAAGAATATTATTTTTTTAGCCTCAGTGGTCCAGAGGGAATCAGTTGTTCTTTTTAAGACTGTAAAGATTGTTTGACAAGTTTTAGCCTTAAACCTTTTTATGTCATCTCTTTCCACTGAAGTATTTTTATTTGGTATACACTGTTTACTGTGACTAAACGGAGGATCAGTTCTTGAAGGTCTTTTTTCTCAATATAATTCTACGTTTATTATTAAAGATTATGTGATATAGAACAATATTCACTCATCTTAATAATGTGTAATAACTGTGCTGAAATTAGTTAGGGCTAACAATAATTTGCACGATTGACTAATATCTCAATTATCTTCTTGATTAATCAGTTAATTGTTTGCATTTCAAAATGTCACGGAATAGTTTAAAATGTCATCACTATTTTAATATAGTCCACTAAGGTGATTTCTTTTTTTATCACTTTACTATCACATAGCACACTATGGGTGAAGCTAAAAATTAATTTATGTTATTATTTCTTGAAAAACAATTCATTTATAAAATTGGTGTTAATTATTTTATTTAAATTTTCTGACTAATCAGCTAATTATTCTACAGCCAATCATTTGTTTATCCTTACAGTTGGTATACACTATGGGTACAGTAGTCCAAGTGTTTTCTATAAAAAAAACTGTAAAAGTGAGGGAGGAAACATATAACATTATAATAAATGCACACGCATCTTTTCTCATGTTGTAGACATGCCTCCAGACCTCAGAGCACACAGGTAGAGCAACTGTAATGACCAGACCAAAGACCATCCGGCCTCATCCTGCATATTCATGCCTTTATGGGGTGAATAACCCTGGCAGCCAGTGTATCCGCTTAATATCCTTAATCACCTGCATCTCATTGTGGGGCCTGGACACACCTCCACTCATTAAAATGATGGATGGAGGCATAAGGGGATGCTCTCCCCTGTTCCAAATTTGTTCTTGTTTAGAAAGGTGCTTATTAGAGAACACCTGGGGGAATGAAGGGGGAAGGGAGCTCCAAAAGCTGAGAGAACAGAGGAGGAGAGAGAGGAGGAGGAGGGGAGCGGGGTTTCCGAGATTAGAGTTGTCATAGCTAAATTATTAGGCTATAAATTACTTACTACCAAATCATTGTTTTAAAAAAAATGCTGTATAGAGGGTTGTTTGGCTTTTGATTAGATCGCTTCTGTAGATTCCTGTATTCTTACATTGAAAAAATTGTGATCTAAACACAAAATCAAATCAAAATCAAATTAAATGTCTTTGAAAGGACCCGCTTTAAATTGTGGCAGTAAATGAATGTGGTGCATGTAGAATCGCTCGTCGCTCTGATGGCTTTCAGCAGAGGACTCAGAGCGCTCAGTCTCACGAGGCCCCAGCATGTTGAGGTGGGCAGCACTCTTCATTAACTTGTAAAAACAGGACTTCCATTCCAGTTCTTTGAGACTCCGGGAGGGTGTATAAAGGGGAGGAACCATCTCTTTTTCTTCATCACTGATGTTTGAATAAGCCAGGCAGACAGTGGTTGACATTAAAGACTCCCATAGGCCAGGTTATTGCCTCTGCGAGGACAAGCAGTAGGCAGGTTAGATGTAATAAACTGGAACAAATGTATTTCGGTCTCCAATTAGGATAAGTCGCTGTCTAGAGTCGCTCTGTGGAGATAATGTCATCTTCTGATTTTATGGATATTTTGTTTTGCCGCGTCAGCAGCCATCGCACCAGCTAGTGAGTGATGAGAAATAAGATGAGTACTGTATTCTGTCTCTTATGTAACCTCATTGGAGCCTCCTTACGCCTAATTGGCAGCAATCTAGGCCTGTCAAATTGAATATAATCCCTTCACCATTGGTTTTTAGCTTCACTCTGTGGCTCCAGATGCCTTCATGGAATGACATGGGATGGTGATATTGTGAGTAATGGAGAACACTAATGGAATTGGCATTAGGTAATATATTTGAATAGCTACTGTACAGAACAGAAATGGCTGTTTAGCCTCTTAGCTGAGGATATTGATAGTTCCCCCCTTGATAGTGTTGTTGAAGTGCATTGTGTCCTCTCTGGTGAGGCCAGCTCGGAGGATTTCACATTCACATGCAATAGATGCAATGACATTGAGCTTTATTATGATGCTTTTCAATTATAGCTATCATAAATATGTCAGTAAAATTGATTGATTACGTTTATGAAAAATGTTTCCTATCTCCACAACATTTGTGGAGATAGGAAACAAGTGTTGTGTACTTTTCACACATTCTTAATAACAAAATCAATACAACTTGAAGTTCTTTTTGTGTTTATAGTACTTAAAAAAATCGTGTTTTTAAAGAAAGATGAGGATGAAAAAGCTGCTATATTTGTATAGCCAAGAAAAGTCTAAAACCAACAATGAGCGGATTGTACTCTCAGCTGTGTAGCCAAAGCCAGATATAACTTGTACCTCTGTCATAAACCTCCATTGTTGTCTAAAAAAACATCACTGTTGCACTGGAAGTGATCCTTAATTACCATGAACTGGGGCACTGTAAGTGCAGTGTTCTGGGGCCTGATGTACATGTACGAACAATGTGTACAAGAACCGTGAATAAGCTGTTTCAGAAACAGAAATTGATTTTTAATTATGTAATATAATAATGTAATTATGTTTTGATGTGAGTGATATAAATATATAAGCTAGATCGATTACTACATTTAATGATGGTAATTGAGATATTACTGGTACAGATACACAGTGATGGAATTACGAGGGCAATTGGGGGTTGGACCCCCCCCCCCAAAAAAAAAGAAAAAAAAAACAAAAAGAAAAAAAAAACAAAAACCAAAAAACAGTAGGGGGGGGGGGGGGCTGAGTCCATTGGAGTTGAGCTCTGTTTCCTTCAATACCAGCGCGGAAAGCACCATGCGACCCTCAGTAAAATCAGTTTGCTCTGTGTTAAGTTTAAGGCATCTACAGAAACACACGATGAGTTTATAAAACAGCCACATCTATGTGTAATGGCGCAACAGCTGCTCCAGCACTGTTGCCGAAGCAACGTAATCAGTGACTCCTTTGTAATTCCCTTAAGACTGGGGGAGCAGGCATGTTAGGATAAGTGCGGTCATAGAAATCAAGCTCATTTTCCAGTTATTGATATCTATTAAAACAGTGTGCATGAATGGCTTTGTAGATCTGATGACAATGCCTGCACCTTTAGTCCTGAATTTACAGCTTTGTGGATTGATCCACAACAGAAAATAGTCCCCAGGACTTGCCCTGTTTCTCCACTTTCAGTGTTACATGTTTACTAAAAGCACCAGTGCAGGTCCAGCTGTTTAGGAAATTTCCTCTCTTCAAATTTTTTATTCATCTTTTTTTTTTTTTTAATTGTGTCTTCAGTAGGAATGAATGGGCTCGAGTTTCACAGACAGGATATTAAAATGGCAAAATACTGAGTGACAGAATGATGCATTGTTGGTTCTGGCTTTTGTTGTTGAATTTGCTGATGTTAAGAAAAATCTAGAAGAATCCACCCTTATTCTTTCACAAATCTTTGACAAATGACCAAAGGAACATGTTTAGTTTGAACTTTTTTATTCATCTTTTTTTTAGTTCTTTTTTTACTTTTTTGCTTTACGAAACAAATGTTTGCAGATGTCCTATGAATAAACAACAGCACCCTTTCTCTTCAAAAACAAGGATCCAACACCCCTGTCTTATCAAGAAAAGAGACCCTTCTTGTCCAATAACAACCTCTCCAGATTCCCAAAGTGACTCTTATTTCCTGTACTTGAAATTCATTTAAGTGCATTAGTAGACAACATTACCGTTTCGATTAATGTGCAATAGCTGAGTTTATGGTCAATGCGAAAAGATATTTACATTGCAGCTATGACTCACATTAACTGTCTGTTTTATCACTTGAGATAGCATCAGAACTGGAGAGGGAGACAATCACAACGCAAGGAGTCTCCTTTCAAGCACAGCCTTCGTAAACAGCAACCTTTACCTACATCATTATCATCACCATCATCAGGATTAACTAGACTCTTTTGTCATACCTGTTTTCCTCCAGTAAGACAAAAAGGTTAATAGATAGAATGGTTTAAAATAAAGTTTAGTGATTGTGCTTTTAAAACCAAAGTAAAACAATTAACAAACATTGACGACAACACGAAACATAACAGTGCATTACAAAAAAAAACAACAGAAAAGAAAAAAAAAAAAGAAATTTCCCAAAGTGGCACTTTCTTGGGGCAGCTAAATAATATTGCAATTTACAACATGAATGGAAATGATAAAATAATATTTATATTTACTGGCATAATAAAATTAGAATTTGCAAAATAAAACAAGGAAGACAAATTTGAGGTACCACAATGGGTAAAACAAGAGGACATCATGTATACACGTATATTTACAGTCCACCCCTGCTTGCAGCTATTTTATTACAGTAACATCTGACTGTATGGGCTCTCCAAAGTTCTTGTCAAGGCAAGCCGAGTCATGTCAATGACTGGAGCAAGATTTTCACTCCATATTGCATTGGAATTAAACATAAATATACTACTGCGTATTTTGTTTTGAATGCACCACTCTTTTATCTTCAGACACGCTTTCCTTTTTTTTTTGTTGTTTTTGTTTTTCTTTTTTTTTCAAATGGACATAAAAAAATGAATAGTTAGAAAAAAACCATTGGTCTGTTTTCCAGATGTAAAGAAACACTACTGATGTACAGTATGATGGCAGCCAACATGATGGTGAAATACTGAGATATTTAAAATTGTAAGAGAAACAATGGTGCTCCACTCTTGGAAAATCAGGACAGTTCCTCCTTTTATCCCCTCTGTTCTTCAGCTTTCTACCATCTGGGTAAAGACACAAAAACAAACATTTTGGTTAGCATCCATCTTCCATAACTACAGCTCGACTGCTAAATCAGCCAACATTAGCTTTTTGTAGACAGATCAGTGTCAGTGGATATGCAAGCTGATAACAAGGAACTGCAGATTGCAGTGTTGTTATGTGTTTGTGTTACAAAAACTGCCATCAGTCAAAATATTGTCACTGTATTTCACTAAACTTCCAAATATCGATGTTGGGCTATATTCATATTCTCATCTGCTACAGTCAGATCTGTTGAAATGGCTTATGTACTTGATTGATGGTCTGTACCTCTAGCTCCTCATCTCCTGGTTGTAAGGCCCCCGTGGTGGTGAGGCCCATGTCTGCAGGGTTCCTGCGGCCTCCTTCTCCTCTCCGCCGTCCCCCTGAGCCCCTGGAGGACATGGAGCTGGAGGAGCTTGGATCTCGGGGGCTGTTGACTGTCGGGAACTGTGGTCGGCTATAGGGCAGAATGTCCTCTGAACCTTGGGACAGACAAGAATTGCAGAAGGAATTGAAGCTTGCATAATCAAAAATACTCCACACGGCACTAAAGGATTCCCTCACGTTGTATTTGCTGTAGTACCTGCATGTTGGCGTGCCTTGCTGGCAGTGCTACCCTCATGTCTATTCCCTTTTTCTCCATGAGCAGTCTTTTGTCTCTCCTGAGCGTCTTTGCGTTCAGATGAGCTGGTTCTGTGGTCTGAGCCCTCCCGGGGTCTATAGCCCCCTGTTGCTCCTCTCTTGTCTCGACCCTCACCTGCTTTGGGGGAGACCACCCCCCGGCCCTCCAGGGCTGCCTTGGATGGATGTGTAGGGGACTTAAGCACCGCTGGAGGTGGGATGGGTGGAGGTGGGAGATCTGAAGGATAAACACAGGAAGTGAGAACGCATTAACAGCCAACATCAAAAACTAGGGTTTAGATAATTGCACAAGACTGAGGAGCAAGAATCTGTGTACTTTAGTGTGTATCATCTGTCATTCAGCTGTCTCACACCTGCAAGGTGATACGCAAACACAGCTGCAGTGTGTGTACATACACTCATGTCTGGACACATGGCTGTGCTGAACAGAAACCTCCTCCTCCTCCCAACAGACAGTAAACAGAACGGATGACATTAGACAGGCCGAATCTGACCACAGAGTTATGAGATTTGAGTGAGAAGAGAGAAAAGGGGAGCGTGACGGTCAGCAGCTGGCTCTCTGACCTGCTCGACTTCCTCTGTTGATGAATCAATGCTGCTTGTCCTTGAGCCATTATTCATATGAGGCCAGCCAGTGGGCTGCCTAGCCTCACACACATCACACAGCCATGCAAACAAAACGCCCAGAGAAAAGCCTTGTGTGCCTGCGATCGATGGCTTTTCATCTTCTAATCAGCTTCCTACCTGAAGGATGGTTTTGTCGGCGGCCAGACCCATAATCCACATAGGATTAGAAAGTTAATAAAGGTAGCAAGTGCCAACTCACCTTTCTTGCATCCCAATGGCTGCCTTACACTTTTAAGATTGCACAAAACTGGACTTTGTGAAAAATAAAAGCTTTTATTTTACGCTTTTTTTATTCATGTTTTTTTACAAATGAAAGGCTAATAGGGCAGGTGATGTCTTTGCTGCATCCTGTTGGTGGAATCAGACGGCTTCAATACACTTTTCTGATTATCCTCCACCTCCATCCACTCCTCCTGAATACAAAAGGGGGCCAGTCAATATCATACAGCAGAGAGGCGTCTGCAGTTTTTTAATATCTCTCTTGCCTCCTGAGTCCTGCCTCAGTTCGAGTCCGATCAATGCCACCGTCTGTGAGATATAGCTCACTACAAGGGAGGAGCGGAGTGCCTGTTAGATTTATGAGGAAATATTGTCGAGGACAGAGCTCAGGTCTGAAAAGTGTCTCCGGGCTTGCCAAGGAGGGTGTATAGGAGGGCCTGGTGGTTAATTAAGCAGACAAGGCCGAGGCAGACCAAGAGACGGGAAAGGGTTAAGTTCAGAGAGGAGGTAGACAAAGGTATTAGAGTCGAACGCAATATGAATCATGGGGGGGATATAACCTGGGTGTTTCCACATCCACTGTGCAAACAAGAGTGAAATGAGTAGGTCAAACAGGGGTAAAGGGTGGGGAAAGAGTGTTGGCTCCCTCGCCGGTTCACCTGTTTTCCAAATTTTTTTCCTGCTGCCTTCACTGGTGTTTTTCATGTATTTACAGTGATGCTGCCTGGAGAGTAGTCTGAGTGTGGAGGAGTTGGAGAGGTAGAGAGATATAAAAAAAAAAAAAAAAACGTAGAAGAAAAAACTACAATGCTATGTGTGAGTAGTTTTCTTTCTTTTCTGTTCTTTACATTTCATTAAATCACCTTCCCTCACCTACCACCTCAGCACCAGTTGTCCAGACCACAGTAATGTAGGGTGGGGGTGGAAAGAGAGGTGGGGGGTGGAGGGGGGGTACAGGCAATAACCTCCAAATGAAAAACAATCCATTCAGATCAAATGCAATCAGCAGGAGGACTGATGGACAGACAGAGCTGCCGAGCTGTCAGTCCGCCCCCTCGCTGCTCAAACAAAGACAGAGGAGAGGGGAGCAGGGAGAAGAGGAGAGAGTAGAGAGGGATGGAGATCACTCCAAAGGGAGGGGCAGCGGATGGGGAAGAAGCCAGGATATAAGGATGATGGCAGGGGGCGGAGGTTTGGGGGTGGGGTGGGGGGGGGGGGGGTAGCGTTGGATTTTCTGCAGTGATATAGCTGGTCTGGCTCCTAGTGAGCTGGATATTAAATCTCCCTGTCAAGTGCTTCCAACACTCAAGGACACCTGACACTAAGAGGAGAGCCAGCTCTGGGACAGCACAGACTGTACACAGCAGAGTGAGCGCGTGCACACAACTCACATATAGATACATCTTGAAAAAAGGATCTGTACACAAGAAGAAGTGCCTCTCTGCGGGTCGGATGTGTGTTGTAAACAATGATCCTGTAAAAAGTAAATTTCTCTTTTACTTAAAAAGCTTTTGTTGTACAGCTGCTCTGGTATTTAGCCCCTGTTTGGTTTCTGTCCGGCTCCGGCCGACACAAAGGTGGCACCTCAGTATGAGCCTGAGCACCTGGATCAATTTCATTAGTGGTTAGAGTGGAGAGACATCCCAGTGTCAGCACAGCAAAACTGGGCAGAGCTCCCCTGAGACAACACCCCCCACCACCCCCACCACCCCCTCCACTCCCACCCACCATGGCCCTGGCCTCCCGCCCACCACTACTCAATCTGTTCAGCACTGTCGCAGATTAGGAGGGATGCCATGTATGCATGTGCATAAAAGACGTGAAAGACGACGATTAAAACTCTGGCTCAGAGCACACCCGTGCTCCGTGTCATTTACGGACACTACATTACAGAGAACTGCACTTTTCGCTTCCATATCTGCAGAGGGAATAGAGGCAGAACCATTGATACAAACCTGGTCATCTGTGTAGTGGTGGGATACAGCTGATCCACGACTGCTGCTACATGTCTGTCTCTCTATCAGCGTGTTGGCTGCGTTAAGCTGTTAATGTGTTTTACTGACGAACACGCACATATAGCACCTGACTACTGAGAGTTTCTAAAGTAATGTGTTTTTTGGAGGAGTATTGAACAAGAAATGTTTGCAGCAAGCGTAATCACAAACTTAGCTACTGCACATAATGTAGTTTCTCCATTTGAGAAAATCATGTTTGTCTCTTGCTGCTTGTTGTTCCTGTCCACAATGAAACAAGTCATCCTCAGCTCATGTTCTACACTTAGCTCACTTCACATTCATTATTTGGGTAGGAATCTACAAGAACTGTACTGTATTTTTGTAATAATGAGAGAATCATATGTGTACCTTCATTATATGCTTCACGTCGCTGGTTCCCTGGATGGCATGCAGGATGTTGTTTCTGCTTTTTAGGAGGCCTCCTGTGTACCGCTGCCATACTCATGTTACTGTCTGTAGACACCGGGCTGCCAGGACGGTGGCCTGATGGGTTTATTTGGTATTTTCGTGCTGAGAAAAGAAACAGAGGATTCGTTTGTTTTTTCCATTCCCTCAGAATTCTCGCAACAACATTCTCTGTGGATGTGGTTGACTTCATAAATCCTACCTGAAGCTCCTCCGACTTCCTGGCCCTGTGTGTTGGGGTACTTGGCCACTCTGAGGCCTGAATACTCTGCAGCTGCAGCAACTGCTTGAGCAAAGTCGGCATCAGTGAAGAAGGATCCATCTGATGAGCTGACGGCACTGGACCTCCCTGAAGAGACATTATCCTCTTCAGAAGCCGACCCCCATCCGTTGATCATGGAGCCAGTCACTGAGCTCTCCAGGTCACCCATGCTGGACGCAGGCGTTTGCTCAAGCCCTCGTAGCAGCAACCTTCGCGGGTGCATCTGGGGATGGTGAGGGTGTGTGTGGGGGTGGGTGTGGTGGTAGTGCATCTTGGCCACCTCTGCATCTGTCTCGTCGCCCTCCTCTTCTTCCTCCAATATATCGTCCTCCTCGTCCATGCCATCAGTGTCCAAGGCCAATGGGCTGGTCATGTACCCATATGTGTGTGAAGGAGACAGGGGCCTTGGAGGGGGTGGGGGACTCACAGCATGGCGTCTGTGAAAAGTAAGAAACACACTGTATCAGAACCCCATCAAATGTAGAATATTTTGGACAAAGCAGACATAGAAAGAAAAGTTCAGTTATCATCGCTGCAGATTTAGCCAGTAAACTACAAATCGCATGTACTTTGTAATAATGCTGCTGATTTTCTGAGGTACATCTGAGCATTTTATGTTCAGGGTTTGAGAGTTTACAACAATGTTATCTGGAAATTGGGCCCAGAAAATAAACAATAACAAAACAAAAAAGCCAACAGTTTGGATTTGATAGTTAAAATTGCTTCTTTTAGCAGTTCGATCCTAAATTTATGATGTTTTCCTGCTACTGCAGGAACTCATTACCACGCAATGGTAAAATAGCTTTGACAAAAAAAATAAAATGGACTAAATTTAGACTGTGATGTATTACTTATTTCAAACGACTTGCAATTCGCTGGAAGTTGATTTTCAAGCTTGAAAGCCTGAAATGAATTGAAACAAATGGCTCCCTGGGAGGTAACAAATCAATCTAAAAGCTAAGATGTGTCTTTGGAAAGTGACCTACAGACTATATGGAATTTGGATTTAATGGGCTAAAAAAAATGGAAAACGTTTATGAATTTCAAACACTTTGGAGATCATGTCTCTCTGTAAGGATTTAAAGAATCTCCCGAACATCTTTACACCGGCTGCCCACTCTTCATTTTCTACTTGTTTGTATCGTAGTAGAGCGTTTGATTTCATGCGTGTACCTGCGTTCATGGCTGTCAGGTGCGTCCTGGAGCATCGGCTGCATCTCTTCCTGGGGTGAGGGGGTGAGAGTGGCTGTGGACTGGTGACTGTAAGAAACAGCGGCAGGGGAAGATGCTGCCCCTCGGATGGGGGGAGTGGGGCCCCTCTCCATCTCCTCTTCCTCCTCCAGCTCATCAGGCTGCAGGTACATGTGAGAGGGGGGCATGGGGCACTGCATGTCTGGGTCACAGCTGCCAACAGAGAGAAAGGAGCCTTGTTACCTTCACATCACTCACTGAAAACATGAATGTTTATATGCTGAAGCCAGAAAAACATGCACTTAATATTCATGCTATCTGTCTATCAAGGTTTGACATGAACCTAGCACTAATAGATAGAAAACCCCAAAGGCACAAACTTGGAATGAATGCGAGAAACAGGGGAAAAGGCAGGAAGAATGAACTAGTAGTTAAAAACAGTGTGTGCATGCCTGTCAGATTGTCTGTGTCTTTTTGTCTGCGCAGACATGTCCCACCTTTCTTCCATTGATAGAGAGTACTCCTCTGCGTTCCGACTCGGGGGTGGGTTTGCAGGGGGAGGGGGCAGCAGGTCAGCCCAATTCATTGTGCTCTGTTTGGGTAGTTTGGGGGTGCGCATTCCCTTCTTTTGACCCTGACTCCCTGTTTAAGAAAATGGGGAAAAAAAGCACTCAATCAGTCATGAGACACCTGCATACACACATACCTATATTCTCTCCATCTCTGAAAAACACATCAATTATTAATGTCGAAAAAACCTCAAGTTAATGAGCAAGGATATGACAGCAGATAAAATGCATTAACTAGACTGGCTGACAAAGAAAAGCTCGTTTTACACGTCAGAGTGGCAAGGCTAATGCAACCCTCCACTTTATGCAAGTGTGCACACATACCTCTAAGTTATTAAATGGTAGAAAATACTATTAACCACAGTAATTTCCATTTCCAGTGGTATTAAAGAGTACCAAGAAAAAAGGTAGGAAGAAAACGGGCAGGAAAGGATCCAATTAATACCAAACTATTAGAATTGTGAACCAATGAGCTGTGAGGTGCAGTGAGCACTAAAGGCTTCTCCTTAATGGCTTGAACTTCAAACGCAATATCAGAATGGATACATGGCATTAAGGTGGCAGTGTTGCATGCCGTCTGCAATGTGTTATCATTTGTCCTTGTCCACAGACAGACATTGAGGCCCTGATGAAATTAGGCTGCTGAATTAAAGTAAAGCCAATTAATGGAAGCAATGCAAAAAGAAACAAGGACAAACAGAGGAATAAAGTAGGGAAACAAAACAAAAAAACTGAACTGATAGAAAATAAGGGAGTTTTTTTTTATCTAATTTGCTTTAAACATCCCTTGGATGACATTGCATCCAAAAAACAAAAGGCACAAGCAAATTCCTAGCATGGTGCTCATGCCTTTGTTAGGAGGCATTGTTGTCAGTTTCCTCTTCTCCTTTTATTCAGCAATTTTCCACTTTCTGAAGGCATCTCCCTTTCAATTTCTCTTCAAAATAGGCTGACATGGAAATTAATCAAATTACCATTTTAAAGCAACCATTATTAGTGTCTCAAAGTGATTTATTGCTTTTGAGGAAAACTGGGATTTTCAAATGGAGCTGGGGGGGTGTATGTGATTATATGGTTCACAACTATAATAAGCTGGGAAAATACATTGGCAGTTAAATTGAAAAGAGCAAAAAAAAAAAAAAAAAAAAAAAAAAAAATCAAGAACAAATCCCTGAGTCTTTGGATGTGTTGGTTTTTTATAACCCATGACTGTCTTTCCTGCAGCTAGTCTTGTTGTCCTCTATGCCACAACCCTCTTACCGGAGGTGCTACTGCTGCCTCGGTCAGAGCTGTTATAGGAGCCCCCAGTATGGCTGTCATGGGTCTGGTTGTAGGGGATGGTGGCTGGCATAGGGCTGTCACCTCCTCTGTAGCGGTCTGATGGTGGGAAGAATGAAGTGTATGGTTAGTGTGGCCCCCGGGCAGACAAACTCAGAAACATTGAAGCAAAGCAACCCCTTCATAATGGACAAGGAAATGAAGAACTGCATTTGATTAGCAGCACAAAACCATTTCACAGTGGAAATATGAAAATATGTATACCATGAAATGACATTACACTGAGCAGTGTTCAGTGTTACACATGACAAGAGTCGTGCAGTTCATGCTTTATAGTTTTCACGTGAGTATGTGAACACATGCAACGTCTGCAGAAAAAAATCTCAAAACTATCACACCAGATGTGGTTCCTTTCTGCAGGTCCAACAAGGTGATGATAGCTTTGTTCAAAGCATCTAAAAAGCCAAGACTTATCTTTGTCTTGCCTTGAGAAATCAGACACCAAAGATAAACCTTCACACCTGCCTTGATCACAAAAAGACAACCCAGATACTGTACGACGACAGCAATTCAAGCATGGCTCACATTTAGCGGCAAAGATTATACATGATTGCTTGAAGGGTGATGAAGGCTTACATGAATGCCATACAGACAGGCAGAAAGAAAAGAGTGATGACGCCTATGTTGACTTGAAAAAGGACCGAGACAGAACCAAGGAGAATATGAGCATGAAACTCTTCTACAGGCTTCCACAGGGAAGCTGAAAGAGCCGCGAAGAGGAGAGAACAGAGGGGGGGGGGTCAAGCGGAGGAAGATCATAGCTCGGAGTTGACCTCTTTAACCATGGCTGTTGGGTATTCCACACACTCACCCTTGTTCAGCTTGTTTTGCTCCATGATGATGTACTGCAGCTGGGAGCCCATTTCCTGTTTCTGCTGCTGGACCGAGGTGGGCTTCCAGCAGTGTTTCTCATTCACCTCCCCTCCACCCCCGGGTCCACCTCCACTCCCTCCGGTTCCTCTGTCTGAGTTTATGTTGTTGCCCATGATGGATGACTGGATGAGCTGGGTGGTGGCGTAAGGTGTCGGCTGGCCCCCTGGACCCACAAAGCGTCCGTCTTTCAGGTTGGGGCTGTTGAAGGTCTTCATCTCATTGATCTTGTTGGACAGGTCTACATCCCCATACACTCCTGACTCTGGCACCATGAGGTTGGTCTGCTTGTTTTCCATCTGGTTGTTATAATTGGCGATGCAGTCGGCTGGAGAACATGAGCAGGGGGTTTAGTGAATCTCGTCTACTGCTGATCAGCTTTGCAGCAGTATGCCAGTTTGCTAAAAGCTTTGAAACAATCGGGCATCATCTTATCTACAGAGCTGAGAGTATTTATTTGAAGAAAGCAAGAGACATATACACATTCACGTCAAGCTTTTGACAGATCACTATGCCCACCAGAGAGAGCGAGATCTCTATTTCCATTTAAAGCCTCAGTTTTGTTTGGGAAATGATGATCTAGTTAAGGTGAGTGACACAGGTGGTATTACACCTTTCCCGCTCATTCTCTTCTCAGCCTCACCCGTGACTCAATGTGGGTGTCATCTCTGTTCTTTTCCATCTGACGGTGGGAACGTCTTTGCTCATTGAGAGGGACAGAGAGACATGTCTGTATCAAAGACCTGGAATGAGGCGCGCGGTAAAAGCACAGCTCCACTGACAGATCCAATTTTCCCTGGCTCATAAAATATTCAAATCCTCCAGCAGATCTGAGAGCCAGCCTTGCGGTAAATACCAAGAACGGCCATAGGTGCACGCTGCTCGTGCCATGCGCCTCACATTTCAGCTGCACGGAAAAGCTCGACACTTCAATGCTTGATCTGTGAAAGCGCCCCTATGGCTGAGATAAAGGGACATTAACTCCTATTTCTTTGCTCTGTCACCTAGTCAGTGATCCTCTTAATGTTCACAGAGTTTAGGTTTGGCACACACACAAAGCATGCGTCTGGCAAGCTCCTTAGTGTCATACAGCGGGGTGTCATGCGAGGAGTGAGGGTTGCCTTTAGCCTGTTATTCCCTGTTAAACATCTCACACCATGTTAAGGTAGAGTTAAACACTTCAGCCTCAGAAGGGTGATTAGCACAAAGAAAAAACTGCACTTGATGACTATAAAGTCTACAAAATGAATTATTAATCCTCATTGGGAAAGGTCTGAGGCAAGGAGAAACTATTCAATGGCTGGATGGATATTAGGCCGAACAGCTGGATAGGAATTATGGGCTGGGCTTAAAGGCATAGTCCCAAAGTGCATAATTTAGAACATAAAGCATTTCAATGCAGTCCAAGTTTCCATGGATAGGGCTTTTTTTTAAAGACTTTCATGCCTGAAAATTAATAACATTAAGTCCTGTGCCATCCACACTGAAGTTTTTGGCCACAAGTTTTGCTCTGCTCTCTTTTCAGGTAGGTCACTGTGTGCCTGAGTGTGTGTACATACTCAGTAGTGTATATTGTATAGCAGTAGCGTAAAGGCTTTTGAGGCCGAATGTGCTCCCTTTTGTTGACATCTGTAGCAGTGCTGAATAAACTAAAAGGCCACCTGGAGGTGTTCCATACGTCTCTTCCCTTTTTTTTTTCACCCTCTCCACCTAACCTACTTAACTTTATCTCATTCACACTCTCTCCCTCCGCCCATACATCTCTGTGTATGTTTTAGCATATACTTATTCTTCATCACTCCTTTCTTCTTTCCTCCCATCTGGTCTACCAGGTGCACCTCTCCCTCTCTCTCTCTCTCTCTCTCTATCATTCTCTCTTTCCTTCTTCCTCTGCTTCTGGCCACCGTCTGCAGTCCAGCCTTGACCTCTTCGCCCGCTGCACATTTCTTAAATAACTGAGCACTTAGGGGAAATTACATTACCGGCTATAACAACAGTATGGAAATCAGCAGAGCAATTCGATTAGCAACAGAGTAGGGCCATAAGCCCCTCTCAGTGTGCTCCTTTTATTTCCTGCCTAAAACAGCTCTACTTTAACCTCAGATAAATCAAACACACAAGCACACAGCCACTCTTAATCCTAATATTTCTCCAGGTTTTTCTCGTGGAGACCTACAGAAAGGAGAGATACACAGAACAACTCTCCAGGGAGCTAACCCAGATATCAGATTTTACTTCCTTTTGCACTGTGGATTCCCCCAGTGCCTATATTTCTTATCTCTACAGTTATTTTGTCAAGGACTGCATCATTGTCTTTGAGGGGGATGTTTATTTTGGTTGTTGCCTACGTATGGCAGGGTCGATGCAACATACCTGGTCGGCTGTATGTCGCCAAGTTGCTGTCGCTGTTACCATTGCCTGCAGTGCAGCAGTTGATGCTGCAGTCATTGTGGTTGGAGCAGGAGTTAGGCCATGTGTCAGCCAGCCAGGGCTGAGTGGCAGATTCCCCAATGTTTAGCAAACCAGGCCTGTAAAAAAAAAAAAAAAAAAAAAAAGAAATGGGACCAAAAGGTTAACAATAGTAAGAGACTAAGCCAACACCACAGTGACATTTATGTGAATGAACTGAAACACCCACAGTAACACAATATTTGAAAGAGAAGATTATGTGGAGTTTATTTATCCAGCAGCTGAGAATAGAAAAACTAGAAATCCGGCTTTAGTACTTTTTGCCTTTTGGCCACACACACACACACACACACACACACACACACACACACACACACACACACGTAGGCCCATGGCGCACATTAGAAAAAAGCCCAGCTAAATAGATTGTGTGTGCTTGACTTGCTCACAGCCGATGACACTTTCCCTGAGCCCTCGTGAGCATTAGCGATCCGCCTGGATTAGACAGCCAGATAAAATTCACTCTCAATGTTGCGAATAACGCGTCCTGAGCAGGCAGTGAACCAAAAACTCTCCCAGAGTAGATTCCATGGTGTCACACAACATCTCTATCAGTTTAAAAGTTTTTGTTTTTTTTAGCTCTGTGAAAGGAAAGAGGAGAAAGTCGCGCAGAGGAAAAACCCATGTGGACCAGTCTTTCACATCATCGCCTGGCCATCCATCTCTATTGTTTCCATGTCTTTCCATGTCCTATTTCTTCGGCTTTAATCCCAACACGATACAAGATCACTCGTTCAACAGGATTCTACTGTACAACCTGACCTCAGGCCAAACACTAAGCGTTAAAAGAGCTGAGAATAAATAAGCCTCCTATTGCTCATGAAATGAATCAATCTAGCATATGAAGAGAAGGCAGACTACTCTAGAAGTGCCATACATTGTTTCTGTATTCAAATCTCCGCAGAATGACTCCAGTTTGCATATCCCAACACTGAATTAGCATTGAATTACGTTTCCTCATTCCCACTCAAATGACTCATTTCTTGGATTCATTTTGCGTAATGAACACATTTGTCTTGTACAGCCAAATACAATCTCACAATAGCTCCTCAATCACCCCGGCAGTTGTATGTTGATATTAAATGGCCATTGTCTTTGCGCAGAGCTGACACAGCCATGCTGCATATGGGATTCAATCATAGAACTGGATAATATAATGAATATGGATTTACTGCTGATGGCTCCAAGCTAACTATTCATTAACACGTGAACATCACATACACACACACACTCGCACACACACACACACACACACATGTACACTTACAGTACAACAATGTATACATTTTGTACTCTCAGTAAAGAGGGGGCAACAAATGAATATACATTTCCTCTTTTTTTGTCTGCACTTCCCGGCTGTATGAAAACATGCCAAACGCTATCCAGTAGATATTCAAATGAGTATTAGCAAGTTTGCCCAGCCTAATTCTGTACAATGTTTGTGCACTATTCCACAACACGAGGAGGTGTGTTGTTGCTGCTGCTGTATGTGTGTGCGTGTGTTTCTCCATTATATATGAGTTTTATGGTGATGCTATGGCACAGCCTTGTGGTTGGATGTGGCTCTCCACTGTATGGGATGGGAATGGGGCTCCTGGCAGACTATAGGGCTTTGTTCCTGTTTGTATCAAACTTAGTGCACCTCCTTACTGCTCCTCAGCTCTCTGCTGCTTTTAGAAAGGCACAGCACTCCCCCTAGTGTTTGTCTAACAGAAGTACACCTGCCCAACCCTCATCTATTCATAGGAGATTTAACATCCTTTTGTATATGTGATTAAATTCCATTTTTCGTCTAATTTGCTAAAATGTGGTAAATATTTAAAATATTATAATATACTTTTATTTTTAAACAGTAAATAAACTCTTACCTTCCAGCGCTGCTTACACCTTCTCCACCTCTCTGATATGCCACTGAAAAGAGAGAAGATAATGACTTTCCAACATGAATTCACTTCTGTTACCACTGTCGTCACATCGTCATCTTCGCCATTGTCATACCAGGTCATCACAAAATTATTAATTTGATCCTGAATTGTCAGGTTACCAAGTGATGATGGAAATGCTTCTTTTTACCAGCGTGCGTGTCTGTGTATGTGTTATTGTTTCTGTTCAAGTGAGCATGTGCACGAATGTGTGTGGCATCATTTCGGCTGAGTCACACAAACAGCAACAGGCGCAGGAGGAGGATATGTAAGAGGCTTATGAAGAACAGAGAGGCAGAGCTCTTTGGTTGTCTGGCTCGGGTTCAGTGCGTTTGAAGCTCCGTGTGCTGCAAGTTGGACTCTTTCAAGGAGCTCTAAGCTGCCGGTGTGTGAAGGGGAGATAAACTTCCAACTTTAATTACAATCTCTTCCCTGAGAGGAGAGATGGTGGAAGAGGGGTAGGTAGGGCCTTAGCCTTATGTCGATTCCCTGTCTCTTTTTCAAAACAGGAAGTGTGGTTTTGGCCTCTGCATGTAGCCAGAGGAGCTCTTAGATTAACTCTCTTTAATGCAAAGTATAACAAACTCGTTTGAGATTAAAATCAGCATAATTCCCTTTTACATCCTGGTTTTACACTGGGTACCAGGGCAAGGAATTTCTTCTTAAAGAGACAGAATCCTAACCACACAAGCAAGGAGTGTGTTTCGCCTTCAAGATTTCCAGCAGGTCATTAATCAAACTTGCAACTGCAAAATTATTCTACCTGATTGCAAGCCTCAGGGCAGACAGAAACAACACTACTACTGTAAACGTACAATCTCTGCACAGATAGGATCAGTTAGTGTAATCACAAACACACACTGTACAATACTGTCTTCCCCACTTTTGCTTCCTCTCACCCATTCACTGTTTCACAACCGCCACTGCACTGAGCCCTGCCAACACCGCTGACACACCTCTGAGGAAACAAAGAATTTCAGATGAATGAAAGTCCACGAGTAAAGGAAAAGGGAGGAGAGGACTGTAAATACAGAGTCGCAGAGAGGAGAATGATAGAGAAGCACAGAGGGAGCTTTTCTTTTTTCTGTTTTACGCCGTGTCACTTCGGTTTGCAGATAACCTTCTTAGCTCTGCTGCCACTCGCCTATCTAATTGGTGTGTTGGGAGTGCTGGTGGTGTGTCATTCTCTTAAATCCCATCTGAAGTTGCCAGCAGCCCTTTGATCAAGTTACCACTAGTTTTAACAGCTTCTCAGTAGTGTGGCCTGCTCCTATTTGAGCATTATGTTCTGACACGACACAAACATTTGGTGAAACATTTATTTCTAAACGGTGCCAATGACTGGCTCCTTTTACTGATAAACATCAAGAGTCCCTCTCTGACTTCTCTACATTCAAGAGCCCGTTTTATAAGGCGGGAATGTCGTTCTGTAGGAAAGGTACGAATCAGGAATCGGGGGGGCAATGTTGTTGTAGCAATAAGTGGAGCCAGATCAACTTGTGTGTAAAAGGGAGAGGTGGTACAGCAGGACAGACGCTGATGCTCGTGTTGCATGTCACGCCACCTGAATGCCATCAGGAACAGCATCTAAAACTGCATACTGAGGCAGTGTTATTCCAGCTTTGTTTGGTTCAGTGTAAACAAGCTAAGCCATCTTAATGAGGGGGTCTTCTTAAGGGCAATATAGCAGGATCTATGTTTAAAAGAGGCCAATCACTCTGAGAGGCTGTTAAAGGTGGTGTTTCATGAAAACAGAGAGAAGGCTGGTGCACAAGTACAGTGAATGAGTAAAAACAGAATGAACTTACTGTTTATAGAACGAAAAAAAAAGAACCCAAGAGATCAGTGCTTACCTGTTGGTGTGAAAGTAAAGGACGGCACTGTTGGAACAGAAAAAAAGGAAATCAAATTATTGCTGAATTATTGTGCATCTGTGGTGTGGAATCAGTTCCTGTGAGATGATTTTTATGCTTCATAACCATATAACTTCTGTCAAAGTACATAAATCTATAAAAAGTATTTTAGCCTGTATTCTCATGCTCCTTGCTGCCCCCAAGTCTTTGATCCCCTCAGACATCCCTGGACCCTGACTGGGGGAAAGCGAGTGTTGAACCAGCTGCTGGTTCAAATCCTGGCCCAGACTGTCAGAGGCCCTGCTGGGTGGGGGTCACACACCAGGGAGATGTCTGTTGCTATCTGTAACACTCACATCATCACCCACACGGCTCAATTACTCACACTCTGGCATGGTCCTTCTGCAAAAACATCCACCTACTCTAGATTCTGTAATGGGTGGATATCTTCTGTAAAATTTAACATTTTCTTTGTCGCTGCCTTCTTTGAAGAAGTGAAGAATGCTATTTGCAGTTGATGCAACATTGCACCATGCTGGTAGTCATCCAGTACACTGCCTTAAATTAGACATATTGACATTTGCCTTTTAACTTAAAACTGCATCTGAGAGAAACATCAGAGAGGACAGATACCGCTGTTGTCACATTTTCATTTCCCCAAACAATCAATTCATGCAGCACCTGTGCAAATAAGTATCCTCTAAATGCCACAATACTCTTGCTGTGTTTGAATCTCTCCTCTTGATGCTCAGAGAAGTCTAAAGATTTGAGTAGTTGGATGTCTTTTATCTGTTTGCTGAGTGCCTTGGAAGAGGAGACACTACCACTTGGTAGGCAAAGCAGTCTGTGAGAAATGTAAACGTGACTGAAATATATAAATCAGCTTCCCGTTCTGTCACAGACGTTCACTCCCAGGCTTGATGAAGCTGTAGCTGATTATTTGGATGCTACAGTTTTACTTTTTTACTTTTTTTTTTTTTAGCTGATTTGTTTGGGCACCATGAGGTTTGTACGACTGGAATCATTGTCTCAGAAATAAGAAAAAGTTATTTGACTTTTTCTTTTCCTCTTTTAAGTTGACAAATTGAAATACATAATCTGTTAGGAGACAACACTTGCATACACTATAGCACACAGACGTACACAGTCAGTCCCAATCCAACCTATTTCATCCTGAGCGCAGATTGTTGCTTCATGTGGTTGCAATTATACTCTTTTCAAAACATTCTTAGTTACCAGTTCCAACAAAGACCATGGCCTCTTGTGGTCTGGAGACACGAGGAGGAGAAGAAAGGGGAGCGTGACTGCCTACTGTGGCCCTGCAGAGCTCTTTGAGTTTATGTGAGTAAACATCAACACAGAGCATCACACAGGGCCGGAGGGTAATCTCAGCCTACACCGTACTGTCGTGTACCGCCTGGCCACAGATCATTACTCCACTAATGAAGCGTTAGAAGTTACTTCTTCTGTATCAACACATTCCCTCAGAATGACCTTTGTTTTTAAAGAACACAGGCAATTTTTAATTTTGTTTATGAGGGTGTTGCCTTGGATGAAGATGTCTCAGATTGCAGGCGTATCGTTTCCTCACGTAGCGGCACTGAAATGTGTTTTCAAGGTAATCTAAGCTGTAATGGAAAAAAAGCAACAGTTGTGACCATTTTAATCCACACAGGTATTCGTAAAAGACAAGAGAGCCTAAGGAAAAGCTTAGCCAAGGGATCTCTCACTTTCACATGACTCACAGTTCCCGCTATTAAGAGGAGTGCTGTGGATTCAGAACATGGATAAACCGAGTTTTCTGTGTGACAGCCACAGATTAGCAACAGCTATGTCAGTCTATTGCCTGTGTGTGTTTCAAGGTTGAAGGTGGATCTCCTCTAACCCCGGTAGTCGGGAGTAAACCTGAGTCCAGAAGTGGGGATGGCGCAGGTAGCACTCACAGGCAGCAGCTGCACAGCCCAAGGCCACACATTAAGCCAGCCTACACATAAATGAGACTCAGAAAGAGAGGCTAATAGCTCTCTTTATACTCTAACAATTGTGGGCAGAGGTTGGGCAAGTCATGAACCCTGTCACTTCCACTTAAGTCAGGTGCAAACCCACTGGGTTACGCTGTGGCTACTCTAAGAGGGTTGCACCGCAGCCCAAACACCCATTGGCAGGGATTTTTGAGATTGTTAAGAACATAGTAAGCAGACACTATGAACAGGATTGCTAACTGCTCAACTCCTTCATGTCTAAAGGCCTCTCTCTGATAGGACAGCAAGAGTACTTCAAACGTGCGAAAATGTCAGTATGTCCTTGATAACGATGGCGGGGTATTCTCTCCTTCCCGACACAGTCGGAAGGGAGTTGCTAAAAGGGGAGTTGTTGGACCTCAAAATATACTTTACTGGAAACACTCCTCACACACCCTTGCTACATCAGCATGACAGAAGTATGAAAAAGAAAGAAAAGACGTCTTCATGCAGCACTCTCAGTGGGAGTCACATCACATCTTAAAGTACTCTACTGCAGAGTACTTTCAGTTAGACTTCACCCAGAGTGCTCTACAAAGACATCCCTCTGTGTGTGTGACGGGGAGGATGTGAGGGAGGGTTGGCAGCATTTTGGATGAAGAAAACAGAGAGGACTGGATCGAAACACAAGTGAACACGCTAATAAATACTGCATTGCATTTCCCACCACACACTTTGTAAGTGAGAATACCTCTTGCAACCTCAAACCAGCACAGCAAATCAGAAATTCAAGTGGATCAAGTCAAATGTTGCACGCATGCACCGACCTTTGCGTATGCCTGCATAGCTGCTGGAGAGGCCGTTCCTTTTCTTTCGGTGTCTGTACAGCCAGATGCTGAAGACCATGAGGATGATCCAGCAAGCAGCTCCTATGCCTGCTATGAAGGCTGGCTGCTTGACCACATCTGAGATCTGCTGAGACAGGGGGTTCTCAGGGGACTCAGTCTCAGTCATCCGCCCAGATGCATCTGAGGATGGGGAATTGGGGAATGGTTGGAGGAGACGTATTAAAAAAAAAAAAAAAAAATTTAGTTAGTGTGCAGCACAAATCAAATGAAAGGAGTTAGGCATGTGAAAGCAGAGGAGGTAGGGAGGGAAAAAAAATATTTAAACCTAAAACTCAAACCAAGTGGAAAAAGCCTGAAATAGGGAAAATATGTTTAAAATAAATGGAGTCAGAACAGCACATAACTGTGAACATTCCTCTTTCTTCTGACGCACAGAAAGAGTCTTCATCTCAGTGGGTGTGTATGAGGCTGGGTTGAGAAAGCGGAGTCGTCTCTCTCTATTATTCAAAAGGCTTTCATCGCAAATCTCAGTCAACAATGGTGAGCAGGCGAGAGCAACCAAAGGCATTCAAACACAGCCTGTGCACCACGCCAGCCTGATGGAGCCAGATAGGAAAACACAGAGAGGCATCATGTACACTGAGCGGTGCTGGTTTCATAATCATATAAATAAATCCAGTGAGATCATCCTCAAACACAGGCACCACAGTAATTAGCAAAACTGAGACGCGTCTGTGAAAAGCCGAGGTGTGAATGCCTTGAAGCTGTTCCTACTGTGAGCTGCAGTGTACAGGCACCGTCTGTATGGCAGCTCACAACAACCCGCGCTCGGTCTGTTTTTCTCATCTGTCTATTCTCTCTGTGCTTTTCCCTCATGTGTGATACATGAAAGCCTTCTCTAGGACGCCCCACACCCCCATCACCCCGCCCTCCTCCCTGCCCCCCCGCCATTCTGAAGTTTCTTCATGTTCGTGTTACTTTGTCTTCATCTCTTTTCCTCAAGTCTTTCATGTTGTGGCCACTCTCCTCTATCAGCTCTCTCAGCCAGAGGCAGAAACACTTCCCCACAGAAACCAGCTCCACGCCTTCATCCCTCCATATCCTTCTCTCTGTCTTTGTCTCAGCCACTCAGTCCATGTCTCCATTCGGGTTTGCCTCTCTGCTCACTTCTCTGTCTTCTCAATTTGTGGCTCTGTCTGGCCCAGTGAAGGGAGTATGCCAATGTGACTAAGCAGCCCACAAGGGACTGCACAGGTATCTAGGCTGGGATGACGCATACAAGCTCAGAGTGTGACAAATGCATTTGGGTGAAGCGCTGGTCCCCGAGGCACATTGTTCCACTCCAGTGTTGGAACATGGCAACAATCACCACAGGAACTCTTCAAGTGAGAGAAATTGTATCAGTCACAGCCGATGCTTCTTCATGCCCATCCCAGCCCACTCAATCTCACATTTAAAACCAGAAGGAGTTCTCTGTCTGTCTGTCTGTCTGTCTGTCTGTCTGTCTCTCTCTCTCTCTCTCTCTCTCTCTCTCTCTCTGCCTCATCCTGCTATTCATGTGTTTTCCATCCCTCTCTCTTGAGTAGGCCAGCTCAGAGCTTTGGGGAATAAAAACTGACAAAATATCCTAAAATATCTGTCTGTCTAGACTAAGAGGACAAACAACAAAAAAAAAGGAGTAAATTACAACAACTAGCCCCAGCGCAGTCTACACTGTGGTTCGTAGTATTAATAACATGTCATGCCTGAGCCCAGAGCGCAGGGTTCATTATTGCCTTTGCTGTTTGAAGTGAAGCAGAGACAGAAAACATTGCATCCTTGACTGGAGACTGGAGCAGGGTGGGGCAGCCGGCTCAACAGCTCTGCCACACAGGAGTTGAATGTGCCCGTGTTGCTCACACTGCCAGCTACTGAGGCTAAAGGCCATTTCAGAGTGCGCAGAGACTGTGAAAGCTCCCTGTCATTCCAACTCATCACACTCTCCCGTGGCAAGTTTGATGATGTTTGTGTAACAGTGTTGACTTCAATTACCGTTGTCAAGTATCGCTGTTGATAATGAAAGGAAAAGCAGGCAGAGGCTTGAACATGTCCGTTACCACAGAGAAAGGAATTACATAATTGCCTGTTTACTTGCCAGAAAGTCATATTACTGAAAACCTCTTAATTTTAGATGACTGGATTAATGCGATAATTATTCATCAGATGATTGATGGCTCTGTGTACAAGGATTGCTAAGGGAGAAACACACCGGAACACAGCAAATCCACAAGAGGAAAGACGAAAAGATCATATAACCTCCTGTGAGAGAGAAGTAAAACTTGTTTTTAACTCACCAAGCTGGAAGAAGGTGACTTCGCTCTTGACCCCGGGACCTGCCCCGGTGCTGGCTGCTACCTCCACACTGTAGCGGATCCCCGGGGCCAGACTGGGAATCATCACAGATAAGGTTGTGCCGTCGACTGTACGGTTGATGTGGTACCTGCTCTCGTTCCCCAAACACCAAATCTGCCATAACACAGACAAAGAGAAAGTGGAGATTGAGGAAATGTTATGAGGGTTTCCTGACGACATTCGGTTTGGTAGCCGCCACCAGTCTGTGCCTTTATAATTGGTTGGTGCTGCTAGTACAACATTTTAGTGCACCGTGGGTATTATGTTACATCTCTGAGGTACCAAAAGATTTTACAACATGGCTTTATGTTTTACAGGCTGCGCTCAACACAGGGTCAGTATTAGCTGAGGTAGCCATAACATCTCTCAGTGTAGCCTTAAGCCCATGAAAAACAAATGGGGATCACGCCTATAACCCAATTTCAGTAGAAACTAAGTGCTGTCAATCACACTCTCCCGGGCTGACTCAAACCAGGGTCACAAAGACGAGTATACATTCACCTCAGCATGAGACCTCCACATCCTGAACCCCTGACAATCTGCTTTCTTTGCCACCCACCTCCTCCCAGCAGTTAACTAGGTTAACATACACACTTCCTTGGGTGTGTACTATACATGTGTGCATGTTTTCGCGCTTCTATGATAAACCTACACCCCCCTGAAATTTTCATGTGTATCTAAAACATTGCGGTGAGTGGAATTGCCGCTAGGGACCGGGCTCGGTAATGAGCAGGGAACCCTCTCAGGCTGGACTTAAAAACCATGAAATGACTCTATCACTCTATCACCAGAAACATTTACCTGGAAAATTAACAGCGGCTTAACTTTTTCACTGGGTCTGCTTCATCTTCGCTTCCACCACTAACCTATATTCCCTGTGACATAAAAAAGGCTTTCCAATTAAAATACAGGACTTCTACAGCATAACGAATGAGAGGACAGTGCTGTCCAAAGTGAGGCTATTACAAAAAGAGCACACACTGTCAAGTAAGGAGGAGGAAAAAAGAATCACTGTAGATTTAAGAATGCATTAGCACAGCTCCAGACCAAAGAAATGACTGGAATTATAATACACGTCTGTCTCTTCATTGTTATGTCCTTCCTCTTTATTGTAGCTTCTCCGCTCCACAAAATACACTTTTAGTTGCCTCTGCATGGAGGTCTCCACTAAAATATCTGCGTTTTATTACGTTTTATGAAGTCTGTTCTCTCATTCTTTTAATTTTCTCACTGAAAAGGCTCCTCACTAGAAAGCCCCTTTGAAACCCCACAGGATGTGTAAGTCTGCTCTCTCCACCTGATGGCACTGTTTCACAACAGTTTCCATCAGCTCTCCTGCTTTTGACTCCTCTCCTCCTCTGTCTCTGAGCCTCCACTGCACACAGAGGAGTAACACCGAGGAAAGGTGTGCCCCCACCAGGAATTCATTACCTTTCCATGTGTGTGCATTGTCCCTTCCTCTGTTGACTGCTGTATCTCTGTTGGTTTCTCCTTTGTGTCTCTACAGTACGAGTCCCACTTGCTCAGACCTGAGGGAGCTGCTGGCTGTTTTGTTTTTTTTTTTTTAGCTTTTTTTTTTTTTTTGTTTTTTTTGTTACCTTGTACTCCTGGACCACCCCATTCTGCTCCTCTTCTGGAGGGGGTTGCCAGGAGACCATGATGGCGGTCCCATTGTCCCCACTCTCCGTCACTGTAACCTCACGAGGAGGGGCGCTGGGGGCTGAAGGGGGTAGACAAAAGATTAAAAAAAACACACCTTCATACATGATACTGTTTTTTTTTCCATAACTGCATACAGTCTCGCCCTGCCTCCCCTCATCCCATTCAGCTGTCAGAATTTGTCCTTTATCTCTGTGTGAGACTGAGGTGAGAACAAAGGACTAATTATCAGAATTATGACACTTTTATCTGTTTGTTTAATACAAATGATTTGGTGGACAAATAAAAGCAAATAACTGTTTCCTTAAAGTAGACAGGGAGTTATGATAGTGGGGTGCACGGTGGTGTGTGATCGCCAACCTGCGGTCCAACAGTAATTACACTGAGATAATTATGAATGCAACATAAAAAGAGGTAATCAAAGTGTGAGTGAGTGTTATAAAAATAAGCATTTTTCTGCTCATGGGAGAACAAACATTATGTATAGAACCCTGAAAACAATTATCAACCAAACTGGGAACAAAGGAGAATCCAGGAGAAAAAGATCAAAACACTCCCACACACTTAAGACACACAAAAACACACATTCTCTGGTAAACACTCTGCACTCACACTTCTCTTAAGTGTTTGCTACAAATTAAAATTCGCAAATGGTTTTTAACCAAACCTCATGAGACTTCCACAACCACACTCTGTGAAAAATTAGTACAACACTCGCACTGGGGTGTTGTGTACAGGTTTCCATAGGGCCTTTTAAAGAGCCGAACGTCCACACCAGCATGCTTGAGCGCACCACATTTGAACAAAACATAATCCTGCCCTCACTGCCTGCTGTGAACAGCTGTTGTATGCTCACACACATACAAGCTGTGCATATAAAATTGTGTAAACATGACAACATGCATGCGCACATGCAAGCGAGCGAGCACTAAAGCGCACTTGCACATAACCACACACATTCACATCCCCCCACCTTCCTCCAGCGTCTTGCCGATTTTGACATCACTGTCTGTTCCCTGGAATTCATTGAAGAAGGGGCGGACTTTGAATTCATATGTGACTCCCTTCCGAAGCTGCGGCACAACGGCGCTGTCCTCCCCGGGGGTGCGCACCTCAAACACAGCCCATTCAGTCCTCTGCATCGCCTCCGGTGAAGGCCTGTACATCACCTTGTAGCCCTGTATGTACTGTGACTGCTGCTCCACCTAGTGAATGGCACAGGAACACAGACAAAGGCAGTGTCAGCTTGACTTCATTATGTGCTTCACAGTTCACGGTGGAAAAATGATACAGTAAGTTAATAGATTGTAGCATCACTGGACAGCTATGGATTCGTGCAACTGATACAGCAGGCGCTGGATGGTATGGGGGTGCTAACTCATCACATCACCCCTCTGTTTATCCATCCACATCTACATCTCTCTTTTCGGCTGTCTGTCTATGCGCCATTTGGAGCAGCAGCGATTTGTGAAAACCACAGTATGAGGTCATTGGCCAGAGGTTCCTCTATGTCTGGAGCTGGTTAAAAAGGGCCCAGGCTCCCAGAAAAGTCTGTCTCATCCTGTCCTGCTCTCCAGTGTACTGAATGGCTGCTGAAGTCAAGGAGGACGAGGAAAAGTGGATCTTCGTACGGAGAACCAGAAGGTGAGAAGTTAAACAGTGTCTAATGTAGCTAAATAAAGACAGCAAATGCAATTGGAAGGGATTTGTCTGTTAGTTTAATCTAGGGATAATTAATGTTGCTTTCTGATCCAGCATGGTTGGAGAAAAGAGTAACTGCTAACCGGTATGCTAATATCCCTACAAGTCCCTGTGGAAGGCAGGCAGCACTGGCTTGTAAAGATTTTAGTGATTTCTTTATCCCTCCCTTGTAAAATATGCTGCCGGCTCAGGTGGTCTTCATTAGCCTGAAAACTGTGCAACCAGTTACCACAAGACAAAGGAAAATGTAAAACCAAGAAACTCCACACTGGGAATAGATTTAACACCACAAAACCAGGGAACTGTGGCGCTTTACTACAGCGTTTTTCATTTTCCTCGTACCGCGTGTTTTTCTGGAACATTCCTGGGTGACAGGGCAACTGGGCAGTTATGTCTTAAATCAGTCTTGACGTGTCACTATCCTTTTCACGTCTCCTCAGTCCCATTCATCAATCACGGTGACACTTCATAATACCTGGGAATATAAGGGTGGCCTCATGTCAGGCTGTTCTTTGCCTTCACTAAGCCAAAAATATAAAATTGTACTACCTTGTAATGGAAAAAAAAAAAAAAAAACAATCCTGAAACTAGATTTATTGCAGTTGGAGTACAGTACATTTCATATTCAGCTTGTACCAGCAAAGAAACACCAACATAAGCGCCCAGTTCTACTTCTACTTCCTCCTCTTCCACCTATCCGTTTTAACATCTGTAAGCCATTTCCACTTAAGAGCATGAGTTGGCCGCCTCTTCCTTCTCACTCTTGTATTATTTTAACAGCCGTCAAGTGTTTTCAATCTGAGAGGGCACAGACTGGCACGCCACACACTGTTATATGCCACTATATGGCCTATTGCAGAAGGCTGGGCTCTGTAGTTAAGCTTTTGGGCAGCTGAGTGGTCTGCTGTGGGCAAAGCTGCAGATTTTTGGTCTCTGGCCAGCTGACCAGTTCAGGCTCACACCAGATGGATGCTAAGAACACTTGGATTGTGTTCCAGCCTGCTCACTGCAGTGTCCTTGCTCTGTAGGGTGCTAGGACGTTAGCACATTAGCTCGGCTGAGTTGCCTGACAAATTGACCGTAGGCTTATCACTAAACTAACCTTGGAGCCTTGGTGGCCAGTGATACCAATGATCCATATGGCAATCTGTATGTGGCTGCAGCTCTGTGAGAATGTGACAAGAAAATAATGCATTCATGAAGAAAATGATACTCACTGTCCACTGCACCCTGACAGAGGAGGAGGAAAGAATGGTGGGGTTGTGCAGGTGGATTAACACTTCTCCCAACTCCCTTTGGATCTGACGATGGTCCACACCCTGGCTGGTGGGAGGGATATCTGTGTGCAGAAGCACAGACATTAAAAATGAATGATCTTATACACCAAAACACCAAGTGTACTGTTCATCAAATTCATATGAGTATGAGTGCGGTTCACACCTTGTGTTTTCACAGCATCAGTGATAGGACTGGGATCACTCAGCCCGTAGGCATTGGCTGCCCGTACTAAGAAGAGGTAGACTGCGCTGGGCTTCAAGCCCTTCAGTACAAACGACTCAGTTTTCACATGCTCTGCCAAGGTCTGCCAGCTGCTCCCTGATGCATGACTGAGGAAACAACAGAGAGAATGAAACTTTAAAAGGTTTGAAGAAAGCCATGGAATAATTAGTTATTGATGGTCAAGTTGATTTGTTTTACCTGAAGGCCTCTATTATATAGGAGGTGGGTGTGGCTCCAGCATTAAGGTTAGGCTTCCAGGAGAGGGTGACGGAAGTGCGGGAAACATCAGTGACCTCAGGTTTAGAGGGGGCACTGGGGATCAGGTTTGGGTCAGTGGGTCTGTTTGGCTGGACTGCAACTCCAAACTCTACATGCAGAACAGAGAGAGGGGAAACAAACAAGTACATGTAATTTATTGCTATTTTCCAAAAACCAAAGCCATGAAAAACTCTCAAGCATTTTGTTCTTTCATCGATCAGAATAAATAATAGTAAAACATACCCACTAACTGAGAACAAAACTAATGGTGAAAAACCTGGACACTATTGGATTAGCCTTACCTTGAACCTCTAAATAGGCTTTCCATGAGGCCTCTCCGCTGGGTGTGGAGGCAATGCAGGTGTAGGTCCCAGTGTCACCAAGCTGGAGGGGGAGAAGGGAGGATATTCAGTTAAATGAAAATCATTGAAATGTGTGTTACAGTTTCCTGAACTGGTAGTAGTCGCTTTTTCTCTTTCAGCCTCTTTCTCTCTCTCTCTCTCTCTCTCTCTTTCCCTCTATGCACTACTTATTGACATTCTGGTGGGGTCAGTAGCAGGCAGCTGTCATTGCCTGATAATCTCAGTATCATCTTTTTCATAGCAGAAACTGGGGGTAAGCAGCTGGAAAGGCCAAGTGACAGCCATTCCTAGTCAAATGGAAAAGGTTTTCACAGGATCATAGACTAATTGGAGACCTTTTTCTCTCGCTACCATCCCCCTGAGTATCAAACATGGAAGTCACTGCCCCGTTCAACAGATGTGGTGACAATCTGCACTGAAGATATATGTTCAGACCTCCATTATTTATACGCTTTTAGACATAACTTTGCAGGGAAAAGTGGGGTGCACAGACTGCATGTTCGTTTCGGAACAACACAGGAAAGCACTCACAGAGCTCATACTTCCCTAATCCTCTACCAAGGCTGAACAATCTTCTAAGTTTGTTATTTAAATAATGGCAAATGTAATCTGCATTCGATCTGGACCTGCATCAAAACATACAGTGAGAGACAATCATGTGGTACATGTGCCAGATTTTTTTCACTGAAAGTGCAGTAGTTCATGAGAAGTTTCTCTCTAAAGACTCTTGGATCTGAACCTGAATCTGAATCCAGAACAAAAACAAACCATTGCTTCTTGGCTCATGAACCAAATTTCCTCCAAATTGAACTGAAATCGGTTGATGACTAGCTAGCTAACAGGCTAATAAACGAAACGCAAAACATAACCCTGCTGGCAAAGGTATGTGGCATATTTTCATACCGCAAAATGTTAAAAAAATGTCCGTCCTGTCAACTGCAGTAAAGGTCTGTGGGTAAGGCAGATAATTCTGTTGTGGTTTGTTGTTGATACATTGTGTGCTATGGGCTACTGTGCTGGTGTTTAAGCAAAATAGAGAGAAAAACATGTCCTGCAAATGACCCTCAGGATGTGTATTTTTTTTTTTTTTTGTCTGGCTGGTAAGAAAATCTATTAAACTCTATAAATTACCTCACGCATCAAAAACGTTCTGATTAAAATGTTGTCGGGGAGAAATGACAAGTTCATTAATGCACAATGCCTGCGGTGTTGACTCGGCTACAGCAGGAGAGGGGTTCAGACGCATCCCCTCCTGCCTGCCTCGCACCGGCAACCCAATCACACCGCAATCTTGTCACCACAAGACATGCCAGCATTCATCAGAACACCACAAACTGACGTGAACTCTGACCCCGTGACGCCTCCGTCTGGAAGACACGTCAGCACCCCCTGCTTCTCTATCCCTGAGAGTGTGTTCGGCATCACACAGCTTGCCATCTCGAGCGCACACACGCATGCTCGCACACAAAGTTACACACAAAACCCACTGTGTTTGCTGACTGACAGGAACTACAGACTCTTCGACTTCACAGACTCCATTTCTTACCCGCGACAACTGACTGACAGCCCACTGAGGGCTGGTTGCTGGCAGGGAACACATGCTTTATTTACTGACCAGCAGGGGTTTACCCAGCACATTATGGATGAGATATGTACAACTTTGAAGTTTATTTGAATGGCTTTAGACATTAAAGGCAGCCTAATAGAAAATCTCCATTAAAAACATCATTATTTTTTTATATAAACATAGAAATACAAGGTGAGTTTATACTTCCGTAGTCAAGTTACAAATTAACTCCAAATGTCACAGAACAGTACTGGGTCCAGTGTTGCATGTTTACTTTGCTTGATGTTAAAAAGGGATCTGAGCGTGTTTGTACCTGTGTCCAGGTGTCTCACCTTTGCATAGCGTATCTGCAGCGCGCCTGTGTCCAGCTGTTTGACCCTGGAGTCGTGAGTGGACACCAATACACCATCCTTCCTCCAGAGGATGGTAGGGGTGGGATTACCCGTTGCCACACAGCTGAGGACCACTGTGCCATCCACAGCCACCGTCTGATTGGTTGGGCCTTGTCGGATAACTGGTGGCGGGCGGTCTGACACGACTGTGGAAGGAGGACGGAGAATGAGCAATTGTGTGGAGAGGTGGAAGGAGCAAAGCTGTGAAGGTGTTCATGTGGTGTAATGGGGACCGAAAGAACGGGGGATTAAGACAATTATATCCAGCTTGTGTGAGAAAACACACAAAAGGCAGAGAGCGTAGTGAGAATCTGACGAACAGCATGTAGCAATGTAAGCATGTGAGAACTGCAAGGGTAGTGGGAGAGGAATTAAATCCAATTGTAAGAACTGGAAGCAATTTTCTAATCATTCAGCAGCAGGAGTCAAACTCAGCCAAATAAAAGCAGCGTAATTAAAATGAAACAGCCTCAGATACTTCAGTCCTCTCGCTGCAGCTCTACCAGATGCCTGGCGCTAAGCATACGAACGCTCGTGGCCAACAACCCCATGGCCCATCCCCCAGCCATAAAAAACAAAACAAGGGAGAAAATGCTCAAAAACATCCAGCCAGAACTGACAATGTTATCAGCATGAGGACGCTTAAACTCCTCCTCCCTGACTCACAGCCTGTGAACCCCGGGTGTTCAACCAGCAGACACAAACAACAAACAAAGGCATCGAGAGAAAGCATGCATTTGACGGACAGAGAAAGGCAGGGGAGAGGAGGAAAAGGGAGAAGATGTTTTTCATTTTTATTCCGTCTCTACTGTGTGTGATTCATCATGTTCCTGCTATAGGTTGTCTGCCTCCCTCTGATTATTATTATTATTCATAGGACTATTGATGACCATTGCTGTCAGCTCCACTGATTTACAAGCAAGTTACAGTCAGTGAAGAGCAATCAAATTAATACCAAACACAATGTAAAGGCAACACATGATGATGTATGTATGTGTGCACGCATCCTCAGAGCCATGCTGCGGTGTAATCTCTGGGCCGCTTTGTCTTTGCTTTTGTGCCGGGGATGGTGCAATTACTAAAACACTGTCAGCATGACCTGTAATTACCAGATCTGCCTGCGGAGAAGTTGTGGCCTCAGAGCGGCCTGCTCACTTTAATAACTGTTATTATTATCCAGAGAGCACGACAGAATGAGAAAGAGAAGAGGAGAGAGAGATGGAGCACACCGTCGTAGGTCTGAAATGAAGAAGGACATTTGGTAAATGAAGGGATGAATCTAGGTGTGTCATAGACAAAATAATAGCTGCCCAGATCTCTGTGGGAATGGTGGAAATGAAACCAAGGTTAGTCCACCAGGCTGACAGGGATTGGCTAGCAGAGTAATTAGAGGACCCAATCCAGACCTCACCACACAGCCACAGTCTTCCAACGGTAGACAGCAGCAAGCCAGCCATGGAATACCAAAGGAGACGTAGCCAGTGTGAAGCCAATGAAGCCAGATACTGAGCCATGGTCTGGGTGCACAGGCACCAGAGAGTCTCTACCTCTGACAGGAACACACTGAACAGGCCAGACCAAACCTCACAAACCTCAATTCAGATATTAATATGCTCTACAGTAGGACCACAGCATTTAAGATGAACAGCTTTAACCTCATGAGCCAAAGACTATCTGAAATACCAATATTCATCCACTCAGTGTCCCTCTAATTCTCTCTTGAGCTTTGCTCTGTGCAGAGACTGAGTTTACAGGGAGGCTGCTTACCATCAGTGACCTCCAGCAGAGCCTTGGTGATGACGCTACCAGCGATGTTGAGTGCCTGGCAGCTGTAGTAGCCCATGTCTGAGCGTTCGGCATCAGTGATGGTCAGGTCCCCAGTCTGAGATACAGAAAATCTGCTGGAGGGTTGTGGAGGCTGGTAGGAGAAGAGCAGGTTCTGTGGGGTATGAAAACAGATCTCAGTCAGGCTTTTATTTTGCAGGAATGGTATAGGCATGCAAACATCTGTCTTAGCTATCTACTGAACCATGCCTACAAAAGGACTAAACAAGGAGCAAGGAGCATTTTGAAATGAAAACCTTTATCAAAGTTGATTTTGTTTACCTGACTGCCTTCCCGCTGCCAGAAAATGGCTGGCTGTGGGTTTCCAGTGGCCTCGCACTGGAAGGTGACAGTTCTGCCAACCCCAACCACCTGGTTCCTTGGTCTCACCACAAATGCCGGGGGCACTAGAGGACAGTCATGACAATGGTTAGCCATTGAATAGACAAACACACCATAGTATATTATTATAGTTGTCATAATATAACAGTTACAAGTGGTTTGGGTTATTTGAATGAAAGAAAGGAAATTTGACTGCAGCTCTGAAGTCGTATTCAAATCAGATCTTAAGAGTATAGGCTCTCTTTCAAAACTTTGCATGGTGTTTGCACAGCAGATTAAACAGGACGCTGATCAAATTCAAAATGCAGGTAGATTATAGATGTAATGAACAGAAAAAACAAGAGTTACTCCCATGCCCCCTTATTTGCATGGGCAAGGGCATGCACCATTAAAATTTACATGGAAATGGGGAATAAATTTGAGCCATCTGTCCATGCTGACACCCTCCAACAGCACAGGCCTCAACCAGAATGCAGTATCCATGCATCTTAATGACAAATTCCATCTCAGACTAAGTGTGGTGTCATAGCCCAATGTCACCCATGCCCCTCTACAGCAGACACAAGTCCTTGCCGGTCTAATAGGCCATCTATGTGAGGAGACACACCTGAAATATAGATGTTGAGAGGCAGGGCAGTTCACACGTTTACTGTGGATTTGGATATTTAAATGTCTTAAACCTCCTAACATTTGAATCCATTTTTATAGAGGCTATGCTATACATAAAAAAAACAATCTGAAAGCTGCCATTTGAAATACAGACATAATTTGTCCATTAACAATCCGGCGTGTTTGGTAATGCATAAAGGGGGGAAATAATAGAATGAAATGATGCGGCTTTACCTTGGAGGCCCAAGCTGAACATATTTTTACCCATTAATGTCCTTTTGTCACTGTTGCCCATGACAACAGAAACATGAGTGCTGATTGGAGGGTGGAGAGGTGATGGGAGGAGGATGAAGGGGGGTGGTGACAGCTTCCTGTCTCTGTCAGGGCGGTGAATAGGTGACGGGTGACATTTCAACTTACCAGACACGACTAAAAAGGAAACAAAAACACAACAACAAAAAACCCAAAGATGAATAACTAAATAATAAACAGCATGGCAGAGAAGAGCGATAAGGAAAATAACAATGTGATGTCCATGAGCACAAAGAATCATGTTGTTATTTATTCAGTGAATAAAAGACATGTCATATTTCACCCTCCACTCACACCCTAGGGACTACATGATGCAGACAACAGAGTAATTACCATAAGTAATCAAGAATGCATTAAAAAAAAACACACACACACAAGAGAATCACTGGAAGAACATCTGAATCAACAACAACAAAAAAAAACACAACGACAAAAAGGCAAACAGACAATACCATGAAACACACACGACAGATGTTTTATGCCGAGCAACGTCATGCTTTGTTTACTTTTTCCCACTCTTTACCTTCTCCATCTCTTCCCAGGTGTTGTGTGAAGGTGAACATCCCTGTACCGTTAATGAAGTTTAGAGCACCCCGAGGAGCAGCTAGATCACAGTCCCTCAAACACAGCCTTGCAAATGTACACCCAGTCCATAAAAGCACAAGGTGAATGTTAACTGTCACTCTTTGGCCATAAATCTCCCCCAGCCAATCACTCACCTTATCTAATCTGTCTGCTCCAACGGCTCCCTCGGAAACATAAACGCTGTCAGTCAGAGTAATGACCAGCCCCTCCCTCCTCCCTCTGCCTATCGCTGGCCTTTAAAATGCAGATAAGACTTACATCAAACACTCCCAAAAGAAGACGCTCACCGCTACCCATGTGTGAGAGGGGCTAGATACACACGATCGTGAGAACGCACACACCCACAAATACACAACCCCCCCACCACCACCCCCCACAACACCCACACACATCCATCCATGTGTGTCTAAGCCTTTAATTAGGTAACCCTACCTCTCCCATGCTGCTGTGATCACAGTTGCGGACCTGGAGGGAGAGGTGAGCCTTAAATCTGACCGGGCTACTTTGTTGTGGGATTTCTGCGAGCTTACAGCGCAGAGGGGCATCTCCATCAATAAGCTGATCAGAGCGGCTGAGGAAAACACACTGAGTATTGTGGCCTCCAGCCCAATAGGAGGCAGGCTATGAACCAAAGACTTACAGCAGAGATATTAATGGGGATTTGAGCGGTGCTGCTGTTCAGTCTGCCTGACATCCACACTGGAGTAGGACTGCATGCAGAGGATTTGGCATGATTAATAGCTGATCCCACTGGGAGGAGTGTGGCATTCTTTAAATACTCTGCCCCACTCTGATATTTTGTTTACTGTACATCAGCTGAAATGTGGCTCTCACAACTTTGTGGTACGGAGTGACTCAAAGCATCAGCTTTTTATACATGACACCCAAACAGGTCTTGGTATTTATCATCGCTGTAACAGCACACACACTGCTGACAAGAAAGTTCCTCTCATTCACTCTCTTTTGGCACCAGTTCCAAGTCTCCTTCCAGACCCTTTACATGGGTTATTAGCAACGCTGCTCTGGGGACTCCCATTCCATTCAAGACCTTACAACACATAAATCACTACTAGCGGCAAACTTAACCAGCTGAGAAAAAATACATAACACGTTGATTTTTTTTTTTAACTCTGTCCAAAACAGTCTGAGTCAGTTCCTATGGCGGAAGTCCGCTGGTGAGGTTTAATTAAGAAAATACTGCGTAAACATTATCTAACCATACCAGACCCAGATCAAAATACTTTCATCTGACGCTTAATCCTTTTAGAAATACACGTCCACACATGTACTCACACCCAAAGCAGACTTAAAACCCATCTCACAACTACAGTCTCATGTGGCTTAGATTAATGATTTTACGATGAAACTATAAATACGCCAGAGTGACTTGGCCAATTATGCATTTCTTCCATCAATCAATGAAATATTGTACTTGACATATTTATAAGTCCAAAAGAGGTGTAGTAGACTGATAAACACATGTGTAAGACAATAATTCATTGATTAAGTTAGTAACGAGAGCAGAGCACGTTGAAAGAAAAATAGCCCAGGGCGCCATTCCCACAGTGTTGACATTATTCACTGATAGTCTCGCCATGGAAGTTGTGAAAATCCCCCTCTGTTCACACAAAGCTGGATTATTCTCATAAACTGTCCAGCTCTTTAAAAGGGTTTATTTAAATGACAATATCTTCAATTCTGTGTGTCTTGCTATATTTCTAATATCATTTACACACAATATAATGCTATCATAAGCAAATTGCATTAAGGCTCTTCAGGGAATTACTTCTATATTTAACCATTCCTTTTTTTTTCTTCTTTTTTTTAATTCACTGGTTCATTCATTGGTTTTATCGTCCATTTACACATCAGAGCAGATTTAGCAGAAAACTTCAAGAGTTCAAAGAGTATTTACATTAATTCCACTTTGGTCTATTTTACCCATTCTTTGGTGTAGCTCTCTGTGCCAGTAGTTCACCACTGAAATGATTTTATTCAGCTGCTCAGTTATTCTTAAGCCGTGGCTCAGCACTCTTGCCATTCTTCGACTCTTGATGTTGAGCGACAGCAGTGCCCACTAAACCCACAGACTAAACTCTTGCCCCCCACATTACTGTTGTCTTCACTACTACAGCGACATCTCACTACCTATACATCGTTTCTGCTAGTTTCGCCTGTTTAGACCTACAATTACCAGTCTTTTCTTTCCTTTCCTGTGCCCGAATCTGTAATTAGAAGCATGTCATTTCCGGGCGTGGGACTGTGGCCTGCTTGTCTTTAATTAGCTGGACTATTCAGTGCCCACAGCTTCCCTGGCCTCCTCATGTCCTGGTCTGGATGAAGCTTAGGGATCTGAGGAATAGATGGAAATGTTTCTAGGAACTTTGAGAGCTTGAAGGTTCAGGCATCAGGCAGATTGAACTGTGACACTAGGATTCCCATGATTTATGTTACGCGACTGTCCTTTTCACCTGATTTTACAAAGCACCAAGCATTTGTCCTTCAAATCTATGGCAGGGCTTCTTCTTTGCTGACGTGTAATCAATTTAAGTGCTTCTCCTGCAGTTTTCACGCTTGTCTAACTCTTATAACTTGGGGGGGTTGAAAGGCATAATGTATGAAAAGAGGGTCAGTGCCTTGATTCTGCATGCAGGCCACAGGGAATTGCCCTGAGGTTAAGACATTTTATTTCCACTGAGGACAAGGGAGGTTTAAGCTTTTCAAATATGATTCTAAGCCAAGAAAACAGCTTATTGAACCAGCACATCAATGCTGTTCCCTTTCATTAACTAAGCTTTCATCAGGGAGAGGGAAACTGTGTAGAAAGGCAATAAGAGAAGTAGATATATTGATGGGTGTATTGGCAGGTGTGCCTAATCTTGCTCCTCCAATCTGTGTATGGCTGTCTTGAGGAGAAAATCAAGAAATAATTGCAGGGCAGCCATGTGAGGATGAAGTATCTGTGTTTGCAGGTGGGGGTCGGCAGAGGGATAGAATTGCCTTGTTTCCTTATGTCTCTGCTACACTGACTCCTGCGAGTGACATTAATATGACTGACCTCACCGCAGAAACCCCTCTCCCCCTCTCCCCCTCTATCCTCTTCACCACAGTCGCCCACAGCCCCAATTCCCGACCCGTTCTGCATCAGTGGTGAGCCGTCACCAAGACCAACATATTCACTGTCCTTCCATCCAATCCCACTCTCCATTGCCGTCAGCCTCCTCCTCCTTCCCTCCCTTCTTCTCTCACCCGACTCCCAACATTCCCATTAGTTTGGCGTTAAATAGCCCCTGTGTTCCTCTGACTCTCAGGAGGTTTTGGGGGGTGATCCCAGCCCCCCAGTTCCTCTGAATGGGTTCTTTCTGAATGTTCACACTCTGTGACCGGCTGCTTTATATTCCAACTGTGTTAATAAGACGTCCAATGGAGAGGGCCACAGGAGACACAAAGATATTTCATAGGTTCACAAATAGCACACAATGTCTTAAAATGTGAAGGAAGACAGGCCTCCGGAGAAATGCCACTTGTATAGGGCAAATGAAATCGATTGTTGTTGAGATCCCACATGTGCAGCTCTACAGCTGTTATAGATTTTTGCCTTTCTTTTTATTAGAAATCAATCAGCTAATTGAGAGAGAATAGCTGAAAGTGATGACCATGTAGCACTAAAGCTGAAGGCTATTACTGCTATGTGGCCGAGCTAAATTGCATTGGAATCAAGCTGCACAATAAACCGAAATGGAAATTAATTTATAATGGCTGTCCATGGGGCTGTAAATGAAATATTTTGGTCACTCCACAGTGTGAAAGTGTGTATTCTGTCTTACCGTGGACGGTGAGCGTGGCCGATGCCTCCGCCTTGCCCACCAGGTTCTCTGCCACACAGGTGTAGGAGCCAACATCAGCTGAGGTCAGACGACGGATCTTGAGGGTGTGGTCCTCACGAATCTCGTATCTGGATTAAAACGGGTGTTCATGTTGTCAAACTTGACACAAAAAGTGTCCACACAGACTCACTCAATGCAACATGCGTCAGCTGACAACACAGACAATAGCGAGCAGTGGATCAAACAAAGGCAGGGAGAAGGTGAGGGAGGAGGGTATTGTGTGAGGAAAGGTGACAAGCTGTTGAGTCATACCTTCCTTTGGGCAGGTCACCATCGTCTTTCCTCCAGCGCACGGTGGGAACTGGGTCGCCGCGGGCCTCACACCTGAACTCTACGCTTTGGTCCACTAACACCACCTGGCTACCTGGGCGACGCACAAAACTGGGACGCTCTGCAAAGATGAGAGCAGCACAAAAGTTAGACATCACAAAGCAGAGACCGAATCTGCATAAAATCTGTAGCTTTGAATCCTTCGACAAATCTTGCTCTTGAGCTACTCAGACTTTAGAACTAGGCTTGAAATGAGATTGAAAACTGAATAAAACCCAGTGGAAAAATAACATCTTGGAGAGAAGCCTAAGTTAAATAATTCAATTTAAGGTGTCCTGGAATGAAAATGATGCAATCATGTGAAATAATCTTTGTATACAAAGACGTGGCATGACAACATAATAGTCAATTTATGATTAACAACCCACATTAGACAAAAATACAGTCTAGACTTATAGAGACTAGACGGTACACTTCAGTCAAAGAAAAAACACAGGGCAGGAAACAGTAACTACTTTGTGGTACAGTATATGGCTTTAATTACATGTGACACGACACTAGATTAATTGAAGACAGGATGCCCTGACAAAAACTCTAACTCCTTTTGTCATCTTGTTAACCGCAGCAACCTTAGGTCCAGCTCTGGCCATCAAATCCCAGCGGTACAGGGTCACCACAGCATGTCCAGTGTTTATTTTTTAGATTTTCCAAGGATTAAAAAAATCATAGCTTCCAGTTGCTCTGAAAACATTCCTTCAGACAACACTAACCAAGGTGGTTTATGATTAACCAGAGTTTCTGTGTTGCTATACTCACTCATGTGGACAAACACAAAAGCTATGAGCTGACCTCATTCCAGCCCTGGCAGTATTATTTCAGTATGATTATTTATCCTTGCGAAACTGCCTTTTGTTGTTGCTCCTTCTGACAGATTATACGAGGTCTCTGAGGGAAGGAGGTGGAGGAAGTGAAAAAGCCGGCGATAAAATCAGGAGTCTGGACATGCTCTCTGCTTGGGACACAGGAGAGTATCAGGGTCAGAGGTCACTCATGATGAAATAGGGGGCAGCTGATGGTGAGGAGAGACGCTGCGGGGGTCAGTGTGGGATACGTAGCGAGGTGTGAGATTGGAGGTCGTCTCACACTCTATCTGATAAAGGTCAGTGACACCATTTACTTCCCAGGGAGACAGACAATCAAAGCTTAACATCTGGATTCTGTTTCGCACTGCAGAGAAACAGAATGTGTGTGGATGTGTGTGTGTTCATGTTTGTGGGTTGTATGTGGACAGAAAGTAAAACAGAAAACAGACTGAAGTACTGCAATAGAGAAGAAAAGGGGGTTAATTACCAAGCACTGTCAGTTCAGCTATTTCACTTTCACGTTCTCCAACCATGTTTGTACCGACGCACACATACTTCCCGGCATCACTCTTCCGGGCATTTGTGATCATCAGCTTCCCTCCACGTATCTGCGGAAAGAGAAGAGGAGGTGAGAGGTTAAACAAGGAGAGGAAAAACGGTAATATTAGAATCAGAGAGACAGTTGGGGTCTGCGGTTTGACACAGAGGAAAAAAAGAAAACAGCATAGCTCAAACATTACAAAACATTTCCTGATTGCTCTCAACAATGCCTGTGAGCATTTACCAAAAGGCCATTACAATGCTATGATAAAATGTGCTCACAAACACATAATGGCTTGATGCTAAAGAGGTATTTTATTGGGTTGTGGCTCTGACCTCACGGAGACAGAGACCATCTTTTGTGCTGTTTCTCGCTCAGCCTCCACTTGAGGCCTGAAGCACTATCAGTCGGCCTGCTCTTCCTCAGGGTAAGCTGAGCCAAAGAACACTTTCCCAATCCAACACAACCACAGGTCTCTGAGGGCACACCTGAGGCACTGCAGGACCGCAAGCACCGCTCCAGTCGCCTCCAAGAGCTGGAGGACACTTTTGTCTATTATTGTCAGAGGAATGTTTTAAAGAATAGGTTTCTTGAATTTCTCTCTGTGTGTGCATACAGCTACAAGTGAGAGCATGTTAACATACATTCAAGCACATATGAACGGCACACACACCCAGCAGTGAATGTGTGTTTGTCCAGGTGAATGTCATGTCTGTTATTTCCCAGGGCTTTGATTACAGGCTAGAGGAGGCGCTTTGTTCTCAGGCAGTCAGAAAGGCAGCACAGACCCCAGCACAGGCCCCTCAGCCCTTCTCCCAGCTGACAACCATGCCAGTCACAGCAGACACGGACAATAGCACGGTGCACCCATGATCTCCGTGCCTTGATGGAGCTTAAGGTTTTAAATGCGCACATCAGCCTCCAAGACCAGGACCACCACCTGCAAGCATGTAATCGATACGCTCATTAGGGAGCCACTGACAGAGAACTTGACACACAATATTGCAAAAAAAAAATCAGCTTTCTCCGTGACTACCCTGTAAAATGCAAGCCCTTTTATGTTTATACTCGCATGCAAGCTGCGTCTCAGTAAATCTCCATCACTGCACCTCACATACCTGAGCAGTCAAGTTTTCACCACGAGCACATGACGAACAAACTTCAGAGCGTGGATGGATTTTTAGTTTTTATGAAGTCTAAATGGGCAACGTTGCAACTGGACACATTCTTCTGGTTCAGAGGCATTCCTCAGCCCTTCACCCCTGTTTAATATTCATGGTAAAAAGCAGGAGGCAGAGGGAAGTGAAGAGGCTGTGCAAGGCTGGCTTATTTGGGGGGGTACCCCGTGGTGCTGGAGGGGTTTGAAGTATCATTATGTTACTGTTTGTTTGAGGAAAGGCTTAACAGCTAAAACACTGTGACACTCACAAAGGCCCAAGGTCAGGGCAGACCATGCAGCAGAGAGGGGGGGTGGGAGGTTGGAGGTGGGGGGGGGGGGGGGCACTGTTGGTACCACAGGGCTTTGACATGAGGATCCACTTAAGGGCCCGGCCACTCTTTCCATATACTTACCTCTGTCTGTGGCAGTTTCCCATTCTCCACAGGCATATTTGGAGTGCCAGAGCAGCAGGGGCTCTGAGAGCAGGCTAAAGTAAATGGATGCAGCAATGGTCCTCTTTTTCTCCATATGCATATCCTCTGCACACAACACAGTGCAGCACACAGGCTGCTGAAAGCCCCCACAATCTGACCATTATCCCTGCATTACAGGGAGATGGCTCTATCCTGTTGCCTTTTGTCTCATGTCATTTGGCAATGCTGATAATGCAAAATCCCCCATTCAGCATGCACTGGGTTGGTACTCTCACAGCAGTTCATTTTCCAGGCTGATAATTAGCCACAACTATTGCACAAAAGGAGGAGGACAATGTGCTGCATTTTGGCCATTTATAATGCTGCCGACAGACTCCAAAGACAGACAATGGTCTAGGCTTAAATACTGGCAGTTTTCCCTTTTCTGTTTATTTATCCTTTCCTCATTGTTCCTGAAAGACCAGTTAGACAAAGTTGAGAGGAATGTGGCCAGCTGCTGCGAGTGGCACAGCAGCATTACAGGGTAATAGACGTACCTCACATTTTACGGCTCAGTGGGAAACTTTTCACAAACGCCCCACATGAAGTCATGAATATATGTGAGACGGCACACAGCATGTCATTGGCGTTTACACACAGCTGACTAAAATAGATAGAAAAACAGGAGGGTTTCCTCTGATGTGTCTTTCTCTCTGAAGTTCGCTCCCTCGTCTTTATGCTGCAGCCACCAAAGCCAAGCCGACCCATCCCAGCAAAGTGCAGCACTGAGAAAAAAATCCCCACTGCAGGTGGTTAGGGACCTCGCTCTGATCACCAGTGATCACCAAGGAGACTGCACGTTCCAGCATGTTGCATGGTGGGAGGAACTGACTGAACCAAACACAACAATGCAGGCTGGACGGGGGGGCTTTGACGAGCTCAGCTGTTCATCACATTATAAAGATTCCACCTTCTGCTTCCCTCTCTACAGTCGTGCATTCACCGTACCCTACACAAATTCTTCACATTGCCCCACGATCATCCTATTTCTAATACAACCTGATCTTTTAACATGGGTGTCCACAGGACATCGTCCAGACTCCCGTCTGTCACCACAGCTGGTTACACATACTTAGATGGTCATACGTGATGTCGAGCTCAACTTTGAAAATGGTCATTTGGGAACACTCAGTGTGTGAGGTTTTGTGCTTGACGGGAAGTTTACAGTGAGCAACACCAGCTGTTAAATCTACCAGACCCTGTTTTCAGTTTCAACACTGCTGCAGGCAACAAGGACACAACTCTGAGTCATTTAGCCTGTGTTACAGAGGCAGCGTTCACAGCGTTTACTCAAAGGATTTCACCCATCAGCGCACAAAACCACATATACAGCACTGAGATAAATCCTCACTTCCACCATGCAGGAGGTAGAAATGATGTTACAGTGGAAATGATTTATAAACAACAGAGATAGGGTGTGTGTGTGTTCAGTGGGGATAAAGTATAATTCTGGGAAAGGCCATGTGTGCGAGAGATGCTTTGTCCACAGTGTACCTTGCCTTTAACACTCCATAGTTAACAGTGTGAGGTAGTTTGTTATTGGATAATTAACTAAAAAGGTTAATTGATAAAAATAAGCGAATGCACGGAAGATCTAATCTCCAAACTGTATAGTCTTTAACGTCAGTTTAGGAGAGAATGGGATGTTTGTTATATATATCTTCTATACTGCAACAGTGGCCACAGAGAGGCAGTCAGCTGAATGGATGGCTGAATGTGTAAACACAAGACAGAAAGTAAATTCCTCTAAGGCTGCAAGAGTTCACTTTGTGGCAAAGAGGCTGCGTGCTTATCAGCGACTACTGACTCAACTCAGGAACAGATATGATTTGATTCTCTGTAAACTAGATTTTGTGCTTGTTTCTTTCAATCATGCTGCTCAGCAGACAGACACGGATGCTTCATGTTTTGCCTGTGAATCTTAGAAAATAACCGAGAGACGCAGAACACTCGCACTGTTCAGGAGCTGGAATGAAGGGCTCAATGCGCTCAAACTCAACCAGACCTCACGGAGCAAAACTGTATTTAGTCATGTACGGTCCTCCACTGAAGACAGCCAACAGCAATGAATCACTGTTTTGACTTACCCAGTAATGAAAATGTATTGAGCACAACTAGCCCCGGCTGGACTTCAGCACCAAGCTACAGGCACACACACAGTGGAACATCTTTATTGGTACCTTGTATTTATTATCTGGGGAAGATTTGATTTTCCATGACTGTACTGTAAAGTTAGCCATCGTCAGCACTTGGGGGGCAAACTATTCGACTGCTCCACAACTGCACAATGTGCAGTCAGACCTTCAAAACCCCAACAGTCAGATTTGAAAATGGGAGCCAGACCCACTGCAAACTGCTCACAACCTGCTTGTGTTAGCTGAGTGCTGAGTCAGAGTCTTAACTTCCCTAAAGCACACATCCAATCAGAATAATCAAACACAACTAGAAGTCTCTTCCTGCTTAAAGAAGAATGAACGGACATCAAGTCGTGTTTGGCTGAAACAGCTGGAGCTAGGATTATTCAAGACAGATCTTTAGTAAGCAAGCATGTAGAGCTGATTGATACAGTAGTGCTTGGCTGTGTGCTGTTTTAATTAAAGCGGAATAATTGGTGGTTTGGTTGTAAATCAAATGTAAAGAGTTGTTTGGATTCTGCAGGTGCTGCTGCTGCTGAGTACAACCTTGTCCTCTTTGACTCCAGTCAGCTCATTTCTTCTTCCTGATCTTTGCTGCTCCTGGTTGATTTCCTCAGCAAGCCATCTCAATCAATGCAAGGCTGCTGACTAATGATGCAGGACCTCTGTCATTACAGGTTGTAGCCACCAAAATGGGTTGCTTAAAAGTAAATCAGTCTTTCAACAAACACTGAGGTCATTCTGGGTCATTATATCTAATACAGTTAAACACATCATCCCCATATACAAAATATAAATTAGGCTACATGTGCGCAATAACAATGTTTAAGTCACCACAGTTTAAGGAAAAAAGTCAGTGTACTTACAGTGATCCTCTCATCTCGGTCGTCAATGTTTACGCCATCTTTTTTCCATGATATGGTGGGTTCAGGGTGACCACGTGGAGGTTGACACTCCAGAACCGCTGGCTCTCCTGCTGCCACGATCACATCAGCAGGGTTTTGTCTGAAGTCGTCACGTAGAACTGCAAGAAAACAGAGGAAGAAGAAAAAAATTAGCAAAACGTCATTATGTCCTCCTTTAGGAAAAGCACAGCAAAGGAACAGTTAATGAAGCGGATGACTGCATTGAAAAAAAAGAAAAAAACAACAACAACTAAAGCTGTTGCTACATTCATAAAGCCGACGGCAGCTAGTAAAACAGCAGTCAAGGTGTTTAGACACAGATAATTAGTTCTGCACAGACGACAAAATGTTGGGCGGGTATCACTATTGATTTACTGAATCCCGCCCACAATGAAAACTGCAATAAGGCCATCAAAATTTTACAGCATATGGCACTGACTAAATAAAAAACATATGCATATAGTGTAGACCAGTGTCTATACAAGGCTGATACGGCTGCTGTTTTTAATGGCCTGCTTTCTTCCTCATAACATTCCTGTCAATAAGCTTCAGAGCAGCAGTGATGAGCACATATTTGTGCCCATCATCATGTCTAATAGTAAATGACCTTCTTCCTTGTTGACTGTACCAAACAGATCTACATACAATCAGCCACACACACTTACACACTGATCATCACCTCTCCATCATCACTTCTTCATCTCCCCCTGACACTCCGTATTTACGTCCTCCTCGCTCATACACCCGCGCTATCTTGACATAGATGAAAATCTACATTAGATCCAATCTACTATTGCTGCCTTGGTAAGGACTCAGGATATGGTTGTTATTTGCATTGATTTCCCCCCGGTAAAGGTGTAAAAAAGATGACACAGCCATGAATTTTCATTTTTCAGACATTAGAGGTCCACAGCTTCTCATTCCTAGGTCTCATTGGTGATACAAATTTGACACTGAATAGATAAGAAGGTTTAGAGAGATTAACTGAGCAATTCTGATTTTCATTTGGGGCTAACTGCAAAATTACACCACCTGCCTCACCTAAAATCATTAGTCTTAGCCTGCCTGCCTTATCTGAATGTCACATCAATATCATTACGAACTGGTAGTTGCAACAAAGCGGATCAATGGATATCTATTTTCTGAGGGGCAGAGGCGCAGCATATCTCTGGACTCCATATCTGTAGCGTTAGAGATAAACTGGAGGTTTATTGAGAGGGGAGAAAGTAATGAAAAAGCAACAAACTCAACTTCTGAGGACAGCGTGCCAGTAATCATTTTCCCAGCTCCGCTGCATATACATATAAAAACATATGAAAACAGTGCTTGTAAATTTCAGGCTGTAACTCAGGCCACACACAAAGTGCGTGAGGTCAGCGCAGTGTGTGTGCATGTGCATTTAATCCCTCTGGATGCATGGAAAAGTCATGCGAATGGATGCTTGTGAGTTATTTCGTCTGTGTTTTGGGGATAAAACTGAGCTTTTGCCGCCTATTGTCTCACGCTACTCGGTTTGCTCTAAAGTCACCTCAGTCACAGATCAAAGTCGGACTCACCCCAGGACCCCTCACCTACTGACAGCCAACAAATTCCTGACTAAACCCTTTAAGCTGTTTCTGTTAGATACTGCTCTCTGCTTCTTCTAACGTGGAGTGGGAATCCAGTCCAACAGTAGGAACCTGGCTTTAGAGGCAGATGGGTGGTAATAGCTTCCCCAGTCTTTTGCTGCATAATCAAATCCAAATCTTCCTATGAACAGCTGCAACGTTACCCAGCCTCAATTCTTAAGCACAGGAGCAGTATTCACCAGAGACAATGCAAAAGGATTCATCGGATATTTTCAAACTTGCATGCTGTCGCCGCCAATGAGGAGGGGACATCTACAGATATATTGACACTGTGCTGCACACAGATGAGTAATGATTATGACCATGTGCATTTTCGACACTCACTCTGATCCAACTCAAAGTCAGTGGTGCAGCTGTGCGGTGAGTGAGCTCATTTGGTGCGTTTAAAAGCAGATACAGTCATCCAGGAATGCAAATGTAAACACCAACCATCCGATCCATTAGAGCACCAGCTCCAACTGAGGAAACACTGCCTCTGTTTGTGTCAGCAAGCTCGACCTGTTCTGACGAGAAGTCAGCCATTGAAGATGCTGCTTGGCTCAGATAAAATGCAAACTTTTTTTTTTTTTTTTCATGTTCAAACATCTCTCCTTCTTGTTTTTTTCTGATAGTAAAGTATAAAAGTGTAAACATCCTGAGTCAATGATAACGATTGAGCAATATCCTGCTGATGAGGACTGTGAACACTTAAGAACTTAACAGTGAAGCGTGGGTGAGAGAATTCATGCTTTTTCTGCACAGTTAATTCAAAGTCTGTCATAAACGCTCGAGTGAGTGAGCTCAGCAACTTTGACTGTAACACGAAGTGCACCTCTGCCTCCCCTGCTGGCCTCGCTGTAACTCTCTCAGCTCACATGCAGATGCATCTGTCCCTCTGGAAAATAAAAAGGGATGTGTGTGGTGGAAAAGAGGAAGAGAAAAAAGGGATGCTGTATTGACTAGTTGGAGGCCAGAGGGAGAGCTGGCATCATCCAGTGTTTACACCAACAGCGCAGTGACCTCCACCCCTCCTCAACAGCACTCACTCCCCCACCTCGCTGCCCTCTCTGCTCCTCCAAACCAACACCTCTTTGTTATAAACACAGCTGAGTGCAGCGCAGCAGACAGTCCCGAACATCTGTGTAGTGAAAAAACAAAATCCTTTGGGACGGAGGCAGAGTGAGCAAGAGGGAAGCAGAGGCAGCCAGACAGTCTGTCAGACAGACAGATGGACCCAGATCTGGATGGGGTACAAAGCCCCAACTCTTCCGCCAGAAGCCCTGTCAGATCCGGAGCTGTGGTGGAATTGGTTGCCTCTGGCCCCCCTGGTTTAAATAAGGTATCCAGCGTCCCTCTTTCCTGTATATGTACTGCATAAGGCCCTGCTTGCCTGACTCCCTCACTGGTCCTGTTCTGGGACCCAGAATTGGGTGAAAAATAGGGTAGAGAGGCTCTCATGCTGTGCGCTATCCTGAAAGTAAGTGTGTGTGTGTGTGTGTGTGTGTGTGTGTGTGTGTGTAGTGTGGTCTGTGTCTGTGTTTGGGATAATGAGCCTACTCTCCCACTCTGTCTCTCTAGTGAGCCTGCAGCTGTCCCCTAGCAGATAATATTTCCTTCGCTATTAACAGGGAGGCCAAACTCAATGTGTGCGTGTGTGTGTTTGTGTGTGTACAGAGAGATTTTCAGTTTGTGGCTTAATATGTGGAAATGGGCCAAAGTCACAGGTCCCAGCATGAAGACGCCTCTTTGTCCGTCCTGGATTTGCTCAAATATGCTGATGATGGGATGAAACAGAGTGAACATCCGGACCTGGACAGATATCAATACATTTAGGCAAGGTAAAGGGATCTGTTCTGCATTGCACTTCCTCTTTTCCTCTTTTCAGTAGGCTGAAAACAAAACAAATCATCTCTCATCTGGATGTCTCACTGCAAGACAAACAGCTGACTGTACATAAAACAACCATACCTATCAAAGCAGAGCTTTAGTTTGCAGTGGCAAAAATCTGTTGGGCCCTGCCAAGCTGAGTCTGACCACACTCTGCTGTACGTTATGATAAATTGCTCTCTCAGTTCACAGTAGCAAATTGGAGCTGTGCTGAGGCTAACACAATTAGCTGCCATTATTTTTTACACCCAAACCCTCCTTTAAAGGTCAGCTGAGATGGCTGCTCTCAGCTCTGAAAACTCCAAGGTTCATCACCCCCACAAACTATCCCCTGTCCACCCACACACTCACACACACACATGCAATCTTTGCCTCAGGAAATTGAAAACAGATGTTTAAATGTCAAATTAAAATGAGATTCCCGTGCTGCCCCTCCAACATTAATGAAAATGAAGACTTAATGCCACACACAAGTCTGGGTGGGAAGATCAGATGAGCTTTGTTCTGAGGAAATTAAACCAAGTACAACAAGCTTCCCCACAAATCTTTGGAAGGATACAAAAACAGACCCACTGGGGAATTAAAGATTTATCAGAAGGCACCCAGAGTCAGTCCTGCAGAGACACAGAGCACAGCATGGGTCTCGCCTTTGGCTTTGGATTTTTCTTTGAAACAGAGAGGACATGGCTTGCCCCATGAGGGAAGAAGAATGAATGATAACGAGAGAGAAAGGGCACTAAAGACAGGAGGAACAGTAGAAGCAAAAAAAAGCTGTTCCATATAATGGAAGATGATCTCTCTCTCCTCCTTTTCATCTGTCCTCCTGGTTTCCTGAAGGTAGTTCTGCTTCTTTTGTGCGAGTTGCTCCATTTGCTTCACAAGCTGCCATAATGTCAGGCTATCAGGGGTCAAACATCATCAAACATTACCTGAGGATATAAGGTAGGGATGAATGGACAGTGCAATGAATACCAGGAAAATATCAAATGGCTAAGCAGCGCCAGATGTTCTTGGTTATTTGTGACTGCTTCCAGCCCCAGCTGCAGTAGACTCAGTCTCTCTCTCTCTCTCTCTCTTTCTCCCTCTCTCTCTCTCCCCCCCTATTCATTTTATTTAGCTCAACAGTTTGAAACAGCGACAGGACAAGTTAATATACGAGTAACAGCAAAATATAATTGAACATAAAAGAAATAGGTCAAAGCCTGGATGTTTCAGTTATATTTCACATGTAAAGAAAACCGGATCATATTAAAATCTGCCCCATTCTGGTCAACAATGACAGGTTTATGTGCATTAAAACAGGGCTTACATTGGTTGAGCTCCCCTCCAGTGTATTTGTGCTTATTGTACAACATAATTCCTCTGCCCCTTCCAGAGTGTTGTTTATGCCATAAGCAAAAAATCTGCCTTATTCACAGTGCGGCTATGTTTGTGTGCTAAGCCCTTCCATACTGATGCTCTTCACCTTGCCTCCAGCTCTGTCCTGTGGGACAAACACCTCTCATTCTCTCCCTCTATGTGCCTCCCACTTTGTCTCTACATTTCTCTCTCCCCTCTCAGCATTTGACCCCCTTATCTTACCTCTCTCTCTCTCGACTCACACACTCGGTGAGCAGCTTGCATCAAAGACACGCTCATAGCGATGGTGTGTTAACCCATGCCACTCTACTGCAAAGGCTGTAGCAGGTGGATAATTTGCCAGCGGCGTGCGTACAGTGTGTGTGTGTGTGTGTGTGTGTGTGTGTGTGTGTGTGTGTGTGTTTGCACTGCACAAATCTGTAGTTTGCTGGTGGGTGTGAAGATAAAACAGGACTCCTACTGTACTCTGGAGAATCTCTGCCTCCCTCCCTCCTCTTCCTCTCCCTCCTCCTTCTCATTCCCTTATTCCCTCCTGACCCCACCACTGGAGAGATCAGATTGGACATGGCAGCCTCCCCTCTCTTTCTCAATCTGGCTCTCGTTCTTCAGCTCTGAGCTCATGCCCTCTTGCCCACCCTGTGGACACTCTATCCTATCCTGCAGCACACAAGCTGCACTGAGCATGCCCGTAATACTGCCAGGGATGGGTGATTATAGATATAAACTTCACAGTTTATGTGCACACACACAAATATAGAGGTAAAACTGGCAAATAGTAATAGCGGTAGACATCGCGATAAAGCCGTCACGCTTTTTCCACACCTACATGTTTTGTTCTTTTAGGATTTAATTTATAGATTTCACATTTATTTTCAAATGCTCCATTGATAAATCATTTTGAAAACAATAGCAGCTCTCTAGACAACCGTGACATTCAATACGAGGTCACATCTGTGGAGGCGCACTGGCTAAAAACGCCTGACAGCCTAAGTGCCTGGTTGACCGCAAGATACCTTGTGGACACCCGTAAATATGTCAACAAGAGCAGACAGACTATTACCCAACTGGCCTTTAGGGTTTGCACCTGCACACCTTGAACGCCATGAGGTCATCCTTCACACTCGGATGTGATGTCATGTCCCTGAACATAGACAGGATGTCCCGATTAACTATTATAAACATTCAAAGTCCGAATAATAAACCATGTGAGTCCATTAGTAAATAAACAAAGCACAGACTGACACAGTATCTGCTTGTCAACATGTTCTCTCAATGTGTCTTACTTGCTGTGGTAGAAACACTGGAATAAATGCACATTTGAAAATCATTTGAAGACTTCGACAGTTGTAGATCAGATGAGACCCTGACACCGTGTTTTGATCGGCATCCAGAGGATGAGCAGCACACGTGCTACTAACTGTAGAGATGTACAGATGCAAATGTAAACCAAGCCATGTAGGGAAAAGAACCAGGCTGGGCCTGCTGCTGTGTGCGTGTGTTGAGTGAGGCAGGGGTAAAGCGAGGGGGGGTAATGGGATTTACACTGTGATGTGCCAGGTGATTAAAGTCCATACCTGGCACTGGCAGCCGGGGCAGATGGCTTTGTGGCCCTTTCAGAGGCACAGCAGAGGCCATGTCTGCACTCACAGTGGCCCAGTGAGGCTGCAGAGAGCCCAGTGCAGAGGGCTCAATCGCAGCGCTTCACCCTCTACCATACACACTTCAACAAACACATGCAGACCTCATGGGCATTAGTATCCAACAGCAATTATGTCTGTACATGAAGAAACACAAACATGTGCGCACACAAAGGCACACACAGGGGCACACTCATACACCACATAAAGGAAACCCTGCCACGCAGCCGCACAGACAGAGAGGCCATTGAGTGCCTGTGTTTGTTTAAATGGTCGTAAGTCTTCTCGTCAGGCTTGCAGAGGGAGATGGCGTTTGGCGAACACGGCGAAAAGGCACAGAGGGCAGCGGGGAGGCAGGTTTATGTGAGTGACTGAGTGAGTGAGTGACTTGGCACCTCATAGTTCAATAAACAGTGCCTGTTTGATTGGAGTGCTCGGAGAGCAGGAGTTGGACTAAAATAAAGAGTGTTATCGAGTGTCGGGGCAGCACAGGCAGGAATGTCACAGGGAAAAAAAAAAACAGCTCCAGAACCAGTCTCTCTCTCTCTCTCTCTCTGTCCAAAAATGTTCTAAAAAGCAAAATCATATAAAAAAAAAATACAAACCCCATAAAATCCTGATAAGGAACACCCACTGCCACAATGTAAACTGTGTCATAAACATCTGTATGGGATTATCACATTTAAGTGTAATGAGTGAAAAACATCAACGAGCCATTTGTGTCCTTGTCGGCCCCTGACAGATCAGCCCATACACTCTGTCTGCATATGAAAGTGATTTCAAGGCTGTTTTGATTCTCAAGGAGAGCCCAGTACCTGTTGTGGAAAAACAGCATCAACTATTGTGGTTACTAAATGCACTCGGACATATGTAGTTTTCTCATTAGGAGCTGGCCAAGCTAAATAAAATATTCAATTTACACAGCACAGAGCTGATGCCAAATTAATTCATGGTTTCCACTCTCGGATGCTGTTTCAGGAGTTTCACATTGTGGAAAGTAACTGCATGTCCCTTGCAAGAACAGGTAACTTAACTTAGGGATTGATGTTTATGATCTGCCCCCTTTGGCAGGTCTGGTTGGAGTGGGTACAGCCTATCTTCACTGCTGTAAGTCTTGTCTATAGGTGGAGCTCTGCCACCTACTCCCAGGGCAGGAGGAAGATCTGAGAACCCTGGTAACCCTGCTCTCACCACTCACTGCATAGCCTCAAGTCTGAAGCGAACAGACACAAAAGAACAGATGTAACACTATCGCGCACACAAACATGTACACCTGTACAGTATGCTCTCTCCTTCTCTGTCTCTTTCTCTCCTTTCACACACAACACAGACAGAGGCAATGGGGATCTGTTAGTAGCCTTTCTGCCCTCTTTGAACTATGCTCAGTGTATAAAATGTTTTCTCCATACACCTATGTAGATGAAACATACACAGTGTACACAAATGTGGCTGTGGCAGCCAGAAAAATCTTGAAGGCAGAAGAAGAATTTCCTCAGTGTAATTTGCTGTTAGTAAATGACGAACCTCCACAATCCAAACATTATTTGTTTTTTTAAGTTTGTCTTTGATTGTCTGTCAGCATTTGGTTATACATGTGCTAAGTGTTATTATAAATCTATATCAACAGACCTCAGAGGAGGTGATTTCCTAATAACTCTATCTCCCTGCAAACATTTCCATTGGAAGTAAATTCTACTGAAGAAATGTTTCCTTTGGTTTCTCTTGAAAACTGCTGACACTACGTTGTGTAGATTATCTACAGTAACGGGAACATTGATTCTGGAAGGAGAGTTGGCTGCCGAATTTTTAAATGCTACCAGCACCATAAACAAAATGCACTTCTTTGTATTGTGGTGGAGGCTAAAATCTCAGAGATAGCTATCCCAAAAGCTGGCCAAATAAAACAAGCTATCAGTCGGGCTAAATGCTACTTGAGATAAGCGGGGAATATATATATATATATATAAAATTTCTCTGCCTCTAAATTTCCCACTCCTTTCTCACAGCTGTTCTCTCCTCTCTGCCTGTGTTCAGCTTCACTCGATGGCGTTAGTCAGCCTGAGTCTTCACACTGTAATAGGATTTTACACAACACAGAACTGGTGAAAATATGCAGATCACAGAATTGTCACCATAGAATGCTCATTACAGTAAATCCCTTTACATCCAGAAAAGCAGGCGTAAACACGCCAAGAGCCATGGAATATCTTTATCCACTTGTGCCTAAATCCTGCTACGTGTTTCACACAGCTCAGTTCACATTGTCTCACTTATGTTTGCTGACAATATCTCACTGTGAGCTGCCCTCCCGTCTGTGTGGCCCCACCGGCGAACCCTCTCCCAGCATCTGCAAAGATGAGGGCCTTATTAAAACAATCTTCCCAATTAACATTCCTGGCCCCTGGAGCCCCCCTGGACCTCCTCCACTGCTCCTCCAGACCTGACCCCTCCTCAGCTCCACGATGACAAAGAAGCTGTGTAGGACTCAGACGGGCCACGGGACTCTTATATATGACTATGACTAGGGTGAGAGGGGGATGTGAGGCAACTTGTTTTTCTTCCTGAGAAATCTAAATCTGTGTGGTTGTCTGTTTTCACATGAGTGTTGTTTGTGTGTGTGAGAAGAAGAGAGAATGAGGGTGAGAGAAGGAAGATACTGGAATGGATAAACGAGTTAGCACCAGTCGGACGGCACAGTCATCACAAACGCTCCTAATTTGATGTGACACACAATGATACGGGCTAATTTGCAAAGGGCGGATTGCTCATGATCTTGAGCGGGAAGGAATAGCGTAAGAGGAGCCTGCTGGCTGGCTAACTCACACCATCAGAGAAATTACATCCATAAACACAGCACGCTTTCGTGACATCTGACCCGCCGCTTACCGCCATCTGAGCATTTTTAAGACACAAACATCTGCTGCAGATCTTTTCACTTCTCTATTAGCCTGAGATCTAACGAGCAGATAACAGGATGCTCCACAATCTCTCGCACATCTTCCAAAAACAAAGACATATTATGGACAAACAACGGTGACTGACTGAGTGTTATTCTGTGGTGGCGCTGTGCAGACGGGAGGGGGGCAGAGCGTTTACACTGACTGGGGGTCTGCCTTTGCTTCATGTCAGAGATAATGTAAATCACAAACTTTATACAGCTCCCGCTCGTCCCTTTGCTCAGCTGGACTTTCCAGTTTTTAATGTGCAACAACTTGTGTGAGCACTCATGTGCAGGCAGGTGTGTTAGCTTGCGTTTTACTTCTCCCTACTGACTATGCTGCCAGTCTGTTTGGGCTACGACTTATTAATGCATGCTTAATGAGATCCAGCGGACACGCAATACGCGGATGTCTCCGTAGCATATGTCAAACAAGCTAATTCAAAGCAGAAGTCGTCTCTCTTTCATCTTAAATTGGTGTCATGGAAATGTCAGCCTAATGCACTTAGTTTCCAATGAAAGTCTAATTTGAGAGTGGTTTAGGAAACGGTAGGAGTGAACGATTGTTCTGGAGAACAGTGCGCCGTGGTCGGGACGGGACCATAAACTTGGATTACATCAGCGGCTGTTGCGGAGGTGACTGGAGAAGAGTAATATGATAGCGGCTGTGTGGAAGGAAACAGGCAGGCAGAGAGGAAAATGGGGAAGGAAAAAACACACAAGGGGATCCAATGCAATGTTACAGCAGATCCCGTAGCCTTTCGTCATGGCCACTTTCATTTCCACCATGCTGATCCCTCTCCAATCACTTTACCAGGCATCAGGGGAGACAAGGGAGAGACGGAGGGAAGGAGGAAGAGGGACAAAGGGGGGGAAAGGTTGTACAGGTTAAGCAAAAGTGTGGAGGTGGGGGGTCCTCCAGAGATATAGGGCACAAGAATGTTAAAGAGGGTGAGACAAAGCAAATAAGGATACTGGGATCCAAACATGTGCTGCAGCTCCAGAGGGGCACATCTTTCTCTGATCAGTTGCCGTCCCTATTTCAATGGTTTCCACATGGACCCTAAACTCTCCCAGATGGGCCCTGAGAAGATGAAAAGATGTCCATATCCCTATCGAAGAGGGGATCTGTTACAGTGGGAAGAGATACCGAAAGGAACGGAGCGAGGGAATGCTGTCAGAGATACTGTGCCAGAAAGAAATAGAGAGCTGAAATTTCATCTGTAGCACTTGTCTACCACGTGAGCATGTATGCCTACGTGATCACTGCCAAACACTTTGCTGCTATAGCTTTTCACTGCACTTGTCAAGTTGTCCAACATGCAATATTGAGCATGGCTGATGCCAAGGAGAAAGTTTTGTGAGTGTGCCAGAAATTACCCTGATCCCTGTGAAATTGACACTGTGTAAGGTTTCAAGACTGATGTTAAGCCCCGGATTTTCCATCTTTACATTTTCATTAGATGGAGCACAGACAAAAGAAAAAGTGCGTTCATAGTTTTTCCCCTTTGTTTTATGGGATACTTTGCTACTGTTAACATGGCTGAAACATCCTGGTGAGGTGATTTATGATCCCTCTCCCCAGGGTACAAAGCCAGGCCCTGCAGCAAAGGAAATTTAAGGCTACTGCACCAACTCTGCTCACAGAGGACTCTAAAATATCTACTAGATTTATAGATGTGGGGGAGAAATCTTTTCCTCCTCTGAGGTACTTTTGTGTAGACTCCCTGAATTGAAGCCTGCCAGCCGGAGACTTGCCTGATGAATAAAGAGGAGTGCCGAGGTGCATTTGGTCTAAGCATACTTTATGTGGTGATGTTGGTTTCTTAACTGTATCTCTGCTCCAGTGTCCATTCAAAGTCTGTCTTCTCCATCTTTTTTATCCCTGGCAATGCTTTCATGAAGCTCATCTTTCATAAACCGCAGGGAAAGACGTCCCCCGTTTATGTTTTTTCAATCCAATCCCCAAGACAAGAGATTTCTGTCTGATGAAAAACATCTAACTCATACAAGCATGTCTGTTAAAATCGTTTTTTTGTACATTAGTACTTATGATGTGTGTATACTGTGACCGGTTGATATGAATTAGCTGCTGATGTTGTCAATGAAAGCACTGACTGTCATGAGGAGGACATATAATAAGACATTTGAAAAATATAGAAGGTGCGATTGAAAAATTACCAGGAGATGATGGACGAACTGCTGGCTTTACTGGGTGACATTAAAAGAGAATATTAAATACTGGTCTCATATCTTTTCAATCCCATCCCCTGCAGGCTCTCTCTGTAATATAGCTGCTGATGACTCTTCAAAACATCGACATCTGAAAAATTAATATATGAACACCTAATCACATTGAAGGAGCTTCCTCTGGCAGTTAATCCTCTTGGGAGAAGAGAAGCTCTGATAAGGATGGTATAAAAACCTATCAAATGCACAATATGACGAACTTATTAAAGATCAGCTGTTGGCATGTTTCAATTTTCTTTTAATAAGGGCAACTTATCCTCCTGGTTCTACTTTGTATTTTATTTTCCCCTTTTCATTTCCCTGTTGCCCAATCTACTCTGTAAAAGTGTGTGTAAGTGGGAATGTCATTTTCATTTTGATAAAAGTTATTCTTATTTTTCATTAAACCTCGGCCCTTAATCTTATCTCTTCCCCTCTCCTCCTCTTCTGCCCTGTTTTGCTGAGCAGGTGTCTACAGGAACAACCACCGGAAGCAGAAACCTCTAGTTCACCCCTTCATGAAAAAAAAAAAGAAATAAATAAATCCTACTCAACACGGATGCCATTCCCAACATCCAAAAGGCATGTGGTCAGCCCAAAGCCCCTGTGCATCGTAGACAGATTACTCTGAAAGGAACAGAGGAGGCCATCTGGAGCAGAGGAGGGGCGAGGAGCGAGGGGGAAAGGAAATTTAAGAAATGGAGGAGAAAGAACTGGCTGGATGATTTGGAGGATAAGGGAATGCAGGGCAGAAAGACGGAGAAGTGTAGGGGGGTGGAGTGGGGACAGATGTTTAAGCTTTTCTGCCAAAGGGGGATGCAGGGATGCATGAGAGATCTGGACTGCGGGAGCACCAACTTGGGTGTGCAGTACAAATCAGGCTATGAAAGAGGCTTGACAAGGTAAAATAAGAGCTCACGTGAAGGACTGTTTTTAAACCTTGGAGGTCCGGATTATTTAAAAATACTCAGGGTTAAATATAATCTCATAAAACCTTTATGACACACGCAGTATAATGCCAGGGAGGACTTGGCTGCTGGGTACTTGGCTGAGATAGCAGTGTGTGTTGGCCTACAGGTTCCACACACAGGTCTGAGGGAGTGACAGGTTCACTGGGTGTTTGAGGTCAGCAGCCGTGTGTACACACACAGCAGTGTGTTAAGAGCTGCTGGGTTGTGTGGTCAGTGGTTCATCTCATTAGCACCTGCTGACCCGACCAGCTCACTGCACTCACGGAGCAGCGGAGCTGGGGCGTAAAAAACAAGCGAGCGTGAAAGCAAACATAAAACACTCGACTGTGCCAGCAAACAAACGGTCCCCTGGCAGAGAGAGAGGAAGAAATCAACAAGCAGAGGAAGAAGCCCCCACAACCATCATCCTCTCCCTCAGTATCTCTGCAACAAACGGAACATCCTCAGCACAGAGGTCGGCACTCGGCGAACAGATAAACTCTCCCTCCGTTCTCCTGAGATAAGACATGCCTAACGTGCCTCACACAGGGAGACAGTTTACCACAAAACACTCCCACAACCCCCCCCCCCCCCCCCCACCCCCCGAGCAAATCATCAAATACATCCATGTTTAGTTTCTGCCGAGCCCAAATATGCCAACAAAGCCATGATAAGAGAGCGTGCAGCTAAAAAGCTACATTGTGCTCAACAAAGGGGAAAAAGCAAATCAGGGCTAGGATGTGACAGGGCTTGTTGCTGCTCTGGAGAAGCAGATGAGGGTGCTGAGTTTGTTGTGGAGAAGAGGAAAATAAAACAGAGCAGTTCACGTCATGCGGGTGAGACCTGCCTATATATGGGTGACATCAATAAAATGTTCCTGCACTATCTCAATTGCAGGGAGTGGACGTATCCCAGTATGGCACTGAGCAAATAAAGCACAGAGCTCTCTTTCATGCACAGCTGCAAACATGCCAAAGCACAAGGTATAAGGTATGATGTTGGTGGTGGAGTCAATCTCCTGCCACCTCCTTTCCAATCACCTACGGTTCAGCACACAGCCATATACTTCGCTCTATCTCTCCGCCAAATCGTGGCAAGAATTTTCAGACTGTGACTGACACACAGACCATCTCAAAAGGCAAAAGTATCGTGTAGTTTCATGCTGGTGGAGCGCAGACAGCCAGACACTCGACAGGCAGCTAACGGCTTCATTCCACCTGATTTGCATCTATTTGGAATGTGGGATGAAACTGGCACAGCCGGGTCACATTATGCAGGAAGGAAAACTCTGCTAAACACTGCACATATTTTCACATCACATTCCCCTGACCCGACTGCATCTGCCCGCAAAGTTGAGCGCTGATTACAAACACCACCAACCCCCCATCCCCACCTGCAGTACCAGAGTCCACATGCCTTCTATTGTCTGAGTCCCCACCATGTTGTCTGTATCTGGGAGAGATAGCATCTCAGCAAGTCCTTCTCTCTGGTGCTCTGTGGTTTTCTGAGACCTCCAGAGCCCGTGGGAGGCAGAGCACCTGCACAGCAGACAATAGCAAAGTCTCCTACAGATTCTGCTGGTCTTTGAAGTGGCAATGGATGTGAGCTCAATACCTCAGGCCCTCTTTTATCGCACGCATCACTCTGTGGTTTCACCGCACAGGCTTTGTGATGAGAGACGGCTTCGAGATGAGTCGAGCAGAGCTTTTAAGGACATTCAAGTGTTTGGTTGACCAGCCGTTCCACATCAGACAAGGTGTTCACATTAGATAAACACAAAGAAGAAATTACTAGGATGTCTGTAGAGGGATACATGCTACTGTACACACCCGCTGCGGTCTGATCTGCCAGTTAATTGGCATGGGGTCAGGTATCAAAATAGAGATAGTGAAAATATACGTTTATGAAGGGGGGGGCAGATCATTGAAGAAGAGCTGAGCGTTACAGCGTATTTACGTTGTGGAGGGAAAACACCACACACACAGAACTTTACATTCCTTACCAGAGTATCACAGCCGCATCTACCGTCTCCTCCTTCAGTCTCCGTTGTTAACCGGCTGTCTAACAATCCTCCTAAGCATAAACTAGCTGTGAAATATGGCATCATAAAAAGCAGTGGGTTTTTTGATTATGAAGAATCCATGAATTATTCAGAGGCAACTGATGGCAATTTTTTTTCTCTGCATGTAGCTGCTTCCATCCCTGTCTCATCCCTTCTCTATCTCTGTTTTCTCTTATACTGCTGCTCTGTTTAGATTTTTCTCTATGTATCACATTTTTTATTCTCATCTGTTCATCCCTCTCTCCTTCTTTCTGATTTCCATCCTGTGGGATCAGTAGCACAACAATTGAGGGAAGATGTTCCTGAAGACAAAAAACAAAAAAGGAGCAGAGGGTGCGGCACTGTGACTGACTGGCGCTAAAGTGGACACCTTACTGCTTGAAAGAGCTACGACAAAGTCAAGTGAGTGGAAACCTTGACTAGTAAACAGAGACATCCCGAGCATGCCTGCCCCAGCGTCAGCTCTGTCATCATGTGGCTAAAACTCCGACAGTGTTGTCCTTAGAGTCCCAGTGTCTGACCCTCTATCTGTCACCATCTATTTTACCATGCCCCCTTAACTACACACCATCAGCCTTAGAATAAAGACTCTCCTAGTGTACATCACAGTGGTTTACTCTGCTTGCCTGAGCGTGATAGTTTAGCAGCCACGGGGGAACGAACCAGTCACAGAAGTGCATCTTCTCTCAGCAGTGACAGACAAGGCCGTACAGTGCGTCTCTGCACAGTGATGAGTAATGATCTCTCTGGGGTTCTTTGCTTCGCCGCCTCTCGTACATACATTTCACTGTATGTCCTGCTTTCTAGCTGTATGGTTTTTCATCAAGAAAAATTCCTGATAATAATTCAACTACGACAACTACTGCAATGTCTACAGTGCTTTAAAATGTTTCATTTTAAGGATGCTTGGGGTCAAAGGTCACTTTTGTAGACTGACTGTTACCCAAATTTAGACACTGTCGCGACATTATCTGTTCTCGGCGGTTGTTGCTGGTTATCAATGTTGGTCTGTTTGCATTGTAAGCAAAATGACGACTATGAGAAAAAAAAAATGCAGCTCAAAGTCAGCAGATCCATATCCAAATTTGGATGTGTACTCCGCTCCAAATTCAGATTCTACATTCTTGAATGGTATATGTAGAACAAGATAATGTTTTGCCTCAGACTTCTTAAAGGGATTTATAAATGAGTTATCTGCACAAACTTAACTTGTTTTTGGCAGCAGCCTGTACGGAACAAATTCATTTTAGGTCAGTGTACATTCTAACAAAGCCTACTCAGCCGCTTGAACTCCACACTGGAATGAGTGAATATTTACTTGGCCCACTTCCAGTTACACATTTCGGGTTGAAATTAAAGTCACCAAGGAAACGTGCATTATATGTGTTTATCAAATGTTTATGCTTCCAAGTTTTCTGTGTTCTCCTTCCAAGGATGACAGTTATTATTACTGTGCCAGATGGTGATTATCAAAGTTATAAAGAATATACTAAGATATGATATTCTCTTCCTTACCTGCAGTGTGTTTTCTTAGATTCAGAAAATCATGGTGGTGGAGTGCCAGTCTAGCACATACAGGTACAAGGCCAGCGACAGAGGAGGATACAGTCCATGAAAACTTAATTTCCTGAACCAAAGCCCATTTTTTTTCTTTTCTGTAATAGCTCCAGTAATGAGAAAGAAAATGAAATAACTTCTAGGAATAAATGAAGCATGACATCCATTCACCAACTCGGCGACATGCTCTGATTCTCCCTCTGCCTCATTCAGGCCTTCATATGCATAAGTAAGTATACATACACACTATTGCAAACGCCACACAGGCGTAAGCAGGACACTGCTGCTGAAACACTGCTGTATCTGTCACTAATGTACTCCAAATGATGTTCTTCAATTCAAGTCAGCACTACTAACAAAAGCCTTTGTTTAGAATGGGTGAAGTAAGAACCGGCAGTGATGAACCTGAATGATGTAGTAAGAGCAATCCATGGCCACTCCACATGAGACAGAAGAGCAATGCCCAGGCTGAAGAGGCCCTCCACCTTCTCATCTGTCCACTAAAAGCCCTCTGTCGCTGCTTCATGCATGCATCCTCGTCCACCCACGCCCTCTATAAGCCCATAATGAGCCCTGGGCTAATGCATAGAACAACACAATTAAAGACAAAATGGACAACTCCCCACTCCAGTCCTCGCACGAGTACGCAAGAGAGCACTCGCTGTGGTGATGTGTTTGCGTGTCCTTCGATGTGAGCTTGACCACTCGTGCATGTATATTGTATGCCTCTGTGTGTTTGCTCTAAGAAGCAGAACGGGGTTGACAGCTCCAGCCAGCAGCCCTTTGACCTGTGGTCTGAAGGCCTAACATAAGACAGCGGTGCTGGTTTGCAGTTAGTTCCTCCCTCTGGCACAGGATCCTTGGCCGGTCACCATGAAACACAGAGGCCACAGGCACATGGACCTGATCCAGGATGCCACGCTTGGTTTGAACTCTCTCTTGACAAAGAGGCAAAAAATAATTTCCCTCTAGAAAATCCTAGAAGAAAAGGAACTGAGGAGCAGTCCAGCAGCAACCAGCCCCAGCTCATGACAATAATTTCAAGGAGGCAATATTTGCTTCAAACTACACTATGTGCAAGTTAAATTGTCTACACAATGGCATATTTGTTATGGCCCTGATATATTTGTCTTCTTCTGTCTCACTTTACTCTGGGCCAAGAGGAAAATCATTCTTGGTTTCTGTGCTGCCTTGCTTTTCCCCGTTTCTGTCACAGCTATTATTTCATGAAATCTGACTCCTGGTATTCTGTTTCTTTTCAATTTCCCTTTCAGCAGAGCCCAAGCGTTCCCTCCTCCCGTGTCAAACACCCCTTATTGCACAGCACAATGTGCCAAAAATATCTCTGTACCAAGAAACAATCTTAAATCTACATTCAATGAAATTTGCCATTCCAGTTCAGAGCAGAAGGAACACGCTTTGCTTTTTCCACAAAAATACAAAACTACTCATGGTGGGATTTCAGTCTGCCTTTGTTCTTTGTCTCTGTCAGTTTGTTTATTTACTCCTCTGAGAGTGTGTGTTTGAGCACTTGTTTTGGACAGACAACATGAGTTCAACAGACTACCAAGGAGTCCCTGACAGCCCTCCCATGATTTCCTTTTCCCAAAGATAATATACACTGTAATGCAGAAGAAGAAAGCAGCTAATTGACCTGAAATCAAAGCTAATTGGCTTCTATTTAGCCTCTTCCTGTCCTACAGCAGTACGGACACTGGGGGAATATTCTGTGGCCCACTTCACAGAGAACCACCAACAAACAGCAGCAGCCAGCAGTGGGAAGTGTGATACCGGACTGTATCTGTATCTGCAGGGTGTGGTGGGCCCCTGGCTGAGCTACTGGGTACAGACAACCTGACCTGTGTTTGCCTGCATGCTGCAGACTTAGCTGATAGACATCTCTGTCTCCGGCATTTCCCACCATAAAGTCTCATTCAATCTTCCATACTTCACCAGAGGAGTCACCCGAAGACCTGCCCCCAACTTCCCATGGATCTTTTTGTAGATTTCTTTCCGGCATGATGTTGTTCCACTTCCTAAGCATATGTGCATGTGTGCATTTGTGGTTATGTGTGACCAAGGGCGTGATTTACACTGGGGAAGAGAAGGATATGCCCTCCCCCCTCTCTCACTCAAAATCCTATTTTTGTTCTTCAGCTTTTACAGGTTCAATCTGACATTGACCCACTAAACTCCCTCTCTTGATAGGAATGTTGAGACGTTCATCTTTGTTGCTTTCAGTTATTACTGTAACAGCAACAAGCTTTACAAACAGCAGTGAGTGGACTTCAAAATTATTTTTATGCCCATGGTTTTGCCTCTCAGACATCATAAAGGCTGCCCAAAAATATGTGGTGGCCCTCAATTCTAAAAGCAAACTTATATAATAATGTGTGTCTGGCCTGGAGAGATACGTTGATTTGATTTTATTTAAGCTCCTTGGGTGCAGCGAAATAGCAGAGACAAAGTGGAGCAAAAACACTCGATTTGATCTACGAGCAACAACTGGAAGAAAATTCACAGTACACAGTGATGGGTAATAAAACAAATGAAGCAAGACCCGAGTGCTGCTTGCACTGTTGTGGCTGCATGACCTACATCTGCAGAGTGGAGGAATGCTGATTCTTATCTAATGGAGGATATGGCCTGAGGACAAGACGAGTCATCCTGGCACACAAACCTGTTATTCACTGTATCTTCTCATTCACTGTGTTTGCAACTACAACAGGGATCTTCAGAGTCGCTGAGTGTGCCGCTTTAATTGATGCAGCAATAGAGTTTGATTCATGTTACGTTCTACAAGGAGAGCCATGAAGTATCCGATGAGAGCCCCGGCAGGCTTACATTAAAGGCATTCCCCTGAACCATCAGCACTTCACAGCACAAGATCCCGGTCTCTGTTTCCCCCTTCCAGACAGATGCCAAAGTCATTGTTTTTCTGAGCCCTGTTTTCAGAGAGAAAACCCGATCCCACTGGCTGCCGGTGTCACCAGTGGCCCCCTGTCCTCCCCCGTCATTCAATCCCATCTCCCCTCCTTTCAGGAATGCACTTCAGTCATTCTTGCTTATTCTCCCTCCCTCTTTTCTCTGGACCATGGTGCCCTAGGCAGTCTGGGGGAAGTGTGCGTTTGGTCGTCCCAGATCTATTCATCCTCTCTGGTGAAATGGGATACAGTGACCTCCTCTGTGTCCGGTGGTCCCGATCTCAGGCTCCTGTCTGGTTAAGTGTCAGGGATCAAGAACCTGTGAGGGGAGGGGGAGGTATCTGGATGGCTGGTCAGGAGACGAGCCCAGAACATGAGCCTGTCGGGCACCGCTGAGAGATGATACTAAATCTGAGAGAATGGACCAGCAGGAATGTTCTGCAGTGAGTTTATGTTAACTGTGGCTCAACACTGTGGACCGAATTGTCAGAGCCATCTGTTGTGCTGTCATCATCTCACTCCTGCGAACAAAGCAGCAGAGAATATCCAGCATCCACACTATGACTAATAAACAATGTAGATTGGTGAAATGTGCCACACTGTACCACAGCAGGGGATATGCACATAAATGTGTCACTTTCTCTGCTATTTTGATACACTGTGACATCATCGCCACGAGCAAACCCTTGCTTCCCATTAATGTACAAAACTAGGGGCAATTACAGGTATGGTTCCTCCATTATAAAACGGGATATATACGGCACCCCCTACCTCATGAGACACGACAACCTCTCTGCACCTCACATTAGCATAATCTGCGTTTGCCATGCGAGCTGCAATTTGTCTGGAAAATCTTTCCCCCCACAGGTTCATTATTGAGAGTGTGTCCATTAAAAACAACTGAATTACCATCACAATTGGCTCACCATAAGGTACAGTGCTGGCACTCTTTGCAAGAGTAATTGGATCCATTAAAGCAGGAAAAAATGCAGGAGACTGTAAGATGCATGTTCTTTTGTGTGAAGCATGTATGTTTGTGTGTGTGTGTGTGTGTCAGTGGATATCTGAGTAAATGCCAGTACATGTCAGTTCCTCTCGACTTTTTCTGTTGAAGCTGCTGAACAGTGGTTAATTGGGACCAATTAAGATAAGGTTTCATAATTTAATTTGGTATTCTTTGGGTAGTAAGTCATTTTTATTTCAATTCTCAGCAAAAGCAGCACAGAACAGACATTTGACTGTGACTCTGTCAGACACACAAATGTTCCTCACAGTGTGAATCCCAAGATAGAAGCCTTTTTATTTAATGCAAAATAACTTAGAATAAACACCTCAATTGTGTTTCAACCTAGACTTTTCTATATTATGCAGAGCTGGGGATAAAATCATCATTCTTAATGCTTCAATTTTATTCTATGAGGACAATCCAACATGTGGTACTGCAGTAACACACTTGTGTTATATGTAAGTTTGCAGAGGAAACAGTCAAAAAAACCCAAAAAAAAAACCAAAAACAAAAAACGAAAACAAGAGCAAGCAACTAGCATGATCCATGCGTAGACTGGTCACCTGTGTGTAGCAGCTCAGTGATGCCAATCCATTTACAGTTTAGCCTTAATAGAAGCCCCTCTAACTTTGCAGCACCTGCAGCTCTGGACAGCTCATCTAGCTAATGTGAACAAGCCGAAAACACGAGTTGTGCTCCGTGATAAATCTGACCTCAGCCGGAGAAAAGCTCCTCCAAACAGCCCTTCCCTTATGATGAATGAACAAGCCTGCGAGAGTCCTTGAAGCATGGGGGTTACTAGGAAATGCCACAAACCTATCTGTCTCAATTGTGTTCAATGGCCTGTGATTTCTGTGGCTCCATGCAGGAATGTGAGCGCCTCTGTGTGTATGCCCTAAAAAAGAATGAATGCTGTAAAGCCATTACCTGTCTGAAAGGGTGGCCCAATTATGATAGTCTCCTTCAGCACGCAGCCTTGCAAAACCAAACGCCATGAAATTGATTACCCACACACCTGGACCTCATTTGTGACTGTTTTTCTCGCTCTCCCCTGTCAGTGACTCTCTGCTGTGTCCTGTTCATTTCCAACCAAAATTTTTAAAAGAAATGCTTTAATGTTGCATGAACACAAAGTATTCAGATATTAAATCCTAGACACCAAGGCAACAATTGTTTTGGGAGATGTAAATGCGAAGAGAATTAATTTTTGCTGATACATAAGAAAAATCCAACAATAGCTTTTTCACAGCCAGGGCAGGAGATGAATTCATAGATACTGAATAATCACCAGGCTGCCACAGTTGCCCTCCTTCCTGCTATCATTAGCAACCCTGAGTCTTTTATTCCCTCATTCAATTCTGTATTCCCTTTTTTAAAAGACCCCCGCCCCCCAGCCCTCCGCTTCAGGCTGACCTCCTCCATTAGGCTCAAGGTTACTGGGGTGGGCACAAGGACATTCCTTTGAGACAAACAGCAACGCTTGGCTGCCACTAAATAAACAGAGATGTTTTATGGGTGCTGGTGACAGTAAAACTATATGAGATGACAAATCTGCCAGTTGGGCTGTTCTGAACACGCACAGGGGAAATACGTTTTATCACTGAAGTACGGATGAATACTGAGAGGTTTTACAACACTTAATCATCTCTCAGAATATACAACCGTGATCTGTTTTTTATTCATTCATTTGGTGTGGTTGAAACATCAGCCCCAACAGTGATGGGGCGCACACTCAGCAGCTGCCAGCAGGACATCAGTGATGGCATTTCAGTGTCCGACCTTTTTTCCATCTGGTCTCTGCCTTTTGTCTTCGTACTTCCACTGTGCTTCTCTGTGGTCTGTTATAATGAGCTCTCAGTTCTCAGTGGCTGATCAGTCTGAGAGGTGCACATACAGCTCCTTAGGAAAAAAAAAAAAAAGCCTATTTGTGTTGCTGTTGACCTCCGTCTCTCAGTGGGAAAATCTCTGGGGACTCCCTTCACTCTCCATCTCTCCATCCTTCCGCCTGTCCATTCCTCCCTTCATCGCTGACTCCCCGGTAGCTATGCATATCTGCTGATAATGTTACAGGGCTCACAGGGATACGTTGCGGGGAAGTTGGATGACAGCACAGTCAAGTCAAATTGCACACAGATGGCTTATATCGCTGGTTGTTTTCAAGCAAGCACCAGTGTTGAGTTTTTTTTTTCCTCTGGGTGCAGTTTCTTGGCTTGATCTAAGTTTTTTCTTTGATGGACTCCAGGGACTGTCTCAACTCCCACTCAAATGTGAGTGGATTTGGTCTAACTTGCTGGCTTTGCTTAGAGTATATTGATGAGCTGCATCTCAGTAAACAAAGCTCTGTTAGCGGCAAGACCAAGACCTCTCAAGAGTGGCAGCTGGTTGTAGACACAGGTTATAATGGGGAAAGAAAGAAATGACTGCAATACAAAGCTCAGGTAGGCAATGTGACTGATCTATATGGTGATGTGTGTGTGAGGTAAGACAAGCAGCCACGCGGTGGTGGGTCCCACACAGCAGTAGCTGGTGAGTTAGTCTGGCGTAGGGCTGACTGTGAGGCGACCTCTCCTGTCTCTCCTGACCGTTGTTTTGCATTCTTCATAATTAGAAGCGCCCAAGCATGCCAGGCATTCCTAATAGAGGTGTTTTACACTAGCGGCTGACACCATCACTCAATCTGAAGCCAATGGTCCTTTCCCAAAGGTCAACAGCTCAGCCCTCTCCTCCTTTGAGCTGCCTCCTTCCCAGAGATGGGGGGGCCCACTCGTCAGTGTGACAAAGCCACACGCCTCCTTCTTTTGTTCCCTCCCCCCTGCCCTACCTCTGCAAACCCTGACAACCTACACCAGGGCTCGCTACTAGTTAAACCAAGACTCCCCATAGTGACGGATGGCTCCTCTGCTCCCTATACCAATGGAGACGAATGCTAAGCATGAATTATTAAGGGCCAGACCAGAGTGGAATATTTTGATATTGAACTCCTTATGAATAATTCCAGCAGGGCTACCCCAAAATGAATTACCTAGTTCTCTATGTATTGCAGAAGGAGATGCAGCCCTTTGTCTCCAGGGGTTCAGGTAGTGGAAAGAGATGTTGGATGCAATATACTGGTTAGAAAAAAAAATCCATGCCATGCTGATATTTGGTACTGTAAGTGAGGTGAGAGCAGTCAGGGCTGCAAAGTATTTGGACAGTGCAGGATTGTATATTCCTTTTGATCCAGTGGTCAAAGACGGGGTCCATGGAGAGACCCACACTGGGATGAGAAGTGTGGGGAATGCAGAGGGGCCTGCAGTGATTGGGATGCGAGGGTCGGGGTTGCATGTCCAATTATCTACCAGGCAAGGAGAGTGGGGAGCTGGCCAATTAGAGGGGAAGGGGAGAGACCTCTGCCACAGACCTAGTATATACTCCCACAGAGAGAGACAGACAGGCAACCAGACAGAAACAGAGCCTATAGAGACACAGGCAGGAAGAAAGAAAGGTCAAGTAAAGAAAGACAAAGAAATACAGACACAATATATGTATCTAATAAATTCCTGAGAGGTGAAGGAAAAGGAAAGGTGAGCAGTCTAGGGTGATCCCTGTCTCGCCTTACTGTATAATGTAGTATATTGAATACTTTATTATGATAGGTTCATGACTAATTCTTGCATAATATCAATGAATCTGGGTAAAAGCATACATTTCACCATCTTTTCATTCCCTGGTCATATGTCAAGACTTTCCTGTTTGGGTTTCCAATTTAAAGAACATACTGTACGGTGAATATCGTTACCATTTAATGCACTCGATCTGTTGACAGTAAAATCAAGAAAATTATGATTATGACCCTCGAGAAACTGCAGCCAGCCAAATCCTTGACTGAATAACTCTTAATAGGGTTATTACTTAATAAATAATGTCATGTATCCACCTCTACAAAGCTCTCTGTGCTGCTGCCAGTGTTCATGGGGTTCACTATAATTTACAGTGAGGCTGAATATAATTACCCACTCTCTTAAAGAAACTTGTCAGAGTGACTGGGGATTAAATCCAGGGGTAAACAAAGAGGAAGACAAAGTCTGCTTTTCACTAACACAATGCTGTTCTGTCTCCCTTGGATACTTCATTCCCTGTCAAGTGGAAAGATGCTGCTGTAATTCAGACCCCGCAGCACATCTGGAGCAGAGATAAATGCAGCGATTAAGAATCATCCATTCTCACTTTCTAATTAAGGAGGTCAATGACTTATTGACTTTCAGAACATAACTAACTGGTGGAGTTAACAGTACGTAAAGTCTTTCAAAGTTTGAGGTAATTTGATTTGTTTCTTGTAAGGAGGTTCAATGGTTGGAGAAACACATGCTGAACTTTCAAGACTCATAGTTGCTTTTAAAGATATGAGCAGAGGAATACTCAGTCACTGCACGGTTGACAGGCATAAACATGAAACATGGAGTTAAGTGTTGCTCAACTAACTTAGTCATTCACCCACAACGAGCACGATAGAAAACACCTAAGAACCTCTACAGTTCTAACACCTCAGTTCTCGGGAACATCTCACGTCCCAGTAAACACTACCAATATTTGTGGTAACCCATAGATCTTTCCACCACCTTCAAGTCATTATTTGATTACTTTCCTCTATCATTACGATGCCCTGGACAATGCAGTGTGATTGCTCACTCATTTCAGGAATGTCTGGTGACTTCCCAATGTCTCATTTAAGTCTAAGCAAATTGAGGGGTTTTGAGCTAAACATCACTGCACTCCGTGGCCTAGTCAAGTCCAAACAGCGGATTCTGTCGTTACAGACCAAGTGTATAATTTCTGACACCACAGGAATGGAACCACAGCTCTAAACTGAGACAATGCTTACTCGCTTTGAAAGAAGACTAACACTGCCCTGCAGTCTGCAGTCTGCCAATGGACTATCATACACTGCGATAACGGGAAATGGTCTTCACCGCAATCATGAGCGTGGCATTCTCTCTTGAGGCACCTGCATTGCAGATTATCATCTGCTTCGAAGACCGGAGGACATGCCCAATCATCATCAAAGCAGCAGCCTCCATTTCTGTCTTGCAGGAATGCTCCTCTCTGATACTGAGAAACGTTTAGGGGCTACAAACAGGATATTAAAGACCTTAGTCCTCTAGTCTTACAGCTGGCTCCCAGTACAAAGGCTCTCGCAAGCCAATAATTAGCCACAGGTCCACTTCACACACTCGCCTTGACCTCCGACCTTTTTTACTCACCACTACTTCCTGTGAGCATATTTAGGGTCCTGTTGTAAATGGCCCTTTGATCAAGGAGCAGCACAGATGTTTAATACATGCAAAGTCATTAGCAGTCCTTTGTCCTTTAATACATCATAATGTGGAGTTAAGCAGACAAAGGTCAAGAGAGCAGCCTGACCTGACCTGGCAAGACCCTTGGTGCTTGATTAGTGGTCAGTCTTTAACAAGCCTCTTCAAGTAGAGCTAGTGTGCTGGCTAAGAGAGGAGTGGCAAGGGGCTGCTTGGCGATGTGCGAAGCAATACAATTTACTTCACATCAGAGCAGACATTAGAAGTAAATTGGAAAAGGACAGGGTCATCAGTCTTTTAGCCCTCAAGGCCACTCCCCCTTCTTGCATAGCCACTTCCACAACTGCTCCTGTATAATTATGCTAAATAGAAAACATACAGAAAATGAGCAGAAATGAAACAAGCCATCTTTCTATATAATATGGGGGAAGAAAATGTTGAGGTTTGGTGGGGAATAAGTCTCAAGAAAATGTGCATCTGTTCAAAGCTTTGTGAATACTTTTTGGGAGAATTCCTCAGATGTGCAGCCATTACAGTTGTATGTACCACAACACACGCACAAAGCAACAAAAAAAACAAAAACAAGTGAATCGTCGCTGGTCCATTGCTAATTAACCATAATCATGGTTTTATCTTCTCTTTTGTTTTGTATCTCAATTCTCTCCACATTCTGTCCGTCCTCTGCCTCCACTCTATTCCCTGGCCTTCTGCCTCACACTCCATCTATCTCTAATGTCTATGTTGCTCTCAAAACCACATGATATTTTACACGCTAAATTCTACAGTATGGGATATATTTCCCTGTAATATAAGGAGGACTGTGATAAAAAGGGTACATAATAGGCCCTTTCCATTTTAGGTCACCCGAGTAAGGAGTTAATTATTGCAGGCACACAGATGGGTCCAATGTAAATCATCAGAGGGGCAGCAGTTTGTTAAATGTGCTGATGTGGATATATAATGAAGACATCAATAAAAATTTGTACAAAGTCTGAAAGCACATTAAGAGCTATGCTTTTAATAAATCGATCTATTTCTATACTGTGGCAAAATAGCAATTTCTCTGTCAGGAATTACAAAGCTGCATGGCGCGCTCACTCAGTCATTTATCATCAAATACCATGATTTATGCAGAACTAAATAGCTCTAATAATTCTAACCCCTTCCCCGGCACTCAAAAGACACTATAAAAACTTGAGGCAGCTAAAACAAGATGTATTAGCAGAGGACGTGGAGTGGGAGAGGAGGATTACTTGGTGGCATCTGGACAGATTAAGATGCAGGAATTTTACAGCTCAGCATGTCTTTAGTGTCCTCAGGCTTAAAGAAGACCTCGGACTGTGCATCTCTCTGATTGTCATCTGCGGGTCACCGCAATCAATCAAGGCCTCTGTTTGCCAGATCAATGGAGGACAACAGTAGGTGATAGGAATTTATCATGCTGGAGTGGCTTTGGGAGTGTGTATGTGCGTGTGTGGGTGTGTGTTACAGCATCTCAATGCATCCTTACACACTGTAACAGCAGAACAACAGTCCCCCCTCCATTGCCACTCATCTGACGAACTAGAAGAAATGAAGGATGATTGGCAATCATACCTCTTACTGGTCACACCCCAGGAGCTGCATCCATCAGCAAGGAAGAGCATACACACATACACACACATGCACACACACATGCAAAGTCATTGTATACAAAAAAGACAAATTTTATTGTTCAATAGTGTAATTTAACATAGAATATATTGATCAAATATTTTGTTCTAGCATCTTTAAATGCAATTTATATTTTATCAGAATAAAATAACATTATTCATTAATTCTTTAACAATTCTAAAATCCAATCCAAACCTCAAATACGCACTTTAGCATTTTAAGCATTTTAAGTTTTTGGGAAGTGCGTAAAAATCACCAGAATGATTGCCTGCACACGAATAAAAGGCAACGATGCGATGAAAGGAGCAGTGTCCATCCATAAAAGGCTGGGCTCCAAGAGATGAGAGGAGAGAATGTAGGTTACTAATCCTCCAAAATTAAAGGCATAAAAGAGATTATGTCTACCAAAGCTCTCACTTCTAGGCCAGTACACTGCTGGCCCCTCTGCTCTCAGCTTGACTTACTTCTGTGTAATCAAACATTTTTTTTCCATCCCACTTTAATTCTTGCAAGCGATGCAAAAAGATAATGAAGATCAGATGTGCATCATAGAAACATAGTAATGAAAAGACAAAAAAAGTAATGGGAATATATGTAAACAAAGTCTTAAATCTTGTACACATTCTAAACACATAACTTTTACACAAATGCATGACACATGTGTGCCAACAAGTGTGTGTGTGCATGTGTGTACACACATTATGCACGCTCGTCTAACACCACCATGAATGCACTGCAATTAGAGTAATAAACTGTGTGGAAAGCGCCATAGGGAAGACACTGTTGATGATTTACCAAGGGAATATAGCCCATGGAATATGGTGGATTCAGTGGAATATGCATGTAAACACTACTTAGATGCACTTACCTCCCTTTTAACACCTGTCTAAATACAGCACAACATTCAAATGGCTGTTTATGCTGGAGCGTAACGCCACTGACCTTGCTTTTATCCTTGGGAGAATTTTAAAAATAGCAAACCTCATCCAGCTTGTGCATATGTTTAACACACATGCATAGTGACCTAGCTTCAAAGGCAAGCACGTTTTAGAACCGGCTATTTAAGAGGAGCTTCAGCTGCAAAGTGTGGAAAAGAAACACCCCACCACTGACCTGACTATTTTAAGTCATGACCTTTCACCTTTAGACAAGGTGATGTCAAACATTGAGCAAAACCAAACACAAACTCCAAACCTCTTTTAACAGCAAGCTGCAAAAGTCTGTAATGCTTGTAATTAACAAACCAGTCAATCACAGAGTAATTCCATCGGACTGATGAGTATGTAGGCTGAGCACGCCTGTATCATATGTGCATTACATTTCAGTGAGTGAGACAATTCTCTTCCAGTCTGCAGAGCATTGGCTGCTTCTTTTCATGTAATGAGGCTACACGATGCAACTGCTCGTGGCGAACAGCACAGAGATGAGTGTAAATACCGTTCACTCCCAGTTGTGTCTGCTCGCCTCACTAAGGGAGCAGTGGAGGGGGAGAAGAAAATGCTAACACAAGACCAGGGAGCAGATAACCTGAAGCAGTGCTCCTCTAGCATGACGGTTATTTGCATGCGGGCCAAATAGGAGAGGAAGGAAGGGAAACTACAGAGAGCGAGATGCACCACAGACCCACCTCTGTCCCAGGTAATGACAGAGCAGCGCCTCAAAATGAGCAGGTGTGAAGAAACATGTGGAAAGACAAGTGAGTTAAAGTAGGGAGAAGGGGAGGAAGGAAGAACTCACAGGCAGAAATGTTGTCATCTGCTGCTTTTCTGACTTTTTTTAATCTCCAGAGGAAAAGTTACCCAAAGTTTCCCTTTAAAAGAAATGTTCAAACGAAGGAGGATATCCTCAAATGTCTGCTGCTTTTTCATTGTAAACCTAATTATCACTAACACATCTGTCAGAGAATAAGGCCTCAAAGAAGAGTTTTGTCAGAGAAAATACATAAAAGATGAAAAGAGAGGAGGAATAGACGAAATATTCACTTTGATGAGAACACATTTATGCTGGTTATGGACGTCTCTCCCTGTGTTGTGTTTCCATTGCCCTCCCTCATGTTCAGTGAGAGTTTAAGGTCTTCTGGAATCTCCCAAATCTCTGTTGGCAGAAGGGCTCCTTTGAGAGCAACCACATCCTAAGAGAAATGCATGATGGGAATGCTTTCATCCCTCAGAAAATTGTCTCTCTCTGCATGAATTTTATCGTACCAGAGCTGATACACACTGAGATTCCGCCCCTGCAGAGTTCAGACGGGTTCAGAACAAATGGATCGGTTGGTTTTCCAGGAGGTGACTGTTTACAGGTATAGTCTCTGTGCAGGAAGACATAAATAAAAGCGTTTTTCAGTGAAAGTCATTACGTCTGACGTTAGCACAGGGCTCATTAACAGCAACACTATCATCTTGTGTGATAATCTCTGCCTGTCTCATCCCTCACACTCTCCTCCCTGCTTTTCTGAAAGGTTAAGAGGAAGGTGATTTGTTATAAGGAGAGGATTAATCCAGCTGTCTGACTACCACTTGGCTGCAGGACTGTGCTGATAACTGTGCTGCCTTCTTGCACAAAGTTGATGTAGAAAAATTAGTAGTATCCATTTAACAGATACAGAGGTAGATTCATGATGGAGGAAAGCAATGCCACGCAGATTCATCTTGAATGAGTCCATTTATTTGATCAAATCTGAAGAGAAGACTCAGCTACATACGTGTGCAAACATGGTGTGTCACATGTGAACATGTGCATGCAATGCACAGCCTCGTGGCACAGCTCTACACACAGCTACTCTCACAAACTATGACATGAAATGCGTTGCCTATCTCCCTTTATATGATAATTCGCCACAGTTGACGTGCTGGAAGCCAGATAAGCCGAGTCAGGCTGAGAAGATAAATGTGACAGGGTTCGCCTGGGACCATTGCTAACATATACTGAGTTTATTTGGGGACAGTCTGGCGTGAAAGTGAGGATATGGCCCAGTGATCTTTCTTGTTCCAGGTGAGGGCTTTGGCTATTACATTTAGTTTCATTACAGCAGCAGCTGACATCCATGTACAGGGAGCCACAGCAAAGATCACAAGCAGCCTCGCACAGGTGATGGGGAGGGAACAGCACTTGAGTCTGTGATTCGAGAGTAATCTAACAAGACAAGAAGCTTTGTTTATCTGGGGGCAAATTGACAGGGCACACATGCCCATGTTAAGCAATGCAGTGTTTTACATTCAGCCAACAGTCTGTCGCTATTGGCCACTGACCAGTTCCACTTGCGTAGCTGGAATTTAAAAGCACCTCAACAGCAGCTGTTGGGAAGGCGTCAAGCATGAAGGTGGCGGTGCAGTGGAAACTAAATTGAAGCTGGTATGCTTACATAGGCAAAACCTCCTGTTTTCCTGTGGGGAAAAAAAAGACGATTGATGGGATCAACCTTAGCGAGGCGTGTCAGAGACTGATCCTTAGCAATTCCCCCCTTACCCTGTGTTAGCAAATCCTATCAATATAACTAATGTGACTGAAACTGTACAGCAGGTCACCTACTGTAGCAGGCCTGAATTATAACCCATTATGGATAACTGATCCTCATATACTGCTCTAGTAAAGATAGCTGGGGTCACGAGGCCAACCTTGGCGACCGATTTCACTGCTATATATCAGTAAAAACAGCTTAGTGATGAAACAGATGATGGGCAGGGATAAAGGGGTAGGCTACTCCTCTGAGTTCATGGGCCTGTATTTACTTCCGTCAGTGGACTCAACCATCAGTGTGTGTTTTTTTTTTAATTTTGTCCCATAGAGACTTAGTGGTTTCACTGAAGGTAAGACATTACAGTCAGGAATAATAGTGCGACTGCAGGCAGGCAGGGAAGCTCAAGGATCTTTTGCTGATTGATGAACAGACTGACAAGTGCTGTGGAACACTGATACGCACCTACTGCAACCAAGGGGGACCAATTAGTTATTACGTACTACAATCATTCACACTTACCTGAAGATAGTGATTAAGTATCTTTCAGCACCCCTCACTTTATCTGGGTGTGTGTGCGAGTGTGAGAGAGGGAGGGAATGCATGACGGAGGGAGACAGAGAGATAGAAGGAGGGGAGAGGGGAGAGATTTCACACACATCCCATCAGACTTTGAGGTATGGTGATGAAGTGTGGCAAACAGACCTTATTAACACAGAGTTAAGCTTTGAGGCCGCCCTCGCCCCATCTCCACCTAAACACAACAAAACAAACAGGGTGACCCTTCTTTAACCCTGGCTCTGTCCATCCATCACCCAGCAGCGCACGCACACACACACACACACACACACACACACACACACACACACACACACGACTGAAGCCCATATCTCTGCACTGTCGACATCAGGCCTACCCTGTGGAGAGATTCATGCTGCTTCCCTCCAACAGCTCCGGCTCACACACACAGTTCACACCGTGAGCAGTCTCACAGCGCTCCCACATTTGAACAGCTTCATATGGTTTCTTCATTTTAAGAGTTAAAAAAAAAAAAAAGCTTGTAAATTGACGACAAACTGTTCAAATTAAAGAACAGATGTTCCAGACTTTTACATTTAAAGGCTTTCCACCTGCTCAGGAACAGAGCTGCAACAGTAAATGTGTGCTGTGCTAAAAAAAATATAGTTCCACGAGAATTGTTCTTTATTTCCTGGAACATATTTTTACTGTGAAAATGTACTTTCCAACTTTTACAAGGAATTTCTCCTAAAGACGAGAGCGGGCTATAATAATCTCTCTCTCTCTCTCTCTCTCTCTCTCTCTCTCTCTCTCTCTCTCTCTCTCTCTCTCTCAACAGCCTGCATTACTGCCAGTGCTCCCTCTGATCTCTTTGACTTTGTTTACCAGTCTCTGTTTATTGTATTTCTAAACTATGGGTAGAGCAAGGTAGTTAGATGGTACGTCCATTGCTCACACCAGCAGACAGACAGATAAAAGATAAGGGCTGAGACAGTCAGACGTGGTCAGCAAGGCAGAGGAAATCCCTGTCATTTGTCTAAGGCCCTGCAGACGTATGTTCAAGCTCAAGTCTCAACCCCCCCTATCTCTCTCTTTGCTCCTCTCACCAGTTTAAGGTTCACGTGGAGGTGAGGGTTCCTGCCCCCCCTCCCTCTCCTGTGACCCCTTGCTCCCTACGTGTCTCAGTGTAGCAACAGACCCCCTCAGGGATCGACCTCTTTCTCCTGCAACCAAAAAAAAAAATACACACATACACACGTGTTGCTTTTACGTGCTCTGCAGGTGTTGCAACACACAGTCAAGTATGAACATTCCCAGCACACACACACACACAGACACACACAAACACACACTCACTAAGAACACTAACAAAGGGCCAGAGAGAGAACATGATGATAGTACGGGCATTGTTCCTTTTCCAAGAACAAAAAGAGATAGGAGCTGACATTGCTCTTACTCTGATGTCTCTACCCCTCTTGACAATAGCTCTGCTTAACCCGGGGGTGAAGAATGACAAGAAAGACCAGGGTTTTGCCTCAAATGGCAGGTACGGTCTGTGCCCTATTGTTCATGAGTGGATTTAGAGGATTTAGACAGTGCTTGGTGTGCCAAAAACTTTGAGAGGAGGTAATTATTGTAATGTGATCCAGAGTGGCGCAACAACAGAAGAGAAACTAGTACGACTGCTTGGTGGGAGGGCGTTTCAGGACAAGGGGCAGAGAGACCCGGGATGACCCTGTGATGCATAGAGAGAACTATCAGTCAAAATGCCACAGTGACTTTAAATCACCAAACATTTCACTGCTTCGCCTGTCTCCTAACACATGTGATAAGGGATGTTTCACAGTGTGAGATGCTGTCCAGGTCATGCGTGTAGTCCCACTTACAGCCGACCCATAAACCCTGCAAATGTCTCCTGTTTCTTCAGGTCTGTCCGTCCTTTTCAACCAAAGAGTCCCAGTAAATAAAAAGCTCTATAAACCGTTCCCTTTCCTAAAACACACTGTTCAGCCACACCTACACATGATTGCAGTTTCCTTGTGCATCCACACAGATAATTCTGTGCAAGTCAAAGAAGCTCAATCAATTTTCATCATCTATAATCAATAGAAGAGAATATTAAGTTCGCTCACCCATGAAAATGCAATGTGTGATTTTTAAATATATACCTGGGTGTCATTGCAGGCAGAAACAGCATTGTGCCCTGACCCAGCTGCCTCACCTCTCAGTGCCCTGGCAGCACCCCTGGGTGTGCGGTGGTAATGAGAGGGCAAGGGGACAGGCAGCAAGGTTCACCCACGGAGCAGGGAGCAAGGGGCAGGCAGGAGAGGCCAAAGGATATGCAGGCCTGAGGTGCATACTAAAAAGGCATCAATTACAAATTCAATTGGCAGCAATCTTTGTCAGTCCCATCACAGCTAATAAAACTGCCCTGTGATCCAAAAACCCTGCTGAGCACAGAAAATCTAGAGGGAGAGCTGTGCATATCTTAATCCCCCCCCTCGTCAAAGGCTGCACATCTTGACATTAACTGTTCTTGTCACCTGTAGTGGGGAAGGTTGATAGGAGGAGGGAATCTCTTTCCATCATAGTGGCAAAGGGGAGATGAGCAGACACACATACCACTCCTTGGAATATTTTATGATAACACAATGAATATATTTATTGATCTCTAACACTAACATATGGACGTTTGAGACTGAGACAAACAGAGTGTATGTTATGTCCTTTATTTCTGCAGCAGCAGTTCATTCCCCCACAGGACTGTGGGTTAAGTGACAGCTTGGGTCCATCACTAAGATGAATGGTTCTGTCCTACCCAAGGCCTTTTAATTAGCTCCACAAGCTGCCTTTTATAAAGAACACACACACACACACACACACACACACACAAAGACACCCCCACACACATGGTGTTATGCACATGTGTTCACAAACATGTGCCCACAAGCAATCTCAAAGACATTTGGAAACACACATTTTAGGTTTTGGATAAGTTTGAATGGTTGCATGTTTTATGAAAAACATTTTTTTTTGTCTCACCACAGACAAACATGACAACACCAACAACAACAGACAACAAACACCTTTGGCAAACCCCATTTATGTACAACAAAAAACTGTAGGTGTTAAAAGTCATTTCCGCTGGTTGAGATCAATCCATCATCATGCTAGTGGCAGAAACAGGGGGTGGGTGGGTGGCAGTTGGTGGATGGGGAGAGGCACTGGAGGGGCAAGCAGCCTGGTAACCAGACGGGTGCCATCAAGACCAGGACAGGAAGCAAGAGATCACACTCCTCCTCCTCTGGCTCCCCTCCATTCCCTCCCTGTTTTTCTCCAAGAATCTTCCTCCACACATGTCTGGGAATGAAGAGTCCCATCCGCCATTAGAGCGTGGGTGGGGTTGTAACAGGGTCTGGGAAGGCTACAATGAACCACCAGGGCTGTTCCAATTACAGAGTGACTGATACCAGATGATGAAGCTTGCGGCAGCTCACATTAACATCCACCAGATCCGCAGCATCTGCCGAGATGAAGGGCTATGGAGGGACACTGAGCTCCACGCACATACAGTACCATCCAATTAGTGGGGCTGCCAGCTATCCAGCATTATGTTGGTGGGTGGAAAAATAGAAGACTATCTGAGGAGGAAGAACTCTGTCAGACCTGAGCCACTGAGCAAAGAAGCTGTTATTTTGCTACATGCTTTCATTAGCTAAAGGTTGTCTGCTGGGCTGCAGCATACCAGCTAAGCTATGTGTGTGTTCAAATGTGTGACATAGAAAGAGAAAGGAAGAGTCGTGGAGAACGAAAGAGAAAGAGAGAGAGAGAGAAACAAAAAGAGAGGGAGAGAGAGAGAGAGAGATATCTTTTTTTCCTTTCATTTGATACAGCCAAAGATGGTCAGTGAAGTGCACATAATGGCTTGATCTGCCAAGCTCGTCCTTTGGAATGTTCCCCCTTTTCATCCTCCTTACCCGACTCGTTCAACCACTAACACACACACACACACACACACCCAGACACACAGTCACAAAACACATAGACAATAAAAGCAGCAAAGGGGCTTACAGTACATCTGTCACACTGCTGGAGCAAACACTGAAGCCTCGCAAGACACCACCAGCTGTTCTTGAGCCCTGACTCAAGGTTTGTTTATAGCCCATTGTTTTCTCTGCCCTGTCTTTCGCTCCTCAATTTCAATTTACTCAGATACACGCTAACACAAAAGAGGGCAGTGTGTCAACGCCCACAGGCCTTTGAAGTGCAGACTGAATGTTAGTTTAGACATCTGAGAGCAGCTTTCGAGAGAGCGCGCTCTCCCCTCTGTCTGCTCTGCACCCATTCATTGCACACATATGGCAAGATACAGGACACTCGGAGAATGAGGAAGGGATGGAAAACGCTCTGCAGCTCGCTGCCCAATTCACCTGTCAGCTGACCCAGGCTGTATCACTCCCAAAGATATAGAGGTGCAACAGGAGCAACCCAATGAGAACAAAAGCGTGAGCACAAAAATATAATCTATACTGAACATCTTGGAGTGGTATGTGCTTCTACCACTTATTTCCTAACCTGCTCCCCATGGAAATAAACATAACTCTTTATCAGAGCTTTTTTAAATACTGACAGTCCTATAAATCTGTCAGGTGCACTGTGAGTAACTGCATCCTCTGTCTGCGTGGAAAATGGTCATAGCTGCCGGGCAAGTCAAACAGATTTGATTTCACTTATATCTAGTAACAGTACGTTTTTCTTTCTCCTGCACTGGCTGTAACAGAATATGCCTTGTTCCCCTTGGCCTCAGGAGAAATATTCTGTCTAGCAGAGCTAGAGATGGACAGAGAGAACCCTGACTGACTGTGGCTGGCGGCAGGTCTGTGGGGAGCGGGCTCATCAGCACTCTGTTGGAGAAGGAAAGAGGGATGGATGGATAGAGGGGAGGGGGGCGAGGAAGGTATGAAAGGGGGAAATCAATGATCCAGCCAAGTATATCAATTTCTCTCCTATGTGCCGATCCAAATTTCCCTTTTCTCCCCTTCGTATAAAGGGATGGTCCAGGGCACTGAAATCACAGAACCACTCAGAAAAAGATATCTAGAGACAGATATTGTCCGAGTACCTCGGGAGGACAAATCCAATCATACACCACAGAGAACTTCTCTTAGTTTTCCAGCAAACATTGAGCCCAAACTTATTGTAGTGAGAAGGTTATAGTGCTAGATATATCTACAGGCGCAAACTACACCAAAACCAATATCACTGAAACAGCCATAGGCTGCTTCTTCCAACACATCCATATACAGTATTCCCCCTGTTGGGTATTTATTCATTTCATTAAACACACAGACTTTCTCTATTTCCTTTTGTTTCCTCACATCAGTGTTTATTGCCCGGATGTCTCGGTATGCATCTAATCCTTGTGTCCCTGAACTGTCAGCATATGTGGAATGTATAAAGCTCCGACTATGATGAGACATAAAGAAGCTGGACTCCTGAGGGATGACGGTTAAAGACAGCATCCTCTGACGAGTGTCCTGACACCTCTTCGGAGACAACTCAAGAGCGCAGACACAGGAAAGAGGAGCTCTTTCTCCAACTGAAGAAGTTATTCTGCATTTGAAGCTAGAGGCGAAATATATTACTGAGCAATACACCCATGTCTGACAAATTCTAGGTTGAAATCCCACTCAATGTCAATGTGTTCAAAGGGCATCTCTGTTACCAGCGTCATTAGGACAGAATGCATTAGTCAGCTTGGCATTAGGACACTTAACCTCTGTCCATGAAGCCAGCAAACGGCCTAATCGATTCCTTCAGATCAGTTAAGAACAGCAAACAACGGCCAACAATCACTGTGAGCTCAGTGCTGAGGGCAAGGCTGTAAGCCTCTCCCAGAAGGTCAACATGGGAGCCACTCTACCCTGATAAGAAACCAATGGGTGATAAAGAGAGGGCAGAGGCGGTGAAGAGTTGACACTGTGGTACTTTACAGTCAGCCTGATTCATAAAGAAGACGACCCCATATCCTGTTTGTCTTTGTCCATCCAGCCAGGTCAAGAATCCTGAATCGAGGCAGATGAAAAGATGGTACTACCAAGGCTTTGACTTCTATTTGTAGTACAAGAGCCCTGAATCTGCCTCATACAACCTACAGCTCCAAAGTGGCAGCTAAAATCATTGATCCTGACTCTTGTCAACAAAGCTTTGTCACTGTTATTCAGACTTCATCTATCTGAAAGGGCCATGTTTGATGAAAGGACAGCTGTCATAGTGGGGGACCGGCATAAGTAGTATGATGACAGAGTGATGCTGAGAGAAAAGGAGGTCATGTAGCTGAGAGGCACTTAGGAGCCCTGGACCAAGAAGGCCAGGATATTGTTCGTCAACACGACTAACCCCACGGGGCTCACAGAAAACAGTCTGGCTCTCATTTAGCCTGTCCCTGTCTCTCCAAGTGGAACCACATTACAACAAACACACCAGCACTTAAAAATGGATATTGAAAATAGAGATTCACTGGTACGCTGCATGTTTTTCATTCCACATATTATAGGTCATTAGGTCGAGAGCATGTTGATTATGATTCAAACATTACTGAATGTTAGGATTATAAAACATGAACATGCATGATAAGATGAGACTCAAATGGTCTCTAGAGAGAACATAGGTATTACATGCATGTTGATACTGCATGCACAGACCAAACAATTATATAAATCAGATTTTAACTGGAGTATGAATTAGTTAAATGTCAACATCTGCTTCAAGCCGTACCTGAGAACCTACTGTGTGAGTCTAACTGACAGAATCACACTGTAATAAGAGAAGAGTCCCATTCCAAGTAATTAATCTAGTCTGTTTATCAAAGTAAAATTCATGTATTAACTCTCTGCTCACAGGAAATGACTCATAGACACACAACCTGTTTTTCTTTTCAACAGAAGCATTGATTACTCCATCCAAAGAGAGCTCCACTCACCAGATCCTGACACAGTAAGGCACCACAGACTGGCCGACTTGTTAAACATAAGCATGATATCTACAGTTCACATTTTCCTGGCGGTGTTCCTGGTAATATATGTTTCAGTTTTTCAGTTTTCTCTCGCTGCTATTTGAAGCCACCAATGTGTGAGTTGGCCAGCGTAACCTTAAGTCCAAAAATAAAGGAAACATTGAACAAGCCAAGGCATTAAAATTAAACCTAGACAGTAGCAGAAGAAAACACAGCAAACACTGGCTTGTGTCTTGTTGGTTTAGTGTAACATACAATCAACTTGTTTTCTCATTTTCATCTTTATTCCTAACAAGGGCTTGCAAAAAAAAAAAAAAAAAAATCCTACCTCATTCGAACAATAGAGTTATGATTGTTGTGGGCACACAGTGAAACTTATCTGTCAAGTATCCCCTTCCAGTATGCAGCGCTGAAGCCTTTAGAAGGAAAAGAAAAGCCAAAAAATGTCCCTCTGGTACAATGGCAGCCTTTGTCAAGCTGCCGGCTGATACATAGCAAACAAAATGGTAAATGTTTGAGCAATGAAACTGAATATGTGCTCATTGCTCAAAGCAAGGCCTGACCTGCTCAGTTGTTTGGCAGGCTCTTTAAGTGTCTGGGGAGAGGAGAGGAAAGTAAAGGAAAGTGATGGAACTTATAAAAAGCATTTTCAGTGCTTTACAAAATACCTAGCTATTATCAATTTAAACGCTCGCTCCCTCTTTCAACTGTCTGCCTTTTCATTTGGTCTGAGGCATAGCTTGTAGCATGGATTTTTTTTTTCATTGCTAACCAGATGAGTATACAGTATTTCCACATTTGGTTCTCTGGTGACAAACCTATGTTTGACTTTTGTGCTCTGTTTGGATTTGGGCCCCTGATCTTGTATTGCCAACACATACAGAACAAGTTCATAAGTCACTCAACTGGCTTGTTGAAGGAACCAAGGCACTGAGTGTTTCTTTAGTCCAAGTGAAGAAAAAGCTGAGATGATGGAGGCTTTGCACAGGACAGATAATGACTACTTTCTTCGGGTTTCTGACTCTATCTAGATTTTGGATGAGGGCCCTGCAACATAAATGGACTTTGATATCAGGGCCCTGATTTAGTGATTTGGTACCAGCCTTTGACATACTTGTCCAGATTCAGAGCCACGGTCGTGTTCACTCACCCACTGAGAATATCCAGATTTATCCTCTTTCACAAAATCTCAGGCAGGGATACAAATTGCATGTGACATCACGCTGTAAAGACACTGAGCAGAGCTGCAGCATGAAAGGAGGTATGGACAGGAGGAAGGAGAAGATGAAAGGAGGCACCAGGATGTCACAGTGAGTCTATTGTGGATTTTTTCAAGACCCAACGTGCCCTTTTGTAGGGGGAACTCAACCATGTCTTCCTGTGCATGTCTGGTAATGAGGGTGTCCAACCAAGCTAACAACTACCAACAACCCAACACACACACACACACACAAACAGCTGAAAAAAAAAAATTGTCAAAACATTTTTAATACTGAAAGCAGCTTTGCTTAGTCTACCTATTCACATTGTGTAGTCCTGGCCCATAAATAGACGCAGCCAAATGGTACAACATAAACTTAAGACCGAGTTGTGTCCCTCAGCAGCATCTGCCACAGAGTAAATCTGCCCACAGCCTGCAGCTGTCAACAGGAAGCCCAGAATGACCTCCACAGACACACACACATGCTGAAAGAGTCAAACACACACTCAGAATTACACACACACACCAGTCTTTCATCCATACATGATTGGCCCAAGTCCAGCACTGCACTGCATATCAGTTCCACTCCCTTATAATAAAAGTTAATATTCAGTCTTGTTCAGCACAACTCTGGGTTATTATTATTACGGCTAAATGGAATTAGCGAAATAAATTCTGTCAGCGCACTGCTAGAAATAAGCAAATGAAATAGTGCTATTGGACATTTTGTAAACACACGCTATATTTAACTGCAGTGCCAGCCCAGATGCCCTGTAGCAGAGTGCCGACAAATGCACGTTCTCGAAGGGGAGACGGGTTTCTGGTTTTTGTCAGTGCAATAGCTCCTAGCACCTCAAGTGCTGCGCCTCAATTGTCAGTTTGCTCATATTTTCCCCCAGCCTGTTTGCGGAAAATTTACAAGAAGCGTTTTAACAGTTTGTTATTTCATGGGCTGGCAGAGTCAGTTTTGCTGAGAGCCTTGTAAATGTGCTTTAGGACCTCCAATAATCAGTGGGGATATAGGCCCTTCAGAGAGTTGAGAACATGAAAGTAGCAGTTTCCAATAATCTATCATGGAGACACAGAGGGAAAGGAGTAAAGTAATTGGTGTGTGTAACTGTGTGCCCGTGTGTGTTTGTGACTGACATCATGTCATGTTTCATAACTGTCCATTTCTCAAAGCATATCTGCAGTTTTTAACTGTACTGAACGGTTTTAGAGAACAGCCTCAGCAGCTACCCTGCACAAACCACTTCTCTCATCAGTCTTCATTAAATAGACGACCGAACTGAACAGAGTCAACACCCTTGATGAAACAGTACGTACACATACTCAGCCTCACGTGCAAAGCAGAACAGACCGAGAGCGATCCATTAACAGTAATGAGCGTATACTAGTCAGGCGGATCTCAGGGTCTGACAGCGGTAGAAAGACAGGGGGTGTGCACCCTGTTTCAGTGCCAACCTGCCATCTGCGCCCAGCACTGGCTGAGTTAATGAGGGGATTAGGCCCACATGCACAGCCCTGGGACAGGGCCCCTACCTTGCCACTAGCAGGAGCCCACAACGCCAGTGCTTTAATATTGAAAAACATGACAGAGGTAAGGTGGACTACTGTTCACATGCTGAGCAGAAACCCTACAGACTGTCAACGTGCAAGGACATGTGGGTCGTCTGTTTGGCCATTCCTTTATAGATGAGATGTGTGTGTGTGTGTGTGAATTTCATGGACATACTAATAAAGGAATATGAATCTGAACATTCAGCACAGGGAGCACTGGGGATCACAGGGACTCTCTCCTCATTTGGCACAGACAAAGAAGCTGCTTGATGAAAGGAAACCAGGAGGCAAAAGAAAAATCTGTTCACCTAGAACAGATTAATATTAGGGGAAAGGGACAATCTGTTGAACAAAGCAGGAATATGTTAGCAGCTCCGTTAGGCAGTGACCCCTGCCAGCACTGGGAGCAGACCACTGTTTACACCCAACACGCCATCAGCACCCTCCAAACCACCTCTTGAGACTGCACGTCCTGAGGCAGTCAGACCCTTTACACCAGCCCACAAGGAGCACAAGGGCCCTCAGGCCTTCCCAGCTAGTGTGTTGTCCCTGGCTTCCTCCTCCCTGCCCATCCCCACCTCTGCCCAACATATAACACTGAGGAAGTGCTCTGTTGCAGACGAGGTGAGGAGAGGAAGGCTACAGCCAAGGACACAATGGCAAACAGCCACAGAGACAAATTTACCATAAAAAAAAGGCTGATTACAAAATAAATCAACAGATAAATGAATAAATCCACTGACCTTGGGTGCAATTAGTCCTTAATTACTACACACTATCTGCCCTGGGAGATACATTAATTAAAGAAGGATAATGGAAGGCAACAAGGGAGGCTTTGTGTGGAAATACCTGCCAGAAAAAAGATCCACCACAAGCATCCAGCATGATGCTTTCTATGTGAAGAATGCTGTGTATCTATAATGCATGTCATAGTGTAGTGTGGTGTTGATGGGCTGGGAGTGAAAAACGCAAAAAAACAAAAGTATACACTAAGAAAAAAAGAGTGGCTGGCATTGTAATCCAACACTCAAACCTCATGAAGCTCTGAATTTATTATTATGGCTTTGGGAAGTAATGAAACATGAAATGACACAGAATACTCATATGCCACTGAAAATGCCTACCATTGTAGGTATTATCCGCAAGCATCTACCAGCATTCATGTTGGACGTTTTAATTCAAACCTTTCATGGCCAATACTGCCTCCTGACCACAGCGAGGAAACTTTAACGACTAGTCAAATTGGGTTTTGGCAAAAATGTTAATTTGCCCTGTCCCCCCCTTTCTACTCTGTCTATGTCTAAGCTCGTTTCAGTTCACAAGCTGCTGCTGGTCCTGCTCCTGCAACTAAGATGGACGTTGTTTCCTCCTTCTTTCCTTTATGGCTGTGGAAAGTATCATTACCGTGCCCACCACCCATGCTACAGCACTCCTCTGTGGATGAGAGCAGAGAGAAAGCCCAGTCTGTATATGCATCATATCATAAAGGTCAGATGTAACCATTACTTTTATGATTTGGAAAACATTTTTTCTTATTCTCTTTATGCCATGTGAATTCAGCAGTCTTAGGGACTAAGTGCCAGTCTTCTTATGACCCTAAAGGACAATTATGTTTATGTGATGACCATCCCTTTCTCCTCCCCCCGCCCCCTCCAGTCTGACTGTCTCTCCACACCGGCTGATCAAGGCCCTGGGAGCCCAGCAATAACAGTCTGTTTAGACACTCATCACTGATTGTCAATTAGAGCCTCTGTCTGCTGTGACCCCCAACACAGAAACTTTAAGGGGCTGTTGACAGACTCAGTCGTCTCTACCTGGTTAGTCACCGTCCTATTTAAAGACCATGTCACCTCCAAACATCCACAAACTGCTGAGCGTCTCCAGAACTGCCCAGACAAATGGCCACAGTTTGAAACAATGTTAGCAGACGACCAATAAAGAGTAATGCACAAAGCTAGAGCCTAATGGCTGAATGCAGTATGTGTTAAAAAAAATCAAATAAAATCACTGGCACTCTCAGAATTAGGAATGAGTCATCACTGTTTCACCAAAGCCTAATAAAGAAAAACAGACCCCAGAATAAACTGAAATGGAATGAATGGCATGGCTTTTCTGGGACTCATATACAGCCTATCAGGCCACTGGTGGAGCTGGCAGGACATTGTCCAGCGGTGGTTTTTATTGGAAGCTTGTATTTGTTAATGTGTCTGGGCCCCTGCACTGTTGAGAGAGAGAAAGTCGAACAGAGAGGCTGTTGTGCATGGGTCTGGCTGAGCTCCACTGTCCCCTCCAGCCAAACTACCATATTCACACTTTTCTTTTTTATTTTTTATAAAGCCTTATGAACTGGGGGGCACTCTGTGTGGGTGAATAGTCACTCTACCTCTTCACACATAGAACACTTCTTTAGAGTTCACAGTGTCAGCTGGGCTGAGAGCAATTGTTCCAATGAGAGTGCTTTTGCTTTATTTCCATCACTGTTTCTTGTCCAGCCTGCCTCTGTGTCTTTCCGGGCTGCTGAATGGCTGCCTACACCCTCTCTTTCATGGTGCCCTCTCTGTTGCTGGAATAGTGACGCCTAGGCAGGGCCTGGGTCTTAAATAAGGGCTTGAGGCCTGACACATGTGGCCCGTGAACTGACAGCAGCTTTGTGGCAGAGGCAAGCAGGGTGGGAGTTTGGGGGCCAGGGGCCAGGGACACTCAGGGAGGAGAGACAAGCTGAAGGAGCCCCTTGAGAAACAGCCTGGCCCAACAACCACAACAACACCTCAACAAGGGCTCCAGTCATCCAGCGGAGTTGAGATGGAAGGAAAGGAAGAAACGGTACCGCTGCTAGATGCCAACAGGAATCAAGACAGCCTGCGTCAGAGAGGGAATTGGAACACTAGGACAGAGGGAAACCGAAAAGAGTGAGTGGATAGGTGATGGACAGAGGGTTGGAGAAAGGAGGAAATAAGGTGAGGGGAGGCTGAAAGGAAGGCAGACACTTTTGGTGGGCTAATAGCCTCAAAGAAACCCCCTTTTCTGTTTGTCCCAGAGAGGAAGCCAGGATAAATTCTCGGGTAAGTTGGCTGAGTATAAGGGATGTTGTGAAGAAACAGACCGAGACAGGTGAGAGAGGATAAGAGAGCAGCTTGGAAGTGTGTTGAGTGTCACAACACATTGACGCACATATCGTGGTACCTGTGAAAAGGCCAGCAGGGAGATAAACAACTCCAGAAGACAAGAGGGAAAAAAAAATAAAGCAGCCTAGAATAGTTCAATGTGACAGCAGGGAGAGAACATAACAACAAAGATAACAACAAATTAAAGTGAAAATGCATAAGAGAGTCAAGTTTTTTTTAGAATTACATAGGGATCAGCAAACTGTCTCCGCAACAGAAAAGGTATTTAAGATTGATATTATTGGTTATTAACTATGGGATTTCAGCAACAGACCTACAAAGCTGAAAACAGTTCAATGGGAGGGAGAAGGAAAAGGCAAGGAAGAGGAGGAGGAGTGGGTGGTTTTCCAGGAGAGCAGACAAAGAGAAAGACAATTACAGAGGCTCTAAAATCTATTCAGTGCATTTTGCTGGGAACCATTCCTCCTCCATCTTTCTCTCTCTCCCTGCCTCCCTGAGTCACTGCGCTCTCCTCTGGCCTGATCCCAGCCTAATCCTCCACTTTACCTCCATCTCAGATGATTTCACAGTTGTCAGTGAACACTGAATTTCCTCTTTCTTCCCACAAATGTTAACTGGGGGACATGCCAACATGGCACAGAGATAGTAAACTAGCTAGAGGACGGGAAATGTGTCTCTCAAACTGGCAAATGTTTCCCTCACGGTTGTTAGCATTCTTCACAAGAGCAAGTTAAAACTCTTGGCGAACGGTTTCATTTAGCAGGTGAAAACATCCAGACTGGAGCGGCTGTCCTTCGGAGAGCCAGAAGAGCCGTCACACCAGATGATGCCCTTCGCCTGACATTGGAACCATCAACATTTCAGTAACGAGACAAGAGACCCTCTGTGAAGCTACACGTCCAAGTCTGAGGACTCGTCAGAAAGACGCGCAGGCTTGCAGAGGCACACAAGCACGCTGAAGGTCATGATGACATCCCCACCTGTTCCCAACCGATCAACTAATGTCCACACATTGTAATGGCAGTGGTGTCTGTCACTGGTCTTGAAGGGGCTGAGCAGGGGCAGACTCCCTGTCTAATCACAGTTACAGAGGTCACTGTCCTTCCTGCAGCTAATGTGGATTTACTGACAGTAAATCCTGCCTTAACGAGCCGTGGAATCTATCTGACACAAAGATAAAAAAAAAAAAACAAAACACAAAAAACATACGGCTGTGTAACATGGACAATCTGGGTAACAAGACAAGAGACGGTAGCTAATGGTTTAAAATGCCGCTGGACAGTAAATCCCCCCTGTCATGTCCACAATTGTGCCCAGTGATTCCCCTCTACAGCTGCAACGCTGTTTTGTTTTCTACACTTCACATCTCCTGAGCTTTGTGCCATGAAGCTATGCCACTGGTATGTGACCGCTGCGGGCGGTGGAGTGAATTAGGTTTGAAAAAGGGGGTCAGGATAACCACGCTGGGGTAATGTTCTTGGCATAGAGAGCGCCATGTGTTACCCTGGCCGGTTACCGCTACACACAGAGGAGCGAGGTGTGGTAACAGTAAACAGCCCAGACGCAGGAATGCACAGGGCAGTAAAACGCTATACAGCACCATTCATCACAGCATCCGCAGCTCAACAGGGGCACAAATATCAACAGGGGCACAAATATCCCCCCCCCCCCCCCCCCCCCCCCCCACACACACACACACACACACACACACACACACACACACACACCCTGTTCCACAAACAGATTTCAGCATACTTTTAGTCTATAATTCTCCCCCATGTGCTTTACTCTCCATAACTGACTGCTGCCTGTCACTGATGTGCTCCTCAGTGAGGTTTTTTTTTCTTTTTATTAATAGCTCTGTGAGTAAACCATTTGAGGTTTAGCATAATGCCACATAGGCCACGGTGGTGGATGCCATAGGAGTCACCCCTGGGACAGAACCTCAGAAAATGGCTCCAGAGTGGAGGGCTGCAGCAGCTGAGGATTGAGAGCTGGGTAACACAAATGTTTTCAGGAGGGGCAGGGGGACAGGAGATGTCACTCTGAATGACACTGCAGTAAATTGTGCCGCACTGATAGGCAAAGATGATAATATATGTACAGACTGACCTGGTAGATTCAATAAAAGCAAGTGTCTGTGACCAATGAGAGGAGGTGCAGTCCATATACAACGCTATGGATCATTTAGTCCACTGTCAACAGAGGAGGGCAGAAGAAGGGGAAATGTGTGTGACATTCAGGAGTTGGAGGTGTGTTCAAAAACCGAACGTTACGAGCCCCCTCCAACGCATTCGGTGATAAATCCAAACATTTCTGGCCAACTTGAGCACAACACAAATCTGTCCTCGGAGCCGGTCTGCAACAAACAGCCTCAGGGACAGATGTGTGACGGAAAAAAAGCAACGTGTGACAGTCAGCGATCTATTCTCCGCTCAGCGTGTCCTTCCTCATGGCGAACACAGTCACCGTTTACCTCACTAAAGCTTTTAAACTTTCAGTTCCCACCGTCTCTGGTTTCCTGTATGTCACAGTATATGTAAAAAAAAAAAAAAAAAAAAATCTAGCAAGTGTGAGATCCAGAATAATATGTAGCTTCGTGTGCTGTGCTCTTTCTATTCTTTGAGAGATTCCCAGGGATATTGGATAGGCAAATGATTTAACAAAGAGCCAGGATTAGAAGAGTGTGGAACAAGGTGCTTGAAGCAAAAACAAAAAAAGGAAACAATGAGCGATAAGGAAGACTGTGCAGGGAAGATAATTAATGAATAGCAGCATCAAATAATACAAGCTGTAACAGTGGGACCTTTTGTCCTAATTCTGCTGTGCATTACACACACACACACACACACACTAATATGGGGGGAAGAAGGAATTAAGAAGCGATTCCAAAAGGAATTTAATAGTAATTTACCAACAGACTTTCCCATGAAAATGTCCTGAGGAAATAAAATATGAAACAGCATTAAGGGTCGTTGGGAAACACAATGAAAGCAGAGGAAAGCTGGCACACAGTGACAATCTAACAAAAATGTTGGTGAGGCCACATTGCATTTGGTCAAACAGTGGTAAAACCCAAAACTTGGGGTGATGTGGGGGTCAGGGATTTTGTCCTGCAGAGGGGGTTTTAGAGTTCACATTTCTTTGTTATGCTGTGTTGGCCAGCCGGGGCCACAGGGGAAACCGACATGCCCCAAAAAAACACTGGGCAGAGGCAAATGCCCTGAGAACTGTTTTATATGGAAATCCTGAAAAGACGTTTGCATTAAAAATGCACAAAAAAAAAAAAAAAACCCACATCGACCAGGCAGTTCACGAAACCAGTTTCCAGAGGTGCATATTTACTATATATGATGTGATTTGTAAATGAATATTAAAATATATTTGGCTCATGGGTCCTGCCTTGAATTATGTGAGGTAATTTTGCCTGTGTCAAGAAAGTGCCTTATTTCTGTGGCAGGTAATTGAGAGCAGTGATGTGAATAGAGTGTCGGATATGGTGAAAGCCTGACTCTCCCCTCAGCGTCAATGTCTTTCTGAGGCCCAGGAAAGAACCATTGTTCCATCAAGGGACACAAAAAAGGGATTAATTTGAATTTGGTTTACAATGCCATGCCTTTCAAGTTAATCCATCTGGCCTGTGCCCCGGAGTTGCCAGCTACTCCCTCCATTCCCCATTCATTCTGCCAGCGCTCTTTGTCTACAGGAGGGGTAAATGTCAACTCTACCACTGCTTGGACTGACAGAGTCCTGAGAGATACTGAGACAGAAAGAGAAAATGAAGACAGAAAGAAAATAGCCTGCGTTTAATTCTAATCCTTAAAGTTGATCTTATTTACAAATCACTCTCACATCTGTCTCATTCCCATTTTGTGCTACATATTTGTAATCTATACACAGTCAGATGTATCCGATGATAATCTCTCCATATGCAGAGGAATTTTTTCACAGCAATGCTGTAATTTTGCTTTCACAGATGGAGATCTGGCTCTCAGATTTCATTAACAACAGGCTTTGAGAAAAAACAAAATAGTCACGTCCTTCCTTCCTGTGAAGTTACTAAGTGGCCCGCATTATCTGGCACCCCTGCTGAGAGTGTTAAGATGAGTCTCCGCATACATCCATCATGTCTGTTTCCTTCCCTTCCCCCAGATTCTACCAAATTACTATAATGGGCTGCTGAGGCACAGTTTGGCCGCTATTTGTTTGTTTGTTTTAGTCTAATTATTTCTTAAAAAATGTACTTTGTGTCATTTAAACTCTTCATCTTTCACATTTCCCAGACGCTGTTGCATTAAACATTAAAAACATGCATGTGGTAAATTGAGCAGCTAAAAAGCAGAACAAAAATTTGAAAAAAAGAACCCCAGTACTTGATGCAGTCACTTCTGAACTCTGGTTTCCAGTTAAGTATCCACAACTTCATATAATTATATTACATTATCATGACAGGGTGACTGTGAGGCTGCAGTGGTGGAAGCATCTAGGGGGAAAACTTATTCTCTACCATCACAGGCCAAGTAGTACAGCCTCTCCTTCACTCGCTCTCCCGTATCCTGTGGGTGCTGCCAGGGGGACGGTGAGACTACTGACCTGTGGTTTTGCTGCACAATTCCCAGCACACCCTTGAAGGACGCACACCTCGGCAGATCTACAGAGGACAAAACTGAGCAGTTGCAGCAGACATCTGCATGGTGAATGTGATGTGGCGAAACAACAGAGGGATACAGATGGGGTTTTTGAAGTCTCCTGGCTGTTACCTACTTAACAAGCCTTTCAATTAGCAGGCAGAGCAATCTACGGCGACAAATACCACTAAACACAGAAAAACGGTTCATTTGGAGCTGAACTTAATTAATACAATTTATCTAGCTCCCGAGAGAGCAAAGTAAAATACAGATAATATATACAAAGAACAACAGCGAGGAAACACAGATTTTAATTAGAGATGTTTTATCAAACAACTCTACCGTCTCAGCTGATGTCCTCCTGGCACCACTTAAATACTCCTCTGCATTAATCAGGCAGCTCACAGTAGAGTAGATTATGCACGGAGGTTGTCAGTATAACTCTCCACAGATTCAAAAACATGGCAAAAACTCTCTACTTTCGCTTCAATTAACTTCACTTCCAATAACAGTGCTTCTTACTTTGTCCTTATTACAGTGAAGAGGTTTCAAAAAAAAAAAAAAAAAAAGGAGCCGAACAGGCAGGCCACTCTCAGAACAAATCCAGATTAACAAAGCCCGCTTTGATATTTTATTTATACACACAGTAGTTATATGCTGTGCACGGAGCTTTTCAAAGGCTCGCTGCTCTGCACAATTTTCAGATTCATTCCCCAACTTTACCTTAAAAGGTTTTGTGAAATTGGATGTCACAACAATGCAAATGTAGACAAACCATCTTCAGGATATATGTAAAATCCACATACAGCTGTAGCAAGACTTTTTTTCCTTTCCTTTTTTCCCTGGAGCAAGACTGATGATGAAGACAAAGAAAAAAGAAAAAAAAAGTTTGATGATCTAATTAAATCAGGTCAAAAACAACAGTAGAAGACCAACTGTGATGCCTACAGGGGGTACCGTACTCCAATTACAGATTTGGGCTTTTTTTTTTTTTAGGTCAAATCTCACTAGTATGGTGCGGATTTAACTAATATTCAATTACACAGTTGCTTAGTTCTAATATAAGCCAGCCGATTTAGCTGTCACTCAGTGTTTGACAGCATGCAGCATGTAAAACTGCAATAAATGGACATAGTGTTGTGGTCATGCCAGATGTGTTTAACCTACAAAGATCCTGCATCCTGCTTGCACTTCCTGGTACACAAGCATGCTGTCAACTTTGTTTACCAGAGGGTTTTTTTTCCACAGGCCAAAAAATGTCACTTTTCTGGTCAGTGTCAAAAGTCAGACTTATGCATAAACTGCAGCGTGATTTCTTCAATGCTGCCATTCTTCAGCATGAAACTTTATAATTCAGCCAGAAGTACAAAACACCGTGAAGCTGAGAATTGGAGAAATGCAGAGTGCACAGCCCCCCACACAGTAAAGAGGTGTATTGAGGTAGACAGCTCATACCACCCCACTCTCATACCCCATTAGTCCTGGCTGTGTGTTGCACATTCCAGCCCCCCTGAGTGTGTCAGGGAAGTGGGGCCCCTCCACTGTGGATCCCATCTATAGAGTGCTAATCCACCGCTGGGCCATGCAAAACAGGAGACGACCAAACATAAATAAATAAGAATGAGCTGAATCCCTGTCTACTTTTCCCATTTCAATCAAGTGCGGGGATGGAAACCAGACGGCACGGTCACATTCAGGGGTCAGTCCAGGCTCAATTAGAAAGGCCCTCACTGAAAACAGTGTGTGATTATTTTTAAGCCCTTAAAGTGTCTCTCCCTGCTGACTGAGAAGTGGGGAAATGGGGCTCAGGAAGATAAAAAAAAAAAGTGCCCCCCCCCCCCCCCACACCCCAGACTTGCCTTTCTCTCCACACCGGCTGTCAAAATGTATAAAGTTTATAAAAAGAGACAGACAGGATTAAAGGTGCAAGGAGGGAGGTCAAAGAGAAGGGGAAGGGAGACTGAGGACCCCCAACTCTCTCACTGACAGATACCAGTCACTGGCAAATGGCAAACTGCGGCTGATCACCAAGACCACACTGCTGTGGAAAAAAATAATAGAAGACTGCAGGACCAGTAATGTCTGGAAACTTAAACCCACTCTATTTATTCTTATCATTCGTTTAGCATTCAGTTCTGGGCCAGTATATGCAGTATAATGACAAGCAGAGGCACCAGGCGGAGGGAAAAAGAGTGGAAAGAGTGGAATACATGGTAGTGTTCCTGGTTTATATTCCCAGGGAGCATTATCATGTAAATGGTAGTTACTGTACAGTAAAAACCCCACTTTTACAAATGATAGCAGCTGAGCCTCTGAGAGGGAGGGATGTATCCTGAACATGAGTGCTCTTCAGGGACACCATCCCTGCTTTTTGTCTACTACATCAAAGAGATGCAGCTGAAGAGCTTCCATTTCCATTGCTGAACACTATGTACTTTGGCTATGAAATTTCCCATATTGCTTTTTCGCTGACAGTATCCATGTGCATGCACAGGTTTGTGAAAATCTATGATCCTATACCTGGGCGATGTAATGTCTCCTATTATTCCTCCTTCATTAAAACTCTGCATGATAGCTCAGTTCATTTGATTACCTTCATGACATCCAGCCAGTTTTATGTTCTACAGCTGAACACTATTAACGCACTACCTCTATCAGGTTTCACTCATCGCTCGAAGTGTAATTCCACCCTGAGCATTGCACAGAGCACAACAAAATTTCATTGCCTCAATCCCTGTAAATTTGTTTTGCAAATATGGCGGTGACACCTCTTTGGATCAGGAACAAGGGGAATCCTATTGGTAAGAAAAGGACAACTGGGGGCAGTCGCTGTAGTTCGGTGAAGCAGCATGCATGGTGGGCAAATGAAGTCCAAGAAATCTGAATCAATTCTATCCTCTGTCTAAGTGGACCATTGCTTACTGTCTATGTTAGGGGCACAGAGTTCTTGACCCAAGGGTCAGACCGTGGCATTGCCCACATCGGCCTGAGCACCTCTCCCACTGGTCTAGTCCGGACACATGTAACTCCGTTACTCTGCCCAATTACGGCCCAGTGCTGTCAGCGGAACAGAGCGATGCTGGAGCTCCCTGATGGATACAGGCATGTTGAAGATATAAATCGGTTTCACATGGAGTCTGCCCATACATCCAAAGTGCACATACAAGTATGCACATGTGCACACTTCCACACCCACACACATCCCTGCTGAAAGATTTTCCCTTGGGTCTCATCTGTCTCACTTTGTTTCACAAACTCACTTGTGATCGTTTGCAGAAAAAACCTTAGTGAGCATCTGTTTAACTTAGTTCTACAGGAGGACAGCCCAACAGCCTTTTAACTTGACATCAAAGCTGACTGATGAATAAAGTCCCAAAAGTACTTAGCCACTATGAAAACTTGCTACAGATCAAGTGGAGATATGGGACTAAGATGAACTATGATTACCATATTCTAAGCTGTTCTACAGCGGTTGTACCTTAGCAGAGCTCTAAAGGTATAAACAGTCTCATTCTGGTACATCCAGGCTAGCTGAAGAAAAAATCTGCTGCAAATTGAGTGAAAATGTTGGATATATTCATTTAAAATGATCCATTTGAAGAATGACTCGATAATCCTTTACCCATGAAATGTATCAATTCCTTTGGCATTCCCTGTCTCCTCAAAAATATTCCCAAAACCTCAAGACAAATGGGAAACCTGTTTTAATGTCTAGTTTTCTTTCAGCAAATCTTTGGTCTACAAGCTGGATAGATGCTCATTCTCCATCTGTGGATGAGGGGATTAAAAGAGGGGCTGAGGGAGAGTCTTATCTCACTTGCAGAGATAAATCAGAGAGAAACACATGACACTGCTCACACAATGCTCTGTGGAGCACCAGAGAGCGAGACAGAGGCATTTGAAAAAAGAAAAGCCACACACAGCCTCCTCGCCAGACTGTTTGTTTAAAATCTGCTTTAAGGGTTTAAGCTCTGTTCTGCATGCCCTCAGGAATGAGCGGCCAGTGACTATGGGCTGCAGGGTTGTTTGGAATGGGCAGGATGGTCACATTGATCTCCTCTCCTGTGACAGTTTCCAGACAACATGAGACAAAAAGGTTGTCTGCCAAGAACTTGGCCCAGTTTTTCTTTACCTCGGACCATCCTCTGATTTTTCACCTCTCTTGGGAATGTCCTGACACCTGCTCACATAGCCTTGTTTTGTGGTATAAATACAATCAAAAGTCCTGCTGTTTTAACCATACAGAAAATCTGTGAAATGTGTGAACCTCAGAAATCAAATTTATACATAAAACATCAGGAAACACTATGACACTGCCATATATCTGACATCTACATGTGACATCCACCGCACAGACTTAAATGTACAGTTCTGCATCACAAAAAAGTAAATGCCAACATTTCCCCTTCCCTGCTTGCCAAAGTGAATGTTATAGGACAACTTTATGGTCAAGATGAATAACAGTTGATGGTCAGAATGAATATATTTATAGTTATATGAGGACAGCTATAATAACATCTGTGTGTCTGGAGGACAAAGCTGACTTTATGTGGCTTTGCCTCAGGGGAAATAGCTTGAATGTCGTGAGGGATGAAAGGAAACCATATTCTCTGATACAATTCAAGTTTGAAAGCACTGCAGCAGAAATTCTTTTTTGTGGCAAAGGGAATCTGAAAAAAATGACCCTGTCTGTGCAAGTACTGTGTGATCTAGGAGTTGCTAAGGATTTCTTCTTGCAGCACAGTCATTGCTGAGACTCATCATTGCTGGTATTTTTCACACAAAAACCTAGATTACTAGGGATGGCCACAATTTTCAAATTTTTGCAGTCAATAAATTATTAAAAAATCTAATAGTTTATGCAACTATTGTCTAAAAGGAGCTATTTGTAAATGTTGCTATGGTTACATAGCCAAGGTTCACATTAACATCTGTTTTCTTACCAGTTTTGCCAAGAGCTTCAGCCAACATTGTATTTATAACACAACAAGGCTATAATATGTCCCCTCTGAAAGGCACTACTTCTTCAGGATAGCTACAGTGACTCGGTATCAGAAAGTGATAAGACACTCTGGCCAGCCCGAGCTAAGGAGTTAGCATGGTAGCTTCAGTAGAAGAAAGGAACCAATAAAAACAGAAACAAAACAAGAGTTAACATCCACTGCTTTAGACAGCTGTTGGTGAACAAAGGAACAAGATTTGATGCTGAACTTGTAATGTTTCTTCTTGACTGTTAATGTGAATATTGGCTATTTGGCAATAGCAAAAACTTACATATAGCTCCTTTAAAAAAACATGTATTTTCCCTTGTTTTTACTAGCACCTGGTAGTAAGTCACATTAAACAACAAAAGAAAAAGAAGGGGTGCCAATTACTGCCAGGCCCAGGTAAAGGGGTCTGGTGCTGTGAGATTAGATGTTTCTGTACAAACAGGAGAAACATGCAAACCTAGCTGTCGAAAAGTTCTGTGTGGACCTCCTTCAGATTTTTGAAGAATGGTTGAATAGTTCCCAGTGAATACTGAATAGTATTTTTTCTTGAAATGCTTGATCTCTAAAGGAGACACTCTAGATTGAATTTGTGTGAAAAATGAAACTGTTATTTTGCAACAGAAAAAAAAAATCTTCTCTTTTTTTATATTTTTGAGCAATTTCCATTAAGAGGTGGGCATGTGTGTAAAACACCCCAAGCAATTAGAAATTATTGATCTGCAGAATTGTCCTAACAATTGTCAATTACAAAGTGCTTCAGTCTAAATGATTACCTGATGAGATGCACATTTCAGAGAGAATAAGCTAACAGGAATCTTGATAGAGTCAATGTGCATAAATGATGAAATATGTGTGCCCAATGGACTGAAGGCAAGTGTAATTATGGTCTTGAAGGGATGTTCAATGTCATTATGGGACTACTTTAACAGCTGATTAGATCAGGGATATAGCCCATAGCTGTGATTCATATGTGGTGGAGGCTATAGCTTATAATCAAGACAGATAGGGAAGAATATATTTAGAGAACGGTGGAGAGTAGATACAGATGGTGCTGGTGCAGAGAGTTCTTTGATCTTAAAACACTATCATTAATTTTTGCATATGAAAAAGTTCCATGCCACAAAGAGGGAACCCTAGTCAAGGTGACCTCTGGGGCGTGAAACATCAATGGATCAGGTGCAGGACAACTGCTCTATTGAAGGTGGGAAGCTGAAAGGAATCATGGCAACTTCAAAGAAACCACTGGCAAAACAGAAAAAAGAGGACACTTATAACGGTTGACATCAATCACTAATGGTCTAGGATATAGACTCCCATTCTGTTGACCAAAAGCAGCGCTGGGGGGGGAATCTTTATTCTAAGCCTCCACCAGAGTGCCATTGCCATGATGCATTTAAGAGCATGAATTACAATTAAGAGCAACGTGCAGTTTGAACAAACTCCGCAGCACCGAGGGATAAAAGCCAGCTGTCAGGCCACAGTGGTAACTGAGTGCTTCACCACTGAGGACAGTGTCTGTTTGCCAACAGCAAATAACTGCCTCTGGCCCATTTAGTACCATCTCTTTTTCTTTTCTGCAAACAAAAGCAGTCTGCCACAGCGATGACACGAGCCCTTCTCAGTGACTAGCACTACACAGCCCGATCAAACACAGAGCTGGATGTGGAGCAAGCCCAAAGCCAACACAGTAAAGAACTCTGAACTAACCAGAGCACATGAACACTACATACTGCCAGGCCAACACAGAAGTATTTGAAGTCTCCTCTGTTTCGGCTCCATTGTGATCCTGGCATCTAACTCTGCATGGAAAAGTGTTCACTGGTCATGTAAACAAGTTTATGAGAAAGACAAACTTAACACAAATGAATAAAATACATTTTTATACACCAGACAAGGAAAGTACTGAATTTTGTCTGTTTTACAGTGAAACAATACTTCATACAAAATACTAGACCTGAAGTCATGACAGAAATAGTAGCAATAGTCCAACAGTATGTCAGAGCCAAAGTCCCATAAAAAAAGCAGGGAGCTAGGTAAGTGGAAATGGAAAATAAACATCAGACTAAGTAACATGAACAGACCACTCCTTAAGTTTGAAGTGGATCAGAACAGGAGTGAACCTGCTAGGCTTTCACACACTATTGCTCCACACTGCAGTCCTAACACACAGGAAGAAAAATATTCCCATAGGTTGGTATGAAATGGCCCAATGCCTTGAGGCTGCCAGTGAGTACAAAAGGCACAAAGACACAGTAAGAAAAAAAAATAGTCTAGGAATAAGAGTTGAGACATGACTTTAGGGAGATATCTTCACTGGCAAGTGCTCAAACTACCACCAAATGCAGGCACATGTACCTATAAACACACACACTCACAAAGAAATGTCACACAAACGCGCATCTACACACTCAGGGACACGCACGCATACATTCTGTGGCAGCACGCTTATAGCAAGAGAGTTGCCAGCTGTCGGAGATCTTTGAGAGAACAGAACACCACCTGTCCCCTTATCTTCCCCTCACGAGCCAAGAGACACTCTTCGTCCAACTGGAGCCACCTCCTTCCACTCTCTCATCCCGCGCTTAATGGCTGCTTGTCCGCTATTTTCTCTTCCACAATTTATCCCTGTCTTTGTTGTTCATTCCCATCTCTCCTCCTGCACATGTGATCTCAAAGCACCAGATTCCGTGCAATTATTTTAAATCACATCAAGGCTTTTCCAATCAGAGACTAATCTAAATGTTATACCTGTAGTCCTGCTAGTGATGAGACCTGATGAGGTTTAGATTTGGATTCGGGTGAGGGTGGACACAGATGTTCCTCCTGTTGTTGCCAGATAGAAATTTGGCCGTCAGGTCAGTGACGGTGTGTGTGCGATGGGGTGCGAGGTCAACATTTCCCTATCTCTGTGTTTACATTATCCCACTCTCTCACCTCTCTCCTCTCTGTGCCATTGTTTTGCTTTTGGTTAGCTGAGTATTTGGGTGCAGACAGGTTGACAGAAGCCAGGCTCAGGCACAGGCAAAGTCCACCCGCAAGCTAAACCCGGTTTTGCTGCTTTCTGTGTTAACACAAGCTAATGTGTTACATTCACAGCATACTTTGAGAGTAAGCACGGCGGGCAAGAGGTTTTGGTCGTAAATGATAGCACACGCAGTCCAGGCTGGCCACTCTGGGGTTAAAACAGTTACTCAACTCTGTTACATGTGCTGAAGTGGAGCGCAGTGTTAACGCCAGTTGTGCTTGAAGGTGTTAATATAGGGGAGTGTTCTCTCAATCTGCGCTGGCGGCGAGACGGCCATCAGTCAAATAACAGCAGCATGAGCAGTTTCCAGGTAACCAGCCGTAGTGAGAATATGTATATGATGGCAGTGCTAATGAGCCAGAGTTCCTCTGAGTCGCACACACACACAGACCTTCCTGTTCATACTGTATACACATGTACACACTGCACAGGAGCACTAAAGCCTGGGAAAGGCGAGTGGAAGAAATGAGTGATGGTCCAACCAGCTGTCTGTGAGCTACGGTCTGAATCGTGGAGGCCAGGCTGATGTTTTTCAAACAACCTGAGCAGCACTATAGCAGATGGAGATCACCACTGGGTAGCATAGCTAAAATTAACCCAACAGCTTAGCATGAATTAAGCTGGGCCCCTGGGTGGGGAGCCTGCATCCTACAGGATTTAGGAGGGAGCTGGGCAGGGAGTACCAGGCCGGCAGGGACCAGACCGCAGCTGAGGAAAGGTTTTTATGAAATCAGCAGGGTCCTGTCTTTCTCAGAGCAGTCACTCCAACTCCTCTGAGGTTGAGCGTGAATTTACATGGCAGTGGTGAACCTTGGGTAATGTGATTAAATCCTGGCAACACACTGAGCGATGATTAACTTATTCTCTCCCCTCTCTGTGCCCTTCCATGCTGCTTCTTGCGTCTCTGTCAGGCAATCAATAAGCTATTATAGCTCCAAACAGTAGGGTAAATTAACTTATGGCTCCACCTGCAGAGTCGGCACTCTCCACTAATCCCATTGGCAGGGAAAAACGAGACCGGACGCAAAGGCCAGGCCCTGAGATCATCTGCTACCACACCATGATTATCGGCACGATGCTCGCAGAGAAAACAAATCAGGCTCTGAGGTCCAAACATGGCCCTGGTGTTTACACTGTAAAGCTGCGGGGAACTAAGGGAGTTGCACAGTGCCTCTAATGAGTGAGTAACACAGCACTACAAGCACAAGAACGGGATACTGGTTAAATAAGTGATGAAAATTGGCATTGGTGAGTGACACAACCTTAGCTATCTTTAGGGAAGTGAAGAACTCTGGGAAAAGGACTAGATGTATCCCACCCGATCACTGAAGGGCTTTTCTATCCCATCCATCAGTTGGGAGCCAATCAGCTAAATGGAGCTGAGGCACCACTGACAGATTAGAATCTGATACTGGTGCAAGGCGGAGAAAGAGAGGGAGGTCTGGAAGGGAGAATAGAAATGTCACCCTGGAGCCTAACAGCAGCACTATGGTCACACAATACCGGGCCTCACTGAGTCAGATGTCAGCTATGTCAAACTTACCCACAGCAACACTGACTACTGTTTGAATTTTGAATGGATCCTCTCTACTTTCCTCCTTTTACACATGACGTCCTCCTGTCTGTCTTTTATCCAACTCTTGGCAGTATATGGTTACATGGAGATCCTTTTGTGTCCTAGCCACACCCTGTTCAGAAAGGTCAAGCAGGCACAAAGAAGAGGTGAGGGTGTATCTCCCCTATATTCACCGTTTAGTCGAGCTGCCCTTCTCCTTATGGTCCTAATTAGGCTATTGTACATGTTTACATACACTCCATTGAGGATGATTATGTTCACCACGCATCTAGTTAAGCCTGAGGTGTGTAAACAACATTATCTAAGTTAATAAGATGAGACAGATGTTTAAACAAATCCTGCCAAGATATGACCCACATACTTTCAATTATGCTCAGTGTTAGTTTGTTGCTGTTCTTTGTTCATCCATTTCTTTTTATGTCCCGTGTTATTAGCACAACATTACTGCTGTAATGAAGTCAGGGCCTCCATTTGTAACATGAGACCTAGTATGCTGAATATCTGGGGCTTGGAAGTGAACTGCTAGCATTACAGAAAGGTCAGGATAACAGAGAGCTTGCATAAGAGCTACACCGCGATAATGAGCAACAACTCTCACTCATACCGGACCTATTTTAGGACACACTCTTACATCCGTGACGCGACAAGGAGAAACTCATTTTCTCCCAATTGTTGCTTTAATGATCAGATTAGCTACCACAGCAACCAAGGACAATTAGATGACAATTGAATGCCATCATCTATCCCCTGTTTGCGTTTGTCATTGCCTGATGGCAGGGCTGCGACTACCCACAGTCAGGAGCAAGTAGACTGCATTTCATTTGTAGTCAGATAGCGCAAAGCAGATCATTATCAGTGTTTGGGTCTACTGCTTACCTCACCAGCTCTTCCTGCCTGTCACGCTCCAGGCTCAGCAACAAGCTACAACTCTGATAAAATTTCAAACGTCTTTTTTTTTTTTTTTTTTTTCACCCCCGTCCCCTTCTCCTTCACAGAGGTCTTGGAAATACATCTCATCTCTCTTGCCTCAACCCTCCTTCTCTCTATCAATTCACAGGAGACAGAGTGAGGGAAAGCAACATAGCGCGGAAAAAAGTAGAGGGGAAAAATAGAGAGGAGAGAGAACAGAGGAGATAGTCTGTTGAAAGGAAAGATATATCAGATAAAGTCTGATATAGAATGAGTGCGGCACAGAGACTGTTTCCTGTGTTATCAGTCCATTGAACCTGAAGAGAAACAACCTGCCTGTAGATGGCTACTGTTGGATGACCCAAACTTTGCTCCTTAACGCCCCAACAAACCATACAAATATACAAATTATACACTATATGCCACCCATATCCTGGCTAAAACAAACTCTGCAATCAACATGAATGTTCAAGTTTCAAAAACTAGAGGCAGTTTTGTTTCCCTTTGCAAAAGCAGCTGAGACACAGTATTCAGGGAGTATTTTGAGGCAAGCTTGTCGAGTATGTGCCTGACATTTCACTGCTCTTGTTTTGTACCCTGCTGCACTTTAACCAGGAGTTCACAGCTCGATGTCTGCGCTCAACCGAGAGTTAGAGGGTGGCTGAAAAACTATCAATAGGTGGTGAATTGGTGGTCTGTCTCTTGGGAGTAAACAGTGAAGACGAGGGAAAAAAAAAAAAAAAAAAAAAGGCCATCACAAGGTCTGTGCAGGCTCACCTTAAGTTGACTGAGTGTGCCCCTTGAGCACATTTTTCTAACTTTGCCAAAATGTTGGCTGAAAATCCCCGAAGTTCCAGTCTCCAAACCCCTTAATCCTCCCTAACTCCATCGTCTCGGATCGAGGAGCATGATAGAAGGTTTCAAGTAAGGGCTTAACCCAGGTTTAATAACCAGAGCATGTCCATCGAGCAGAACGCCTCGTCATATGACCAGACACCAGAATGCTGGCACGTACGCACACACTGACCTCGCAGACGCATGAACACACATACGCACAAGCCTCTCCAGCCACAGGAGAGGCTCAGACCAAGAGGAGATTACACCTCACAACAAGAGTAATACCCAGGTCTCCGCAGAAGAAGTGGAGATTAGAGTCAGCAGCATACATTCATCTGCTTCTCACAAGCACTGACACACAGCTTACCACCGAGAGCATTTATCACACATGGATCAGAGCCAAACACACACCTCAAACAAATATGGAAACATGTTGATAAAAGATGCACATAAAAAAAAAATACACTTAGTGCTCACTGAAACACACACACACAAGCACCATGGATCATTTTTAAGAGGAGAGGAAGTGAAGGTACTCTGCTATCAGTGGTCCTCCAGAGTGCTAGCAGACAACCACTGGACTCAAGAGCTCACATACTGTATCTTATCTGCTCTAGACAAGCACTTCATAATGTTAATATCATACTCCACTATCCCAGGACCCAGCACCCATCCTCACCCATGTGTTCTCTACTGTAGCCAGAGGCAAGGATTACATAGACATGAATAAGCAGTCACTGTGGCGACAAGAAAAAAAAAAAACACTCTGACGCACAAGAGTTTAGGGGAGTGTCCAGACACCCAGAAAGTAAGCTGTGCAGTAGCGCTGGTTTTTCAAAGACATCCCTGAGATCTCTGGGAAATGTCACCCTGTGCAAATGGATGGACTGCTGCAAAAGCCTCCACAGAAACAGAGGAAAGTGCTTAAAGTGGACTCCATAAGTCAGCATCCCCTTGTTAACAGGGACAAGCCATTTCTTACATGAATGCACACTCAGAGGTGATCTGAAAGGAAAAAAAGACATCAGTGTGAAACAGCTGTGTTTAGCACATCTAATGCATTTCACTCTCTATTTTTATAGAGAGATCTAACAGGAAAATATCTATAACACTAAAGAAACTAACTCAAGTTTTGGCAACTGAAGAGTACTTCAGGTGGCAGTATTTATGGTGCAGTTTCCTCATGAAGTCCACTGGTGACAAACTAATAAAGCAGATGATAAAGATACAGAGTGGGAATGAAAATGATTGACTGATTGATCACATGATGATCCTTCGTCTTAAAATCTCAAACAGTGCTCAGCATTGTCTTCATTCTGTAAAAGAGAGGGTGTACTTTTTGAGGACATGTCCCCCCCGTCTTGCCTCGCTCAGTGGGCTGTCAGAGACGGGTGGAGCATGGCGTGATTGATGGGACTTTGGGCAGGCTCCTTTACCCATGTCTCTACACCTGCGCCTTTAGCTTATTTACAGACTTCTTCACACAACCCTCTGCTACACATTGTTCACTAGACCAGTGTACACACACTGATTGATGGAGTCAAACACATACAGAGACACGCACACACTCTCCCCAAGCACAGGAAGTCCTGCCTCACCCAATCCTCCTCTATCCGTGGCTTCATTCTTAAACCGATCCATTGGTACTACTTCCTCTCCCTCTGCAGGATGTGTGATCTCTTTAGGCACGGTGCCAGTGTTCGCTGTAAAACAACGCCAAGCTCCTAAAACTCTGTAAAAAACGCTGCCCTGCTTCTCCGCTCTGGCTCTTATCCACTGCTACGCCACTCTTTCCCTTGGTGAGCATTTTCAGCGCTTGGCCTCGCATCTAGCCAGCAGTATTAGTTTTTGGTGAGGGAGTGCTATGTGTGGGCGAGGTTGCGCTCGTGTGTTTTGCGAAAACCACCGCTCTAAAAATAACAAAATGAGTGTGACGTTTGACAGATTCTCACATGAGTGAAAGAGACATGAACATCTCCTTCTCCTTCACTCCGGGCTGCTGTCACTGCAGGGAGTGACAACTGCATTTTAGGTGAGTTCTGTCAGCCAATATCTGCCAGCTGGGATCTGTCTTATGCGTATTTAGTCAAAGTCTGAAGGTAAATTTCCAGGTTACTAACAAGCACAGCATGAATCTCAGAATATCAGAAGCACCACACATTTCTGGCCTTTCTGCGTATCATAGAAATTCCTTGCTCAAAATGGCATTTAGGTATTGACCAAACACATTTAATTAGATGCCTTGCATTGATTTATTCAAACACCCTCAAGTGCTAAATATGCTACATTAAACAGGCCACACGCAATGTGCATGATAAAAATCCTTCTCTGCATATATGGATTTAGAGACCACTTGACATGCATGTGCTGAATGTGTCTTCTCAGCAGAGGTTTCAGAGAGACTGACCTGACAGTTATGTGCTGAGGGGAGGGGAACTAGACAGTAGCCAGTTGTTTCCCATGCTGTAGTTTCAAGATTAACAGCATCAGACTAAAATAGCCTGGACCGGTGGCACGCACCCAGCAAGATAAACTAAACACACAGTATAATTCATTAATGAAAAAGAGGCATTTGTTTTAAAGCCAGCGGCATGCATGCAAAACTTTTAACACTCGTGTAAAACAAAGAGTTTTCTTAGCGAGCAGAGTTCGGCGTCGACCGCCACACACACCACTGGGCTCTGAGGTTGTGGAAGGGGCTCCGCATTCCAACATAAAACAGATTGGAGTGGAGGCCAAGGAGAGTCTGTGGTGTGGAGCCCACGCCTCAGCTGCGTGTTGACTCATGAAGCAGACCCTGGCTGTGCCGTTTGCACCAATTTGCTCTGAACCTCCCTGAGACAAATAACTGCCACAGAGCAGTAACACACTCTGCCTCCAGTCTCCTGGCAGCTCGCCAGCACACTCACTGCTGATTCTGCTGGGTTTTAGCTGTCCTGATTTTTTTTTAGCGGCCTGCTCTGGCTCTCTGCTGTTTCTTTTTCTCTACTTCACTCACTCTTTCTTACCCTTCACCTCGTAGTCTCATTTTATGTTTGGAACTTCTTAATATTTGCAGAGCAGGAAAAGGAGGTTAACAGTCGTCTACATGACGCCCCAAAAATAACAAAAACAGAGGGACAGATGTGAGGGAAAAGTCAGTGGAATTCAAAAACAGAGAGCTGCCGAACTATATCGCCACTCTTAATGAAAGGCAAATACCATGACAAATAAATAATTACCCAGCCACCAGGTAGTGGAAGAAGCGGTTTTGGTCAGAGGCTCGTTCTGTTTCAGTGGAGAAATAATCAAGAATAAGGAGGAGAGACAGGTGGGGGCAGAGAAGAAAGAAATGAGATAAATTAAACTTGGATGGTTTGTGTCAAGAGGAGTAGTTTAGTGTGGGAGGGGTTGAGCTGAAGAGGACAACATAAAGACCCCCGAGTCTTTGTGAGCCAACAGATGTACTACAAGGGATTTCCTGCAAGAAAGACAGGCGGATCCTCAGATCAGTGGGAGGCGACCATGCTGCCTTTAGACTGGTGCATGCCAGCCAACTGTCCTCCGGTCAGCAGATGCACCTTAGGTATGGCCCCAAATATATCAGGGAGAACCCTGCCTCCTTCAACACATCCGACAGCCCGACCTTCCCCCTACTTATCAGTCAAAGAAAGCCAGCTGGCTGCACATGGTGACAGGGGTTTCACAGAAGCATCCAGATCAATGAGAGTTTGAGATAAACTTGGCAGAATAGAGTTATATGCAGTGGACCAAATTCAAGTCAACATCCCTTTGCTTCTGTTGTTCGTGGCTGTAAAAAGTAAACCCTGCCTCTGGAGAGAGGAGTCTGTATGTGTATACAAGGACTGCAGCCAACCCTGCGCGGTCAGGACTGTGCAGTCGGCCAGGCCACCAGACAGCAGGCCCTGAGGTTATCGCCTGCTCGAGTGGAGCAGTGTGCCGTCCATTACCTCACTTTACTATCTCCATATCCAGGAAAAGGGAAACAAGCTATTCATAGATCCTCTCAGGACCTCATGCAGAGCACCGGCTGAAGGAAACTACTGTGACATATCACAGAGCATCCAGTATACTGCACACACACTGTATGCGCCTGTCACTAATGTCTAAATAAAAGTGGGCACATTTGTTGCTCACTGATGACTACATTTGTATTCATATACATAGTACAGATATATATTAATGAATGAATGGCTATTTATTTCCCCCTTAGTGGAATGGTGCTAGCAGATTTTAATCAATGTGTCGTATTTTCATCACAAATACATTTAAAATGTATTTAAATTCACAAATGCATATTCTTTTCTATTACTTTTTTATGCTCTCACTGTTTTTTTAGCATCTTCTCTACTCGGTGTTTGGCAAAAACACAAATGGCATCTAATGGTACACAAATCAATTAAACATTATCACAATGTTTCAAATATGTTTTTTTTTCAATGAGGCCTTACTCGTAGTTCCTTATCAACTGTCAGTTGTTCAGCACGAAGGAAGTTCATTATTTGACGCTGACATCTCTAATGCAAACACAACAATAACACAATAAGAAAATAATCCTGGCTGAGCCCGTTTGAATACACAAGGCAAACAGGATTCATGGTAAATGCATTAGCCTTTGGGTTAGCAGGCTGAGATAGAGAGATTGTGGGCTGTACTGTACATGTGGTTAATGATAAGCCAAACAAACTGGGTTAGCTCTCCTAGTCTGGCAAAACAAGATTTGTTGAAACTTGGATTATGCTAACAATCGCTGGTGAGTAAGGGAAACTGTAAAAGCCGGGCTCTTAAAATAACATTTCCAAAAAGCTGTGTTTTTAGCTTTTAAAGTGAAAACGTTTGAGGGGGAGAGCAAGGCAAAGCAAACACAATTAAAACCACGACTTCCTGCTTCGGAGTTTCATTGGAAATTAAAAGCTTGGTTGTACCCAGTGTAAAACACACTGTCTACAATGCTCAGCTTATAACAGTATTGGTCCGACAAGCACCTTTAAAAGCAACAAAGAATCCAAAAAGCTTTAAAACTTTCTTATACACCCTCATGAGATCAGATTTATGGCTTGTAGTTTCTTCACTCTGCCTTGTAAAGAAAATCTCAGTTTCTGGGCTTTTTCTTCTTCTCCGGCCTCTTTTTCTGCGGCAGCCTTCCATCCTGGTTGCTCCGACAACATAATTATACGTAGTTAAGCATGAGTTGCAGAGAGGGGGGTGAGAGACACAAACTAAGCGAGAAGGAGAGGGAGAGCTGGAGCACAGTGGCTTGTCATTATGGGTCTGTTTGAACCTTATACAGAATAAGCAGCCCAAACCTGAGACTGAGCCAGTGCTGCTCTGCACTCTCGTCCTCGCAAAGCCCTGCCAAGTGTCCTGTTTTTCTACTTGAAAAACCCACCTCTGAAATAAACACTGTATATCACCCACTACTAGGGAAGAGTATTGCACTATGACCTGTGGCAACCTCTGTTGTTTTTTGTTATGTTTATTCTTAGTCTAATTAATTTGCCTCTAAAGTAGTTTGGATGGCTACATTTTTAATCTCGCCTTGACCACCCTGCATTTCTGCAGTCCATCTCCTGTCTTATCATCTAGAGGGATCCAAAAAGCAAAGCTTGGGAAATTCCCCATTAAAACCAAGTTTATGATCGGGAGGCCCATAAAGGCCCCTCATCTGATGCTTCTCACTTTACATTTCATCAACATTGAAGATGGAAAATAGCGGAAGCAACACTCGCAGCAGAGAAGTTTTGTGTCACCTTTACACTCCAGAGATCCCGCTAATACAACTCAAATGCAAAAACACACAGCACGCAGCCACACTCTATCTGAGCACCACCTAATACCCAACACCATTACCCTCAATAAGCCAGCAGCCCATGCCCAGCCCCGCAACATCCAAACTCCACATCCACTCACCCACACACACCATTCTTTCTTTCCCCATCTTGATTAGATTACAGTGAGCGGGTTGGTGACAGCCTCTGGGCATGCTAGAGGAGCGGCTGATATCTGAGCTTTCCTCCTCAGCCTTCACTCTCAGCAAGTCAAGAGAGCAAAGAGATAATATATCTGAAGAGCTGACCTCACCAATGAGAGCAGCCGTTAAAGAATCATGGGAACAAATTTGTCAACACAGATCACCACTCACCAAAAGACCAAATTGTTTAGAAAGCGTATTTACTCTTCCTTCATGGCATACCTGCTGACTGTCAAACACTCTCCATGCTGATATGTCTCCAATTCTGCTTGCTGACCCCAGAGATGCTTAAATCCACTTTACATCAAAGCTAGCCTGTTGCTGCACAAGTGTAGCAGACAATAAATTGACTCTGATATTTCAGTGAAACAAGTGGGAAAGCTCTTCATTAAAAGATGACTAAACACAGATGCAATGATTGCATTCCTTTCGATATATATAACCTTCTATTTGTATCTGTCTCTGACAAAAATCAGAAGCAGGACCAAAACAGAAAGGGCTTTGTTCTCATTGTAGCTCCTGACCACCTACCAAGGGCCCTTTAGAGAAGCACTCACCCTGGAATGATCAGGCCACTTCTCCCCCAAGGCTCTGCAGGCCTGCAGAGACCGCTGGGCCAAACACATCCTGCCCATCTCCTGAGAGATTATTCAACTCAATGAACACATTGAATACAGAAACACTGGAAGAAACTGGAGCCTGCTATTCAAATGCATCTAAACCCAAACTCCTCCATTCACACCCACACTCGAGGCCAAGGAAGAAGTAGGGAGACATGCACTTACTGGCTACTTCGAGCGAGGCATTGTGGCTGACAGCCTCTCCCAGGTAGTTGCGGGCGACACAGACATAGGAACCTTCGTCCGGTTTGCTCCGTCGTCCGTGGACGATGCGTAAGAAGAAGAGGGAGCCACTAGGCAGCAGCATGCGCTGCGAACGGGGATTGTCCCTGTCTGTTTCCACCCGCTCTCCATCCTTGTACCACTCCACTGTTGGAGTTGGCCGCCCCTCTGCTTTACAGTTCAGAGTGGCCGGCTCCCCTTTGGATACAATCAGGTCAGATGGGTGCTCCACAATCCGGGGTGGGGTGTCCTCTTGGCGCAGACGGGATCCTGAGAAAAAAACATGACAAAGATGAAAGTTGACATTTGCAGGGATTTCTAACCTTTGAATGGATTCTGAAGTCCTTATTTAACTCAATTTTAATAAAATATAGAATCCCGGACATGTGTTGACGCAATAGGACACTGATGTATTTAGCAGCTGATGGTGGGCATCTTTGCAATACCTAGCAGAAAACAGTTTACCACACAGGGTCAGTAGATGTGTTGCAGCTGTTGCCCACATTCAATTCTGCAGTTCTACCTATGTTTCTCTTCATGTTCTACTTATTGACATGTCATGTATTACTATGGTGCCTTTTTGTGCCTTTTTGATCAGCTCAAGGGAAACAAACTTCAATGTGCTAGGATAAATCATTTCCTACATATATCACACACAGAACATACTGAGTTATCTACAGTATATCACGTTTACATACAGAAAAAAGAATTTGAAAGTAGTGGAACGTATTCTTTAAGGTACAATAACAGGTAACGCTGGTAAGTCGTAAAGACTAAATAAACTACCAATCTGTGTGTGAAGTCACCCTTTAATTACAGTAAGAGCTCCTTCAGTGAAGCTAAGCACTGCTGCAGGATGACTCTGTCATTCTTCAGATGAAAGAGAAGAGAAGAAGAAAAAGAAGGGTAAAGAACGGCAAACAAGAATATGAAAGGTAAAAGGAAATTAAGAGATAAAAAGATATAGATGCACTGCATGTCTTAGCCACAGAAGCAGCAAGCTCACAGCAGTGCCAACAGCAGTGCCAAGGGGGTTAATACCCCGGTGCTATCTCAGGTCATTATTATTGCTCTCTGACTAGTCAGCTGTGTCTATCAAACCTGCTTTACATGCAAATTAGCTTCCTGTTGTTAATTCCTGAAGGGAGGGACTTGAATGCATTGTGTGCCTACATACAATAGTGTGTGTGTGTGTTTGTGTGAGAGAGAGAGAGAGAGAGAGAGAGAGAGAGAGAGAGAGTTCTTCCCTCCTCACCACATCTCCCAGCATAGGCCTTTGGAGCTCGTTCAGCACCAATTAAAGAGAGTCGGGTCTAATTGGAGGCACAGGCCTGCAATTAATTTACCCAACATCCCGTGAACTTGCCACGCTACCTCATTTCTGTGCCCTCCACCCATCCCCCGTTACCCTCGAAGTCTGGTGCTGAGAAGGCATCTTCTGGTGGTCGCCACATATTTTAGGTAAAGTCAGCATAATTAGTGACAGCTCTGTGGAAAGATTAATCACTTCAACGCAAATGTGTAGCATGGTCAATGAAATGTAATTAATCCAGTAGCCCAACGAAGGACATCAGGATTAAGGGTCTTTTAAAGTCATTCCGAAAGGAACGTTCATGGCAGGCTGGGGCTGTGCAGACTTTTTGAAAATGACTTGATCAGCGGTGATGGTCAGAAATGGACTGACTGTTATCAAGGATGGAGTTTGTCCTTAAAGCGTTGACTCTGGGAAATCATCTGCTACACCTGTTGTTCATACACGAATAGCCTGCAAACACTGGGCCGTCCCACCACACTTGACCTTCATGTTTATACGCTGCTCACGTGTTTTCTACAACTACTGGTCACAAACTACAGTGGCTATGTATGGCTGTGCGAATGAGCTACTCCTAATAGGCAACAACAGGCAGTGGTGCTGGTTATTTCTTCACATAACTGCTTCTTTTCAGATATAGCCTATAGCTAAAAATAATGAAATGAGATACTGTATTTAAGATGCAGTGCAATGGATTTTATGCCACAGAACCCTGCACTCAGAAACTTCCCATAGATTAACAGCTGCTGTATTTGGAGCAATTAGAGTAAAGCCAATCAGTTGATGTTTCATTATTTAGTGCCAACATGACACATAAGAAAAAGTCTCACAGAGAAATCCCCGTAATTCTTGGTGCTACATGTCATTGTATAGATAGTCTGTGGGTATGAAAAATAAATCAATGGAGATTAAAGCATTTCGGAGATACAGACAGATGGGAGAGAGAGAGAGAGAGCGGCACATCAAGCCTTTAGCGAGAATGAATTAAACTGCTATCTGATGCTGAATAAAGTTTATAAAAAATACATATTTGTGCTTCCTGGCTGTTGGAGCTGTCTGAAGCACAACTAGGCTAATTAACCCCCATTTGTAACCTGCTCCTGTCACACGCTTTTGAACCTACAGAGCGTATGCTGAACAGGCCCCGCCCTTTGGTCGGGCAGCACACGGAGCTAACGCCCCTCACTACGCTAGCATACGCAGGCCCATTACCACCACACCAACTGCAGCTCTACCAGCAGCACCCTTCTCCAGACAAGGCAGGCTAATATGTTTTATTAAACAGGACTTTGAAGAGCTCTGCCACTATCTGCTCTGCCCATTCCCTTCCTGATTCAGATAGCTCCTCTCTAATTTGAAATGGTCTGAAGTTTGGGGTTTTAAGGCGAAATCATTAACTATTTAGATGTGGGCCCACTGTGAGGAGAGCCGTGCAGCAGGCAGTGCTGTGTTTGATCAGTGACTGTTTACTGTAGGTGATTACACGGGATCTGCATGATTAAGATGCAGACTGAGAATATGATAGTGGGTCGCAGTATCATGTTACAGGGAAGCTGCTGAGAATATGCTGGCAGATAAATATTCAGCACTTCATATAAGTCTAATAAGTGTTTTGTGTCTGATTCCTAAAAGGGTTGTGTATGTTTTGGGCAGAGGGTGGGTGCCAGCATGTATCAGTTACATAATGCTATTATGCTGTCTCTGTCCCTGAGTGAATTTGCTGTATGTGTGTACGTTTGTGTGCATGCTTTGCCGTGCTGATCCCCACAGACACTCCGAGTGACCCTGGTTACTTCAGCTCCATTACCCCTCGTCAAGGGAAAAAGACCCAGGCGGTGTAAAGGATTATTGGTGCATGCTCTTAGAAGATGGCCAGTGAGCTAGATTCACTCCTTCCTTCCTACCAAACTCACTGAAAACCAGAACTGAGTGCACACTTCACTGCCAAGCCAAGCTGTTCAGCGTCTCTTTCTCGCTTCGCTTTGAGTCGTCTAACGCTCCCTTTATTTCAAAGCGCTGCCCTTCCTTCTCCTCTGCTGCTTTCAACCGCCCTCTCTCCTATTCTCTATCCCCCTCTTCCCCCCGTCTTCGCTTCCAGACAGAGAATGTGAGATGAGCTAATGCAATACACAGCCTCACCAAAGGGAAGCTGGGACTTCTACTGCAAGGATCTGATCGATTGGTGCCTGAGGCAAGATTCTCCTTCTCCCTTAACCCTCTCACTTGCTGGAGCGCTCTCTGTTTCTTTTCTCTCATTTACTCACTCACACACACACACACACATGGAAAGTTAAACTATGCTTGAGGGAGCCTTTGCTCGCTGTGGAGGTAATTAAAAAAACCTACAATTCTCTGTGACTTCTCTCTCACTGCTAAAAGCAATCTCAGTAATGAACAACAAACCACAGGAGCCCAGCAGCAACACTGAACACAGCACACTGAATTGAAAAGACTCTGACCCATCAGTACAGCCACCACAAGGGTCCAGACCCAGACATTGACCCGTATGCTCACAGTGTCTGTGTGCATCGGAGGATTCATGAAGACCTCCGGGGTATTTGCCCACTCTGAAACGCTCTTCCAATCATTGACAGACAGGTACGATCATGAGATTTCTGATCTTTCTCAAGAAGCCAAGGTCATTCTGTTGGCCATTAGATCACTAGGCATACATTGTATATTAACATTATGGCTACTAGCTTCATATCGATTAATCCGTGTCTTGGGGCTAAACTTGATTTTCACCCTGCAACATGAGTTGATGCGCTGTGAATCTATATTCCAGCAGATCAGCATCCCTCCTCAACCCGATCTTCATGCAAATGTATCACAACATCATGTGGCCAACAGAGCAGGGCTCTCGAGCTGCAGTGGACATAGAGCTAAAATATTGACACTATTACAGGACCTGTGCCATTAATTGTATAGAATTACATAATGCCTCTTCGAGTAGCAGAATTTCATTGAGAACATTTACTGTCAGTATAAATAGCTAAGATGTCAACAGCAAGAAAATGCAATAACGTCCACAAGTTTACAAATCTGTGGTGCAACAAAGCGTATGTGTCTAAGAGGCAGCAATCGATATAACTACTCCGACTTAAAGTATAGAAGAAGGAACTCAAGACAGGGTCAGCTCTGTCTGAGCAAGGGTCCTTTCTCAAACGCAGCACGTTTGCCCTTTGCAATTAAAAGCTCACAGACCCCCACAGGCAATATCATGTGTATTGCATTTCTATTACGAATCACTCTGCACTGAATTAATCCATATGTGAAGGACGGGCATTAAGACGGAGAGGGGCAGAAAGGTAGGCCAAAAGGCAGACAAAAACAATCACCTAGCTGCAGTAATAAGTTCAGGTCCAGTGGTTTCCTTAACTTAAAAAGTAAATGTGTCTGTCTTTCGCAACTCTTTTCCATGGCTACTATCTTGGCAGAGTGTGAGGGAGAGGAGGGGAGCCAAGCACCTGCCCTTTACCCTGGAGAACTCACAGGGGAGAGGGACAGTGAGGCAATTTAGATCTGTTGTCACTGTGGTCCTCTGAGGCAGGGAGACGGGATAATGTGTACTTCCTTGAATGATAAAACAATTCCACAGCGCTAGGTCATTCGGTCCATTTCTTACCATAAAACAAATGATCCCAGTCGCGGATTGCATGTCATTATATGAGCAATATCTCTGCAAAGTTCAATTTGCCCCATAAAGATTTTCAAGGTTGCAGAATCTCATAAAGACAGATGCTAAAACTGAAAGGTGTTGCAGGAGCCCGCACCATATCATCACACCCCATATCAGATGTCCAGCTGAGCAAAGGCAGAGATATGGAATATGGATCAGTGATAAGGAAGGCCAAGCACAGTAGGGCACTCCCTATCTAGAGCCCCATTAATCTGTGATTAGGGGACTTAAGAGGGATTTATGGCAGAGATAAGAGCAGAGGGCGTGTCCCTCGGGGAAGCCAGGCGGAGACTGGAGCCACGCCTGCTCGGGACGGAGCCAGCCAATAAATGGCTGAAAGCACAGGAAAAGGCACCCTTCTCTGTTGAATTAGAGAAGATAACAGAGAGAGCAGGCAGAGATAAGAGGGAGAAACATGGGGAGAGACGGAAACAGAGAGAAAAGGCAAGGTACCATGCTCCTGCTGATCAGATGACATTAACAGGAAAGTGAAACGGAATCTTTGACTGTTTCAGCATCAGGATCCCACCCTGAAATGTGCCGCATGAATGACTTTGCCAGTTGCATCAGATCAGGCCTGTTTTTAATGTTACACAAGGCTATCACTTACCCTCCTAAGAGGAGGGATTAGAGCCCTGTGTGTGTGTGTTTGTGTGTGTGTATGGGGACCCAGAGGTGGGGTGATGGAGGGGGATGATGGATATCTTTATGGCCTCTTTCTTTCCTCATCTCTTTGTCTCCGTTTACCAAACAGAACGAGGTACGGTTACCTCGCTTATTCTACAGCAGCACTTGAGACCAGATATCAGTTTCCAAAAAATAGTACCACTCTCCAAATCTGTGCTTTTTTTTTTAATCAAAGCCAACCTGTAACCCACTACCTATGAGTTTATACACAACACTGCAACTCAACACTACACTGTTTGATTGTTTATCTGTATTTGCTGTTATAGAAACTGAGTCCACACACTCACAGATGATTACAATGCTGCTATTGATATTTGAGTGAAATACGGCTTCTGCAGACTGTAATGCAAACATGACACAAAGCTCCTTTGTTATTACCGAGACTAAGACACTGGACAAGGTTAAGGCAGTAATGAGAATAATTAACAACAGTCCCCATACTGTGGTGTCTCTGCAGGGCTCTCTACACCATTTTCCAATCATTTATTTCATTTCAAACAATAGGAGGGTAGGATAAACAGGAGAGATACCATTGGGTAAAAGTAAGAGCGATGACATCTTCTATATAACCTTTGGAAATAGTTTGTAATTAACTATTAAGACCTGTCAACGTCACATTATCACTGTTGTTGCCTTTGATCACCCTGTTGCTTATTTGTCATGTACAATAATGAGGTGACAAATCTGCTGATGACACCATAACAGGCCACTCTCCTTCCCTTGCTCAGGGCCACAGGTTAACAACACAAGCTCCGGGGCTCTGGCAATAATCACAGTCGCTCATCAGGTCGGGACCCCACAGAGGTTTTAAAGTCCTGGAGCACCAGCCCCAGCTCCTGTTGGTGTCAGCTGGGAAACACATCGCTGCCTCTCCCCTGGCAATGCCGGCCAGGCTGGGAGTGAGACAGCGCAGCAGAGTGCTCCTTTGGGAGGCTGGCGCCCATCCTGCTCTGGGGCCCCCATCTGGAGCTAAGACAATAGGAGCAGTATTTCCACTTCTGCTTCAGGCTTTTCCCAAACAGGCATGACACATTTGGAACCAGGCATGATCGCAAGTATGATAAAGGAGTGTTGATGCTCATGAAACACCTCATAGGTCAGCTGAAGACAACAAGGAAATCTTTGTTTCAACTGTCTTTAAAAACTCTTGAACAGAAATTCAATAACAGAACAGCGGTTCCACTTCAGTCATAGGGATGCTCTCTATTCAAATATCCATAGTATTTTCACATAGACTGTCAGCAACACAACAACATGGAATGCCTGTGAAAAGACAAGAGAAAACATACTATACAATAATGAATTTTCATCAGAACCCCAGGGGACACAATTGAGGATGAGTTGTAGCTCCTCCTGATGCCATGCTGCTCCAGTGAGTGTCATTACACACAAATAAAAGCTGTCAAACTCTGCACAAGGCCACGAGGCCATTCATTCCTGCAGGATAAATGCAGTTCCTATGCTTTATTATATCCATTCACTGAGACAAGGAGGAAATCTGTAGTGGAAAAGACTGGAATGCTTGTTAGGAAGCTGCCAATCAAATTGGCTCTGGAGACCAGGCAGATGGGCTGAACCGAGCAGGGTGGGTGCAAGCAGAGTCAGTCAGTCTGTCTGTATGTGTGTATGCCAGTCTGTCAAGTATCTATCCATCAATCTATTCACAATGTACATGTCTGTTTGTGACTTTGACCAGATTCTCAAACTCCTCAAGCTGACCGGGCATATTCACAGCCATGACCTAAGGAGAAAACCAAGCCTACATGTTTCATGAAAGGACTCCAACACCACTGTCAAGGATGCCATTACTCCAGCAGGGAAGAGAACCCATCAAAAAAGCTGTAATTAATATGGAGGCCAGATGTCAGGCTTAGACCCTCTATTAGGAAGCTTCTGTATGCGGCACGGTCAAGGTTTGGAGCATCGGTGGGGGATTACAGAAAAGGAGCACAAGGGAGCACGAGTGGGCAATTACTCCTTGTTTTTGTTTTCCAGCATTGCCAGTTTTTAATGAGGTTTGACCAGTGCGATCTCAGTGATACATCAAAGCAGCCTGCAACAGCAGGGTAGAAGAAGCAGGGGTAATTGAATATGCTGGTACATTTATTTCCCAACAGGAGACAGCGAGAGTCTCACTGCTGACTCCTTCCATGAGCTGCGAGACGTGAAATCCTTAAGAGATTAATAGATTGCATTTCAGCAAAGCAATTAGTTCAGTATTTAGAAAAACAAATATACAGTTAAAAGCTGGCATTGTGAGCTTTTTGACGCCAGCAGATGTTTTATTTCAAACACCACATTATGCAATGGTTGCAGAAGAATCGGAATAGCACTGCAGGGTTGATGCAAATGCTGGATTTTATTCAAAATCTGCTCTCTGCTCAGTTTTGTGTCCACAACAATAAGGTGCAGTGGTTTGCTCCTCCCAAGGTCGCTCTCTGGACTGGCTGCAGTATTTCTGCTCCTGCAACTGGCCACGAGGGGCCTGCGATAGGTGGCAGGGAGCTGAGGGAAGGCGAGGGAGGGGCTGGGGAGCAGTGAGGAGGAAGAAGGACCAGCACACTCAGCTGGCACAACCCAGCCACAGGGAGTATGGCATTTGGGCTTGGTGCCAAGAAAAAGAACAGCTCTGAAGAGATGCCAAAGTGAATTGAGGCAGGCACGGCCAAAAAGCACCTAATGCTTTTTAAATGCTATTTACTTGATGGCAGAGGCTGATACAGACCCACTGTTGGACCAGTGTTATGTTACAGTCCCTGAGAGCAGAGCCGATGACCTTAACCGCTTATGTAGGCTATTCTAAATGTTCGGCCAAACACATTCTAAAGCAAATCTCAGACAGCTGGGTGTTGAAAGGGAATTTCAGTTACAGCACTGAGCCCGGGGTACAACGGTAATGTCTGAGTACAGAAAGTTGGCACATTTCCTCCCATGCCCTTTAGGTTAAAAGGGTAAGCACGGAGCGCATAGCACTGAAGTGTCAATGTGTGCAAGCTTGTGTATGTGCATGCATATATGTAAGAACGGTTGGTACACTGTGGCTGTGGATACGAGGTATGATTAAAGTGAAACGTGGCTCCCAGAGCGAAGCGTAGGTTAAGACTCGGTGGAGCCAGTTTCTCATGTGGCAAGATCCCAGAGCCACCAGCATGGGCCTGCTGAGTGGGGCATGGCCCCGGTCCAGCCAAATGGAACACAAATCGCCCCAAACTGTTCAAAACCTGGCCTGGAAAAATGAAAGTGGGATGTAAGGCATGCCATGTGATGCACAGTAAATATTTGGTCAAAATTAATGAAGGGGCAATGTCTGCCAAGAAGCCTTTTTCTAGACGTCCACAGAGGAGAGACTGTGCCCAGTCTGGCATTAAAATGAAATTTCCTTCTGCAGACAACTGCTCACTGGCCTGTCTGCTTTCCAGCACCCACTTACCACGTCCTCTCCTCAAAACACATACCAACTGTCCAGGTACACAGTGTATCTGACCAAATACTGTTTTCTTTTCATGCTATTACCAAAAGTGACTCGTTCATAAATGTTTCCCAGTTCCTTAATTCCCATCTGTCACTTTTTCTTCATTTGACAGCAGAAACACTGTCAGACATTTGAATAAAACTGTTGGAGACGGGGGGGGGGGGGGGGGGGGGAATCAGATCTGTGCAAGACAGCTGTGATGACAAATGCAAGAGAGGAAATATCCCTCTCACCAACAGCCTTTCAAACTGTTTTGTAAGTAGAAATAAGCACCCTGAGGACATTTCTTCTTTCCACTCGTACTGGATTTCATCGATTTCCCCAAACTTCCCCCTTAAAAAGTGATCAGTAGTGAGGCAGCCAATAAAGAGCCACATGACAGATAATACTTTGTATGGTCCATCCATCATTTATGCTTTAGTAATATCTCTCAGGAAGGGTGTAGCCTGCACAGTTATACTGAACAGAGACAAATAGAATATGACAGCAAATATGAAGCTATGGATGTCTGAATGAAAATGAATGAATTTCTATCATCCAAACTTAAGGAGGCTCAGCTCAATCAAAGTCACAGGGTAAAGAAAACACTTCATTTTGGCTTTGGCTAGTCAGAAAGAGGAAGCCAAATACACTTCAAGATGTCGAAAGGATGCCCAGAATTAAAGCAATGAGCAGAGGTGGAGTTAGAAGTGAATAGCATGCTCTGATTAGAGGACATAATGAGACGGGATAAACACCAGCTGTCAAGACTGAATGTCAGAAAGAATCACAACAGTCAAGTAGGACAGCATTTATCACAGAGCCACTCCAGACATTTTGCAACAGTGTCTTCTGAGCCAAAAAATGTCAGATTACTGAGGCCTGTATGGAAATGAAGGTGAGGCTCTGAACCTCTAAACTGCACTTTTAATAGTTTGAGCTCTAAAGCTTCCGATTAAGACTTGGTGACAGACATGCAGCCAGATGCAAAAGCAATTTTGTGCTTAAAGCCTGAAGAACCTGTCTCTCACTCGGTGACTACAATTGTTATTCAATTAGAGCTTTCATTGTGTGAGCAAAGAGAGGGGATGTGGGAGGGAGAGAGAGTGACTGCATGTAAGGGAGGATTGTACAGTGAATGGTGACAGGGAGGACTGATAAACAGCTCCGCAAGTCTTTTAAAATGCAAAGGTACAGTTTAGAAGCTTTTTGAAAAGGTGAGAATCAAGCCTAAGTAAAAAAGTATGGTTCCAGTTCAAAGGGTTCCACGCATTTGCACTTGTTACAAACAATAAGTGGCACCACACACATTACGCTGCAAGGAAAATGAAAAAGAAACAGTTTGGGATTATTGTGTTCATTTCAATGGTGACATCAGATTTAAGGGAAATGTCACCAATTTGCAAAAAGTAGGTAAGCCTGATAATAGATCAGGATTAGAGTTAATCTCCCAACTCAGAGCGACTCTGTATTTACATGTTGGAAATTCACCCAGTTATTTGAATCTCCCTCACCATGGTAACAGCTGAATGGTGGGAGCGCCTTCAAAAGCAGTTCTGTAATAGTAAATTTCAAGGTCACCTTCTCATTAATTATGTTTTCCAGCTCTTCCTCTTAAATAGAGAGCACCCCTCCTACTTTTATCACCGTCTATTGTGTGACAGAATTAGCCCCCAGGAACTCGCACATGAAGTTGCTGATGCAGCTCTGGATGAGAGTGTCTTCTGACCATGAATCTCCTAATGCATCAGTTGCACTGTGTGGATTCAAAAAGAATATGTTTGGAAATATTTAAATAAACAGGGAATGATGTTTGATAGGAAAGGGAAGCCTTGTCACCAGAGGGAATCTGCAGCTACAACAATATAGCTGAGAGGGGGAGGAACCAAAAACATTAATCAACTAATTAGCAGTCCCTCTTTTAACTGCTAATTTAATCTATTCCTCTCAGCCTCTTTAATGGTATTTTCCCCTGTCAGTTATAACCAAAGAGAGGTTTAGCATTTCAAAAGTGTATCCAGGCCTTGCAATGAGAGGGTAATAGAATGGTCACAGAGGCTGGGAGGAGGCCTGAGCTCAGGGAGTGGGAAAGAAAAGAAGGATACTGGGGAGAGGCTGTCCTCAATGCCATCTCTCAGTCTCCCCAGTGGAGAAAATGAAAGGGAGGGAGGTCTGAGCCTTTTTAAAATGCACAACGCAGAGCACCCCACGGTAGCATAGCTCCACCACCACAGCAAACGCCAGGCCCAGGGCAAGCCTTCTGGGAGTTCCTGAGCGTGCAGAATTTAGATACATGAGGGACGCTGGTCGTACCGCATTACACCAAAACAAACCTTCAGTGCCGCACTGAGGCTTCGTACCGGGATCTTTTATTTACTCAGCACTTCTAAAAATCAACCTCACCTCTCCCCAGATGTCCATCTTTAAAAGAAAAAAAAAAAAAAAAAAAACAACACCAGCATCCTTGCCTCACAGTTTTCCACCACTATCACCCTAATCAGCACTTTCGCTGCCACGAGGGAACAGTCAGAATATGCAGTGTGAGCACAGAGAGCCAGATCAAGAGTATTCCCTGAGCTGGTGTATCATGGTATGTTTGACTGCTACGTCCACCACTTCGTCCTCCACCCCCTCCCACCCCCTTCCACACCCTGGGGTAGCCTTTGTGTAGCCGCACCCCCTCCACCATCTACACTCCTCACACACCCTCAGTCCCTCGTGAACCATTCTCCTCCCCTCCTCCATGCCTTACAATCGCCCTGTTAAGGCAACACAATGTGGCCTCCCCGTCCCCACAGGCTTTTTTCTGCGTGTCGGCCGGCTTTATTTAAGAAAGGCTCTGCGCTGACCGGCACACAAAAAAAGGCAGGTCTTAAAAAATTGGGCCAGAAAAAAAAAAAAAAAAAAAAAAAAAAAAAGTGGGGGATGGGTAAGAGGATGAAGAGATTCCTTAAACCCCCTTTCACCACCCCACACATACACAAACACACTCCCCACCTCCCAGTTCTTCCTTCTGACTCACATCTATATTAATGGAGTCACGGGGAAACTAATCCACACCGAAGCTACATCCAGTAAACATGCATATGCAGTGTACAATCAGATGTGGATTAGTATGATGTAATTTGCTCATGTGTCACTGTCTGCAATACAAGCTTTTTGCATTTTTCAAAACAGGAGGCAAAGCTGTGGGAATTCAACGCGTGCCATTTGTGAACCGAGACAGAAACCAGACAACACCTTTCATCCTGTGAGGACACACCATTTATCACTTCTGCACCAAGTGGCAGCAGGGAATGTTTGTCCTCCACGTCACTGTCAGAACAAGATGCATTAAGTATACTGACTGACCCAAGAGTCTAATATCCTGGACACGCCTGCTGCCTCGCGGTATCAGGCAGCTCCAGACTAAAAAGCTTATATGAAGTTATGTTCCAGAGTATTCTCGGTGTAGACGGCTTAACTCTGTCTCGCTATACATTTTTAGATCTTACACTGACAGTCAGTTAAAGTCCTACTTGCTAAACAAGCCATACCAACATTATCAGCAAGCAGTGAGCAATACTGTCCTCAATTCTTATTCCCAGTCTGAGCTGAAGCCTGGTGAGACACTGCAGTTCATTTCTAAGGAATGTGAAATACCAAGAGGTTGACACAAAGGGCACTGGGATGTACCCACAGCGTTCATAAAATGATCTCAATCCTCTCTGCAGACATGCATTTTAGTCAGGCTACGGCCATGGCAAATTACAACCTATTGACGTCAGATGGATTTGTTAATTAATCCAATTAAGCAGCGCTTTTAGGTCATTAAAGGAAGAGCAGTTGGGAGAAAGCAGATCATTAAGAGTCACCGCCTAATTTATCTGCCCTCAAACAAACTGCTCTGTAATGTTTATCTACTCAGTCATTAATGACTTAGCCACGGTTCTCATGAACAGGAAGAGGGCACGGGCCGCCCTCCCACATTCCTCCATGTGGTTTCACTAAGCCAAAGTCTGCCTAATCCTGGATCTTAGAGTGTGAAACGCTGCTTGATTTGGATTAGGATCAGATTAATGTGTATTAGCGGAAGTTATAGAGATGTAGCTTTATGGGCACTGTCACCTCACACAGGTGTGAGATATTTCCACTCAGGTGAAGAGGTGACACAGCAGACGTGAGACTCTTTCTTCGATACATTTCTCAACACAGCCACTGCCCTCGCACAACATCCGTACCGCAAGGTTAAACTCTGAAAAGCGTCATGGTTTCTGGGCTATTTGGAATACCACAGCACTATTGCACAATGCTGATGAAAAAGAGTGGGTAGCTGGCTGTGAGAGAAGGTGGAGGCAAGAGGTTGGCTTTAATGAGTATGTTTTCAGGCCATGTGAGCGGCGATAGTGAGAGGACAGGAGACAGAGATGGGTCTCACCTGTGGCCTGCGGTCATTAATTGGCTCTGCAGCCTGCTGTGTCCTGTCATACGGGCATGATGTAGGATGTGCGAGATCTCTGCAATTTATCAGCACTTACGACTCAATTTGTCAAGACCTCAGCGGCTAGGTGCTGCTGGGGCTGGGGCTCATTACCGGGGCGCCACTCCCACTGCCCGCATTTTTATCAGCACCGTTACATCCTCACACTCACCATTCTGCTTGGATATAATCAGCCAAAGGATTCGCATTTTAGAAAGAGGTCTGATATTTGCCTGGAAATATATATCTCAATATATGTTGCTCTAACAGCCCTTATCTCCTCAGAGTAATCTGGAGCGTCACATTGAGTGTGAGTGTAGCCACCTCTTGCCCTCATATGACTGGCACCTCTGAGGTGAGTATAAGGTCTGAAGAGCACTTGGAGGAGAGATAACAACCATTTAGTGCGTAGCAGGAGGACAGATCACCTGATAACAGGGTGAGACGGGATAGATGAAGGTATCTATTTACAACCTTCAGCCAGGGCAAGGCAGCAATAAGCAAGTCACCACGAGTTTGACAAGGTCAAAGGTCATCTCATCTCGCTCCCTCTATTTCACACATAAAAGTGGTATAGAAATACTTTCTTACAACGAGACCAGCAATGTGACAATAATCTTCACGTGATCCACATATGTTACTGAACACCATTAGGAGTTTATTTAAGAGATTCGATACCTCCCCTTCACTAGAATGAAGTCGTTAACCCTCCAATTAGCAGCAAATATGAAATCTTTTCCTGGCAAGTGGCGTATAATCCAATTTTCCTAACACTAGTGTCTAATCCAGGACCAATCCTTTGAGTATCTTCTGTCCAGTCCATCTGTATTAGCAGGCCCTATTCTCACACCTCTCCCCAGAAAACATCCCCAGACATCTCCACAGCTAGGCGTAATTGGAAACCCTGGTGTCTGACAGTCTTTCTCACAGGACAGGACCATTACTGGCTCAACTCAAGCTCAGGATCCGGCTAAGGGGAAAAAAAGCAGATGGAGCCGCCACCTACAGTTCTCAATGCACCTCACCTCTGACCCTATTTCCTGTTTAGGTGCTACAGTGTTTCCTCAAACTACTCTGGTGTCGCCGGTTTTCCCTATCTCATATCTGCCCCTCTACAGAAAACAAAGACCCAATTCAGGAAACAAATCAGGAAGCATGAGTAACATTTAAATGTGCATGATGGAATTCAGCACAGAGACTGAATAAAATGGACCACAAAGCCATCAGACACTGATTTAAGACCTTTAACAGAGGCCATCTGATATTTTACTGGATGTGGGGTTTAAGATGTTTTAGGATGTCCTATTGAAAGCACTGGAGAATCTACAGTCATTTCAGTTTGAGCATGATTGAGGTTCCTGACATTCACACAGAAAGACTTCACTTTTAGAAACATCTGTAAGCAGACTGCAGGTGAGCCATGATGGCTTTTCAGGTTTAAACTTGAAAATAATTACAATGACTTTTACTTAGGTAATTACATAGGTGTGTTGGAGTTACAATAAACAGTAGCAGAGGGCCTCGATGTTATTACTGCTTCTCTGGTACTGTAGTTTTGTTATGAGTAATATGTAAATAGATTAACTACCTTATATATTTCATGTTTGTTTGTCCTTTTCTCTTTAACGATTCTATTTATGATTGAGATTTTAACAAATTTGTGTAAAACACCATACTATGTCCAGTTCAGGACACACATCTCATAAGGTCTTATAATAGTGCAGCAAGCTTTTGCTTCCTCTTAACTAAGAAGTAAGTGACACGGAAAACCCCAGCTATCAAGATCCATGAGCTCTGTAAAGACACCCATGTGATGGTTGAGGAGGAATATTGTTAAAGATGATAAGGAATAACAGAGATGACAAAGAGAGGTGAAACCAGACAAAGAGAAGTGAAACCAGACTTTTGTAGCTCCACTTAAACTCTATAAAATGCATAAAACTGAAAAAGACACTGAGAATTAAAAAGCAATGTCATTTGATATGCTGCAGATTTCCAGCTTAAAAGCATTTAAAAAAAATGTTGCACTCAGCAATAAAAGTCATCCATGGGCAGAATCATGACATACACGGAAACATGGTCTCCACAGGGGCTTGTGCTGTCTGTTTGACCAATGATAGCTACTCTCTCCACTGATCCCACATGGGTACAGCACTTTATGTGTGACTTTATGTGTGCTCAGCTCTTAAAAATTTAGATGACCTCTTTGAGTTGACTTTCCTGGACAAGAGAGAAAATTTCATTGGTAGGTATCAGAATTGCAAGATCCTCATTTCAAAGCATTAAACTGTGACTACACACCAGAGATGAGCCTCTTATACTGTAAATCAGAGCGAGGCCTAACACACTCTCACTGTTTTTAACAAAAGTCCAATGTTCAAAATGATGGTTGGGAAAGTTTGTGTCTACATTTGCCCTGCAGCAGACATTTTTCACTGAGAAGGCATATATTTTATTAATATAGACTTCAATGAATGAGTTTAAGTGAAAGTGTTTTGTTCTGCAGCTTTACAATAACAATTGAATAATAAGAACAGGATTTTTTTTTTAATCCTCACAGATAAGAAATGAATTGGGATATTTTTCTCCTCTTACTTTTTTTTGCTTCAAAATTCAGCTTATAAAATCCAAAAAAAAAAAAAAGACTAAAGCAACCAGATGACTGGTAATAATGACGATTGACTTACCTGAGCACACATGGAGAATTACATGGAGAAATACAAATCCAATAAAAGTTGGAGACATCATTCAACGTCTCTCTAATGAGAAATGTTCTAGTGTAATCCAAATTATTCAAAAACACACTTAGGCATCCACTCCTTCATGTCAAAATCTCAGAATCCAGATTTTGAAAACGTAACACCCAGATTTTGGTTTGAGGGTCACAAAAAAAAAAAAAAAAAAACCCAACAAAATATCACAACAGTCCAGGAGCAGTTTTATCAGGAGCTGGCTTTGGCTTATGGTTATGGATGAGAAGAAGTGTGAAAAAAATGGAAAAATAACACAAAAAACTGTTTCCAAACAGCCCGGAATTTCAACTCAGGTTCTGCAGATCAGCTGAACTGAGTGGGAGCATGTGTTAAAACCGTGGAAGAATATCAGAGCAGAGAAGAAGCACAGCTCTATCCTTTCTTTGAATTCATCCCGTTACTGCCGAGCGCTCAATGACCAGCCGGGCGATCTCATTCAAACCATTTAGTTCCTTTGTGCAAAAAGAAAAAAAAAAACAACAAGAAAAAAACAGGATCAATAATAAATCCACTGCAAACTTAAAGTTAACTCAAAAGTGAGTAAAATGACGCGGGCGGTCGCTGGAGTCCAGGCTAGAAGGCTGCGTCCTTGCAGTCACATTATTTCAGTCCAGTTTTGAATCTGTCACTTGAGATCGGAAACTTTGCGAGTTGGTCCTGTCCTCCCTCATCCACCGGATCCACACGCACAAGATCAGTGCAACTTTTCCATCACTTTGCCCCCCGTTTCTCCTCCGCTGCTGCAACTCCGACTGATCCCCGGACCTCAGGCGAGAGGGGGGACACACGGATTCATATTCACAGCATTTCATTCAAGGAAAGCGGAATGCCTCGACAATTTGGTATGCGCCTTTCTACCCCCTCCATAGACCCGGCAATGTTTCCCAGAGAAGAAATTTAACCTCTTCCCGCCTGGATCCCACTGAGCAGCGCAGTTACATAGCGCGCACTGGCAGGATCCTGTATTTTCTTTAACTATGTCCAATAATAAGAGAAAGCTTATAAAAGTATTCGGACATGTTTTTTATTCCTTCTGCGGTTCCTGACTGAAAACAAATTTAACAGCCTGTTCCAGCGATATTCCTAGAGGGACTTAACACAGCAGTATGTTTTTGGAACTCAATAGTTATTATATAACTGGTTCAAATATACTTTATGCTTTTGTTTTGTCTCCTGTGGTTTCATAGTCCATTTATATTTCAACATTAGAAACTACTTTGGCTATAAAATGCTATTTCTATCCTTCTGAAATGTATTATAGGACTAAATCATTTGTCTTACAACTGCATAAAAATGATATAGTCTACTGTAGGTGCACCATTTTCATTGAAACTTTTTTTTTTTTTACATGTAAAACCTGATGCCTCTGGGCTGCATGCAGGCCTGAATTGCTTGTTATGGACAGAGAGCTTCATTCATGACGTTTCAAAACAGCTCTCAGTGCGTTTTCCATACAAGCTTCAGATATAAATCCAAAGAAAACTAGTTAATGCGTATTAGTGCTCTATTTGAACTACAAAACTACAATACAAACTGCTTGTACTAGCCGGCTATATATTTAAATTTGGCCCAACAATTTATGTGGTGATCAATGTTCCTCATTTAACATATTTAACATTTACCCCCAGTGTGACATAAACTTTGGATTCACCATGCAAATTTGTTTTTTATCTTTTTTTTTTTTAAGTTCAGTTCTGCCTCTCTACAGCGGCGTGATCACTTCATCCTACAGCCTGGTCTACGGGGCTATTTTATAACCGCACAAATCATTTTGCATTCAGAGTAAATGTAAAATGGGTAAATGTGTGGACGGCGGGGAGGAGGGCGGAAAGAGAGAACTGCAGAAGACTCTCTGATCTGCTCAAAGCCTCTGTGTCGGCTTCACCGAACATTTGTTACCAAACAGCGCCCTCCAGTGAAGGTTGCCTGAATGAATCGAGCAAGAGCTGTCGGATCCTGCAGAGACCACTGAGCATATGTCCTCTATAGTGCCTGTTGTAACACTGCCATCTAGCCCTGTGGGTCTTCAACTGTATCATGTGTCACATAGAAACTTCTCTCAGAAATGCAGTACTGCAGGCTGGGAAACAACATATAGAGTCATAACCATAATCATTTTTTCACATCAAAAAACTTACATTCAATGAAATAGCTAAATTCAGCTCATTTGTGCTGAATGCAGTGTAACAGCATGGCTCTATACAGTATCTTGTGCTTCCCACACTGCTCTCAGAGAATGACAAGTCAGTGCATAAACTAACTTCCATCCCTATTATAAAATGTGAGCACGTGGCTGTTTTAAATGATGTTTTATTAGGTGCAAGGACTAATGTTTCATTGTAATACGCACTGTCAGAAATAAAGAGAGGAGCCTATAAATAGCCCTTATTCTCTTGAGCAGGAGCATGACAGCGCTTCATTTAGCACATTGTACAATACAAGTACAAATACAAGCACTTTAAACTTAGTCATCAGAAATAAGGAACAAGTTCTCCTCATACAAAAAAAAAGTACTTATATCTACTTTAACTGTTCATTACTTTCAGTTTATCCCCCTCAGTGATCCTTACTTGTCTCTGTTCAGTCGTTTGAGACTTCTGCTGGAGTCTGCACGATGATGAACGCTACCCAACTTGCATATTCAGACAAAAATCTGTCTTTCAACTCCAAACATGTTTTTATTTCTCAATCATCCATGTGTGCATTATATTACAGTTTTACACACTCCATTTCCACTTGGTCCTGTTTTGCTGATAGCTTTTACAGCCCTGGATCTGCAGAGTGGCTGTTCAGCTGAGCACCACCAATCAAATCGTAAAATTTCCTCTTGCCAGCAGCAGGGAACTGTAACATAGAAGCAATTATCAGCATAGTCCCCACTTAGAGCCACCAGGATAGGAGGGTGTCTGGAAGGGCTGATTAATACGAGGGGATGTAAGCATTTTAAATGTTTGATGTGGAACAGCAGAGAATAAAAAGCCGACATAACGCACAAAGCAGATACTTTTATCACGCAACTCTCAGTGCTCTCATTTCTCATTTTCTCACATTCAATGCAAATAACAGAAAAAGGTATGTGTAAAAAAGTGAAAAACAGGCTGATATTAATTATTATTAAATTGTTATTTTTCACGCATGCTTAAGTTTCAAAGCACAGCCCATCATAATGAGCAGTATGCTTGCAGGCTGCTCTTGGACTTGACCATGACGTAAACATTTTCACCACAATTTCATAGTTTAATGTTGCATCAAACCCTTTTGTATTCAGGTTTGGGTTCACCCTTCAACTATGGTTGTCAAAAAAGAAAAGAAAAGAAAAAAAACAATCACAGACTGCCACAAGTTATGGCGTCTGAGCCTCGAGAACTGGGAGCCTCTCTGTCCTCTCGCTTCCCTCTCCCTTGCATCCTTGAACAAACCAGCAGAGGCAAGAAAAACAACACATTGTCAAGGCTGTAATGGCAGAACAGACAGCAGAGAGCTTTTAACATCACAACCAAATCATTTCACACTAAACAACTGCCAAAAATATACAAAGCACAAAGGGATTAAAACTTGCCCATCCCTGACTGCAAAGCATTTCAGGGCTTTCATACTCTCACAACCTCTAAAGAGAAAAAAAACAACTGTGAATGTTATCAAAGATTTGATGTGTCATTATGTTTTGGATGACAGTTATGTAATGTAGCACTTCCTGTACTTACTGTGATAGATCTGGTTACATTTGTGTGGCTTGTTGTGGGAGTGCCTCAAAGTCTGGTGGTTTTGGTGAAGTCCTAAATTATTAGGCAGCCGTTTGCACCAGTGAGACTTCTGTGACCCGGTGATGTGATGGGCTCCGTGTGGACCCTTATGGTCTTTAGGAACTCCCAGCATGACCAGCACGGCGAACAGCACCACCAGCAAACACACAATCTGCATGGTGATGTGTGTGGACAACACAAAGCCAGAAGATGTGCATATAACGATCATGTAAAAATACACCTGTCTTGATAGTTCAGTGGCTGCGGTCTGGTCTATCTGCAGAGAAATGTTAAAGCAAATTCCACAATTCGCTGCTGCCCTAGTTACATCTCAGGTATTCCATGAAAAGAGGCAAATAATAAAAATCCAGTCCAAAGGTCCTCTTGAAAATTCCCAAAAACAGCAACAAACTGCAAACATTGCTGCACTTCCCACCAAGAGCCCTTCACACTGCTACCCTTGAGATCTGCCAAATACATAAACCCCTGCAGTCTTGGCTGGTCTCCTAAATCCAGTGACAATGTTTCCCCCCGGAGGATGATGGGATCTTAATGAGGGCAACTCTATATACAATGTGCATTGGTGAAGTTCACTCCCTTCTCCATCTCGCCATCCCGTGGCTCAATGGAGAGACTGTCTCTCATCTTCCCGGCCTTTTTCATCTCCGATAATTCTCCCTTTTAATATTCAAAAGGAGTTTGTGGAGGTTCCGTCTTTTCTTATGATGTTTCTATGCAGGCAGCAGGACGGGGGATCCTGTAGGCTACATGCTGAGCCTCTTTTCAGATGTGTTGGACTCCCACACAAAAACGTAGGCCCCCTCAGCATAGAGGTGATGGGGTGACACACAGGCAGGGTGAGGCAAAGGAGCCCACATTCCCTTTTCCCTGACTAAGACTATTTAATGGCTTTCATTTCCATCTCGCCAGCTCACCAAACAAGATGGCTTTAAACAAAACCTTTCCCCCTCAAAAAGATACTCCCTGTTGAAAAGCAAACATAACACTCCCAGCAGACAGAAAAATAAGAAAAAAAAAAAAAAACTTTTCCATCCTCAGAAAAAGTCATGCAGTCTGGGATTTCACACTCCGCTGGCTGAAGTTTTGCCTCCTGAATATGTCAGGAGGTAAACAGAGACTTGTCAAAGTTGCAGCTGGAGTCACCTTGGACAGAGTGTGACAGTCACAGGTTCAGTATGTTTGATCTCCCTTCAGACACCATAGTTGGATGGTTACCATACTTCACTTGCCTCACACTCACTACAGCCTTTTATCATTCGTGTCCTGTCCTTGAGGAGCAATCCTTTTATTTATTCATTATGCAACTCTGTTTTTTATAAACAGCAATTCAAATGTGTAGCCTTTGAGAGCTGGCAATGGGCAGCCATCATTTCATAGCTCTGTCCACTCCTTCTCCCCAACAGAGGCATCTAAACATATGGAATAACATTTACTCATCTGACTCAACATTTATCCAGTCGCCTTCAACATATGGGAACCTCTTATTTTTAAAACTTCCTGTAGGAAGTCACTGTTGCGTGATTGATACGCGTGGTCTGCAGGATGCATCATGTTAAACGAAGGCTGCTTTGTCATGCAAGGCGGAGAGCTCTTCCCTCTCTGTCGTGGCACCGTGGCGACTGAGACGACTTTCAGGTGGGATGACAGATTGTTAACATGGGAGAAACACAAAGGATGAGAGGAAGGGGTGAGAAACAAGAGGAGATGTGAGGCAGGAGAGGAGAGATGACCTGCAGCCCCGAGGAAGTTAGATCACATTGGTGTTACTGTGCCACCGCTAAAAATGGCAACTAATCATTTCTAATCGGTCGCTGAGGGAGTGATGAAGCTCCAGGAGCACAAACCATGTCACAACTAACTGCACAAGCCCCTGTCATAATAAGGAATCAACAGTGATTGACTTGAAGTGACTTTCTGTAATGTTTCTCACTGCAGACCAGCCAAACACTTTGATACGTGTCTGTGATAAATGAAGATGGCTTGTGCTTGAAGTAATGACTGATTAAGGTTAATTAATATGGACTAAAGTGTAGAGAACACATCAACAGAATTTGTTGGACATTGGTCTTAAAACAAAGCCAAGAGCCAAAAAACTGAGTTAAATTCAAAGCACAGCTGCAGGTCAGCTAAAATCAAACATATTTAGACATTGCCACATGTCAACAGATACTAAAAGTGAAGCATTAAGTGCAGCCTTGTCATATTTCTGGAACAACTACAGCAGTAAACCTCAGTGATTGTCAGGCCATTTCACCTTACCTGTCCACTGTGGACAGTACTCTGGCCCTCCAGCTCCACATGAGAACCAAAGAATGTATCACTCTGGGCACCAACCCAGGATAAATACAATTAACCCACTAAGACAAACCTCAGAAACGAGCCAAAAAGTCTTTTAAAAAGCGGAGTAGACAAAAAAAATGTCTCATCCCTATTATATTGAGAGCATGCCAGAGAGCAGAGAAAAGGACGGGCGAAACAAAGCAAGTTAAGATGCAAAGCAGAGTGTAACACAACATAAACAGGAGAGTGAGAACATTCTTCCTCTCACTATAGCCTCTCTGTTCAGCTTTCAGACATGATAAAAAAAGACAGGGGTCCAGTGAAAGAAAATGACAGAAAACTAAACAAATCTGTTCCTGTTCAGGGAATGCCCCCATGCATGACGCAAGAAATGTGAGGCGGGGGCGGGTTGGGGGACACTGAGGAGAAAGAAAGGGGTTGTGGGAGGGGGGGGGGGGGGCTTCACAGGATGCCGCGACGAGGTTTGGAGCACAAAGCAGGATGAGGCGATAAACAGGCTGTTGCTTTTCCGCTTGCCTGCACACACTGAATCCCTTTTTTCCCTGTGTCTTTTAATGGGCCTCACATTAGCATCTGTTTAGCGTCAGCCTCGACATGGCCTGTGGAGGCTGATTAAAATAACCCAGCTATCACATAACATCCTGGCAGCGACATCAAAATACAGTCAGTCGCTGGAATATTTGCGGCGACGGACGCTGACGGAGTTCGCGCTGGTGCTCTGCAGTTCTGCTGTCAGAGAGATGTTTACTAGTTGCTTCTGTCGAAGCTCTGCTCCTGTGAGATTATGTGGAAAGATGTGAAGTTTGTTATGTTAGTAGCAAGTATTCAACATTAAGATTTGCTATGCAGCATATCAGCACCACAGTATACAATTTGGGAATTTCCATGCATGATTACTCTGGCATAACAGTAAGCACAATTAGACAATTTAAAGTATCTCTGTCCTTGAACTACTCCTTTTTTTATCGAATGCAGCTGTGTCCTTCCCTCATAAAAATGCACAATGGCAAAATCAAGCAGCATTGTGTTTCATGCCTAATTGGCTTAATTGGTTTCGAGACAGGAGAGCTTTACTGACTCACTGTGGGGCTCAGGGTGACGGAGCTGAGGGATTCCTTTGTTCTTATCACTACTGGACCTCGGCCAATCACCCGATCCCGACCGAGAGTGGAGCTTAAAAATCTCTTCATCATTGCAACTGCATTATATAAAAGTCCAAAAGTCTGAGACCATTTTCCCATTCAAGTGACTGGGAAAGTGGTCTTTTGGATCCCCCTGTATCTGAGCTTCAGCTGTTAAGGTTTAGTTTTTGAAAAGGGCCTTTTGTTCAGTGGGTAAATATTTTCTTGGTGTACAGATGTGACAGCACTGACAGTGACAGCTGAAACAGCTCTGTTAGTGTTGAGTTAAAGAGAAGCAGTTCCACATTCAGGACTTTGTCACTAATGTGAAACCATACAATCGACTCTTAGACTTGGCAAACTAGTAAAAATGTTCAGTTCTCAGACTCGAGACAGGAGTAATGGAGGAAGCATCATTCTAGATGATCAAATATTTACACATTGCACGTGTGTGTGTGTGTGTGTGTGTGTGTGTGTGTGTGTGTGTGTGTTGATTCCCTTGTCGTTTCATTTTGAGACAACAGCTGATTATCTATCACACTAAAGCCCCTGTCAGGATGTACTTTTTCTGCATTGAGCAAAATGTTATGTCAACATGCTAATATGCTCACAATGAGCATATTAGCATTAGCACACTAACATGCTGTTGTTTAACAGGTATAATGTTTTCCATGTTGACCATCTCAGTTTTTAGCTAATGCTATGTCAGTGTTAATGTTTAGTCCTGTTGTGTAGTTAGCACTAAACATAAAACAGCTGAGGCCAATGGGGATTAGTTTTGCAGATATTTGGTCATAAATCAAAATAGACAAATATAAACTATGACTGACGATGGCACAGGGTGAAAACTCAATCCAAGTTGTTGTGTAGTTGTTGTGTTGCTTCACTCCAGACAGCAAAGTCAGTCTCATGTTCGATGAAAAGGCAAACGATCACCAAGGTCATTAGGATTTATCCTGTGGGGGTCATAAATATCTGTACCAAATATGGAAATTTCATGGCCATAGGCTGCCCAGATTGAACTACTTTCTGCAGTTTTTTGGGGGGGCTACATAAATGTTCCTGATTCTATGTGGTTCTTTACATTTTTTCTTCCATATTATTAAAGAGAAATCAATCAAACAAGTAAAAACACAAATAGTTCTTTCAATATTCTTGACAAACCTCAACTGCAAACCCATAGTGCCACAGAGTTGAGAAGTGATGGGACATTAATTTTGTTTTCCTCAAAGTTGTAACGTCCAGAAACTTTCCAGAACTGTACTTAGAATATCATTCTGCAGTAGTTGTGGTTTCAATGGGGCCTTAGAGCCAACATCAATGACGGATCTCTCTCTGAAGACCCAGAGCTGAGAAAAATGCAAAGACACTGCTCATGCTAAAAGCATTCCCCCGTCTCTCAAATGAAAAGCCTATTCTTTCTCTCTCTTTCCCTGGTGCGATCAGCTGCCAAAACAAACTGAATGTAATAAATATGATCGATGGGATATCTGGTGCGGCTGACCTCACACCATGCGCCAGGGTCTTGGGAGCAGGTGCTGCTCAGATTTACAGCCCCCCCCCCCCCCCCGCCCCCTCCGCAATCTCCTGATATTCTCCCCTCTGTCACACAGACCCTGAGCCCTGCTGAGACTGAGTCACTGTGCTGAGCCTCCACAGCCCCCTACAGCTCATACTGGTCCTGCTCTGGCTGAATGTTAACATGACTATGCATGAGTCATATCACTACTAATAAAACCAGCAATGATTTTACAGATCGTCAAGCCGTCACTCATGGATGACAGTAATTAGAGTCATTTCTGCTGGGAGGAGTTCACAGGGCCGTCAGTAAGGTGGAGAAGCTCTCCTTATGTGTTTGCTCATAAAAATGGCTAATTGATCTGAAAGCAAAGGCACCTCTGGAAAAGAACACACAGACTATGAACACTGTTTTGTCAGACCTAATAACAGGGACGCTGCTGTGGGCGGGTTATTTAAAAAATCTTTAATTTATGAGGGAGCTAGTGTCTGTTTTTCACTTGCAACTAGGGTGAATTGTATGTTTCAGTTTAACAAGTTAATTATAACTTGTATACAACAGGTGCTTGTCGGGCACATGCGTCATGAATGTTTTGCTTTTATATCTTCGGGCAGAGAGAGCATGTGCACTATAGACTTGCTGTGGTCGAGCGGGTTGACCTGCTGGCTTCCCGCACACATGAACGCACTGTGATTAGATATAATTACACTTCCATAGGTTTAATCAGACCTAATGGATCAAATTCTGTGAATGCGAAGAGTCATTTTTCCGTGTTTATAATGCTGAGAAAAATTTATTCAGTGTCCCAGCTCTTTTGTCAAGATTATGGCCTCAAAGCACCACACTGTGGCTTATGTGAGAATAGTGTCGGTACCTGGGGGCATAGTATTGACACTATTGTTGCTGCATGGAAATTCTGTTCTCTCTAGACACTTTATGACGAGTACAACAAAGTGGTTTGACATAGATCATCAGAATATATTTTCTAATGCTCTAAGTCTGTGTAACTGCAAAGATGTTAGAAAATAGTATTAGTATTGGAAGACAGAGAGGTCGCAGATTACACAGCCAGTGTGTGAAATGTTAAATATATAGTCAGTGTAAGGGAGCCAAAACATTTTTCCCTCTCCCCTTTGAGATGGGGAAGAATGTGACACATTTACATCCTAAGTAAACAATCATACTCTCACTGAGAAATTAAAGTGTGTTTGACGGGGCAGGAGCAGCTGATTATTAGCACTTAGCAAAACCCTATCCAATCTTTCTCCCAATTATCATGAGGACACTAGAAACGTGAATCTGAATATTCTAATTTAATTCTCACATCATAGTCTTTGTGCTTTTGACCTCTGCGTGCTTGTGCTAACTCCCATCTCAAATCTTCAGTGCCTCTTGACCACATTACTCCACTTGCTATCCTGACAAGAATGGCTAATAGACCCATTTGTGGATCAGGGAGATGAAAAGAGATTGGATGGGGAAAAAAAAATCCTCTACTGGCCTCAGCAGCACAGAGGCTGTGGGGAAGATGCATGCAGGGAATTAGTGCATGGTTATACCTAATTATATCTCAAGTGAATTGCTCCTCCAGGCGTGGCCAGGGATCTTTCTCCGTTGTTGCACTGGTAGGGAATGAGTGCTGCTGCTGCAGTGGGGATAATGTGTGAGAGTGCAGCTAGCCGAACATGTAGCACCCTCTTTCCTTCCTGTTTCATGATTATCTGGGCACTAAGACTGATGAACACGAGTGAGGGTCGTGGAGATGTGACACACCGATGCTGTGGTGACTCTCGGGTAATATATGTGGGGGGTGGCACTGTCAAGGAAATTGGTTTTCAGGGTGGGGGACTTAAGGCCGTGCAGCACAACAGCCCAGTAATGAGAGCACAGGGCGAATAGAGAACAGAGCTCTCCATCTCTCTCATGGAAAAGCTGTTAGTGCCATGTATTTAGACACAGACCTCCACCTCAACCTCAATAAGGAGAAGACAGGCAGCCGATCTCCGCCTACTGAAGTTCACCTCAGTTCCCACTGAGGTCCAAGAACATGAAGACTGTGTAAGCAGCCTCTCCGTTCTGAAGCTACACTTGTGACCTGTTCTATACTAAAGTTAAAAAAGGATATTGATTCTCATTGCAGTATTAAATATGGTTAGATTTACCTTCCCTGTAGTTATGAAAGTGAAATGAGCTGATTTTTGCTTCTTGTTCCTCTTAACCTAGCTTGGCTGTGCTCAGGTGGATGTGATTGTTTCTTGTACAGCGAGTGACTGTGCAAAGCACAACATATCATTTAAAGTTTAAGTCGGTCAGGTTAATATATGAAGAAACTCAGAGGGAAATAAATATGGGCATAAATTATTCTCAGCGTTGGTGACAGACGTGTGTTTCATGATCTATAAATAAAAAACAAATGCATACAATGATTTGTGAGATTTATGGTGTTCACAACTGCATGCAGTCTGATCCACACACAAATAACAACCAATGTCAACAAATGTAACAATTAACTACATCTTGACTTGAACAAAAAAAAGTAGGCTATTTTACATACAGGTATATATTTCAAATGTATATATTATACTGTATATATATATATATATATATATATTTATATATATGAGTTTTTTACTTGTATTCACAGATTGTTAAATGTGTGTGTAAGCATTGTCTTATGTGTGGATTGGGTTACATTTGTGTGTACTAATACTAATGTCCACTAATACTAATACTAATAATATGTTGCTTAGTTATCTGGCATGTCAGTGCAGTCATGTGGGAATGGTATGGGAAAGAAAATGCAATAGCTCCACTTGCCTAAACATCCAGAATAATGGTGCAAATGCTTCAGTGATACATGTGCAGAGAGACTCGAACAGTTAGCAGACTTCAAAAGGATTGCCAAATTTCTGTTTGCTGACACAACAGTTGTTCACTTAAGTATACACGATTAGAATAACTGGATACGCTCTTGTATTTGCTCAACATTTTGCTTTGGAAACATTGAACAAGTTCTATGATACCAGAGGATAAAAGAAGCTGGAAGAGACATGCTTGTGTGTTTTTACTAATGCTGTTGACTGCTCTATTTGTTTTTATACTTATCTTTTAAATCTTTTAATTTTTCTCATTACTTTTTGGGGATTTTTATGTGTTTATTTGACAGGGACAGTGAAGACAGATGGGCAGTGTGGGAAAAAGAGAAGGGGATTTATATGAAGCAAATGGTCGGGCCAGTCTGGACTCGAACCGGAGACTCGCAGCTCAGGGCATTTACACCCACGTATGCACCCTCAGCACTCGCATGTCGGGTCGCCCCAGATGTTTAATTTTTCAGTCACAGCTGTGACCTTACAAAAACCAGTAGGTTCCCATCACCTATTACAAACACTCACAAGTGGCTTTGTGTATAGAACTTCGTGGCACACTGGATGACACATTCTTATGAAAGTATAAATAAGGCTTAAGGCTAATGTATCCTTTAGTGAAAATGTGTCATGTGACAAAGTGTCAGCTGACAGAACTGTGTCACACAACACTTTGTGTTCATTATTCAGTGATAGCAGACTGTGTTCTTGCTACAGCAGCTAGAGGTCAAGCTCAGCTGAGCTATTCTGAGTATATTCTGTAAGCAAGATGTCAAGATGCTTAAATGCTGGATATTTTGGAAACAAACAAAAAAAATGTTTAACCTTGTTTACAGGAAGGAGAAGGATTAGGGAGAAAAGGGAACATACATAAAAATGCATAATAACTGTTTTGGTGGTCTAATCCATCCCGGTGGTCTATGTATTAATCACCATGGTACTTACACCAGCCTGGTATGATTTTCTAAGTGAATACTCCTACATTCAATCACAGCTGTGTGAAATATGCAGTATTTTGGAGTCTGTGATGTCTGAGTCTTGGATGAAAGCAAAACTGACTGAGACACAGTGTTGAATCATTTATATCTTGCAACATGTCAACTAGCACTTTTCACTGAAGTATAAATTAGGATTGAGTGCTCATGGTCTTCTGTGTGTGTATGTGTGTGTGTGTGTACTGACACAGAACAGGAGAGACTTCAGTCAATAGCATCAGCTGCCCTGAAGGTGCAAATGTGAACAGTTTATCAAAGTTACACAAATACTGTCTTCATTTTTATCACTGGCTGTGCAGCTTTCATATTTTCACCATAGAAATGTGGAGTAAGAGCCTGCACTGCACTGAGCGTGACAATGGATATTCTCTATGCTATCTCTTAAACCTGTGATTTGTTCAGCAACATTAACCTCCCTGACTCCACAGCTCTTAGTTAGACTTGCTCACAAATGACTTGTCTATACATCCATCAGTACAGTTCAAGGACGACCAATTTGAGAGAAGATAAAATGCTGTATCACAGCAGTCTGGACCCCTTCCTTCTGTAGCCAATCAGTGATGACAGCGTGGCAACCTTCAGTTCCCTCACTTTCACCTTATCTTTATTTCCATAACCTCACAAACAGAGCAGCTCTCTGAAGTTCCCGTCCTTTGTGATCTATGGGAAACGCAATGGTAGCTGTCAGTGGAGAGGGAGGATACGAGCACTGATGTGCTCTCTGAAGTCACACTCGGCTTTAATGTCAAGGCAGAGGAACCAAAGACCTGTCTCCCCTGTGCGTTTGCCTGCCAAGCAGCGGCCAGCAAAGTGTAAGTGCAAGAGTTTTAGTGGGCCTCTCTAATCCACTGCCTTCACACAGGTCAGCCTCATTTATTATGAATGAAGTTCTGTGCAAAGCTCTTTGATATCAGGAAACAATTTAGATCTGGCTGAGAGTCAGTGTCTTGTGGGACCAATAAAAAACACTTTTAATGTATTGCAAGCTTCAGGTCAGCATGTGGTTCCTTATAAAATTCACAGTGGACTGTATTAGTCCCAGGAGACTGTAAGACATTACAATGTCACTGCCTAGTACTGCACCAGCTGGTTTTAGTTTTATATGAACTCAAGAATGTCAGGTTACTGTACTGGTTATATTGGTCCAAAGTTTCTGCCTCAACATCTCTATCCTGTATTTAAGATGCTACGACAGGCTACGAGGAAGAATGACAAGCACGTAGCACTCCTCTTCCTCAACGTCATGTGTAGAGCTTACTCATAAATCAATGCATCTCCATGAAGGTCACTGAGATCACATGGCAAAGACTCACAGAAAAAAAAAAAAGCACTGCTTCACTGTAGCACTTGAAGCTGCACTCCATTTTCACCTTAGCTAAAACTGGCAGCTGTCAAGTTTATCCAGTCAGCGAGTCATGCTCCCTGAAAATGGAGTCTTTGGCAGCCGCCCACTTTATTCTATCAGCGGCAGACTGAGGTATTAGGGCACATTAGTCTCATTTCCAATTCACTGACTGGGCCAGATCGCTTTCCTTCATTTTCATGCACAGATGGGATTAAATGGCCAGATTAAAGACGAACTCTTGGCACTGTCCACCGGACAGATTTATATCCTCTAAAGATGAACCCAAATGCAGTGAGGCAGATATGACACGATTTTCTTCTTTTAAAGCCTCAGTCAGAGCACGTGAAGTCTGTTAGCGACTGGGAACTGGGAAGATATGCTGACTCAGAGTTTAAATTTAAAGATTCAAGTACTATTATTTGATTGGGTTCAAACTTTTGAAATGTTTTGACGCTACTGATGAAAGACACAGTGTGATACTGATGATAATTGTGTGGTTTTGTCGGCTATTGTCTGAGTTTTAAGCAAAATAAACTCCAGATCTGCCAAGCTACCGCACACAGTGGTGAACATCACAGCAGTTTCAGCAACTCATTTGGACTTCCTTTGCACTTTCCTGAAGCTGTGCGAGGTCCAGTAAATCACCTAGAGAGGAGGGTCTCCTTAGTGCAACAACACACTGCGAACCCCCACCCACCCCCCACCCCTTCCCCTTCATGCTTCGTGCTTCATCAGTATTTCCCTCCAGACTTGATTTATTTGTGTGTGCTCGTCAGTCCCTCAGGTGAATACCCCCCTTTTCCGGCTCTTCATTTCCCAGCTCTATGGTCTGAGTAGATATATCAGCTACTTCAACTGATGCACTCAAAGTGGTTCTTTGTGCCTCCTTTTTCCACAGTTCTCTTCCCACACTCAAAACTGAGAAACTCTTCACAGCAGCCACAACGTGGAGATGGTGTTGAAATATACATCTGCCATGGAAACACATGTGGAAACTGGTGTCACACTGAAGCTTATTTATTCTGTCCAAAGACCTTTCAAATGTGGGATAATGTCTGATTGAAAAATGTAAACAACTGGCCTCCAGGTGCTTTTTGCAATCACTTTGATTGCAATTCTCAGCAATGACATGTATACTGAACAAAAATATAACTGCAACACTTTTGTCTTTACTCCCATTTTTCACGAGTTGAAATAAAAGATCTAAGGCGTTTTCTCTAAACACAAATGATACACACTGTGATGAAATCCTGAGACCCATTGTCATGCCATTCTTGATGTATCCGCCATCGCCTCATGTTGCAGCATGATGTACACAATTCCTGGAAGCTTTAAACATCCCAATTCCTGCATGGCCTGTGGAGTCACCAGATGTGTCACCCTGGGATGCCCTGGATCTGCGTTGATGCCACTATGTTCCACTTCTTGCCAATGTCCACCAACTTTGCACAGCCACTGAAGAGGAGCGAAGAGGAGCGGTCCAAGATGCCACAATCAACAACCTGATCAACTCTGTACAAAGGTGTCGCACTGCATGAGGCAAATGGTGGCCTGACTCTTTTCTGATCCACAACAATCCCCCAGGCATGCTGTGATGATGATTTTGGCCAAGGAGAAAAAAATCACAAACATGGGTTTAAACACATTTGTGAAGACAGTTTAAGAGAAAGACGCCTTTTGTGTGGTTAGAAAAAGTATTAGACCTTGAATTCCAACTCATGAAAAATGGGAGCAAAAACAAAAGTGCTGCATTTATATTTTTGTTCAGTATGTACAACAGGTTTGTGTACCTGGTGTGATAGACAACACATGCTTTCTGATTATATGTGAATGTATCCTGCTCCAGTGCAAAAGTTTGATCTAATGTAGCAAATAACCCAGAAACATTTCTTCACCTAGGATCAACTTATTATTTACGTACTATGTGTATGTATGGAACAATTTCACATTAAAGATCCCCTCCACTCATGTTTTAAATGTTCTGATTGGAATAATAAATTTATATCTGCGCCTCGATCATTGGAAAGTCCAGAACTATGAATAAATGCACAAACACTTGAAGTTTCCCTCTTCACTAAAAATGCATTCTGAGTCTATGTATGGGGCTTTCAAGTTTCCACATCGCACTTGTGAATGTTACATATTCAACCAATGATTGGCTCCAAACTAGCTGTGATGTCACAAAATGATGCTTGTAGGTAAACGACTTAAAGTCAGATTTAAATTTAGCACAGAGAAACTCGAATGTTAAACCATTCTGCACACACATACATCACTTGGCACCGTGAAGGTCAAACATCCAAGTGAAGTAACAAATAAGCAACACATTTGTGAGTTGAGGGGGAAGTGTAAAGTGTCATGGGAAAGCAGCAGCAGTACCTGTGTAGCCCAAAGAGTTGTCATCCTCATGTTCAGTGGTGGGAGCTGGTGTTGCCTCCTCGCTGACCCCTTGCTGAGCGACTCCCATCTCTGTCAACAATAACACCACAGGGACTGAGAACCCAGAAGTATTCTGCCCACTTTCCCCACCCACGGTCCAAACCTCTAGCCCTCTGCATCCTTGGAACAAGCAGAGAGCAAACACACTAAGAAGTGCCAGGTTCCTTCCATTAAAAATTTGTCTCTGACTGCAGAATTCAGACACCCACATTGCAGTAAACAACCAAGTATCCACAGTCTCATCGGTTGTGTATAATTCAGTCTGTGTTTCTGGGGCAAAATGAAATGATAATTTCAGACACGGCTCAATCAGCTGTTAGGTATAGATCCATTAAAAGGATGTGGTGGTGCAGTCTCCAGTCTTCAGCTTCTCTCTGTGCTCAGCAGGAGGTTGTCCTGCTGTCCCGTGTTCAGCTTGAGTCTAAGTGTGAGGGTGTCAATGGCCATAAGTGGCTGCACCCCTAAGGGAGCACATGGGCAGGACGGCAGGACAGAGGAGGGAGGGCCAGGGCGCACACTGCATGATTGACAACGCCACTCTGCATGCACATATACACTGTGCACACGGTCCTGATGCAAATACAATGATGCACCATTAATTGCTAATCAGCTACTTTTGATTCAGGTTCGTCTTTGTGCTTGTGTCTTCTTCAGTGTGACAGGTTGAGTGTGTGTGACAGGCGGCGTGAGGGCGGGACAGTGGGGGGAGGCGAGAAAAAGAGAGGCCTGCAGGGCTGACTGGATGTGGCTTTTGGGGGAGATGGGTGGCCAACTGTGCGCTTATGAGGGCTCTGTGTGAAATAAATCAGACTCAGCCGTGCCCTTTCTCTTTGTGGGCCACTGACAGGGGGTTAATGTGGGCAGGGTGGTTGGGGTGGGGACGTAAGAGGAATCTTAATCAAAGTGCATCCAACCCGTTTCGCTAGCTGAGTGGCAGTCTGTGGAAAGTATCTGTTTCCTCAATGAGATCTGGCATCACTTCTGATAAATAGCAGACGGCCGGAGAGAATTGTTCATTGGAGAGTACTTTAGATCACCGGAGTGCGAAGAAGAGGGCGACCCATCATTTCATCTGTCCCGCCCACCATTAGAGAATTGACAGCATAAATCAAAGCAGACTTTGCAAACACAGTGATGACCCCAAACCCCCCACTTTACAACAGCTTTGGACACATTAATAACAGTAAACACAAAAAGACATTCAAAATGTAGTGATCATGTCCTGTGCTGCTCCTGTAGTGCTGCAATTAATGTAACAGTTAAAGGATCTCATGCTGGGCCAGAGCTATTATCTGGCACGTCGCTCTCCCGGTCTGTTTTTCCAAACAGCAGCGTCTGACAGACAGCGCGACAGGAGAGCAGGGCCTCTTGTGTCACACTAAAATAACCGTGTCGGTTACTCAGGCACATGCACATGAAGGAAGCGCGATGATGATGATGATGATGATACACACAACACATGAAATGAAAACGTGCCCGACACGAAGAAACACAGACATCAATCAGAGTCTGATGCGCAGTCTGACACTTGCAGCGTGACACCAGCAGGATGTACAGTACGTGGCGCTCTCAAACTGTTGTAAACAGACAAATTAAACACAAATGCAACATCTGCGTCTGACAAAATAGTAGTTTGGCACTGACAAGCAATTAAAGGCTGGAACAAGTGTGTTCAAAAATAAGGAGTCCTCTTTTTTTTTTGCAAAAACACACAGGTACTACAGCTAACAACCATTTCCAAACTACAGCTCATACAAGAGCTGTATGTTCAGCAGTCTGACACAGTGTAGTCTCATCACAATATATGTTCAGCCAAAGAATGAAAGAATGAGGTTACATTTTGACTTCGGAAATGAATCATAATAATAATCTTAACTCATTTTGTCACTATCCTGTAAAAAACATGTATCTCTAAAACATCAGTTTTATATGAGGTAAGAAAAACAGCGAGTTTTCAGACACTTGATAAATAGTAGAGTCCTCATCAAAATTAACAATGTTATTATAATTAATTTAATCCATTTGTTAATAGGATACAATTTTTGACAAAGTGTATATTATCTGTTTTGTCTGCAAGCCCTGTAAACTGCATGTGGCCTTTATGTCTTCATGTGGACTCTCCCTCTGTCTGATTCCCTGGGTGGTCCACAGTCAGAGGTCCAATTAGTGACCACTTCAGAGCTCATTAACAGGTGGCGTACCCAGCTGCCCCTGGGGCATCAGGATAGAAAGTCGGGACCTCAGAGTTGCCTCGCTACCCCCTCTTAGCCTCAACACAGCCCCTAGCCCCGGCTCCCATGTTGGCTAATTAATGGGGCACATGTGCAGATAACTGACTGCTTACCAAAAGATACAAAGGCAGGGCCTGTCCCCCCTCCAGTCATTCCTCCTGGGCCCCAGACGATAAGTCCTGGCCTCCAGGCCCTCCACAAACATGAGAGCTTGGCCATAGGCCTTTCTTTATGGAATAATCCACAGTGCGCCAGGCAGGCTTTTGGCTCTGTTTTCATATTGTAGTCATGAATTATGAGGTTGACTGGAACTAGATTTGACTAGAGTGGGTGTTTGCAACACTGTGGACGGATGTGGACCCATCAGCGCTTTAGCGGCTATACAACCTGACATGACAATAAAACTGATGTCTAACTTATTGCCCTTGTAGTCGAGGTTGTTTAGTTTGACAAACGCTGGGAGCTCTTAATAGACGTGAATGAAGGAGCTTGAGAGGCTAGCTGTTGTCTCATTGTTATCTTGTCATGTATTGGCAGCAGCGCTCCGGCTGCCATGGCGGCTCGTATTAGTGATGGATGGATTTAAAATGACGAGTGTGGGGAGTCTGACTCTGGGGCTTGTTAACAGGACTGATTGATTGTTTGCTGTAGGACAAGTTCCTTCACACAGCCAGATCAGAGAGGCGGCATATTTCTGTAACATGACCTCAAGCAATTTCAGTGATTAAATTGGTTTCTTGGAAAATGTTCTCCCCTAACATCTGTTTACTTTTTGTCTGATGATGGAAAGAAAATATGAACAGCCAGCAAGAATGCTAATTGTGGGACAAAGCCGATGAGATTTCACCTCTTACATTTGCAGCCTCCATTCTCAAAGCTGAATGTTTAAATGAGGTTTCTGCTCCTGAGAAGCAACCCCATGATAAGACAATCTTAGTCGTATCTTCATCATTTTAGATCTGGATTCACTAGTCTTCAACATTATTAAACACAGACAAAGGGAGACAAAAAGTCTTGCAAAAAAGAGTCTTTTTCAGCAGAAGCCAGTCTGTCTGCTCCACAGCACCATTACACTCATTTCCATTTTGATTACACTTTCTTTGTTTTCTGCATGACTAATGGAGTCTTAATCAGGCCTTGAGATAATACATACATATGCAGTGAGCACACACTGCTGGAGAGAAAAAGAAAAGGACAATGTCAAAGTGGAGTAGATTTTTTTTGTCTATAACTTCTGAAATAACCCTCTCTCTCAAAAAAAAAGGTAAGAGCAACATTTAACAACAAAGTCAGCAGTTAGCTTAGCTTAGCACAAAGACTGTTAAAAACATTCGCACCACTGCTCACTAGTTTAGAAGTGAGTTCCTTGAGCCTCATTACTAAACTAGTGAGCATAGTGATGACAAGGCCCCAGGAGGTTACTGCTACTGGCCGAGAAATACTCAAACACAACCTCCTGCATCTTGTCATTACTGCTGGATAGACCCAGGCTAGCTGTTTCCACCTGTTTCCAGTCTTAATGCTAAGCTAAGCTAACCGTCTGTAGCTTCATATTTACTGTATAGCTATGAGAGTGGTATCAATCCTCTTATGTAAAGGATATTTCCCAATATGTCAAACTATTCCTTAAAAAGAACTGGATTCACAGTGTAAAAAGTTGTGCTGCAGCTGTCGTTGGACAATGGAGCAAATAACACACACTCACTCTCATACACACACACACACACACACACACACACACAGCTCTGCAGACTGAAAAAAAATCTGCCCTCACTAACAGTGTAAAATATATTAATATCTAATTGATAATTAACTTCAAGCATGAAAGAATTACTATTCCTGAGTCATGTGCTGTAATTTATATACCATCATATAGATAACTGTGGGATAGAGTCCGACCTAAAATATACAGTGGGGCCCAAAAGTCTGAGACCAATGGGAAAGTGGTCTCAGACTTTTGGACCATGGCAATAAAAAGTCCTATTTACGTCTGCATGTCTGCATTATAATTACCAATTTATTTAGCAGTTAAAACATAAAGACTGACTTATTAGTATGCTATAAAAATAAGCATGACTCACATACTGGAAAATGATAGACACATTTTATGTGTTTTTTCAAAGTGCATGCATTACTGAAAGCATAAGTAGAAGAAAGAGCAAGAGAGGGAGAGTTTTGATTATAAGCCCCAGTTTAACTTGACACACTCTGCTATTATGTCTTCAGCTGCTATTTAAGATTCTACTCATAACTGTGACAGTGACAAAATGCAATAATTAGGACTGTATTAGTTCCCATGGGTGAACTGCAGTGAAAAGAACATTTTAGCAAATGTTAACATCAACTTATTTTACAGACATTTTCCACAAAATCATCTGACGTCCCGAACTGTTACACTTTCACTGCTCATTGCTGGAGGAAACATTAGTGCAATGACAAACAGTTAACTATTCTGATCAGGCTCGCCAACTTCTGAGTGAGTGGATGCACACAGGATTTTGCTGTCGTCAGTTCCTGCAGTTGTGTGTATTGTGTCTCACCCCAAAACACAGTTTGGTTGGTTACAAAACCCACAGCAAATAACATGTACGTCAATCCTCAAAGCTGGAATGTGTCTTGTCTCTGAATCTCTGAATGCATGATCGGTTGATTGTGGTTAAATAAAAGGGCAAATGTCAAGGAGGAAAGATTTGCTTGGAGGGCATCAGCAACCAACCACAGAAAGACAAACAGAGAGACAGTTCCAGGACAAATAGTGGCGCTTGGCTCGAAGGGTGCTAAATATTGCATGGTCACTTGACTGAACTTCTGTGCAATCGCTCAGTGGTGAGCAGTCTCACAGTGAGTTAGCAGCTCACACTGTTGCTGTCACAGCTGCTGTCAGGGCAGTCTTATCCCTGCCAGCATGTTAAATTGAAGGAATGGCTCTTATGAAACACTTTACACAGATATCTTGTTCCCACACCTTTACATTATGCAACACATTATTATTATGCTTACTTCAAACTTTGCTTCTCAGCTTTGGTGAACAACACTGATGTCAAGTATATTCAAAGCCTGCGAGGAGTCTGACCTTACTCTGACACCCCGGTGGAGCTGAGGCAAGCATCCTCCAAGCTGCCAAAAAGCCCAGATGTCCATCTCCATGGCACTGGAATACTTTTTCTGGCCAGAGAGAGACAGACTGAGTGAACGGGAACGGAAAGGGAGCGAGCAAGAGGCTTTTCTTAGGTAAGAAAAATGAGGTCTTTCAAGGACTTAAAGTGCTATAGCCAAGGTGAACAGCCTCTGAATGCCTGTTATGTTTCACTCTGTTCTGGCATTTGCAGCTCATGGTCATGACTCATAAGCAGCTTGTCAGCACCCACGCCGCCAACAGCCGACAGACGAGTGACCTTCTGTGACATCTCACTGTAAAAGCTGCTTCCTGAAAGTACTGTAACCTGCATTCCCCTCAAAGGCTGTGAGATTTATTTGCATATGGGGTCGATTTGACCGAGGAGTGACAGCTGATACTTTTTTTTTCTTTTATTCCATAGCCTTTTCTGAAAACATTCACCATTGTCTCCACTACCCCAATTACAAAGAGGACAAGAGATAAAAAGAGAAAAGGAAAAAAAAGTCATTTATATGAGGAACTGGATGGCAAATGAGTTCAGGGGGCAGTGGAGCAGATAATTCAGACCTCATTTCAAGGCTGTGGCACATTAATGACGAACTGCAGTGATGGTACCTCTCCCTGCTCTTTGGTTTGTGTAATCAGGCACATGTGCTACAAACATAAACACACACATACACACACAAATTCAAAGGGAAAGGAAAGAGCCCTCAAACTGAATTCACATATGTTTTTTGTATAATCTTTGAAAATTCCATCAATATCTTAATGTGAACAGTTTGTTCCCAGGCCTACAGACCAAAATCCAATCCTCTAATCTGTCATCCCTCCCAGCAACATTTTCTGGAGCTGACAAAGTCAGCCTTTCCAGGCACGGGGACATTTTCTCTTCAGCTGTTAAATGAGACGTATTCCACAGTGGTGGCAACTGTTTCTACCAGTAAATGTCTCCATAACCATCTGACTTCAGACTCCAAGACTTCTTTATGTATTTAGAATTTAACTGTCCTGGTTAATCTGCAAATTGTGTTGAACATGTATATGTTAAGTAAATATGCAAACAGTTGATAGTATTTTATCATCCCCAGTTCACCTGTGTCCTCAGTGCCTGACAAAATGCCTGGTAAATGTCTCCAGGCTGTTTGTGCCATCACTGTGAGCCAAGGGGAATTCTGCAACTTTTTAATTAGAGATCCAGAGAGGGGGAAAAGATCCAGCAGTGATGCATAACCTTCACAGTCTTTGATGTGATGACACCCAGCTTTCAGTTCACCCCGAGAGCACCTATTAATCTACTTCTTCTCTCAAGCTGTGTTATGGCCAAAACAAATGAGCAAACATTAAACACACCTTGGTTTGGCGGTGTTTCTTTTTTTCTTTGTTTGCTGAGCTCCGCTGACATGAAAAATGGCTTTCTCCTCATCTCCACACACAAAAACAAAACTGACAATCGAGCCCCTGTTGAAGAATACACCTATATATACATTTGTTAGCAGAATTTCTTCAACTCTAGGCTCTCTCTCTCTATATTTTTTATGAGAGAGGTGAGGTCTCTCTATGTATATTTAAATGGGTGGTGACTGTCGCTTGGCAAGAGCTTCAGCCATCGCTGTCTTTATGATACCAGAGGTTATAATAGGCCCTCTGAGCAGCACTAAGTCTTCAGGGCAGATTGGAGGCTACAGTGAGCTGCTACTGGAAAGTAACAAGACTGGCTGGGGCTAGCAGGTTAGCATGCCAACTTCAGTAGAAGAAAACAAGTGAAAGAGACACGAGTTAACACTGGCATTGCTCTCCACTGCTGGAGACTAGCTCGTGGCTAGCAAAGGAATGAAGTTTGATGCTAAACTCACAATGTTTCTTCTGGACTGGTAAGTAAACAGCTATTAATGCTAATATTGGCTATGTAGCAATAGCAAAACATACAAATAGCCCTTTTATTAACATAAAGACAAAAACAAAAAAACTTTTAAATCTACAAATCAATGAAAACACTTTGATAGATCAAGAGAAAGCAGTTCAAGATAGTACAAATGACAGATTCAATTTCTGTACAATGAAGTTGGCTTTAAATCATGCAGGCTCAACTCTAAGTTAGATGTGTGTTAGACGTACCTTCATGGTAGTAGATACGGATGTTTTTACCGTCTTACAATGTGCACCTTTAACCTTGTATGTTCCAGCTTTAATCCATCTACATATCACAATACTAACATGCTGACTGCACCAGTGACAATGTCTTGATATTTGGCAGGTATAACATTTATATTAACACAATATTAGTTTAGTATGTTAGCAAGCTAGCATATGCTAATTAGCCCTAAACAAGTACAGCTGAGAGTCAGCAACAACAGAATTGGACATTCGGATAGCGTTTGACCCGGTGACAGCACTAGATACAAAATTAAGGGATCATCAAGTGAGTGAGTTTTGGAACATGAACGTACTAAATTTCTTGGCAATACATCCAATGGGTATTGAGGTATTTCATGCTGAACCACAGATGTTAGCCTCATAGGGGTGCTGGAGGAAAAGTCAGTCTATCAACAGTGTCATTACAATATATCATCTGGAAACCATGAACGTCTATTCCCAATTCCATGGCCTTTCTATCCAGTAACTGTTGAGATATTTCATCCAGGATCGAAATGGTGGACTGGCTTACGCTGCCATCCATAGCCATACGAGTGTCACTAAAAATATAGAGCTGACAAACACCTACAAGTTTCCTCTTTAGTTCAGTCTTACCACTAATAGTCACTGTCTAATGCAGGAGCCTGAAACTAGTGCTCAGATGATAAAAAGTAATTCACAATTGCACCACAGATCCTCTCTGGTTTTGTTTAGAAACATGCAGACAAGACATTTTGCACACAGCAGTTTAGTACTGACTTCAAGGTACTGACTCTGTTCATTTTCCTGTGTTTGCCTGTGTCACAGTTCAGTCACCATCTGATCTGAAGTCAAGCAAATTGAACAAACAGCAGGCGCTATCTCGCTTTCCCAGCCTCTCTCTCCCTCTACACACATATATACACACACACAAACACACACTCTTTCCACCATGGATTGGTGCTTGTCAGGGAGGAACATGTGTATGCTAATTTACCAGAGCACACACTAACTATTCACAGTCCAATGACAGAGCGTAGATAAACCAACTTATGCTCTCAATATGTTTAGTTCTGATTAGAAGAGATGGAAATGAGGCCCTGAGAAGATGTGTGGTGAGAACAGTGGAGGCACGTGGCCAGTTTCACAGCACTCCTGAAGAGAAAGCTAACAATCTCAGCAGACTGCCAGATCAATACTGGCAGCTTAGGCAGCAGAGGCGAGGCTGTGCCAGGATCTCAGCGCTACATGTCCACAGATGTGCAAAGTAGCAGATGAGACAACAAGGGGAACAGAAAGACGGTCCAGATCTGCAGGCTGACATGACAAGCATCGCTCCTCTGTTGTTGTTCTAAATTACATTAGTTTACAGCTGGGAATGTGGATGAAAGTAAGCCTGTGGCATGGCTTTGATTCTGGTCTATGTGATACTGGATAGGATAGTCAGACACTTCTCAAGTGTGTCAAACAGTCATGGAGAATATGTGAGATGATATATATATATATATATATATATATATATATATATATATATTTTTTTTTTTTGGTAAAGAAAACCCAGGGATTAGTGTTTCAAACATCCACTAACTCACTGGAAAGGAATGTAAGAGAAGTTGTTGGTGAGCCAGCTGAGATTAGACCCATTCACTGTCCTGTCTGTTGTTAAGAGAATGCCTTTGGCATTGTCGTGCTAAGGGAAAAACAGGTGATGTGTTAAAATGTACAGAACTGAATTTCTTTTGATGGCTTACGATGAAAGAAATATATTCTGTATTACCTAAGGCAAGTTTTGAGTCAAATATCTTAAGGATGAAGGCTGGAGCAAGATTTATAATGTGAGAACTCGCTGTCTGCTTCCTCTGACAGGTTAAGACACATGTTCTCCCATGGAACTCACAGAAACACTTGTAAAGCAGTCAAGTATATTTTGTTCAAATCATCCAGAGGATTTAAAAAAAAGAGAGATGTCAACCCAGCTCCCCCCTCAAAGCTCCTGTAAGAAAATGACTATTACTGAAGAGATTGCAGCTGCTGACAAAATGACCTCAAATCTGTGATCTTTCGTGTAGTCCTCCAAGTGTCACCTCATTAAACCTTCCTTTCACCTGATATCATTCCAGCGGTGTGAAGACATAATTATAGCTTTTATATAAAACACTTGAGGATATTTAATTTGCCCATTTCAATACACAACTCTTCAGTAGGAATGTTGTGCAATTAATTCTCAAGGAAATATGTCTTTCAAGATATTTATTACCTCCTAACTTTCATTATCATAATCGTCAATGTAATATAAATTGGTCTGCAGCTGTGAAGGGAGCATGAAGTGTGGGCACAGGATCTCTCTATACAGACATACAGACTGCTGAATGAGTCATTTACAAGTGACTATACAGAAATGGACAGATACCAGCTGGGCTATCCAAGCCAATAATTCATATGGAAATGACATCAGGAGGGGCCTCGTGTGTGAACATATGAACTGCAGTTGTGTTGACTGTTGCTGACTTCTCTTATTGTGTCACTCTGCTGTCTTGATCATCTTCATGGGAAAATTATTTCCTTATCGTGTGCTCTCAAATCAGAAACTCTTGAAATGCAGAAATAACTTCTGCTATAACCTGAAGAAATGATATCACATTAATCATTTCCAAGAGCTGCTAGTGTCAAATCAACCCTGCAACAGGCTTCTCAGGCATGATGGTTTTCACTCGCTACGGAGCAGTGGTGTCACATGACACAAGTGTCGAGGCATTCGAGAGCCAGAGGCTGTGGGAATCAGATCGTAAATCCAGCAAAGGCCAGAAACGCAACAAAAGACAAAGTGCAAAGACTCCACACCTCCCATCAAGACCTCAAACAGCCCCTCCTTCTGTCACACCTTCACCACACAAAAATCTGCCAAATTTATTAGAGGCAGGTGACTTTCTGGATTGCAGCTACAAGGTGCTACAGCGTGGGGTATTACATTACCATCTGTTTGTGTTAAGCTTAAATGCATCAAAAATCATTTTTTGTATTTTTATTCCAAAGAGACTAGTCATTCTGTCCTTGAATGATGAAGCTGTAAAAAAGGGGCTGCACAGAATACAAGGCCCAATGCAATTGTTCATGCTTTATTACAGTAAATCCACAGCATTGTGAATCACACAAGACATCGACAACATTTTTGTTACATTCATGCGTTTATGAGGGCTACGGGGGGGCGGGGACGAATGCCACGATGTCAGACATCTGGTGGTAATATGTCCAATAGTGCCTTCATGTGGCGTGAGACTATTTCTGTGCTGCTGTCCTGCTGCAGTGCTGCATTCCTAATGCTGCGTAGGTCAGTTTGAAACATAACAGAAGAGCGTGCAAAATTAAGTAAGCACATCAAACAATGTGGTAACGCTGTGTAAAAGAAATGCAGAGCCCAAACGTATGGCACTTCAGATAATCACAGTCGTTTCTTAATCCACCGTTTTTTCAAAATGAAGAGACAAAGAGACTGCTCAGTTTAATAACACCAGCCTCGTCTCATTCCAGATTTCCAATTAGCAAATTAATTAGAGGGGTTCATTTCAGGTTTTATGGTGCGAGGCTCCACTGTCAGTCTTCATTAGTGCTGATTAGTGCCACTGCCAGGGCTGGCCTCTAACTCAGTCATAAGTTGTGGGTGATTCCCTTTTGGTCCTCCATTCACATTGCAGCCATAAAAGCCAGCGATATATTGCTATCTTGACATTACAGTGACGCCGTTACAGCAAGTCAAGCCCATCTCATTTTACCACTTATTTCCGGCGACTTTAAAAATGTTAAAGCTGAAGCTGGAGATGAAATACTTTGAAGTGTAATTTTCTGTGGTTTTGCATTTTATGTCTGCTACACATGCTGAGAGCGGAGCTCAATTTAGCATTAGGGATGTAACCTAAACTCAAACTGGGATTGTGCATCCCCCTCACTGATGCCAACTGACATCTCCTCTCTGTCTGTGTTGTGGAAACAGATGGTTCAAATATCTTTGCACAGATGCAAAACACAAGCGCGCAGTTAACCAGTGTTTTGTGCGGAATGTATTTCCATCGTGACTGATGCTGGTAGACAGAGCTGGGGATTGTTGTGAGGAAATGATGTGTGCAAACGCTGTGTCAGCGACGGAGGGATGCTGATGCACAGACCCTCTCAGTTCCCACCATGGACGACCAACCACTGACACAGCTGGATTGCGCTTAACGCTGATGTGGATATGCCACAACAGCAGCCATGCAGACAGCAGAACTGGAATAGTTATTAAGCTGATTTACAGCAGGAGCAAGGAAATGTTTTTTTATTTGTTCATTGCTGGAAAAGATTCTAAAAGTCCCAAGGAAAAAGGTATAACCATTTAGCCATATTTGTTTGTACTTAGATAAAGCCTTTCATTACAATTATTCTCTATTTCTGTGTGTGGATCATATCACATTGGTCCAAACACCATAGTCACAAAGCAGGAATTTCCCTGCTCCTGTGTGACCAGAAGCAGCAACAGCCTTTTCTGCATACTTGCTCACAATCCTCTCAGCCTCTCATGATGCCTCTGGTCAATACTGTGACCAAAATGTGTCTGAGAGAAGCAAAACAACAGAGTGCCTTGGGCGTAAAGATGCCCTGCTCTCTGGAGGTGTTAGGCCTCTCCTATAATTACCACTTCATCAGTGAAGTCAAGGGAAAACAGTGGCTCCAGCGGATTTTCGTCTGGGATGGTAAACAGCTTGTCCCGTCTTTGCTGTGGTTGAACGATGGGCTTTGCTGCTGTCAGCCAGACAAACCGCCTGACCTATATGTGAGCCTTTACGTCTGAGTGCCCCACAGTATGTATTTCAGGAAACCAAGCATGGCCGTCTCTCCGGCATAAATGACACTGACAAAGACTTTAAACTGAACTCATTCTGTCAGACGTGAATATTTCAGTGACTATGCCGACAACTATAGAAAGAACTGAAGCATTGCCTTCAAACAATAGCAGGAAGCATAGGACTTTTTAGCCATCTACATTTTTCCTTTTCCCTTGTTCACCTCTTCACTTTGGTACTGCCAGATTTCTGGTACTGCAGGTCTTGTCATTGCTTACTACACTGTTGGCCTTTTTTTGTGACTTTCCAGTAGGAAGACTGATCAAGCATAACAGGGTTCACACTGAACCCTGACCAGCCAGTATGGCCAGTGCCGGAGGATACTACTGTATATACTGTAATTACACTATCAGCAGCTTTTTTTCTTTGATTTTAAAATAGGTACAATTATTTAACACATTTAGCTGATTCTGATCAGATGTTGTACCATAGGAAACAGCAAATCATTGTTTGGTAGCTAATTCATTACCACAAACTTAATTAATACATTACAATACAATACTTTAATACATACATTAAACATGATTCGCAGCCTACAACGTTCTGCTGATCAAACTACCAAAACTTGTTCAACCTCATCATATTTTTATGTTGAATTTCAACTGAGCCTATTATATTTAAAAAGCCAGAACAACTAATTCCCACACATTTGCAATCACCTCACTTAAAAGTGTTGCCAGCATGGCATTACCATTATGCATTATCTACACCCAACCAGTTGTGAGTCATTACGTAGACTGTTAACTTCCAACTACATTGTTTGAGTATCAGCCGAATATATATCTGGACAAATAAAATTAATAACTAAATATTAATGGCAGCCACTTAATATCATTTCTGCTATCCATTTTTCAAATCGTTTATGAATACGGGCTCATTATGTTATGCAAGTGTGACTGTGACACAGTTTCTCAGCCTGAAACATGACAGAAATGCCCAGAGTAGTAAAGTGTAGACTAAGTGAAAGGCGTCTAAGTAACAGATGTCAGGACTAAACACAGAACACAAATCCAAAAAAGCATGTGTTTTTTTCTTCACATTTTATATGTCTCAGATCCAGATGTGGAAACCCGGGCATTTGTATGTGCAAACATTTGCCTGTAAAAACACTGAAGTGAAAGTGGCGTGAAAGAGAAGGAATAAAACATCAAGAAGTGGCACCATTTGATTTTTAACCTCTAACGACCTGCTTCACAACTTAATGACCCTTGACCTTGCATATCCTCAGAAACCAAGACCCCTCTGCTTTCACTCTGGCCCACGCCTGTCAGAGCTACATATTTATGAACCATGTCTGATCACAGTGTCCACCTGTTTTTTCACTTCTCTCTGCTAAAAAGTTTCAATTTGACACATAATTCACACCATACAAGGTTTTATTGTCTATGTGAATGCAACAAGATACCAAGTGCTGCATCTTTCAGCACAACATCCATAAAAACATGCTGACTTTCTTTGCATGACTCTAAAGTCAGCAAGAAGTAGCCTCACAACAGGGATAGATGATGCATTAGTCCTCTGTGAAAGTGAAACACCAATATTTCTAGTTTATTTTTCACACATACTGAGAGAGTCTTATATTTTGTGCACTATAGTAAGATGAATGTTCAGATATTACTGACACCGAGGCCCTACCATCCACACCATCTCCCTTCCCCTGCCCACCACACCACTAACCAACCCTCCACAGCACTGTCAATGACCTTGTATTTGATATGCAGTAATTGAGATTCACATTGTTACCTAATTAAAATAGTCTGACCCTCAGAAAAGTACAGAATGTCCTAAGTAAAAAAAAAAAAAAAAAAAACAGCCAGAAAGAAGACAACATCTGGGCCTTGGTGCTCATTAACACCTCTAATAGTGAATTAGAGCGTGAATATGAATTTTTTAATGAGTTTTTAAAATAAGATAGAATATTAAATAAGAAATATTAAAATATTACACATGGAAGAGTAATGTAAGATGGACATCTGATTACAGTAAGAAGAGATTTGGGCCCAATGCTCATGGGAGCTCTATATACATCTTTTATACACAGTGAGACATGCAATAATTGCTCCACATGCCTGCGAGGGTCTACTGGTTTGGGCCATGTTTCTGATGACAGTGTGTCTGTGGTGAAGACTGTCTGGACTCCATCTGGCCTCTGACCCAAACCGCAGGATTCAGTCCACAGCTCATTAGCACTCATTCATTCACTCCAGGGCTTGGATGTGACTGTTGCCATCTACTGGATACATGATTTCATGTCCCCTGCAATGGAAAACAATTTACACTAGCTACAGCTAAAACTGCTAAAACTAACTATTTACAGTGCAGTGTTGGTAAAGTTTCAAACTTGTTCATAAGGAGGTCTCATCAAGTCGGGCAAATGAAACCAGAGACTTATCCAGGCCAAAACCTACTGTCTGTACAACTACACATCACTAGATAATCTGGCAAGACAGTCTTCCAGGCAGTACTATTTTTGTCACACAAATGTAGTACATGACAGTATGGCACTACAGCAGTCTTTAGTTTCTTGCAGGAATAAACAGCAAAGATCCAAATTCTAAACAGCATCCATGGAAAGTCTGTGGTACATCTGAAACAAATACATTTTTTGTGTTTTGTACTACATTCTGAGAGACAGACAGTCATATTTCTGTGGCTTCTATTAGCATCCAGAGCAGAGTAAATCAGCAGTAAATCCTATAATCTTCCTCATCCATCACAAGGAGGAGACTCTGACAGGGAGAAGACCCAAAACCCCAGCAATCAGCACGAGGCATGCGGTCTGTTCTGTGGACTTGTAAGAACAAGCTGGACCAAAGCTCATTGTTATGCATGAATATTGTAAATATACTGTATTAATTATAAATGATGATGTCATTTTGAAACAGGGTCAGCCCATCAGCTTGCAGCAACACAACTAACCCACTCCTGAGGAGTCCCTCTGATTTGTCCAACACATTGTTGTAAAAACTAGGAAAGCAGAGCATAAAGTTGCAGATGTTAAAGGAGGTATATGTAAGTATTTATAGTTTAAAACAATCAAAAATTAACTAAGATTATCAACAGAATGTGAAAAAATGAGAGTTTAAATGCTATGTCAAAGACATCTATGTATTGTGTTGTAAAGATATCCACTGAAGTTAGCATACTAACCTGCTATCCCTGGCCCATCCCATCTTGTAATACCACTTTGTACCTCAGGAGACAATAGTGAGACACTGTAGAGCCCCATCTGCTCTCAGTCCAATATGATGAAGTGGCACTAACTGGGAGAAGGCTAGAGACCTTTGTTGTAGCCATCGTCTTTTAGCTGCTCTGACTGCTCCGCCTCTTCCTCACATTCCTCCATCTCTTGTGGCTCATCCTCTACTCTGGCCACCACTACATCTTCCCTGTCTCTCTGACTGGGCAGACTGGGTGTGAAATCATCACTGTCAGAGTAACTGAATGTTCACATACTCGCCCCAAATGACAGGTAGGCTACACAGAGAGGGCTGGGAAAAACTTAATCGATCTTCTGACGTCCCACCGATGCAGCTGCCCACCAGGATTTGTCCTGCTATGCCTGAGGACCAGTCTTACAACCAGTCTTACATTTCTTATGATAGCGGCGGACCCCCCAACTTTCTAGAAATATGCTTCCCCCTATTTTGTTATTTGTTATGAATTTGACAATTGAGTAATTCTTACACATTGTCCCTTTAAGGAAAGGATTGTACAGGGAAACATATCTGTTGACTTGAGGAGACAACTGGTCACTACAAATAGAAAATGTAACATTTTACTTATCATCTATACACACTCACACGTACATACATACACTTAAACACCTGCACTAATCCTGTTTTATGTATTAGTTCTACTGTGGGTTCATGTACTGGCCAGTGTATGTGTGTGAGAAAGAAATGCTGAGACACAGAGATAGTGTGTCTACATAACCTATAAAAGTGCACATTGTGCTCTGCCAGAGAGAGGTGCTCTGCCTTGCACAGTATAAGAAGAGATTTAGTCTCAGGTAGCAAATAACAGCCGGTGACATTATCACTTATATCAGCAAGCCCTCACGCATATCACGATGTTCTTTGTGGGCTGCCAAATGGAACATTTGTGTGCAGACTGCAGCATGCCACATCCAGTATCCAATAGATGAGCGAGATAAACCCATACACATTTTTATAGGTAACGTTTCGCATTTTAGTGGTTATTTCAGATAAAGACTTTTTTTTTTATAGATGTATATATATGCAGGATAAGGTGACAAGATTAGAAAACATGAATATGACACTGCCACAAGAGAAAGGTTGCAGTGATTATATCATAACATGGGCTGGGATGAAATACAAAAAGAAATGAATGAGGCAAATTTCAGTGATACCAGCATTTGATTTTTATGTTAACCAGAGCAGCATCTTCCAAAATAGATTTGTTCCTGTTCAAAGTCATGCATAGACAAGAGGAAGTACAGTAATAGGAACATTTAAACCTGCATTAAAGGTGCTATATGTATGTATTTCAGATTGAAAACATAACTGTTTTGATGTTATGTCAGTTTTGTGTTATAGAGATATCTACTGAAGTTAGCATGCTAACCAGCTAGCGCCAGCCCGTCCTGTCCCAAAATAGCGCTGCCCAGAGGGCAAGAGACCATGTTCGGCAGCAAAGAAAAGAAGTGACAGAAATTCAAACAAAGCAAGAATCAAAACTGCTGTTGCTTTTCACCACTGGAAACAGCTCTTGGCGAGTAAAAGAATTAAGTTTGGTGCTGAACTTGCAACCTTTCTTCTATACTTGTAAGTAAACAGCAGTTAATGCCAATGTTAGCTACGTAGTGACAGTGTCAGCACCTTTAACTGATTTGCTGGCCATTTTGGAGAAACAGGAACAAATGGCAAACACAACATTGACATCTGGTTTTAATTTGGTAAGCAGACTTGTTAGCAAACAACCACGGCTTTACACATCAAGCATATATAGAGCAACATTAGCATTCATTTGGCATCACCTGGCAAATGTAAATCACACTGCTTTTAGTTCAGCTTTGCTCCACAACCACTCTTGAAGGAACTATCTGACTCTTCAGCAGCTAAATGCTCCACTGTTATCCGGTAAAAACAGCTGCCTGCATGGTGAAAGAAATCCAAAACAGTGAGGTTGTGGGCCGTAAAACAACCCACTCCATACACACAGTCATTTGATCCATTGGTAATACAAAAACAGATTATAGCAGCTTTAAAGATGAAAACACCTCAGTAGCTAAAGTTGCACTACCACCGATAAGCATGGAAGGCCTTTGTCAGAAAACTGTAAAGTAAATTTGTAACGTGTTCTTGGACTCAGGGCTGTAATCGGAAGCTGCACTGAGTTTCCATGAATGTTAACAGAGTGTGAGCCTCTCCTCCAGGGTCATAGTGAGGTGTTGGTTCAAGTTCAGGATGGCACAGACCTAGAGCTCCTGACCACACTATGAATTTATAACTGCTGCTGTAAAAATGCACGTGTTATCAATAAAGTTGATTTACAGGGAGAATATAGACCTGCTTTTGTGTAAGTACAGTATTATTTCTCTGGTGCAAGTGAGTAGAGGTTGGGATCAGAGAGCTTCTCATATCACGTCTCACATGTTACAATTATATCATATTACATATCATATCAAAACACTCAAACCAAGCCATATTTGTGTAATTGCTCATCAAATATCAATATCCAAAAGTCACATTCTGTACAAAAAGTCACATCAGTCATAATTTGGTCAAACCTGAACACACAGACACAATACACATATTTTTAGATTTTGTGACTTAAACTTCCCAAGAAAACAGTTATAAATGTCAATAAATCTGCTTGGAAATCAAAGTAAAGAAAGAGTAAAGAAGCTCCTAATAGCTTCACAACTTGGCTGGGAATGATCATGCTACAAAGTTTTCTTCAATATCAAAGAAATCCAGTGGTAGTTGTCAGTATATCCACTGGTACATGGCAAACAGGAAATTATGATAGCTCGTTCAGCATACTTAATTTTCAAAATGTAAACAAACATAGGCTCACACTGCACCTCGCCCTTGACATAAATACACAACATAACTCATTTGACTAGCAACAGCCTAACAAATAATTATTTGCTGTTGGAGAGGGTAAGGGAATGTGTTTTACTAAGCATCCATGGTGTGTACAAGCTATATTCTCCTCTTAAAATGGGGAGGGAACCACCAGTACCACGTTGGAGACCCCTGCTTTATTACATGCTCAGAGCCCTATAAAAATCCAGATAGAATATTTTCAAATATGAAAAACAGTCTCATTAATTAAAGACAATGTAGAATCAATACCTTTTTTTAGCAGCAAAGAGTGCATTTGAACTTCCTCCCAGTTCCCCTCTCACTGAAACTCATTTTTGAGCTGTGCTGATTTAAACATTGACAGTGAACTGGGAAGAAACTATGGGACTATTGCACTATACAGAATTAGCAACTGCATCCTCAAGTAGCTAAAGATAACACCAAACGCAAGACTTCCGGTGTCATTGCCATCTAAACCTGCATAAGATGTCACTTTCCAATGCCACCCTGAGACCAGCTTATGCCTCCTCGGGAAGGCAAATGACCTGCTCTGGGTTGACTTAGTGCCTCTTCCATCCCATTCCAGTCATTTAATCTTGGAACAGTATCAAGATAGTGATCTCCCTTTAACCTCCACAGAGGGGACGGACACAGAAGGACACACTTCCCACTTCATCACTCAGCGTCAAGCAGTAGTGGCATGCCAAACAATCCCATTAGCCAGCAGCCAAAAGCCCGGGGACAGCAGCAATGTCCTGAATCAACCGCAGCTCTCTGCTCATTTCAGCATCCTCTCTCCTCCCCAACATCCATGCACTCATGTGTCAGCATATATAATGAACTCACTCAAAGCTCCACTCAGCTTTTACTCGGAGGAAATAGGCAGCCCCATCACTCCGAGTAGCTTTTTACAACTCAACACTGATCAATTAATGACTACGAATGAGACTCTGAGAGATATTCATACAGGAATATTGGAGTGATGCTGAGAGGAAGAAGAGCACAGGGAGCGCGTTAATAAACTATGAATTGCAACTTGCAGCATATCCAACAGCAGAGAGGCACTTTCACAGTCACGTCCGTGTTGATACCTCTTAAAGCCAGCAACACATGCCAAGGTCGCTGGCCTCATATAGAAGATTTATTTCATTCTCATATCCAGGTGCCAGCCACAGAGAAATGAGCTGAGACTCAAACAGCAACCAGAGCAATCAAAGTGACACACAGTGTTTAGTGCTTCCCGGTTCTCACTTCACAAGTCCAGGGAGTGAAAATGAACAGTAAAACAAAGTACAGGAAAGATATTTGAGAAAGATAATCGACCCTGCTGGACTGTTCACAAGCTGAAAAAAATGCAAGAGGAGGAGAAGACAAGAAAGCAAAGAAGGAGGAGAGCAAGTGAAGTGTAGCAAGGGGAGGAGGAGTTACTCACGGCTCCTATCACCTTTCCACCTCCAGCTTCCCTTGTACTTCCCCGAGCCATCCCCTGGTACACAGACTCCACTCAGGACCTCCGCCAGCACCACCAGCAGCAGCAGGGGCATCCGCCCACTGGCCATGCCTGCCTCTGAAGCTTGCATCTGCGCTACAGCAGAGAGTCAAGGGCCATGGTGAGTGCTGTACTACACTCCACAGACATGTCTCACAGCTGTATGGAGAGATCCAAAACAATAACACGTCCTCCTCGGCTTCCCCTGGATATTTCGCCCTGGGCCACAACACTGACGCCCCACAGGGGTCACACACTCACAGCAGACACCCCCCTTCCTCCTGGGGGATTGGAATGATCCCTTTGAAAGCAATAGCTTCACAGACGGTAATTCCAGCACTGGCAGATAGACAAAAGTAAGGCTGGATTTCTGGAGCTTCACTGTGAAATATTGATCCCTGACTTTTTCTCTCTCCGCACGCTTCTTCTTTTCAGTGCTTCTTGGAGTTAAGGAGATATTTACGGCAGTCCTGCTCAAAGCCTCACGCTGACCTCAGTAGTAACAGTTCCCATGAGCAGGGATAGCACAGGCAGAAGCAAATTGTTGTTCCTCTCGCAGAGCAGAAGTTGTTCGGGTCACAGTATGGACCGGTGACACCGACGGTGACACATCACTGATCCAGCTGCAGCCAACTCTTGTCACCCACACCAGGCACTGACTGTGTGAGTGAGTGTGTCCACGAGTGTGTATAAATGGATGTGTGTCCTCCTCCTCTGTCTCTCTCTCTCTCTCTCTCTCTCTTCGTCCAACTACCACTCGTCTCAGATCACACGAGGCAGTGTTGATATGAAAATAAGGAATAAATCACAGATAGTTCACTACAGAGCAGCCTTGACTTTGTCAACAGAGCATCTGACAGAGAGGGAGAGAGAGAGAGAGCGAGAACATCTACGAAGCTAAGGAGGGAGGGAGAGGTGGAGGAGAGAGACTGAGTGAGACGAGTGTGGGGGGTGTGAATAGCAATTTCTCAAGTGCAATAGCTCTTGCGCTTTTGCACGCTCATGATGTCTGCTCGTAAGAGTATTTTCATCACAGACACCCCACAGCTGGGCTGAACGGGTGTAACCTGTGCTTTTATCTGTGTCATCTGTTTGTGTGCGCTACTGATACAGGATTACAGTAATATAATGCCATCCCAGATTTAAAACAAAAACACCGCTGTACCTGCACGCCCAACCAACCGACCCTCCCAACATGCACCTGCATAAACAAGCACACAGAGCCGTTTGACTGGGCGGTTATGTGTGCGTGAGACATTAAATCTGTAATTGATGCAAATTAATACCAACAACAGTTTTAGAGTGGGTGTCTGAATCATACCAGCTTTACAAAACTGCTGAACACTTACTCTGTTAGTAACAGTTATTCAGTAGTTTCCCACCATGAAATCTGATGCATGCCATTACAGTTCATTTATTTAGATTTGCATTGTGTTGTCTCGGTACTTGCACTGTGTGCAGTGACAATAAAGTTGAATCTAATCTATCTGATCAAATCCAATTTATTTGCATGCACAAAAGGTTTGTAATGAGCCTGATATAAGCACAGTGACTGACTTCCTTTTAATGACAGAGCTGAAACTGAACTGAAAAAACTGAAACTGATTTACATACACCTTTAGTGTGGTGGGAATATTAAAGCGCTGACAACCTCAACCTTTCTGTATCACATTCTAAATAATTCATCTGTAAAGACGGTAGTAGTCTCATAGTTATTTGCACCTGTGACACCAAATATTCTACAGAACGGTAACATTTTTCTTTTGCAAATGCATGATCTGATTTGTCTTTAAAATGTATATGGTACCATATATACAGTACGCATGCACATACATACACCCACACACACCCACCCACACAAGACTATTTTTGTAAAAAACAAGCTCAGCAAGTCTGGGTTTAGAGTTACACTGCTCGTTTCCTCTGCCTGCCCGGGCTGTCAGGAGGCAGGTGAGCGCAGGTTAACGTGGGAAAGTGGAGGTGTCAGCAGCACCTCCCCCCTCTGCTCTCCCCCGTGCCTCTCTCATATGCCCTTCATTAGCGTTGTGTAAAATTCCATTACTAAGTGTACACTGCCCCTAAACAAACATAACGTAACCCAAATGAATGAGACTTTACAGTGTGTGAGGTCAATGTGAGGAAAACACAAGTCGGTATATTGACTTGTTTGTTTAATGTTTTATGTCACCGTTGTAAAATATAGTGTGCAAGCCTCCTGCTATATATACACTGTTCCTAGATTAAGTCTGATTACTTGACGTTCTTATTTTGTCGAATAGTGTGGACAATGCCTCACCAGAGTGTCCCTGTTCGTCAGTCATGTAATCCTGATGTAGTGGCCCTTCAGGACCATGCTCCTGGAGATGTAATTAATCACGTTACATTAGCCACTGATGGAAGTCTGATTAAAACAGCTCTCTAATGATTAGACCTCTGGAATAATTACCACTGCAGTGAGGATGGGCCACTTCAACCCCTCAGGATGCCAATCTAACACTCTTTCTAGCTGCGAAATGTCACCGCTAATGCCAACTACTGACAATAGCATGCAAATTCTATACAGCCCGGATAAATGGTGTGGCGAGTGACAAGAGAGGCGGCATTTACAAACCGTCTCCAGGTAGCCTCATGTGTGCTTTTAAGGTGAACTGTATCTCTGTTAATATGCAGCCTGAGAAAGAGGTTAGCTCCATGTTTACAGACAGCAAAAGTTACACCACAGGTGGATAACATGTCTGGCAGAAACATATAAATAACTTTCTTTGTCATTTTACAGAGAATAGATACATTGATATAAGATTAGCACAGTTATTATCGACTTAAGTGGTGTTCTTTTGTTCTGTGCCGGGGCGAGTACCGACATGAAAGCCTGATGTCACCTCTGCCACTAAGAAACTGTTGTAACTTTGTTGAACTGCACATGTGACGCACCTGTGGTTGTGCATTTTCATTTCTTGCTGCTTTACAATTCAAAGTGCTCCCAGTCACTCATTTCTCAGCAAGCGTTGTTGCTAACATGCTACTGTATGTATCCATTGTATTACTTCGATAGGACGGTACATATTAATCACAGTCTTACATGTCATTCTAATTTGCATGAATGCATAAACATGACATTACTTTAATTTCTTGGCCTGCCATGGCTGCTGTGTTCGGCGTGTTTAACATAAACCGTAATGTGACTTCAGCTAACAAACGAGTGTGTGTGTGCACAAATACATCACATACATACTGCTGAACAAATGACTTTGACTCATTGACATAATCACACACAGTGCCTGGCTCTGACATTTTTGCTAATTAACATTAAAATTATGGTTTGCCTCACAGCTGGTTACCATGACACTAACTGCCAAGCTACATGTGTTTTTCACTTTTCAAACTGAGGTCACTGTAAACATCCATCTAAAAAGGACAAATATGAAATAGCCTACAATATAGCTCAGAAACATTGTACCCTCTCATAACTCCATAATACTGCTCATCTCTGGCATCACCCTAGACTTGTTTATCACTGCATCTGGCAGAACTCACAGCTCCTACACACATGTTGTCAGCCATGCTGCTCTGCAGGGTCAAAGCTCTGCCTTATCTTGTCATCCTCTACATGTTCCCAGCTGTTTGTGTCAACAATGAGCATGAATTGTCTTTGAATTTGCACGCTGATAGCATAAAATAACACAGATAAGCTGTCTCATTCTGAGCCTCAGCAATATTGTGTGGCAAAAAAAAAAATGCCTTGAAAGGGTAAAAGCAAGGATGAGGTACAGTTATTCTTAGCATAAGACCAGGTCACACACTGCCCAATGACATATTAATCTCCATCCATTATCTATATTGCTTATCCGTTGCTGGAGCCAATCCCAGCTGACACTGGGCAAGGGCAGGGTACAGCCTGGACAGGATGCCAGTAATATAGAGACAAACAACAGTTCACACTCACATTCACACCCACAGGCAATTTAGAGTCACCAACTAACCCAAAGCGCCTGTCTTTGGACCGTGGGAAGAAGCTGGAGTACCCGGAGGGCACCCACACAGACAGGGGGTGAACATGCAAACTCAGAAAAGTCCCAAGGCTCGAATCCCGAACCTACTTGCTCTCTTGACAGTGCTAACCACTGCACCACCCCACATATAAATCTCCTTTTGTGAAAAGAAAAGTTCTCCTGCACCTCTATCACAAGTCTTGGTGTGAGGCTAGATGCACAATTAACCTTTGAGAACTACAAGAAAACCTCCTTCCTTCACAGCATCACCAGATTTCATCCCACTTTTAACCTCAGCTACAGAGGAGCCAGCCCTCAAGGCTAAACTACTGCAACACAGTCTTCACTGGGATCCTTGGCAGGAGTCTCCAGAGACTCCAGTGTATTCAGCACAGCACTGCCAACCCCAGAGTGAAAACACTATCAAGCCACACCCTTTGTGCACCAGCTATAGCTGGCTCCCAGCTCATTCACCTGACTGTTCAGTGCAGCTACAGACTTGCCTGCCTGAAGAAGTGCACACCTCTGCAGTCCTCAAACCTCCGATCAAATGCCCACCAACAGGAGTGAGCATGGTAAAATGCTTATGCTTAGAAAAGCATTAAAATGCTTAGTATTAGTATTATGTCCTTGTACTCGTGTAAGTGGAGCAACAGTAAGCTGCATACTCTTTCTGCCTAATGGTGCCGCATAATGGTGTTGAATGGCTTCATGAGCCGAAGGGAGAAACAAGCACATCTTACTTTAACACTCTGAAAAATATTCTCTCAATGACCTTGTGCATGAAAATGATTTAGCTGCTGACATCTTGTGCTATGTAATAAACCCTGGTCAAGGTGGCAGCAGTGTGTTTACAATGCTCACAGAGAAATGTAATTTCCTCTGTAAACTTCAACTGTAACAATATCACTTTCTGGAGTTAAATATTTATCTTCGGCCAAGCAGAAGGCTCACATAGAGAAAATGTAATGGAAGATAACTACATTGCATACAATACCTCAATCCCCCCCCCCAGTGCATGTCAGTATGATGCTCGCATTCTGGCCCTATCGGCTCTGCCAGCGCGATGTGACAGCAGGGTTGATGGGTGGTACAAAGACACCCAGCTGGGATGAACAGGCGGAGGACCGGACATTAGCACACAGCTTGGAGCACGGCAAGAGTTTCGAGGGGACTGGCACCCACTTTGAGTCAATCACACAAACTCACACAAGAAAAAAAAAAAAAAGGAAGGACAAAAAAGCTCACAGGCCCACAGGGAGACAAGCTACAGTGCAGTCTGAAATTTTACTTGGAAAACTGGACTTGGAAAGAATGGTTCTTCATCTGAACATCCAACAGCAATACCCCCCCGGTTTCCAGTTGCTAAGTTAAGCTAACTGGCTCTAGTTCCATATTTAATGATTTAACGGACAGACATGAAAGTGGTATCAATCTTCTCATGTAGAAAGAAGGCAAACGGGTCCAACTATCCCTTTAAATCAGAAGCCCCCACAGTGAGATACAGTTTCCACCTCTATCATAAACTCCAGGATATCTGCTCAGTGCTCTATTGGAAGTGGTATTAAATTTACACTGTAGCTGATGAACTGTTATAATAAAAGCTCCCATTGCAAATGTGTAAAATTAAGCACAGTAAATCTGAATATGTGCTTTTTGTAACTTTATAGTTTTTCAGTGCATTTGATTAGAATTTTAATTATAGTGTTTTGGAGGGAGGCAGATGGAGCATAAATTAGCCATCGGGACAGAAACACTGTGTGATGACAGACTTTTTTTTTTCTCAAGCAATTCATATTTCATTACTGCCCCAACCTGAAGAAGGCACTGAGAAATCAGGATCTGTCCACATTTCTACAGACGGTGTAAGAATTACTGCTAACACGCTGCACAGTGACGTCCAATCTACAGGTTGTAAATACAGTTCAGCACTAAGTCTGCAACACTGGTGCTCCAGTGTGTGTGTGTGTGTGTGTGTGTGTGTGTGTGTGTGTGTGTGTCCATCTGCTGCAGAGCCCCTGCTGTTTCTGAATGAGTTATGTCCAGCACGTATGGAGGGTGATAAACAGGACCACACCCAGCACTCCCTGTACGGCCCGGTTACGATGGCCCACTCAATCAACACCACTGTCCCACCCACACCTCCAGCCCCCTATCCGTCTTCTCTGATACCCCCCCCCCTCCAATCAATGAGAAGTCGCAGGAGGGACCTGGCTGAAGGTTAATGTGTGCAGAGGAAAAACACGTGATCACTTACAAAGACATGGAGGGGAAGAAACACCTCATCCACATTTAGCTGCAGCTACTTTCAGTCTAAATAAGAAAGTAATAGGATGTGTTGTTTTCTTATGTTCACTCATAATCCCTAAGAAATAAAGGGGTTGCTGTATTTGTGTTACAGTAATTCAGTCTCTCCAAGGTTTCATGGAGGTTTACTGTGGCTGCAGCTGTCAAACTGTATGATTTTGATACAGCTTTGGGAAATAATGTCTGTCAGTTTGCTCTGTTTGCCAAAATACTGAGGAAGGATCAACCTAAAGCTTGCTGACCCAAACAAACGCTCATTATTTATCACCAGTGGAGTTAAATACTGATTTCTTCAACAGGATCTACCATCTGCAGGAATTATCACCAACACTCAAGAGAAACAGAGACTGACTGAAATGTTGTTTATATCAACAGGATTTGTCTATGATAAACTGCTGTGCTAACAACTAGCATCTGCTCTTTTCATAGAGACAAACTGGGCTAATGCCATTTGCCTCCCCACCATCCACCCCTCAACCTCCACCCCTAAAGTCCCGCTCTCATTCCCTGTAATGGCTGTCGTCAGCGGTCTCACCTTGCGGTGAGATTCCAGCCTGCAGCACTATCGTACAAATCGCACAACACACCGTGATTTACAGCTGCTGTTGCTGCAGGGCCATCTGGACCATAACCACTCCTGAACACTCAGCATTAGGCTCTACATCTCTCTCTCTCCTCCTCTCTCTTTTTTACACTCTCCCAGTATGTGCTGCATGCTTGCTGTGTGTCTTTTCTTCTTTTGCATAAATACATACTCCTTATTTCTTATTTTCTTCAAACTCGCCCTTTAGATCTTGTTTTCTCTCTCATATCTCTGTCCTCACACACACACCATCTAGAAACACTGTTGCTCACTTTCTCTAGGTTATTGAATTGTACCTGGATTCAGATGTAGAATAAATTATCTAGTTTGATTGTGTTACTCATGTGAAAATGCATAAGACAGAAACTAAGAATGGAATTTAAACACACATATGTTCATAAAATGTGGCGCATAAGAAAGCTTGTCTTAGGGAGAAAACATGCAAATGCCAAAAGAATGAAATAGGATAGTATATGAAAGCTCAGGTTATTAAATGCCTTGGGTGTTACAGTTGAATCTCTCTCTTTGTGTCCCTCTGTTTTAAAGATACTGACACAACATCCACCACTAACTGCTCCACAGTCACAGCAGGGGTCAATTTGCTCATCCTCTTTCAAAAATTTGCTTTTGTTTGCAAAAAACAGGCTGCCAGGAGCTCTTAAGTCATAAATTATCAGTGCAGAAGTCCCTTCAGTGAGGTTGCACTTAAGACACCTGCACCATCCAAGGTGGAGACCACCCCATCTGAACCCCGACACACCGGCGAGCTGGCTTTCTCCCAAGTACACAGGTGATAATCACATAACCCTCAGTGTAAATGTGCCTCATTCACTATTATGGGAGTGTCATAACGGAGGATCTGCATCTTTTAATGCCCTGCGCCTCTGATTCAGTGTGTCTCTAAAGAGCCTTCAGCTGCAGCTCGTGCTCACTGGACTGCGTGATGAGAACCAGGTGAAACATCTGGTGTCATATAAAAGGTGTTAGAGCAATAAGAGCAGAGTTCTACAAGCTTCAAAAGAGCTGCTGAATATACTGCAGATGTAACGGAGGGTGCTGCTGAGGTCAGCTCCTGCAATATGACCATCGCCCAGCAGGAGGCAGTGTTGGGTTCAGTCAATATCAAGGCCACTGATTCCACCCCAGGGAGGTGTGGCGACACTTGAGGCAGGTCAGGGTTTAGGTGTTGGAGTGACACCTGGCAGCTGGGTCCTGAATTAGGTCCTTTTAGATGAGATCTGTAAATTAGCTGCTCTCTATCTACAAGATCGCTCACACCACAGACTGATTGGAATAAATTATTTACAGCACATATACATGTACACAACCCTCTATCCTCTAAGAGCTTCAAGGACGAGCGCTTCCTTGAGTTGATCAGGTGGAGGAGTGAATCATCTAAGACCCACACCCACAATGAATAGTGCCTGACAGAGCAGTGAACTGATTTGTTGTAGTTAATCCAAGGACAGGCACATCCTGTGTTTAGCACAAAAATATTAACTGCTATATTTCACCGACCCACATAGTGTAGCTGAAAAACATTAAGTCTGAAGGAATCAAATAAAAGTATATGTTTTGTGTGAAGTGTGTGTAATCCTTCTGCTTGTGAGAGCTGTGGATATGCAGGCAGACAGGACAGATGTTTAAGGAGACCAGGAGAGATGCTTTCACTTTTATGATTATTTTTGTTTTTCTTTCTGCCCTTAAATTCACTTCTCAGTTTTGAAAACCTTGGCAGGAGATGTCCTTACGTGTGTCCATGTACATATGCACGTTCAGCACATGCACACGTTTATATCATCTCATGAGAGTGTGTGTGCGTGTATGCGTTTCCTTATTAAATTTTGTGTTGCACAGAGGGACACTTCGAACAGAACTACATCTCTTTTTCTCTTTTGTGCTGCAACTAAGATATTGCTCACGCCAGAGCGACTCTCGAAAGGGCTGCAAAAGTCGTCCAAATAAAACATTTACACCATAAAACTGCGCAGACTTGTCCCACACATAAAACAACAATATTGAAGCTATATTTATTTGTAAATCAAACTTCAGCACCTGCTGTTGTGTGCGGCAGAAGATAATGGGAAGGGTATATGAAATACACCATCTATCCAGGAGGTGGCACTCTAAACCAAGCTAAACCTCCAACTAGGATCTGCCACTGAGTGGACTGGTCCAAAGTTAGTTTGCTATAGACTGCTGAAGAGATCTCTGGTCTTTAAAAGAATAGCAATAATGAAAAGAACAGGGATCATGAGGAGAGGAACTCAAATTTACAGACACATTACTTCTGTATTAAAAATCAATGTATGCATCGTCACCTCATGCAACTGTCTGGGTATTGATGCAGAGTACAGGATGTATATTAATTTATTTGTGTTTTTTTTTTTTTATATATATATGTTCCACTTTTATCTTTGCAAAATTTGAGGGTTTTTTTTTTCCATTCCAGGTCTTCTCATGTGTCATTGTGTCTATCAAAAGTCTGGAGTGCCTCAGCTCTGATATAGTGGTGATTTTCTCTCCACTTCCAAAAGAGGGCAGTAGAGTCTCATGTTGAGGGCTGCTCAGTCCTCACAGCTCTGACTGCTCACCGTGTACTTTCCTTGACCACATCCTCTTCACGCTGTTTCATTGGGACTAATTACAGTGTCCTTCATCAAAAGCAAAATGTTAACGATTGATCCCAAATTGATGCCAAAATGGCTGCATTGGCTAAGCGTTCACTAATTGGTGAAAGCAAACACATGCATACATGCTGACATGATGCTCGCATTAAATACTGAGGTCTCGCTCTCTTCTCCTCTTCCTTCAGACGCCCCTATCCGCTTTATTTTCCCACTCTTTTATACTGTTTCCTCTTTCTCTCTCTGAGAACTGACAGACCAATAAGCCTTTAATCCCTTTAATACAAACTTCCAACAGAATCACTTTTTAATTGCATAAAATAAACACTGAATGCGTAACCAGATCTCCTCTCAGGATAGATTTAGTTCGGCTACAGACGGCGGATTAAGTTGAAAAGTAAGCCTGCAAGTTATTTTGAGGGGGGAAAAAAAAGGATGAGAGAGTGGAGAATAGCACAGGATGTCACAATAATTCCTGTGCAGCAAGGAGTTTGCCAACACATGAGGAGAATAATCATATGGAGATGATGGTGGTGGCTCTGTGATTAATGGGCCCATTTTCTTTGCGCAGCTTGGATAGTGGGCCTACTTGGCCCCATTAGGAAAAAGCCTAAAGCCACCCGGTTCCTCTGTATGCCATTCATCAGGGAGATATGAGCAACAGAAATGGTTTATTCTCAACATCCATGAAATGTGCACTATGAAATATACAGAAACACATTCCTGTTTCCCTTTCTTGCCACTTCTTGATATGATTTATGCAGCTGAATACCTGTGTCTGAGAGTATCACAGCTCTAGTATTCAAAGTGAGGTGAAGAGAAGGGACGCGGCCGAGCTGCTATCTCTCATAATTGGTTCTACCCGCTGTGCGGAATTGAAGGCGCGAGCGTGCTTGTGTGTTTCCTTCCTTATTTGATGGGCTACAGGGAGCAGGAGCAGCAAACACTGGCCAGACAGCCACAGAGACATGCCAGTCCCCCTTTTAGAGCAGTATGCAAATCCACTGTTAAATTTCATTTTTCTAATCCCTTTAATCAGAAACAGGGGAATAAAGCCAGCTGGTAGGAACCCATGTTAAGATGTAATTAAGCATCTGATTGAATTTCAGTGCATACCAGAGTGTGTATGCCAAGGCGAAGGCGGGAGTCGGAGGAGGAGGAGGGGATGGAAGATAGTAGGGGGGGAGGGATGGGCACTTGTACACCAGATTGAGCGTTGGGGTTGGTGGTAGTGGTTGGGGGGGGACACATTGCCCAACGATGGGGGACCTGGAGCTCGCGGCAGGCTTGGTATTTTCCAGCATGCTCCACTGCATGAGTGAACAGTGATCAGAGGCACATTTTTATACATTACTAGGAAGGCTCCCATGTCAATCACCTCCCCGCTGGCATTGGAATAGTTTTCTACCGCCTGAATCTTAACACAAGGTCCCAGAAAATGCACACCAATGCCATCATGCAAGTCGCCTCTATCAGCAAACATGTGGAGAGAAGCAGTGCAGAGGTTGTTATGGTGCATTGTTTGCCTGTTAAGTCAATTCTGACACAGCCTTTTTTCCCCTTTTCCATCTCATTCAACATGGGTTTGCTATCACTACACACTACTCTGTAAGGGTCAGTGCTGACAGATATACTGCATGGGCACATTCTGCAGCCCACCTGGGAACATGTACCCTAATCCATGTGGAGTTGACACAAAGCGCATGTGCAGGAGAAGACACACACACACACACACACACACACACACACACACACAAAAGGGTCTGTAATGAAATTCATTCACTCAAAATGTATTCACTCCCAGACAGAGACAATATAAAGCCTGGTCTGGGGAGAGGGAAGAGCTGTCACACCAGTTTAGTTGGGCTTGGATATAGAAAAGATCCATTACTGAGGCCTTTCATCACCAAACATTGCACGCTACCTGTGGGGCTCTGAAGCAGAGCATGAGAAGAGGAGGGGTGGGGTGGGGGGTGGGGGGGCCATGGAGGAAAGAAAGGCGGACAAAGACAGGTGACAGAAGTAGACAGGTTATCATGTGTGTGCCCTCCCACCATCCTTTCCAAGTTATCCTTCACCCTTGCTCTGTGCTATGGCTGTCAGTGCCCAAAGCCCATCTGCTGAACAAGCTGCCCGGAGAAAACAGAGTTAAATGGAGACCCAGATTGTACCATCATGACCTCAACCCGGCCAAATGTGATTGTTACTCACAACTTGGCAATTATATGATGGAAATTTGTTTCATCATCTACCTGTACCTAACAATTTAGCCTTTCACTCTAACATCCAAAATGTCAAGTCTAAAATAGTTAAATGGTTAAAAATGCTGATTTAAAACTGTATTTGCAGTGGTCACCCCAAGTCTTCTGCATGAAATAACTCCATTACTCTATTAAAAACACAAACCTCAATATGCAGTAAGTAAACTTACAGTTTCTTTCAGCAGCATTTTCCATGGCAGTTCGACCATCTTTCCAGCACTATTTCATTTACTGCTGAACTAAATCTGCACACTGTGACTTTTTTGCCACAACCAAGAAAAATGAGAGTGTAAACCAGAAACAAGAAAAAAAAAAAGTCTTTTCTCTCTGTGTCATTATACTGACAGATTTAATTCTGACATTTTCACATCCACTTACTGTACGCGTACGCTACTATAGATAGCTCTTTGTCCACAAACCACAAAGAGAAGTGGAACTGTTGTGTGTTTGTTTACACTTCATTGCTGGAGATCCACAGCCTCTTCCAGGGAGACAAAGGGACAGAGGTAAGCAGTAGTTCAGAGAAAGGTGATGTATGATCAAACGTGAAAGCAGTATTGATTTTCCTCAATTGTGTTTGCTCCGTTTGCCACTATTAAATATGGATTCTGCGCAACTGCCATCTTGACTTTGTGTTGAAATCGACACTCTCTCTATAAAGGGCTATAGGTTTTTCAATAAAGCCCTGTGTCAAGAGAGAGATTGGCCTGACACAGCCAGAGACTCCATGTTTGATTTGCTTCAGAGGCAGCACATCAATGCCACAGCGGCGCTCAGGTTAAACCACGTCAAGACCAGCGGCAAGACAGTAGAACTGATGAGAACCAGTGACAGGAAGTGGGGAATGTCGCCCTAAAAAGGACAATGGCTGCACTCACACTTTTAGTGAGATTATTAATGCGCTGTGCCCATGTGTGCACACACACAGGCACAGTTGTTTAATGACAAGAAGGTTATGAAAATAATGGTCATGGTAAGTGCTTCCCCCCCAGTGACATGCTCCAAAAATAAATACACCAGGCCCAGTAAGTGGAGGAGATTAATCTTTTTTAAGTTGGGCAATGGCTCTGCCCCAGTCCCCCAGTGATGGTGACACTGTGTCTGTGTTCCCTGCCCACTCCTTAGTTACCGCTGCTCCCAAACTGACCTTCAGCTTCAGCGTTATCAGGCAGAATCTGTCCAACAGCTGAGAAAGGAGAGCAGAAACAGGGAAGGGGAAATTGTGCCGTTATATTTTTCAAAGCATAATGGTTTTTATTTTGAAAATAAATGAGATTAAATGAAACATAAATGAAACAGGGCCTTAAGCGAAATAAGTTTGTCTAAACACTGTATTCCTGGTGTGTTAGGACAAAAGCTAATAACACATAAAGCAATGAAGTGACCATTAAGTGAGGACATCCATTTCAAAACTATATCCTGGGGTTAAGGCATGTTTGAGTGATTCCTCTAAAGGAGGAGCGTCTCAGTGAAACGTGGCAGCAAGCACACAACAAACGCTCCCTGCAGCATCCGTAATGGCCAAACATCCCATTCTCTGCTGCTCCTGCCTTTGCCTGGAGATGAATAAATCTAAGGCGATGTCCATCTAATGCACTGTTTAAAGCCATTGCCTGTGACGAACTGCACATTAACCTGGATGCCATGTCCTTGTGAAGCTTTTCCTACATTGTAGCATCTGTTTGTTTGATTAATTAAAGAGTTTCTCTAACCATTAACACACATTTCGAGACTGGGTGCAGCTCAGCAGAAGAGCACCGAACAAAGGAAGTAGGAAGTGTGAGTGATCTTGGGTTTGACCATTCCTAAAAGTGACAAGCTGATAAACCTGCAAACACCTGTTTTCACATTAAAAGGCACAGTCCATGATCCAAATATGGATGAAAAGGTAGTTCTGCCACCACTATGATAAACACAGGACTGTATTATCCAACAGTATGTGGACACACCAGTCTGTTTTGAGTCCGGGGCTTTTTTTCATAGTTTGGGCTGCCAGTTCCAATTATGAAAAATCTTAACATTAATAATACAACAAGCAATAAACCAGGGTCCAAAGCCTCCCCAGAGAAGTGCAGAAGGGAACAACTCTGTAATAATCAACAAACACATTACAATATTAATAATAATATAAATAATAAATAACAATAATAACTTTTTTTTCTAAAGTAAAAGTAGTAAAACTAATATACATGTAAGTGATGAGGTCAAAAATGTTCCAATTCATCCTTAAGTATCTACTGCAACAGCTGCCTTCCTGCATAATCTCCCTGTAAAAGCGGTAAGCAATTATTAGAGGGCAACATGCTAGCACCACATTGAAGACCACACATTTTGACCTTCAGATTAGTGCACACAGACTCACAGATGTATCCATACTGAAATCTGCAGACAGACACTGACAGACACACACTGGCAAGTATATGCTCATACAGGTACGTTATCCCTACAAAGCTGGTCTCATTATTCTGTGTCCCCTGACATTTCAGCAACGCAGTGAGCTCCCATATTAATCTTTAACTGTGCGTCTCCTGTTCCCCACACATTCCTGCCCCTAATGACAGTTTTATCATAACTTATTATTGCCGCCCCAACCCTGAGCTGAAATTATGTAAATGCTGCATGTTTGGTGCGGAAAACATCTTTATGTTTTGCTCGACGGTCGCTCAAGCGGGAATCTAATTCTGCTCACCGACAGCCTAAATGAATCGGCTTGTTACGGTTTGAATAATGGTCTGTGCAGCGGGAGACGGGGTCGGCTGGCTGAAGGTTGAGAAGGAGAGACCCACTTAGTTAGGTGCCGCCTTATCGGATTGTACCCCTGCCTCATTCATTACTTTCCATCACTTCCCTCATTTGCAATAAGCAATATCATTACAGGATGATTTGCCTCTAACGTGGGGTTGAAGTAACATCTTGAGGCAGGAATAACTGCTCCAAGATTTGTAATTTGGGCTGCAATATAGGCCGGTAATAAAGCTTCAAATTCACTCTCACCAACTCACCCACCCTGCCCTCTTTCTTTTACCTCTGCCTCTTTCCAGCACACACATCAAGACAGGCTATAATGTGGAGAAAAACACAATACCAACGCTTTAATAGGATCTTCTTGCACAATGCACAACATCTTAATTGCCATAAAAGCTTTACAGGTGTCCAGAGCCTCTGCTTCTGTCTATCTTCTTGTCTCTCTGACTCTTAATTTGTGAGCCTCTGACTCCTTGATTTCTGTTGCTCATTCTCTCCATTTGTCTCTCTGTCTCTTCGGGGTCTCTGGTTTTCCTTCTCACTCCTAACAGGCCCATTTGCAGTCAGTGACACCGGACTCTTGCCATCCTATTTATTTGGGTAGTTAACTGAGCAGCCTCAAAAGGCAGCTGGCCTGATTTCCAATTACGCCGCATTTTTCTGCCTACGAGAACGTCTCTGGCCTTGAGAAGCTGCTGCGGCTCATCTTCATGTGTGAAAGCCTCGAACCTCTGAAGGCTACGCCGAGATTATATGTTCAACGTGAGCGATCTCCATGTAGAGTCTGGATTTAAACATGAAACGATTTCTCTCCTGCCTTTCCATTTCAGACTGAGGCCGAGTTGAAAACAAGGGGTCTTGAGTACAGTTAACTCAGCTTCTTTTTTGGCCACTGGTGTGCACGTCTAAAGTCTTAATGGTATCCCACATGCTAGAATCCCGTCCTCTGTGATTAGACACATTTCCCCCAACCACCGTCTCATAGCATGCTAGCATGGCTAAGTGTGTGAGTCCCAATAAATTAGCAGCCTGTGATGAAATTAAAACGATCACGGACCTATTTTGAAAACTAAGCCCCGGTCCCTATCATCCATCACTCGCGTGGCACAAATGAAGTTCAGGCAGGAATGCAAAGTACAAAGTGTGATATGCCTTTCGGGTTGACATTTAGCACCTCACACTTCATTTCCTGTCTGAAAATGTCACTCCATGAAATTAGAAGTTTCTAAATCCTTGCTCTTTGCCGTGAAGTTGATGCTGAAATCGCAGGTGTTTGGAGGATAAAGTTGGTCAAGTGAGAGCAGGAAGGAAACAACATGACGCTAATCAGTGGTTAACACTTACACAGGGGTATCACCGATATGGAATTAAACTGGAGGATAGGAAAATTTGGAGCTGGAGTAAAGGGTGCAGCTGGTAATCCCCATGATGAACCTATACCGTTTGCCGTTGTGATAATAATCAGTACTGCAAACAAAACAGATCAGTCTCACTGCTGCCTTGTCTGCTACAAGGTGTTTGTGTGTTTGGGATGGGGGATGGGAGCTGGTAGAGGACAGTGTGAGCTACTGGGGCAACAGACAACAGACACAGGGACATAAAGACTCACACCTGCTTATCAGAATTGGAGGTGGATGGAAGCACCTGCTGTTTGGGGCATTTCTCCCCTTTCGTCTGCATGGTCATTGACGGCAAGACAGCTGAGGATCAACGCAGCAGCCCACAGGCACGGACAGATGGGCCGGTGCTGCTGGGGCACACCGGCAGCACCAGCTCTGTCTCCGCTGTCAGGGCCTGCCGATCCCAGATGGGTGGGAGGACAGGGGGACATTGAATTATGAGTGATGCAGAACCACTGCGTAAGCAAGCCAGAGCATTTGTCATGATTTGGTTAGGTATATGGATAAGGGAATGGCTTTTCAGAGCGGCGTAGAACACTGATAAATTGATAGAAAATAAACACATAAATGTACATCCAGTGCGACTCCCAGGTTGATTTCCCTACATGCTCACACCAGGACATGGAGGACAAAGTGAGTGTACTGACAGAGCATTTCAAGCTGTGTTTAAGCCGACTGTGCTTGGTACAGTTAGTATTTTCCTTGTTTTCCAGGTCTGTCTCAGACATACCCTGCTCTCTAAAAATAAACAAAGAATGACCTCTCACCTCTCTTGGCACACACACAACCATGCAAACCAACACAGACATATACAGCCTCCTACCATCTCTCCTGAACTGGAGGCAGCTTCTTATCCTGTAGTCATGTCTGTATATTTAGGGGAGAGGACCTGTGCTTCTCCTTGGCTCTAGGTCAGGGATTTTATTCCGCCAGGGACTCAGGCTTCTACAGGCTTCTCAGTACTCTAATGGGGCACCGAGGGAGAAGAGGTTTCAGTCGGGACTATCTACCTCCTGTGGCAAGCTTAATTGGGTATAAAGAGATGTAACCCTCCCTGCGCCCTCCACCTCAGGGTAAACCGTACGATATATTTAAGTCAAGGCTCTCGACGTGGCGTGCAGGTTAAAGCTGGCTTTGCCTGGAAGGGAAGGACAGCACCCGCCTGTGCCTTTGTATTCTTGAAGTGTGCAGGACGTTACTCTCAGATGAACAGTTTTCAGTTTTTCCTGATGACCACAGTCGTGCACTTAGGGCTCTGTTGGAATTACTCCTGTTTCAAGGGGAAACTGGCCTTTACATTGATGAATGGACTGGAATGTCACTGCTCGCCGCTTCCTTCAAGTCCTTCTTTAAACAGATAAATCAAGTCAGAAGACATCGGGTGTGTAGCGGCACTGGGGCATTTCCAGGGGGCCAGTACTGAACATAAAACCTCCACACTTGCAGAAAAAAAACAATCCCAATAAAACGGTGGATAAATCACTCTGAATCTGCAGGTCAATAATATTGAACAATAAACATCTTTTTTACCGTTCCTTCATCAGAGTTAGGAGAAGGGCTAGCAGGACAGATGTGGTGGGGGTTGGCTCAGCATCGAGGTAAGTGTTAATGTGTGTTAATACACTAAAAGCCATGGGGCCTTTTCCAGGTGATGGATTGTCAGTACTAAATTAGTGTGTGTGACAGCTCTGAAGCTGCACTATAGGTCAGGGAAGAGTTATCAGCTATGGCAGGTAAAGAAGTCTACACAAGTTAGCTTTAGGTATATGAGGAAACCTGTGGTGGGCCAGGAATCATTCAGAGGGGTGCATTTTTTACAGGTACAGTGAAGCAGTGGTGAAGCATTACAGTGAGTTCACGTACTCTCTTCAGATATTGATTGTTTTATCCGAGCTGATACTGAGTACCGAGCACATACACATACTTTCTTTTTACTCCTGTTTAAACCTGTCAAATTCATTGAGATTTTTAAAATAGACCACATTTATATAGTGCTTTTATCCCAAGCACTTTACAATACTCCAACAAGAATATAGTTCACCGATTAGCATGCACACTTATGCGTACTGCGCCTTGTGCCCCGCCCAACACCACTGCTGTTAGTACTGGATTGACCGGTGAAAGAGCAGAGCGTGTCAGGCCAACGGAGGAAACATCCGAAAGATTCAGCCACAGACTCAGGAGTTTATTGAGGAGTGAGGAATTTGTTTTCAGTAAGCGTACTTAACTGTTTATATTGTTTGTTAGCTTGTTAGCTGGCACAGTGTTGATGGCTGTGCTCATGGAAACTCTTCCTCCCTGTACTGACACGGTTTCAGTGACCAGTGAGAGAGCAGTGCATACCCAGATAGTGTTAGAGGATACATCAGAGAGACTAGCAGACATATCTGAACGGTTAGCATATTTAGCATCTTTTATTGTTTATGCTGTTTGTTAGCTTGCAACTAGCAGTGGCTGATACAGTGTTCGTGGTTGTGCTGATGCAAACTCTTGCTCTCTGTACTGACAAGGTTACAGGCTTTATTTTGCCCACCCCCTGCCTCACAAGTTGATGGGATTGGTTCTTTAGGTATATGATGTATGAAACCCTGGCTGTCTGAATCTGTTTTTACGAGACTGTCAAGGGTTCACTGCAGTTCCAAGGTAGAAATACACATGGTCGTGGTGTTGCCTGCTTATTTCACTCATGATATGTCTTGTATTATAGAACATGTTAACAAGGTAAAAAACATGATTTTCATCAGAGGGGGTCTTTAATATTGAGTGGTTCTTACGGTAAATATTGAGATTGAGTCTGATTCATAAACCGGATTCACAAACCTGGATAAGTTCTGATCTCGGTTTTGAGAAACTTTAATATGCTACCTGCCATACTCCAACAGAAACTACGGTCATGTAAGCACCTTACCCAGGATTCTGATGTCTTTGTCATGAAGGGAACTGTTTTCACAGTTCAAGTTAGTCAGTCAGTAATGTAAAAATATAATCAAATGATATAGTGAAGTGGAAGTGAAAGTCTGACAGCGGTAATGTGGAGGAAAAATGTTTATTGTTGCTCCAATCTTCCATTACTGCTGATCAGCTGGAGAGGGCAAATCAAGCAGAGCAGTAAATGTTCTTGTAAATGAATTAACTGCATCCTCAACTGCTGAGGTAACTCAGTCAGCGCAGAGATGGCTGATGAGACGAGATGAAATGTGGAGAAATCAAAGACACACCCATGCATCTATAAATTCTCGTGCAAAAGTCTGGACACCTATGCACCAGAGATAAATTCTACAGATTACAAGTTTCATTCACAAATAACAGACAACGCCCACTGAGGCAGTAAGAGACAAAAACAGTGGAAACGTGTGAATTGACCAAAAGAACCCATGATACTGAAAGAACAGACAGATTTCTCATGTTTCATGTGAATGTCATATCCTGAACTCAATCAGAACCAGATTTAGACTCAAAACTGGGATACCAGAGTGCATGTAAACACATTCAGTGAAACTGATAAAAGCACAAAGAGAGGAGAGTCGCTCAAGGGTAGGCTTAGAAAGAGAGAGGACAAAGAGTGTGCTTTGGAAAATGCAACTTAACTCAAGAAGAGAAGCATTATTTTGACACAAATAAGTACGGCATGTTCCATTCCCCCATTATCTATCCATTATCTATCCATTCTCTTACGAGACATGGAGAGTTTTTCTCAGTGCTGGGCCCAGCATAACCACATGACTGATGGTAAATCAATACCAAGCGGCCCAGTTCTCAGTGAACATATGGCAGGAGAGCAGAAACATCTGGAAATGTCAAGACTCCTGAAAGCTCCAGCAGTGGAAGACACTGGCTCATACGCCAGCCGGTCGACAGGTACAAAACACATAGTCAAATGTGTAGCTGATTGTAAAAAGCTGACCTGACTCACATGTCACACTCCCAACAAAGAAAGCAATGAAATGCTATGAAACGGATGTAAAGCTTTCCTGCAGATGTCTATAGCGCTGACGCGGCGCAGCGGTGAGGGGTCTGTGTTTGACGGCACATGTCAGATGTAGTGAGGACATGTCATGCAGGAGTGATGCGAGCCCTGTCAGCTACTCACTCACACCCCGTCCCAGCGCGCTGCGTCAGCTACCTCGCTATTGATTGTCAGGCTTCTTTGGGGAATTTGGCCCGATCCGTCGTTGCGGGAGCAGCAAAACCAATTCAATAGAGAAATCAGATGTATAAATAAGCAATGTTCTGCACGAGGGCGCCCAGGAATGACACAATGACATAGTCACCTTGACATAACCCTGCAGCTCGCTCCCAGAGCAATCAGCACTGACCAGTCCTGTAAAGCCCTTATGCACTGACACATGCACATCGCTAATGACCATCCATGTGCTTTTAAATAGACAGAGTGCCAACATCTTTCACTGGGTTCAGTCAGAGGCTTTTATTTTCAAAATGGCAGAGAAATTTCTCCATCGATTTATATTGCTACTATAAAATTATAGGACAAGTGTTGAATATGTCGTTAAAGGGCTCATTAAAGTCTGTAATTGCTAAGCCGGATACATTTGGTGCTGTTAAAAAGAGAGTATCCTGTCATTCGTTATTGTTACCGTCACATGATATCTAAGAATATGTATAGCACTGTGCCATAAGGCTCAGGACCGACTGGCTTCCTGTCAGCCAGTATAAAAATCTAAAGAGGGAACCTTCTTCGAGCAAAGCCCATTTGATCTGTTAGAAAGAACGTGATGAGGGACAAAGATCTGTGCCTGAACTTAACCCGTATACCTTCATGTTTGTGAAGAAACGTAATCGAAGATGACAAGAGAATGATGATGATGACAGATTAAAATGTATGATTCTTTTATTCATCCCACAGGTGGCAATATGCACTTGAAGGAGATTGAAGCAGCTCGAGCATGCAGGGCCAGAAAAACATTTCGGTTTTGTTATTCCTTTCACTCTGCAGGTAAATCTCACTTCATCACAGCTCATGAATAACGTTTTCTTTCACTGCTATAATTCGTTTCTCTGGGATTTATAGGCACTTTCCTCAAAACAGCCGAGTTAACAAGGACACATGAATGAAGGATTAAAGGGCATTGTCTCAAATGGGAATTTCTGCAGTTCAGAGTTAGACTGCAACTTTATCACTGTGGAGTTAAGAGTTGAGAAGTCCTGTTCTCATCACTATGCTTTGCTTGCTGCTGCTGCTGCTGCTGCTGCTTCTTGCTGGGTCAGGAAACATGAGCTCAGCACCTTGGCCTCTCCCTCAGACATGTACAGAATGGCCATGTCAGCACACTGTGAGGACAGTTTCTACCATGGTCCAATTGTTCAGCATGCAAAAGCCGTTAGCATGCTTCACTGTGGATGTACAGAAAGTGGAACATCACTTCACAGCATCAGCTACGATGCATAAAGAGCTCGAAAACGCGACGCATTTTCATGAAATGACCGAAATATCAGTGGAAGGGCTCAGAACAATGAGTTGTTTGCCTCTTTCACAGTTCTACTTTCGAGTATGTTCCAGTCAGTCACAGGTAAAGATGAGCAACCCTGTGGGTCTCTGTTGGCTGGCCCTGCCTCCACTCAGCGCTCTCATCAAACACAGCTCTGATCAAGTGATTAGATGAGTGGTGTGTGAGTGGAAGTCTCAGAGAGCCCGGCCACCCTTTTTTCTCTGTGATCACAACCGCGGGCAGTCAGGACAGAACTAGAGCACAGCGACGATGAGGCAAAAGATACTTTGAGTGACAGCGCACAGACAGCAAGATTAATGACCCAACACACAAAGGTCTGGAGCGGCGCGGCCTTTTGATAAGACACCCTGGACCCCTTCCACCACCTGGCCGCAGTCCGTGTAAATCGAAGTCCTGTAGATTCCAGTCACCAATTAATGAGCAGTCCCTGGCAAATGATACTGTCCCTCACACCCTCTGTCCCCGCCAGCACTTCATCTAGAGAATCTGATACTGCATCACACACAGAGGGAAGAAAAAAGACCTGTCAGAGATTGTGAAGGGCAGCTATCTATGGTAATGTGCTGGTTTTAGTATGGGCGAGTGGAGTGGAGTGTGTGAGCAACTCTGTGTGCGCACACGTTGGCGTCGCTGCAATTTATGAGCAGAGCAGAGGTAAGTGGGCAGGTTGAAGGCCTCTTCAGCGCTGTTGTTCATATGGAAATGAGAAATAATGAAGTCAACACTGTCAACTTCACATCTCTCTGCATTGTTATAGCAATAAAGGGCACTAGAGGTAATTAATTTCAGTCAGAATAGTGAATGCAGAATGGCAGGGAAGTGATGTCAGAGACACTGAAGAGGCTGCATTGTGTTGTTGTCAAGGTTTATGTCCTCACAAATCTGTCACAACAGAAGTCTTTAACCATTAATAACTGTCCATACTGTCCATTTTTACATAAATTTATGCAAATGAAGGAGTGAAAGTGAGTGAGTGAGAAGGAGTGTCACAGCTTTGCCAAATCTCTGGGGCCAGATGCAAAAAAAGTCTGTGCACTTTGAAGAAGCCAGTAAAAGACTGTTTATGCACAAAGGCAGAAATATGCATGAGCAGCCTCTGCACCAAATGTGTAATCCCTTGCATACGCATTGTTATACATCTCATTATGGCCTATATCTCACTCATCATACAGCTCAGTCATTGTAAAATTATGCACATGTGCAGGAGCTCACTACCACAGTTAAACACTTAGATGGATGTTGACACACCCCCAATTCAATGTTTGGACATTAACCAGATTCATTCTGACCTTCATCTGGCACAGCAACGTCCTCTAACTCTGCCAAAGCAGCCTCCGTGTTGTTACACACACACACACACACACACACACACACACACACACACACACACACACACACACACACACACACAGCTATTATGCATCAGCGTGTTGTGAACCACAACAGCCTATTGATCGATGACACGAGTCTAATTTATGATCTGATGTGTGCCATTATTTCATGAATTACTGTGATTTGACTGACAACATCTAAATCTTCTTAAATGTTTTTGAATAGCGGAAAAAGCATTCAGAAAAAGGGATGTTATTGTGTTCATCTATAAATGTTATTATGTGGAACTCAGGTCTAGACATTGTTGAGACCTAAAGTGTGCTGAAAAGGCTCTAAGATAAATAGTTGCTCCAATTCCCTCTTTTACTTTAATCCTCCTATTTGCCTCATTGGTATATTTACCACTTGCCTCAGTTCACTCGTAAACAGCCTGGTGTAATGGTGTAAAGCAGGTTTGGAGGAATACACTGCTGGTTCTTAAAGGAAATGTTGACACTCTTTTATAAGTCTGTCTTAAAACAATTCTAACATGCTCATGTGTACATTCAGTGAGTTATCAGAGGCTGCAATTATTCCCTTTCATCTGTGCTGGTGCCGAAGAGATCGGTCAACACCAAAGTCCACGGTCCTCTTCCAACAATACATCCTCAAACTAATGAGGCCTCAGCAGTCTGAGTTAATCTTCCAAAGTTACAGTTTTTTTTGTTACTGGTTCTCCATGGCAACTCCATGAAACTAAGACTGCTGAAAGCTCATATTAACTTCTGCTGAATTTTACAAAGTATTTTTGTACAGAAAAGGAACTGTGGATTTTGTCATCTATCACTTAAATTGGACTTGATTGGATGTATCTTTTCACAGCAAGTATAGACAAGAGGAACAATTACATCGACTGCTACCTCTTTCAGTTTGCTACATGGGTGCGTGAGCACTTAAAAAAAACAGTTTGAAGACACCTTTTGACAAGGAAAACATTTTCTACATTATCTTAGAACTTAAAAGAGATTTGCAAACACGTTATGTTCGATAGCGATGAGAAACATTTTGCTATTTAGCATCTTCTCCAACATCTAAATGCATGAGATTTGTAATGCTTGTACCTGTGTATGTACAGGACTAGGTCCACAGGGATACACTGGTAGACCTAATAAAATGACCAGAAATCCTCAAAGAGTGGCCAATAACTTGCTATCAAATCTATTCAGGCATAAAAAAAAAACAAACCTGTGACTAATACTAATGTTATACCAATAAAATTGGCGTGAAGGATATATCAATATATCGTTTTGAATAGCTGCTGCTCACGGGGCACTGTAACCTTCAAGCTACGCCTCGTGCAGCCAACTCCACAGAGCTGATAAAAGTGAATGCTGAGCACACGGCTGCACTTGTGCACCAAAGCCTGAAGGTGTGACAGACACAGGCAATAAAACTCAGCAAAGAACGGCAAGATGGCAGAGGCAGATCCGTCCCCGCTCACCCTCACTGTCGCAGACATGACATTAATATGAGACAGAGCGAATGGGGGGAAGTGCACCGTATGGATTCAAGAGGGAGGGAGGGGAAAGAAAAGGAACAGAGCAGGGAAGCCGACACTTGACATAAGTCACCTGAATGCAGTTGAGGTTCAACCAGCATCAGCAGCGTCATCATCACCATCACCATCACCATCAAGCTGTCCGTACAAACAAATGTGTGTTGAATGTACAAGGTGTTTGTGCGGGTTTGTTGAGTGTCTGACCGAGTGCACGCGGGCTTCCCCTTTCCTTGAATTTTGCGGCCCAGCTGTGTGTTTAACCCCCCACACTTGGCCCTGCCATATCCAGGCAATCACATGACAAAGGCCTATGTCCTCTCAGCACCCTTGAGCGCCTGTGATGGGCATCCAGCCGGTGACTGATCACCCGCTCGTTCCCTCTCGTCAGCACTTTCGCTCATCCAGCTCCTCATCGATGCTCCTCGGTAATAAAACCAATGTCATCCGGCTCTTTGTGAAGTTCACGTGGAGAGATAAGGGGAGACAATCTGCCACTGGCTTTTTGTTCCAAATTAATTTTCCACCGTCTTTGTGTACACCGTTTCCTGGGTGGCATTTAGTGCTGACAGCGAGCTAATCTCATGTTTCATTGCCTGATTTCGGCCTTCATTAGGAAAATTTGCTGCTTTAAAGTCATTTTCCACGTCCAAGTGTGCGTGTATTTGTGTGTTTCTAAACAGGAATAATTGATCAGGTGAGCTTGTTCCAGAGCAACAGGGACACCTCTTTCGTTAATTAAAGCTGCATGAGGCTGCAGTAAACATTAGGGAAATGGGGTTGTATATCAGGCTTATGACCTGGACAAGAACATCAGCGCGTCATTTTGTCCAGGGAAATCTCTTAAAGGCCATCAAACAAAGGCTTCGCTACTGCTATGAGCTCCTGGTCTGTCGGCCTCAGGAGAGGAAAATGTGATGGTGTGAGGCCCGAGAGAATAGCAGTCACACAGAAAGGCAAAGACTGAGAAATGGAACAAAAGTGTTGGTTCAAGTTGGAGTTGTGTCGGGCCTTGTGTTCTTATTTTTTTTTTAAATCTTTCTACTTACATACTATTATATCAAAACAGGAAAATTCCTGAAGTTTAGACAGTAATCCTATCTTCCAATGTCCCCGAACATTTCTTATCCAAATCAGTGTGCAGTAGACGGCAGCATGTTGGAAGGGTGGTGCCCCTGGAGATTATGAGGGGGCAGGTGGGACAAAAACATTAAGAAGAGATAAGAGAAACTCATAAAATAGTAGTGTTTCATTTCCTAAAAACACAACAGATCCCTGACAGACTACTATCAGCTGGTCTATAGAATCATAGCGTGGTTATCATTTCTGTGAATAGAAAGGTAGACCGGCACCACACAGGCAGCTGTGGCAGGAATGTTGATGCTAAAAAACAGGCAAACTTTTTTTTTTTTTTTTGATTAGGGAAAAATTTTATTCCAGTGAAGCTAAAAATGTAGGAGACAGTTCAGTCACTGCCTCCTGTTGCATCCTGATTTTAAAGCTTCTCTCAGACTCCATAGATTCTCTTCATGAGCCCTGACCTTCTGCTTCAGAAGCACAAAGCACATTAATATTTCATATCACAAACACACATACACACATTTCTCCTGACACCTCGGTGTTGGGAAGCCTCTACAGCACAGCGTACAGCTACCTCCTCACAGTTTTACAGTGCATTCACACAAACAGATACAGTGCTTAGAAAAGCTACTCAGGCACCTTGGAAGTTTTCATATTTTATTATCTTACGACTTTGAATAAAACAAGATTTATTGTTATTTGGATGTTTTTTTTGATACATGGAAAATATAGAAAACATCATTGGTGTTGGTTTCTGAAGTCACAGTTAGATAAAAATGAGAAAAATAAACCCTAAAAAACTTCCACACTTCTCTGGACACTGCACAGTTGGTTGTCTCTCACTGTCACTGTATGAAGCCTTGTGAAGTAGTTCATTTCCCAAACACTGTGTCTCCGTGCATTGATTTTCTTATTTCCATTCTAGTATCTCATTACATTTACATCATAAAGAAATGACAAGAGTTGAGTGGAAAACACCTCCGTGTTTCAGTTTCATGAGGGAACCAAATTGAACACAGATGGTTTTTGTCAGTTTGTCACTTTGGTGTGTCACAGCAAGGAAGCAAAAAGTTGTATCTTTTTCAACTTTCCCCAGATCACATCACTGGCCTCCTTTTGTGTCTTTAGACAGCAGGACTGGGAGGCATCAGCATGTTTTGATAGTTAAATTTACAACAAGAGTCATCTTGTGACATCTCTAGTGTTTAAGTCTGTATGTGTGAATGGAGCATCAGACTAATGGGGAGGAAACACTCTGAATATACTGAGGGAATTACATTTTTCAGTGGTAGCTGCTGTATTTGGTTGGACATTTATTTCTGACTTAAGCTCTGTGAAATGTTCCTTTAGATCTATAGAGTTTATAGATGACTATAGGGTGTGTGGATGCTTGTCCTATCATTATACACTGACTCTTGGACTATCTCTAACAAAAGATGTGTGATAAAAGATCAGCCCAACCTTTCTAATACTTTTCACCATGAAAGGACACTGAGGAAAAGCAACTACAGGTGGATTTCACCCCCAGTGCTGGATGTTGCAGTTTTCACTTTGAAAGAGGCTTAAAAATGAGCAGACCCCTCCTTCCTCCTCTCCTCTTCCCCATCAATTGTCCGCATGTCTGTGCCTCAATGTCTCATGGCAGCAGAAGCCAAAGTGATAGAGACAAAAGGTGGTTTGGGTATTAATTCAGCGCTCACGTCTTCTTTCAGGATCCTTTCACATGCAAAACGCCGGCCTGCGCATCGGGCAGAAGGGGACGCTGACAATTACAGCCTCACATTGAGACACCGTTGGAGACTCACTCTTCAGACTGATTGACAAATGAAAGAGCCGAAATAGCTTCCATTTAAAACGGCCACTTGCCAAAATTGGGGGGGGATCATCTCAATATCTTGTCTCAAATGGGAAAGGGAAAAAGATGAGCGTGCATGGGAAATTGAGCTCACAATTCAGTACTTTACAAAGGCCATTTAGGCTACATGCATAGAATACCCTGTGGTATTGCAGAGCCTTTAAAGCTCAAATTCAATGGAACATCAAGATAGAGAAGTGACTTTCTGTGGGGGGGATTGCATCCAACTGTTCTTTTCTCTCAGTCTAAAAAAAAAAACTTTTCATGCTGTGCTAATCCACTCCCCTGCACATGCACAGATGCACACAAACATACACTGATTAGCCAAAATCGCTTCGTTCATAAAGTGAAAAATCAACAAATATGTCTGAAAATCTCTGTGTGTGATTTCTGGGAAGACAAAAACAGGGATGTTCATTGTCCTGCCAAGCACGTAGACACATAGATTTCCAATCATGGATGTTGCTCAATTTGTCTGCGAGGCCCTCAGTGTACCCAATCTACACAGCTGAGAGCAGAATCCAAATCAACAGACGGATGCCTGTTGTGCGCCTCATCACACGTGAAACCAGAATGACATGGCTCCCACGTGTGTGAGAGGTGACAGTGTTTTCTTGCCAAGACCGAAACTGAGGAATATTCTACGGCCCTTTCAAACTTAAATTTCTGTTGAGATACGAGTGAATAAAACCAGGCCGGACCCACAGGAACACAACAGCACAGATATGCAGAGTGAGGTTTTAGCTGCATAAACATGTCTTGGAGGCAAAGATGTAGCTGAGGCAGAAGTAATATGACTGTTTGAGTTAAACATCATTTAGTGGAGTCAAAGAACCAGAAAAAAAGAATAAATATAAATATAATACAAAAGACAATGACTACGATTTGATTGCGTTTAGAGGATGAGTTATCACTACTGTTTGTTTGCCTGTGCTTTGGCCCTCAGGATGTGTAGCATGAGGAGCAAGCTGAAAGCAAAAAAAGCCTCCACAGTGACTTGGCAAACTCTAAAGAAAATCAACTGTCTTGAGGCTAAAAACAGGTAAAATAACTGGAATTATCCATTAACGTGTGAACAAAAGCACATCAGAAAAATGTGGCAGGGCAGAATCAATCTTACTGTTATGTGCATAAGAGGCAGGTAGCCAGAGCAGACACAACACAGGTATAAATAACAAGTACTTGTGTCTGAGAGCACAAACAGCTGCAGGGGAGTGCTGCGTGCTGCTGCGGGAGCACAAACAGGTTCTTTAATGGAGAGAGGGATGTGAGGAGAAATTCATTTGTGAGATGACACTCTCCCGCAGCCCCACAGCACAAACCCCGTGAGAGGGATGTTGTGGCTCGGAGGATGGGGAGCGGTGGCGGCGGGTGGAACTGTCTGTGTGTGTGTGTGTGTGTGTGTGAGAGAGAGAGAGAGAGAGGGAGGTGGGGGGGGGGGGGGGGGGGGGGGGGGGAGTGTTGGCAGATTGAGGTACGGGGTGAAAAGATGCAGAGGTGCCCGTGTCATGTCTCTATGGAAATCAATAAACTCTGCTGCATGCACAACACGCTATAATCACACATGCATACAAGTGTACACACACACACACACACACACACACTCTCTAAGAAAGAGGTATGAAGGACTATACTGTTATTGTATTATCTGTTCCAGTGTTGCCTTGTATTCGATTTAAAGGCAATGATATAAAATGAGAAGCGATGCCATTGTGTTTTCATTCAAATGTGTTTATCAATAAAATCTTTATGAATCCCACTCGCTGTGTCATCCTGAATGAATATTCAACAGAAAAACACTGGATTGCTGCTTGAAGGATGTTGGGAATTAGATTAACAAATGCCTCAGACAAGGTTCCCTAACTTTTTACTTTGAATGCCTGAGAGGTTTTGATGCTTCTGTAGGTGGTAATGACTCCTCAATTAGTCAGCATTTTTTATGATGACATTACAACTTCAGCCATTTCTGTTGATCTTGCTTAAACTGCCGGCAATGGTGTGTGCACACTTGTGGGCTCAGAGCATCTGATCTTTTTTGCAGTCTAATCAGAGTTTATCTTGATGTCTTGTTTCTTGTATTTTGGAGCTTCACAGGAAGTGCGACTTGCCCTAAATCTAACCTTCCCCTTGGACTAACTCTGTTATAGAGCCAGGCTTAACAGTGGTGAGCTGAGGTTCGAGGTGAAGTCACACTGGATACACGTGAAGCTGTGACCGAAGCTGTGGAAAAAATAAATGACACAATGAAGCTCAGGACAGCAAATATCAAGCCTGAGAGCAAAATATGAAAGAATAACAGAAGCTGTGCAGGCTGTGTTAACCCCCCTCTCTCTCTCCACACACAAACGCACACCTCCATGACGAAAAAGAGAAAAAGCTACAAAATAAAACGGAGGAGAATAATAATAAAACAAATGCCAAAACCTCCTGGAGCAGATTCTTCATCATTAAATGATGGCCTGAGGGTGGAGGGAGTGTGATGAGGAAACACTGGCTTGCACCCTGCTCTGTAATTAAATGGTGGCCGGATGGCGTGAGAGGCAGGGAGATGATAAGCACTGGGCTCTGTGCCCCAGGACAGAGAAATATTGTCTGATGCTTTCATTTACAATAAGGTTATCTGTGAGCAAAAACAAAGATGGCAAACGGCCTGTTGTTGTTTTCTTATGGAATCACTGCAGAATCTCTGGAAAACATGGGAACATAATATCAAAGAAATGTGTTGACTGAATACTAAATATGGAATATACCTGGTAAAAACTAACAATGAAGATAAAATTGGGATATGAGAATAGCAGATTTCAAGTGGGTAACAAATGTCAAAATCTATAAGGAAACCTACGAGAGTACACTCAAAACTGTCTAAAAAAATAAGATGTTATTCAAAAGGATATGTCAGGAGATTTTCCTTCTGTTTTTACATGTTTAGCAGCAGTTGGACAAACACATGGATCCGCACGGGTCTACATGCGATTAGAAATTAGTTCAGTTACTAAATGTGAGATCAATATGCTTCTCCAACGACGAATGGCTGCTCTAACCAAGATCCACATTACAGCCTGTTTAATGAGTACGACTGTGCAATAATGCGACACCAATATAAATATTTACATGAGCTCACAGCCACACGATATGAATATACAGTAGGTAGGATGGAAACAGCAGCTCCAATAACAAATGTATCTGACATTTATTGATCTATGATAACAAAACAGAAATTCTTCAGACAGTTTTTGAGATGTTTCACTTCAAACTGCAAATATCAACCTCACGGCCTCAGAGCCAGGCTGCTAGCAAGTCAAAAGAATCTCTCCAGCAGACTGCATCCCACAGGCAAATCATTTCCATCTTCATGAGAGAAAAATGGACAAAGAAGTACCAGTTATCGAGAAGCACAGGAGAGTCCCTGACTTTTGATTCAAGGCCCCAATAATGAGTTTAGTTCCAGTGTAAACAAGTGCACTAACACGCCCTGTTGTGATTCCATTAAAACACAGGAGCAAACATTTTGCTCCCTTAACATAAATACGACCATATATCATACTTAGTGGTGCTGAAACAGATTAAACCTCACACACAACAAACAATATGGTCTTGAACACACAGTAGAATGAACTGATGTAGTGTCGAGGAATAACTGACTGCCAACTGGGATAAGCACACGTGTAGTTTCAGCTGACGCGACTCAGATTGTTTTGCTTTGACAAATCAGAATGACAGAGTTTCAGAGAAAAGGTTTACTGTAGGTTTTTTTTTTTTTTTGACAAAGCTTTTTAATATGTCTTAATGGAATGAATGGTGTCACTAAATTGTATTGTTCTCCAAAAAAACATTCTGTCACAAGAATTTCATTATAGGAAATGCCAAGCCCTCAATCGTTTCCCTTCTCCAATAATGGCCCAAACTCTGCTGTGAAAGAAGAACTCTGTGTTGAAAAGAGGATTTTTCACCTAAATACAATTACAGGACATTTTGCAAAGTGCTGTAAAAAGCAATCAGAAATCACTCTCAAAAGTTGGCAAAGAGAAAAAAATACTTTGTTTTTTAACGTCTGAATATTTTATTTTGACGTTTCATTTGTAAAAAGCTTTTGTCTGCCCTTTGCCAAGCAGAGATTGTTGTATCACTGCCAGTCAGGTTTCGTATTCTCACTGTGGGGATTGAAGATGAGTACAGTCATCCCTGAGAGATGGCTGTGACTTCATGGAGTCATGCGACTGATGCCAAAAGTGGACTGCTTCATTTTTCTGGCTTCAGTTTTAAATTAGATCAGACATCAGAAACGACCTTCACATATCTGCAAAGCCAAAATGCTGACTAGGTTGCATCTGAGAAAAAAGCCAGTGATCAAGATTTATGGAGTGAAGCTATACTGTGTCAAGAGTGATACGTGTCTCATCAACAGTGAAATGAAATGTCAAATTAGTTTGTGTGGGTGTGTGTATGTGTGTGTGTTTCAGCCTGTCTGCGAGAATGCGCTAATGGCTGTTTGCACACAACATGGAGAGACAAAGACACAAAAAGATTCGCCATCAAGTGAGACCCAGAGTGAGGGAATGAAAGGAAAGTGTGGGTGTCAAATAGGGTGCTTATAGTGCAGAACACTAATAAGGAGAGCGTCAGCAGGACAGCAGCAGCAGATCCATTCTCCTCCGGGCTCCATCTTTGGCAGTACCTGTTATAAACTTCCTCTGCCGTCTTGCACAATTGGTTCTGTAATTTAAAAAGGTCAGCATGGCTCCTGTGTAATTCAATACTCTCATGGTGCTGTATTAACCACATATTTAATCACCCTTGGGGTGGTGTGCGGGCTGAATACCTAATGTAAAAGGAAGATGTGGAGCCCACAGTACAGCACAGGGTCCGGCTCTCCCACCTGATATATGTGATTCACAGCACAGTGGAAGAGGAGCAGTTTATCGTTGAGTAGAGCTCTGCGTTTCCACTTTAGTTACAGGACAGGGAAAAAAAATAATAATCTGGGATATTTCAAACAGGGAATTCATTCACTGCATAAAACAAAACTGGATGGTCTGGGAAAAGAATTAGTTTTAAGTTGTTTGCACAAAGGAAGAAACATAACACAATATCTTCTGTTATGGTGTTTGGTTGTGAAGACATTAAATTGAATTAAAGGGCAGGTTCACCAATAAAAAACCATCAGTATTATGAAGTAAAGAAAATTCTCCATCATGACGCATTCAGACATGAATATTGCATGTTGAGACAGATAATAACACAAAACTTCACCATCCAGGGAAAATAAGAACATAAAATCGCTGATACAAAGCAGAAATTTTAAGTTAAACTGAAGGTAAAACATATTTCATATGGCTGTATTGACCTCCTCCCACACAACCCACCGTTAGAAATATGAGGCACCTGTTGCATCGAGGCTGGCGTGGCAGTAGGGGAAATTAATGATACTGCAAACCAGAAAACCAATCACCAGGTAAATTGCAGAGAGCGGAGGACCACTTTATCTTCAAATAAAGGTCTTCTACACATGGTTCTATATGCTGTACATACAGCATGCTTAGCTGAGCAGACGACAGTCCCGAATGTAGTGCAAAGTGAAGCCAAAGAGAGAAGATGAATGAATATATTGGTCTGTAGAAATCACCTGCAACCACTTTACATGTATGTCCCTTCCTTCAATATGCCCAACAACATACAGAAAAGATCAAACATGTCAGGATGCAACCAAACTCATAGTATATCACAGCAAAATCACAGCATGTTTGGGGTTGAATCTGGTTAAATGAATGTAAAATGTTTAGTGTTATTAAGTTTATGTATGACATGCAAACTCCAAAACTGTAATATTAATCACTTATTAGATACACTGGAAAGTTGTGTCTCACTGACTGACTGACTGACTGACTGAGGTAAACCCTGTGAGCTCTGGCCTTGAGGCCTACGATGCTTCAGGTCTTCTGTCGCAGTTATGAAGTCCTAGCTAATAAGTGAGCCACCAAAGCTTTCCTCTGCCTATAGACGACAACAAAAAAGAAAAATCTGATCGGATAAATCCATTTTCATCATAAACCTTTCATTTCTGAAGCAAACTTGATAGAAAATGAGGCTAAAATAAGAGTTAGAAGAGAATAATTTTAAAATAAAAGATGAAATATAACATATAAAATGCTGATATGTTTGGCCTTCTCTGAAGGCCTAAAAGGCCCTGAGGGTTTTCAACTGGAGGTTACTCACCTGTATCCTTGACAATAATGTCAGTATTGGGTAATTATGTTTAATGAAAATATTTTTTTAATGTTCAATGCCAATGTTTATACAAACGTATGTTACTTTCAGGATTTCAATGCAGACACCAGTGAAAATCAGACAAACTACACACCCATCCATCATGCTAAAATTCCCACCCTTAACCATGCACATTGCTAAAGACAGGGCACACTACTTCCTGCGCTGGCCCTGAATGTTGGCACTGGATATAAATGATGAGGAGCAGGATCATTCAGCATAAATGTTGATTCCTGCAGTGAGGATATTGGCTTTTTACTAATGAACCTGAGAGGTGAACAAAATACCTCAGAAAAACCCAGAGGATGGAAATGCCTTTTAAAAATGGAACAGGGAGCAGAGAGTCATTGCTTTTGGGAACTGCCAGTATTTACTTTAAAGCAAGGAAATTAAAAGAGCTGTCAGTCAGTGAGTATGCAAAGAAATATAATCAAAGTGATGCCTTGACATATCTCTCTCACTGAGAGACAATGGAAGGAAGACACAAGCAGAATATAGATATTTATGACCGTTTTTTGTACAATGCCGACACATTTGCAGAAAGTACAATGCGTGACTCAGATCTGACATCCCTGTATGGCTTGGGTGAATTGTCACTGAAGCTCAACACCTTGCTGGAGGCATTGAGTGCCTTACATAAAGAATATCTATTTTTCAAATCTTTGTTCTTAACTCTAATACATGCACAGATACGTACTGCTGCAGTTAAAATTCTTCTGGATATCTCCTTGTATCTTTTCAGCCATAACTAGAGCAGAATATGAGGAGGAAGTGATATAGACAAAAGAAAAGTCCTTGGTTATAACACTCTGATGGCATCAGAGTGTTAAGCAGAAGTGTCAATTTACCTCAAGTCTAAAATAGCTCAAACCGCTGCCAGTCAGAAATCCTGCTGCACGGGTGTGATTGAGAGCATTTTTGCCAAGGTAGTGATCCCATACCCATCCACACACATGTTCACACACACACAAACACACCATTAAATCAAAGTACAGGGAGCCACACACTGCCCTCTGCTTGACAAGTAAATTGCTTCCTTGATAGTGTTGGCAAACGAAAATACGGAGAGAAAGAAGATGGTGGCATGAAGATGGTTAAAGAAAATGAATGAGAGGTGAAAGGCAATAGAAGGAGGCAAAGGAGCCAGAATGAGCAGATAACAGAAAGCAGCGGGTGTAAAATGCTCCGCTAAGCAAGACTGCATGGAGCTGTCATCCTGTCTGATGAGAACTGGCCGGAAAGGGGGTGAAATCAACATAGTGTAACTGATGCGACTGCCAATTGTGGCATTAAACATCTGTAGGTGATTCTCTTATTTCAGACAGGTCTTAGAGACAAAACTTCTTCAAACACATTCGTTCAAAAGGTCTAACTGAGCCATGTCCAAACAACGGTATCTGCTATATATCTAAAAAAAAAAAAAGAGCTTTGCAGAGTACAAGACATGGAACAGTGGTGAGATATTTACAGAGAAACTGAAGAGTATCTTCAACTGGCACAACTGATTAAAAAGTGCACACTTCTTGGCACTTGATGAGAGAACACAATGACATATTGCAGATCTTACTAAAATCCATTAAACTTGATCAACAGAAGGAGCACAACAGACATTACCACAGATCTCTTTCTTCGACTTCCTCACATCTTTGTTTCACCTTATTACATTTTCCATTTTCCGATGAAGATCAAAGGACGGAAGACCATGTATAATTACGTCTATTTCCATTTAGCTACATTTCCCAAGTATTAGTGTGTTGAGATAGCATGTGTTGTAGCCCAGCAGTGAGCTTCTCAAGTTCTTAATTCAACATATTACAATTCAGAGAGACTATTTTAGTGTTTCTTTGAATTAGATGTATGACAGTTGTATGTATGGGTGTTTTAAGTGGCGGCATTGGATGCTAAGGAAACTGTCTGAGTTTGGGGGTTTTAAAAATGACCGCCACAGAGAGAATATTATCATAAACGATTACCATATGCTGGTGCAGTGTCAACTCAAGCCAAAACACAGACTCAAATGAGAAGAAGAGAGTGCTGAGGTTGTAAACCAGATGTATACATACTGTACTGACAAAACTTGACATGACAGCGTTCAAGCCACAGAGGATCCACAGTATATATATACCTCTAATGTACTACATGCATTCTGTTTTATGTTCTCGTATGGATAGCTGGAACTATTAACTTTGAAAGCTGTGTATCTTCTGGGGAATCAGGAATGTTTCATTCACATTGTATAATGTCACACCAAAAGAAATGCTTATGTCTTTCCTGAGGCAGGTAAGTTGTCTCAGAAAATCTTCTGTCAAAGACTATAAAGGAATATGAGCTGCTGTTTGCCAAGAACAATAAAACAATGGCGGTGCCAAATGACTGATGTAACTCCTCCAACTTTGAGGTTTATAGTTTCATGGCAACAATAAATCACTGAGGCTACGGCAAAGGTGTCAAGCTTACAATAGTCAGACAATCACACAGACTCACTGACAGACCATGATGATGGAGCCAGACCATGAAGCCTTTATCACTGATGAGACGACATGCAGAGAAAGATCATGTGTCTTACCCGGGACTGATGGAAGCTCTTGGCCCTGGGCCAGCCTGAGCAGAACCATGATGAAGAGGGGCGTGAACCCGAACCACGTGCTATGCATTGTGCTGCTCACTGTCCTGGCATCACGAGGCATCAGTCTGAGGAAAGAGAAATATAAAACAATTAAAGACTGGTTACTGTAATATCTCTCTGTTTACTGGGTTTCAAAAATAAAAAATAAAAAGGGATGTTCAACTCATTGTGCGAAAACAATAAAATACCAGTGTACAGAAGAAAACAGCGTGACCACAATACCTAAAACATCCCATTTCTAATAACACTTTAAAGCATTATTGAACACAAAGCAATCATGACAAATGACTCAATTTTCTATTGAGCTCCTTTACATTGTAGTGATATGGCAGTTGAATCCATAATTTATAATCCCGAGAGAGTTCAGTCTGAATGCTAAGATGATTGTGAATCGACTTTCTCTGTTGCTAAACTTATGCTCAGTATCTCCTTTTGTTCACACACACACACACACTCACACACACACACAACAAATGCCTCCATGTCAAATTGATTTCAGACAGGTGAGACAAAAGCGTCAGAGTTTAGTGGTGTGTGCGAGACAATGCTGCCGCGTTGACATCACCTGCGCATACTGACAGGGACCGTCTGTAGCTTGGAAAAAAATCGGAGGATTGTCCGGATCAGCCATCTGTGGAACAACCTGTTCACCCTTGTTTGATTACATCCAGCAGGCCAGGCAGCCTCGGCTGCTCCATCTATCGCTCCGTCTCCTGCTCTTTCTCCGTCTCCTGCTCTTTCTCCGTCTCTCTCTCTCTCTCTCTCTCTCTTCCACAGTCTCCTTTCTGCACTGCTATGCACTATGATTTTCTATTCGCAGACCTTTTTTTCCCCAGCATGACATACTCCTTGAATTGGATATGCTTCAACTAAAATATGATGGACTAGCTTTATCGTAAGGCTCTACAGTGGTGACAGAGTCCCTTCAAGCCTTGCATCTTTTGAGATGATGAAGAGCTTTTAATATCGCCTCCTCTCAGTAAAAAGGTGAATATATGCGATAATAAAAAAGGGAAAAAAAACACTCTTTTAGCAAAGCTGCCAATGCTCACAAAGGTGTAGCACTGTACAACACATTTTTCTCCACTACATATGGTACTCCACTATGTTCACTTCCAATCATGTGTTAAATGTCCCTTTAATTCTTCAACACTTTCATGTCCTTCTAATTCATGCAACACCAAATGGGCCTACTATTTGTCACTTTTAACTGGCAGCTGCTTCTTTTTATACCAGCCCTTTCTTCCCCTCTCTCTCTCTCTCTCACTCTCCTCTGTGTAATAGGTTTGCAGGAGAAAGGAGGCACAAGCATACCAATTTGCTCTTATAGCTTCTTATCTTCAGGTACTCAGTGGACACTTCTGCATTTCCTGGTCTCAGAATTAGAAGAGCCTCTGAAAAGACTGTCTATCAGATCTCAACCATGGGGAACTCATTGCTGCAGTGTGTGTTATCATCACCTCTCATTCCTCCAATGTCACAGCAAAGCCCGAAGAATTATGTGTTGTATTTGCACAATTGCGGCATTTGCATGTGATGATGATGACATGCATATTCCCGGCTAAATGTCCGATAAAGAAGTCCCTGTGGTTACACAAGAGGAGATTCCAGTGCTTTCACTTCCTCCTGGCCACCTCAACCAGCAGCACAGCAGGATCCTGGAGGAGCAGTGGACTACCCCCCCCCCCTTCATTTTACGTGATAATTGTGTCAGATAAACACTGCATTGTCCTCTTGCAGGCAATCTGATAAATACCCAATTACCAGTCAGGAGATGGCTGTGACAAGTGGGCGCCAAGGGTCTTCGGTTTGGGAATGTGGGATACATGGCGGTGATACAGCCTCCTCAACCCAGAAGCAAGTGGTGGGGAGCTGGACTTGTAATTCAACTCATCACCCTATTCCATTTGATTAATGAATGGATGGATTAGAGATAAAGGAAGATTTATTTGAGCCCTCCCTTCTGGAAACCACAAACACGTATGTAAAGATGCATCACAGCCCAATCAATGACCGTTCCTCTGTCGTCATTATTAAAGCTGCTTCCATCAGAGGAAATGAGCATGTTTTACAAGAGTTGTTTCAGTGGCCTCCTCTGCATTCACCACCAGCTCAGTTAGAGAGGAATGAAAAGCCCTTATTGTCTGTCTTTATCTGACTCAATGACTGCTGAATGGATTGAAGCCAATTAATCAGGCAGTGACAAGAAGCATTGCTGCTGGCTCAGTGACCAACTCCCACAAAAGACAGGAACCATCAGCAGAACACTCACTGCCCGCAAATTGATTTTTGGATGCCTACTAAACCGAGACTATGTCATTCAAAACCTGCGGTTTCTCATCGGGGGGCTTCCTCATGACCGAGGCACTTAAACTCAGCAGAGATCAGACAGATGAGCAAATACATAACTTTTCCCCATTTATCTTGCAAATGACAGAAGTTCAACCGACGCGCTAATGGGATGCAGGGCTCATGTGCAACATCCTTGAACCTGGACAGGACTCAGGCGAAATGTTTAAAGGGAGGATTTGCAGGTAACTCAAGGGTAAGCTAGTTGGAGGCCTCTGAGAATAAGAATGAACTTCATATTACCTCTGACTGGGACCTTTACACCTCACTGCTTAATCTATTTCTCTTTCATCTTCTGCTTTTGTGATTCTGAAGCACACTGCACATTCTTAAACTGACAAACCAGAGGTAAGGCAGAACAGGAAGCAAACGTATCAGGATGCAGCAAAGAGGACAGGAGAACTAACACAGTCAGTACAAACACACTGAAGAGTATTTATGGTTTGCTGTAACATTAAAACAACATTATTTTGTAATACGAGCTATTTTTTAAAAATCCTCCTGTAAAATACAAAAGAATGAAATGATTTTTGGTTATTGTTCATCACATTTTCTCCAAGATACTTACAGGACTGATCATGTGAATCCAATCAGCTTTATATTAGCTGAAGCTAATATAAGACCTGTTGGGTATTATCTACAGTTATTGTTTTTTCAGTGTAGAATCCCTCCTTGTGTTTCTAGCCAAAAGTGTTTCTTTGCTGCCCTACAGTGGAGGGATACATCCTGGTACAGTCACATGCAAGTTTGTTTTCAGGACACAACACCAGCAATAAATCTACAGTCAGCTACCAGGTCAAAAAGACCCACCTGATTTAGCTAAATGAGGCTGCTGAATATTAGCGTCAGTGAAATGATAAGAGCTGCAGATACCGTCCCTCATTTCTGACAGTCATGTTACACAGGCATTGAAGAGGAGGGAGAATTACAGTGTCCAGCAACTCTCTCAGCATAATACAGCGTGTGGTTGTTATATTCAGACAGACTTTAAATAATCCAAACCTCTTATTTATTTGACATATGTGTATTAATTCCTATTCTGCTCTTCTTCTCAACACAGCTGGGCACAGCTGGAATTGGCCTTGCCTGTGTGACTATTATAAAGATTTTTTTTTTTTTTTTCAATAAGCTGCCCTTATGTACTGTACTTTGCTGAATAAGAAGAAATGTACTTCTCTACTGGTTCTGTACAACCAATATTACATTTGTCTGCACTGCTAGTATTAACCCACCCACAAGAGAGCAGAGAGTATTATGCAATTCAAGTTCAATATCAACAACTAAGTTTTAGACTCCAGAATTCAGCATTACAGTGTGCCACTACATGTTTCATAATAGTCTTGTAAAACACATGCAGCGACAGTAGCAGGGGCAGAAGTGGAGGCTACGAACAAAAGAAGAGAAGGCAGAGGGATTGCTCAGTATTTGATGAATCACTGGCTGCAGTTCATTGAGGTGCAGCAGCAAATCTATTTAATGGTTATGTTGCGTGAGATGATTTTGTTGAGGAACTAGATACTTATTATTATTTGATTGCACTAACTACTTGTAAAAACAGTACAAGGTTTGCGTAATCCTTTTAAAACTATTGTTTCAAACTAGTGAATTATAGTTTAAATTGGGTTGCACCATTAAAACTTGGTTAGCGGTTAATGGTTAACTTAAGGTCTTATAGTAGAAGATATTAATGCAAAAGTGGAGAGTCATTGTATAATTTATTCAATATCTTTCTAGAATAAGAATTCATAGGGGCCAAATGATGTGGCCATCGGTGTAACGTACACACCCAACAATCCTAATAAATGTATGTATGACTTTGTTTTATTATATGCATATTTACAGTACAGTATGTTCCTTCATGCAGTTTTTGGCTGAGTGGAATCTGGAAAATCTGTGGTGATGTTGATCAAATGATGATGATTTTTGTTGATTTCTCAGTCTGAGAGTAGCGCCTGCATTTAGCTTTTAACTCCAATACTGCAACAATTTATTGCAACTACAGTAGTAGGTAAAACATATTTTGTTACATTAAATCTGTGTGTGCAACTCATTTTGATTCAGTGAGTCATAAATATCCATTTTCAACACTTTTACTATAACTCGGCTTAGTTCAAATCTACAGACAAACGGCTCCGAAGAACTGGTCGAAAATCACACTGGAACATGTGGATGGGAGAGCGGGAGAAATAAGGGGAATTTGTGTTGAAGCACAGACACGCATACAAATCCCCTTCAGTGTTGTGTTGTGCGTTTGTGTTGTGCTTTATGTCAGCATCATGTTTTGATGGATAGTTCCTGCGCCTCTCAAGCACTCTGTTCTCTATGTCACCGAGGCTACTCCTTCCTCATAAAAATGCCAACACTGGCTTAAGCATCTCACATTCACAGTACATTATGCCCCTTCACTTCATTACAATAAAAGGATTAACCCGCCTGGGCTCTGTAAAGTGATGGGTGGGGAGGGTGGACAACATGAGGCTGAACTGTCCTTCCCCCTTAGCGTAGATCACATCTCTTGTGCTTCTGCAAGTCGTGCCACTAATCATCCACACTCCTGTGGCAACACACAGGGAGAGGAAACAGATCTGAAGCTATTAGGACACCTTGCAGTTGACTTACATAATAGCATATGCTCCATCCATTCCACAGGGAGAGACCCTGCTTCACTGTCCCACTTTCTGTAGTTACTGCATGTCATGTGGTGCGAACCAGTCACTAGAAATGTTTTTAATGGTGGAAACTGTTTCAGACCCTTCTTGCTCTGTAGATGGAAGTTTTATAATCTGTGGTAGATGTTAAAATTGCTGTAATTTAATAGAGGTAAAAGGTCTTTTCAACAAAAAACTGGCAAAATGATGATATGAGTAAAACCCAAATTAGAATAAATTAGAAGAGCCGAAAGCACTCCAGTGTGACTGGGGAGATGAGCCTGGTCACATGAGGCCTCCCCACAGTGATCCGTCTTCTCATGAATGTGATCTGTGATAAATTAAAAGCTGATTATTTCCTGGAGGGAGAAGCCAAGCGCTTGGCCCCCAGCCCCCTCACTGGCGGTGATGGATTAGTCCACAGTCTGCACTATGGACCTGTCCCCACTGACAGCACAGCCACGGACGCCACAGGCCTAAGTGCCTCCTATCAAGATGCCATCTCTGACAACTCATAATTTATTTGAATAAATGCTCTGCTATCTCTTTAAAGGACAATTCCATTTTTTCCTGCGACAGATGGATGGTTCTTTGATTTTTCTGAAGCAGTATTACCATATAAACATCCAATCCTATTTAGCACAGAAACACTGTATAGACCTACTTATAAAGGCTGTAAAGAGTGCTCAATTTTTGTCAAGAAAACAGGGATTTATTAATTACAAACACAATTGTATTGGAGTGACCTGAGCTTAAGAATGTGGGGTTTCATGTTTGAAAGCAGAATTTTCCTCATGGTTTTCTGTTAAATTTTGTAGCCGTATTATAATATGCACTCAGAGCAGCATGAAGGGCACAGCAGACAGGCTGATTCCCAGCGAGGAACGTCAGTATTATTGCAGTCAGAGATCACTATAGAGCTGTAGGGTCTGTGAGCGAGCTCAGGTGCACTGTCCATGAGCTTCCACGTAGCTGAGGTTTTTTACATTAAGAGCCCATTCACATGTGTCTGAGCCACTTCTCCTGTGCCAGTATCATTTGGATGGCCAAGCGCGCAATTTGTCTGCGGTGATTGGGTCTGCCTGTGTGGGAACAAAGGCAGTCAGTCCAAGCTATTGTGTCCTTTTGTGTCCCATATGTCAGAAGTCCGCTGCACAAACAATGCAGCAACTGCCAAGAGCACAATAGTCATTATCTGCTGTAGAATCACTGTCATTATGCTGCTGCAATCATAACTCTAATTACAAAAGTTGCTTTGTAAGCAGGTAGATTATGCAATGTTAATTACCCGTGCACAATATGGCAAGCGCATGTTCAAATGCCACTCACTATTGTGGCCCGCACAAAAGCAGCACGCGTTTTACCCTCTGCCATATGCAAAGCAACGCCGGCGTCCCTTGGTGGCTGGCTTAAGCCCTCATGGTGCAATCGCACATCTCTTGTCATTAATATTATCTCATTAATAATACTTGTAATGATTCTCCCTTAACCAGATTATCTGACTTAAACCAATATGTCTGTGTGTGTGTGGCTTTAAGTGATGAACCTCATCCTATAAACTGCTCCGTCTCATTACTCAGTCTCCTGGAGGGAGCTGGGCGGAGCTGGGGGGTATTTTCCAAGACTTTAGGCTCAAACACTTGTGTGCTTTTTCATTCTCAAGGTACCACTTCCCTTGTTCCTGCATATAGATACGTTGTTGACCTCCTTTCTAACACACTGAGCTTTAAAATAGGTCACAGCCACCATGGAGCAGGCACAGAAAAATACTGAAGGGGAAACAGGTTTGAAGGTTTACAGATAAAGCTGATCGAAACTTGACTCGGGTGGGCTAGCCACCGTACTAACCTCGCATTTCATTTCAGAGCTAAAGAACACAGATTACAGCCCACTTTCAACTGTGAATTCTTTGACATACAAATACATCAAAGGTGTTCAAATTTGGATTTTGTCATCATACACCTGGGGCTGAAAGTTGTGCATTCATGAAAACTCTGAATTTCTATAAACAAGCTAGACCCAGGAGGATTTCCCCCACAAACAGCACAGCGACCTTCTTGCATTAATCACCATAAAGGTGCACTTCGCCAACCCACTCTGGCAAATTAAATCCTCCGAATAATATCTCCATCAGTACTGTATTTCTCCGCTCTGACACAAACATCTATCTGGCTTTAGAGAGCAGTGCAGCGGAGCCTGCCAACTCAGAAAAGACCTGAAACCACGGGGCAATAAAAAGTGACATCAGCAATGGGAAAGTTAATAGTGTGTTTCAGATGCACTTTGTGGAGGACAGGAGCAGCAGAGGTTTCATTCACTGTAAGTGACAGCGGCTGGCAATCTCCCTCTGCCTCCTGTATGCCCTTATGAATTTCAACCTGCTCTCTGTAATAACTTATAAATGGGTAAGGCTTCCAGAGGGGCTTGTGTGACAGACTATAATGTCTGGGCATCCACTGCATTTACAGTCTGTGTACAGTGCTGATGGTAACAGCTTGTTTTGCTTGTTCATCTATTCAGCGTGATGTTTGATCGCAGGCGGCAGTTCCCTGGCGTTGTAGGAGGTGTCACACCAGTAGTTGTGTAAGACTGTTATTGGCTTCAAATGATTTCTAACTTTGAGGAGCTGATTTGGGCGCAGCTGTCAGAGAACGCCTCCAGCTGAATAAACAGAATACAGAAACGCACAGGCAGACTGACGACAACATGACTGCAGGCGTCTGTTTCTGGGCCACAGGCACATTTTCTTCCTCAGAATACATGTTCTCCTGCTCATTTATAACCTGACACACTCTTTATTGTCTGTGTACTAAATTATATTTTATCATTCATCTAAGTTAACCTGGCTGTCAGAGCAGGGTGATGTATGAGAGCTAATTCTGCAAACAGAGGTAGAACAAAAGATCCTTTACTCTACAACACAACACACTCTGCTATAATATAACACTTGTAAAACTGCTCTGAGCCCATATTTATCAAACTTATAAAGAATTCCAGTGAACGCTCTCAAGAGCCAACCTAAGGGCAGTCCGGTAATTGGTTTACTTGTCTGGAGGAGCTCTATTCAGCCTGTGACAGCAGGCGTGTAATATCTTCTGTGGCTGTGGAAGAGCTTTGTCAAGTCTGAGAAAATAACCCTGATGATGTCATAAGGCTTTTTGATCATCAGGGTCATCTGGGTCGGGGAAACCAGATCTTTAACAAAAAGCCTGTGTTACAAACATGTGGGTTTGGGAGGGATCTAATGAAAGATGCTTTTGAGTTGCATTATGGGAAGTGTGGGAACTTTTTTTCTATTTTAAATTTGTCTCTTATGAGTGCTCCAGCTTTGGGGAAGTGCAATACTAAATGGAGTACCCCTTTAACCTACTTCAGGCCTCTGACATTTTATTTTTACTGTAAATTTTCAAGTGAAGTTTACGAGTATGAGTAAAAGTATGAATATTTTCTGGTGTGGTCTCAGTAATTCTGTATATGTGAGGAGATAGACTAGTTTAAATCACAGCTGTGAAACTGGTGCAGTTCTTCTTTCCCTTTGCAACATTCAAACCACTGGCCCTTAAAACTCATAGTAGTAAACTTTCATGCTCCAGAAAACAGCAGACAAAGATCAAACATGTGATATGAGACATGAAAACTATACAAGGATAAACAGCTGCAGCTGCAAAGATCACCACAGCGCAGGAACCAAAAAAAAAAAACAAAGCTCAGGTAGATAATGAGAACACAGTGGGTTTGTGCTATCTGAGCGCTGACAGACAGGAGCAGTGGTCCTGAACATGTATGTGGTTCAACAAGCCTCCGACATGGTGAGCCCTTCTCCTCGGGACTGTCAGCCTTCAGCAGAGCACATCATCTCTCCATGAGGATTTCATCACATTAGCCTAAGCCAGGCACACAGATAGCAGCAGCAGCAGCTCCAGTGCACCATTCACAAGCAGACACACAATCACCAATTAGAGCTATCACACATACTGTAATTAGCAACACTGACTGATTTGAGCTTGTGTAAAATGCATTCATATTAACCAGATTACAAATAAGCACATTCATCTAATTAGTTCGCATAGCTCACAAGCTTAATTAAAGTTAATACATTATGATACCCCAAAATCCAGAGATTACAATACTCCAAGGTTCTAGTTAATTAGTGTATTCACACATTGACAGACAGGGACCACGGCCTCCTTTTCCCTCAGCCAATTAAAACAGAGGGGCAAAGTGTGTTTTCTGAGATTTTTCCACAAGCATTTGTATATGTGAATAAGTTCAAGGTAACATTATTCCTACCACACTCTCCTTCTTTTGCCAGAATACCGTCTTCCTCTTCCAACCCCTCCAGTCTGTGTTGCGTGAAATGGTACTACCAGCCAAGTCAAATTGGCAGTTACAGAGCCTGTCATCCACACGGCTCCTCCTTAGTGTTTGTTTACACAGGGCTTACAAAAAAAGGCATTTTCAGATTCCTCCCTCTGTATTTATCTTTGACTGTGGCAAGCAAACAGAAAGAAATGCTGAACTGAATATTCATCTGTCGAAGAGGACTTTCACACTTCACAGAATTAACTTTGCACTCACATACTCTGCGAAGCTGCATTAACATAAAGTGGCTCATTACGGTATTGCACGTCTACGGGGCCAGCTTTGTTATTAATGGTGTGGGGGGGGGTGGGGTGGGGGGGTGGGGTGGGGTGGGGGGGGTTTGGGTGTTAATTTGTTGTCAGGATCCGGGTATCAATCTGAGAGTGCAGACTACAGCCTCCTGAGATGTTGCCCTTGTTACCTCGAATCTCATCCTCTCAAGAACAGAACACGCCCACACTGTGCTGAAATGGTGACACACACACACACACACATACACACACACACAGTCTGACATCTCTTCTGCATTTTATAATTTAAGGGCATATGAGGGCAGAGACGTCGAAAGAATGAAGAAAAACTGCCTCCATTAATAAAATGTCAAGAGAGAATTATGGTACAGTTCAAACACAGAAGTTCAAAGTGTTTCTGCTTTTACACTTAAAGGAATAGTTTCACATTTGGGAAAATAAGTTTATTCTCTTTCTTGCTGAGAGTTAGATGAGAAGATTGATACCACTCTGTATAAAGCTACAGCCAGGAGCTGGTTAGCTTACGTTAGCATAAAACTGGCCCGGTTCTGTCCGGTCTGCCCACTAACCCATCTGAAGTAAAAATCAAACTGCTCATTTCAGAGGCTATGACCTTCCTCTCCTAACTTAACATGCCTTGCCCTCCCTGACCCTGAAGGTGGCTCAGGAAGGAGGGCAATAGGTGAGAGAAAAGAGGCTGAGAGCTCATGTCTTTGTGTTTTATGGCTTTATTCATTCATTTTATCCTCTACATGTTGTCCTTTGTAAAATCAGAACAGGAAGAACACAGGTTAAACATGAAGTACCTACATAAAGGAAAGAGAAGGATATCATAGAAAATACTACTGGAAACTATCTGTTTAAGCAGTTAAAACATTAGGCTATACTGTAATTTTCCAACAGTTATGGCTCTTTATTAAACCCTATTGAAGCAAATTTAAAATATACTTAACAAGGTACCTGGAATTTGAAAAATCTGTCACAACATCTGCCTCTTTTAATGCAATGACACGCTCATAATACCATGGCTATGCTCGAGTTACAGATGCTGCTCTATCATTATATCTACTTGACTCATTCTTAAAAGCTTTACTGAGTGCTGAGTTTTAATGCTTGGGGATTATGAGAGGTCAAAAAATATCATCACTTGAGTCAGTTAAACACAAAATGATGAGAACGAGAGTCATCCATGGCACCCAAACAAGACAGAGCAGGCAGAGGTCTGCAGCGATTTCTGTTTTTAGGAAGACCATTATGGATACAACAAGCAGGACCGTGTCTGTCTCACAGCACAAAATGACTGTGTTTATGGAGGTTTAACAGGCTCCAACATGGCTAAATGGGGAAAATGGAAACAAATGTAATGGATCAATAAAGTTGATAAATGTTGCTTTCCAGTGTACATTATTCTTAGAGGCTACGTTTTCAACTTACATTATTATATTTAATATGTATAATTCAATTAAACATGGCTGAAAATCATTATGGTCTCTCTGCTGGCCATCAGGTGATGCAAAAAGCATCATTATCAGCAGCACAGAACTGTACTGAATTACAGTCAGCTACCTCCAGCTTACCTCTTAAGAACTGCAGATCTCTGGGAAATCATTCTATCCTGTTAGATTGCTAGCATTAGAAGCTAACATAGCTCAAAGACAATAGCTGGTTGAGTCTGCATTTATATATGCACATAACAGTTGGTTTGAGGCATTCAGGAGTACTCCACATCTGAACATTAGCTGTTTTTTTTCTGCAGATGAAATGGTCATTCAATACAATTAATATCCCTAAGTATCTAGGGATACAATAAAATGTTATAAGACAGAAAATGCAGAATGCTGATCAATGGATACCAACAGAAAAAGAGTAGTGTGACTTTACAAGTTGCTCATGCATTACATTCAGATCAACAACCTCATAAGGCCTTGGGCTTTGTCATATTTGCATTTACTCCTCTGGGGATCTTAATTGATGCTGACAACTCAGAAACAACTGAGTTGGAATTTCTTACAGGTGGAAGTTGACAAGGGTTGCACCTTACTCACATCATGAGTGCTGAAGAGTTACAATGGAAAAGATCACTGTCGTTATCATTTGCAAGCATTCATGCCAATCAAGAAGTAAAGATACTGCCAAGACCAACTGTCATTTACACTGTGAGCAACAATTTAAGCACTAAAATAGATTGAGTACCTTGGGATTTTAGTACCTTGAATAATGAACATCAGCCAACGTCCATGTTTGGTTGCATTTTAGATGCTTCATTGCCAAGTTGATTACATCACTTTATCACACAAGTCTTTTTGGTCACCAGATAAAAAGGTAAGAAACTGAAAAAATGGCTCAATAACAAATTGAACAACTAAGAACTAAAATCCTCAGGGAGCAGTGTGTTAAGAAAGCACCTCACTTCAATACAAATCACACTGACGGCGGGATTTTACCCATTAAAGTTTTTCTATCCTATCTTTTCTATCTAGAAAATCCTACATAAAAGATACACTGCTCTATATATGTAACATATGACGTCTGCACTCTATCCTGCGCCTCAATTTCTTCATTTTTTCATGTCTTTTTTGCCCCCCCCCCAAAAAAAAAAAAAACAGATGTGCAGGACCACATGCATGTACACACAGACAAACACAGACACACACAAACTAGCAGACAGACTCAGAGGGTATTCCTGTCTCCTGCACGCTGATGTAGATGGATGCCCCTGGCTGCTGATCCTGAATCTACATTAGGTCATTACAATAAGCAGCATGGCCCAACGGAGCCCGCAAAGTGGAGGAAGCAGAGCAGCTTGGGAGGAGAACTACTCTCCCAGCCCTGTGGGGAAACAACCTTGACACAGTCATCTGTCTTAGTTACGCAGGAGTTAGACCTACTGACACACACACACACACACACACACAGGAGGGATGGGGCAGCCCCTGCAATCTCTGCTATGTTGTTATGATACTGCATTAAAGGAACTAATAGAGTGCATCTAAAAATATTGAAAATATCACGAGGAGAAAAAGAGGTTTGGCTCTGGGTATAATTGATGACAAAAGTGTCAGGGTGTTGGGGGTGGTTGTTTTCTGGTCAGCTGGTGGCAAGGTTAGAAATAACCTCACTTCAGCACAGGTGACTTCTGACCCTGGGCGTCAGGTGAAGGTAATGTGTGGAGGTTGGAGAGTGGACCAGGTCACGGCGGAGAGGCATGGAGATGAAAAGTCTGAGTGGGAGGGGAAGGAGGGGGAGAAAAGGCAGGACAAGGGCGTCACTGCGGTGAGCTCTCACTCAGTCACCCTGGGGCTGCCCGTGTTTACGGAGCTGTCAGTCACGTGGTGAAGCCTCTCCCAGGGGACACGGGCCACCAGGGCGATGAGAAAATAATAGCTCCTTCTGTCAGAGCTTCCAGGGACAGGGGTCTGATGGACACTGCTGGGAATTATAGCCAGCCTCCGGGACACATCCCGTCCTACACTTAAATACTGGCAGGACAGACAGTCACACACGGGACAAGGAGGAAGAAATACACACCAGTCTCGCCAATGATATCAATATCCATGCTAAGAACCTTTAATATTTGTGATGTCCTTGTGTGTGTCTTGGTGGTATTATTCAGATGTCTGAGGTAAAGGCAATAAACGCACAGTGTATGCTATTTCTTCAAGGATGATGCAGCTGATTTTTTTTTTTTTTTTTTTTGTCTCAATGGCCTTATGTTGGTGTGAAAATGTAGCTGTCACCAAGGACTTTTTCAGAAACACTTTCTAAGCACTTTCAAAGCTTGAACTTGAAGAAGTGACTTGCTAAACATTAGCAAACTTTTGAATCCAAGAAATGACAAAATTCTCTTAAACCCTCTCAATAACTGGATGCGTTCCCATCGTCTGTCTTCTGGGTTTGATTTTACGACAGCTCGGCTTGTCAGCAATGTCAGCCAACTCTCAAATCTGAAAAGACTCAATTCTTGAACGCAACAACAAAGAGAGTTTTCAAAGTGCTCGCAATTCAACTAGATTACTGATCTCAGAAGATATCAAGTCTCTGCAAGTTAATTCTCACATTTCATTGAAATGACGCACGATCAATGGCCACCTGGCAGGAAGGAAATCAATCTAAAAAAAATGATGTTTTGGAAGATGGTCATGTGTGGAGTATACACAATTTGCAGTGAATAAAACTACTGATTTGTTTCTAAAGCAAACAGTGCAAGACTCGCCCTGAACTCCACATAAGGACTGCAGAGGAAAGAAATACAGTCATGTTGTATAAAAGAGCTTCAGAATGGCCCTTGGTGATGAGCAGGATTGGAAACCACTGCTCCATCCATAAAATCAGACTTTAAATCAGGCTGAACCACCATTAAAAGGGTTGAAAGATAGCCTAGTGGAGCTCATCATTAGTACAAACACTCAGAAATCATGGGGTAGCATCTGTTTTCTGCACATCCTCCCACATCAATGCTCAGAGCAGTAGGCCTTAGGGAAGGGGGCGTACAGAGGGCTATTCCCCTGTCCCTTACCATGAATAACAATCTCTACCTCCAGGTAATTAAAGGGGACAAACGATGTCCACGGGGCCACGCCAGCCCATCATTAAGCAAAGCAACTATTACACAGAGAAAGTGTACACACGAGGAGAAATAGGCTCTCTACACAGTCCTGGAAACATAATGGTCATTGATTTTGAGTGGACTAGCAGAGAGCACATTTCACTATATCTATTACACAGATTAATCCATGTGTCTTTTTATCTACCTGCATTAATGCAACGCTGCACATTTTATGCTTTGTTCTCGGCTGCCTCAGAGGGGGCGTCTACTGCCTTTGTCCTCTGCCGGGAGCCCAGACAAGATGATGTGCTCCTTACTGATGACCTGCCCTCTGCTGTGGGTTCCCACTGATCCCACAAACCGCAGACACTTTACCGGGCACACTACAAACACTGGCACAGACAAAAAACAAAGGTGGATGCTTCTGCATTCTCACCGCCGCTGACCGACGCTTCGCATTCATGTGCGCCAGTGGATTTTAATAAAAGCAGCACACAAATTAACGTGCACACAACGTACATTGGACTCTGTTACAAATTTAGAGCAGCGCCGACATCTGAGTCACAGACAGACAATCAACACCAGCCAGCTGTGTACTCTTCCCTCATCCCATTTGGAACTGGGTATTGACATCAAACACTGGGCCACTGCTGAGCACGCACAAACTTTGCCGCTATGTTTAAAGATACTGAATCAGACAAACAGAAGCATGCAAATCACAGCCCGCGTCCTGAATCCATGCTTGCATGGACACACTGCAGAAGTGACCTTGCGGTGTGTTTTTGTGTTCTTTACGGAATACTTATCCCGTCACAAAGTGGACATTATTCACGATGCTATGTGTGGTACATGTAATACACAGCACATGTCAAGAGAGAAGAGAGTGAGGGAATCTTATCTCATGCAGGATAAGTAGAGTAGTTAGCTAGTGATCAGTTATATCAGACAGACTTGAAAGGGAGAATGTAGAGCCGGTGGAGAGGGAGGACGCAGAGGGAGAAAAAAATAAAAAAAGGGGAGGACACTTTTTTGCTGAGAAAAATGTTGTCCTCACCAGCCCTTCACTGCTTCATCCCCATACTTCAAACTATGTCTAAGTACATGCCAGACGCAAATCAAGACACTCTTTACAAAACCTCAGGAAGGAAAAACACCCCAAGTATAGCTCAGTGTCTCCCTCTGGGATCCGAGCTGCTTTGTGATTTTAAAACCTGCTAAATATTACAGCACCTTGCGGCAGAGAAGGAACACAGGATAATAGACCACAGATATCCTGCCAAATGTTGGGTGCTGTGTGGGTGCTGGGCATGTCCTGACTCTAACAGGCCTACAGATGTTTATCGCAACACGACTAAGCAGAAGAAGCAAGCTGGGGCGAGAGAAAGAGAATCAAGATATGGGACAAAGCTGTGCAGAAATGGATCTTTATGATATTTGTCATTGCTATTTTGGGGCGCGCATGTAATAGGACGTTTTCAGGGCATTAACACATTTATACTCACATTCTTCCTGCTCTGTGGGAAAGTACATAGTGTGACAATACTGCAGATATTGTGCATATTTTTCAGAAGAGGGTAAAACTGCCTAAGCTTCAGGCTTCAGGGTGGGTGTTTTTTCATGGCAACTGTTGACTGACATTTGTGAGCTGTCGTTGCTAGGAGACATCATAGCACATGTATAGGCTGTATATGGCTTTTGCAACAACACATATTAGAGATGATGTACTGTTTGTTTCCTTTACAACATTCAAAATATGGTCGGACTTTTCATGTCGGCAAGCTAGGCTGATGCTACATAGCTTAGCTTGCTAACGTTAGCACTTGCCTGACGTACGTTTCAGCACCTGTTGAGTTCTTACTCTCTAAGTGCTGAGTCTCACACACCAAACCATACAGATACTGCACCAACCAAGTGCTGAACCCTGATGAAGAGGAAACTATCATGGCGGAAATCTTAAATCTGGCATCATTTTGGTGATTACAAGTTTGACCAAATACAATCCAAGTCAAAACAAACACAGGATATATACCTACTGATTTCTTTCTTTTTTTCCCAGCATTATTGAATTTTAATTTCAGTTTGACTTTAACCTTTGACATAATCTAAGGCTATTAATCCCGTATGTGCTGCTCAGCATCTTCAGGTTCACAGTGAGCAGTGAAAGCCTTTTGCATCCACAGAATGGTTTTCTGATCATTTACATTCGTCTGTAAGCTTTTCTGTGTAAGTAAGCCTTGTTCATGCTGAGGCGGCTCACAGGCCAGGAGCTTATCGCCTGATGCAGGGGCATGAAGCAGCTTACAGCAGGTGTACAACACAAACCCCTGGATAGGACAGCAGCCTATCACAAAGGCTTGCTCCCAATACATACCCTTCCTTCCTATCATTTAATGCTAAGTGGCAAGCGGCAAAGGATTTTTAAAAAAAATAATTGGTATGGTGAAACATGGGAGTGAGCGTCTTAGTGCCGACTACTTCTGATCAAGATCATAGTTTATATGGGTTGTATTACTGGGAGTTGTGGAGCAGTGAATGCTCAGTTATCCTGGGACAAATCACCTGAGTACTGCGTCAGCTACATTTTCAATCTCTCCCATTTCACGCGTTATGCAGCTGTACATCAGTATGATATTTGGGTCAGAGGAAATTCCTCCTCCGTGACAGGACAGGGGACAGTATGTTGATGTCCATACTGTAAATATAAACCAAACCGGCCCAGTAAGCAGGAATACACTTAGTTTTCATCACCAGAGCTGCACAATATTTGAGTAGGTGCTTTAAAATGAGTGACATGTGAGCTATCTGCTAGCTGCACGCACACACACACACACACACACACACACACACACACACACACACACACACACACACACACAGAGTTTTCATAGAGCAATCTTCCAGGTACTTAACAGCATTAATCTCCATGTGGCGCTGCAGATCGTCTGTTTGATTTACACAATACTGAATCTCCTTGAGAGGCAACCGAAGGTATCTTAATCCATGCCTTTGATCAGCATCTCCTCTGTCCCATTTCCCCTTCTCTTCTACTCAAAGACATACATCCTCCTCTACTCGCCCTGTTGGTATTGTTGTTGATGAAGAAGTCAGCTATTCTTAACTCACGGCTTATTATCCTGCTTAAGTCCTCGGTGTATTTGAGAGTCTTTGCCATATGACAAATCAGCATAAAAAAGGAAATAATTCTTTCAAAGAGGAAACACTCCCCATAATCATGATGTAAAAAAAAAAAAGAATTCAAATATTTGCATAAGGAATTATTGTTAAATTAAAATAAATTCAAAGCTGGTTACTATGCTTTGGCCCTTTGTTGCTAATTAGAAATTGTAATCCACTTCCAGTGTGCCCCCACCAGCAGATGACTGACAAAATCCAACCAGCAAACATACCCCTACTCCCTCCAGACATGACTAATTGACTTGCCACCATGGGTGACTGACATGCCATCCAGAGGGCACCATAATGGCCGTGTCATGAGGGAATGATGAGACCTGCCGAGAGCTAGCATCGCCCGACCTTTTGCATGTGAGGTCGGGTGTCAGAGGGAACAGGATCCCCCCGCTGTTGGAACCACCGCCTCGGGGCCTCGGTGGGGATGAGCCACAGACGGCTGGGAACGGCAGCTTTTCAATCAAGCAACCTTGCAGGACAGTGATTTCATTCTGTATGGCGTCAGAATGAAAAATAAAAACAATAAAACACAAATCAATCGTCAGCAGCCTCAGGGCATTAAAACATTTTGAGGATGGAAGGAAGATGAAGTAGAGTGATGGTAACTTCCTCCATCATTTTCGCCTCACAAATGGGTTGTCTTTCTGCCATAGTTTCTGTGTCGGAAATGTTTCAGGTTTCGAGTGCAGGTCTGTAGGATTCCTCAGATGCTTTTTCAATCTTCTCAACAAGTGAATATGAATAAGTGAGAATGAGTCTTTTCACAAACAGGAAATGTCACTGCAAACATAATCATAATTCTGCAATGCACCTCTGGGGGATTTATAAAAAATAAAAAAGTCTGTGTGGCTTTCAAAGAATCTTTATTCACACATTAGTTAGTGTTGTTGGTTTTACTCACTGGGTATTAATGTCTTATTCATTTTACGCCTCCTGTCTTATTCCCAAATATCACTAATCCTGTTAGATGAAATCTATTAATGTTCTGTTTTGGCTGCCACACACAAAATTCCAATTCAGCCGATAAGACCCAAATTTGCCATGAAGGCATATCTGGTCCGCCTCTCTGGATTAGAGAGATTTACCCAGGCAACCGGGGACGTGTGACCAGCAGTGCACAGTGGGTAAAGTCACTCGTTCCACAAACAAAAGTAAGAAGAAGCTGCAAATAAAGTCAGTTTCATTTCTGCTATTATTCTCCATGAATATGGCCCTAATTTCTCATTCATTTCTGTGCTGTATCTGATCTCAGGTTTTGGACTTAATTGGTGCCATTTTGATCCTGTGTGATATGTCACATTCAGGATGTGGTCATGACAAAGAAAGTGATGACATAGTGACGTGTAGACCAGATCTGCAGTGAAAAGGTGGAGATAAGGTTAAAGCCAAGGAAGCAAAATGTTATTCTTCAAAAGCATTTTACTAGTAATGTAATAAATGGGAAACAAACACAAAAGAATAATTGATAAGTTAATGGAATCATGGTTATACAGCAGGAAGAGAGCTTCAGGCTGATAAAATCATTTTGAAAAACCAAGAGGGCCTTGCATTGGGAATATCTAATCTCATTACTGTCAATAATTGACATAAAAAATGAAAAGTCATAAGTGAAGTTCAAAATTAATTCCACACAATGCTGACTTGAAGCAAAGTTTTCCCTTTCCCTGATTGAGACCTTCTACCACTCTGCTCCCCTGCACTCTTCAGAGCTTATTTAAAAAAGAGAAAGAGACCAAACCCCCTCTCCCCTGTTTTTTTGTATTTGTATGTAAAAGAAATGGGGAATTGTTATTCAGTGAAAGCAAAGCATCGATTGAAAAAAATCCACCCTAAGACCCCCTCCTCCCAATCTTTTCCATCATTGCAACCACAGTAGAAAAGATAAAAAGAAGATAAAAAAAAAGAAAAGGCTCTTTGGTTCTCTGGGAATGTGAATCATTTTGCAAAGTACCACACTGGAAAACGCTGCCAAGACCAGTAAGACTTGCACAATATCTCACAGGGCTGACTACATCACAGTCTGGAGCATGAGCAGGAAAAGAGGAAATATGAGGCGATGCCGCTGCAGCTGCGCGTACGACCCTCCACCTGTCCACAGAAATCCTCACAGCCGTGTCGTAAATCTCAGAAGTGCTGAGCGGCAGATTAGTGATGGGAGCAATCACAGGTAGGAGGCTCCTCACAGTGGCTGACAGGGACAAACACACAGCACCCTGTACACCTGAGGTGTTACTGATGTAAAACACACAAGTCCTCTTGTGTAACAGAGGCTAAACGGACAAGCAGAGTCTTTCACTGCTGTGTGAATATAAGAAGTTTATACAACTGAACTGCAGCAAAGCAAAGTCACTGAAAACTTGACCATGATGTGTAATCACACAGTAACAGTGAGTGCCTTAAATGCCAGTGTGCGCTGTAAATTAAAGAGCATTATGTTGGCTGGTCACTGAGGGCGCCCAGTCTCCTGCTGTGTTCATTCACACTGCATCGATTCACTGTCCGGTGCAATCCCTGCTGAGATCCTGCCTTCAGTGCGGCAAGACAGTACTGGCCGAGTTACATTTACATGTACAACCCCACCTCCCCCCTACCCCTCCACCCCTTTCAAACTCAACCTGTGCATCATGCATTCCCAGCAGACTGATAGATAAAGAGCCTGACAGCCTCTGGCCTTTAAATCTTAAACGTCTGTCTATAGAAACTACAAAACCCATCTGCAGGTCGCTTCAGTCCTGTCTCTGCTTTGTGGCCAGTTGGGAAACTTTCAGCACCACAGAGAGGAGACAGCTCCGCGTCCCGTCAGTCAGTCAGTCTGTCAACAGGCTGCTCTGACAGCAAACACACACACACACACACACACACACACACACACACACACACACACACACATACACACACACCTGTCAAATCTCAACACAGCACTGCTCTAGCTGCGGAAAAGCCCTGACAATAAACATCTGATTTCACGGCACCATGATATGTAGGCTGCTCAGTGACAGATGCGGTTTGCTGTGGAAGTCTCATGTCCTGCGCGCTGTGAGGACAGAGGTCTGCCTCCTCCGGATCTGCGTAAAGGCTCCGTGCTTTACGCACAGCCCGAGAGCTTGTGTGTCTATAGTCTGAACAACTGCAGCCTTGCCTGTGTGAATCATGCAAACAACCCTCCACACCGCCAGAAACACCAACACGCAACATTTTTCACCAAGCTGCGCACACACACGCACACACACACACACACACACATGTGAAACCTAACTTACCTCTCCAAAATGATGCGAAGGCTGCTGCACGGCTTTTGTCACTTAGAAGCAGAATTGATCCATAGCAGCGGCTCCGTAAAACTTTTATTCGCTCTGCACGTTGCCGAGAACGAAAACCGGGGAGATGTAGAGGCTACAACTAGTGATCGAGCGACTTCAGTGGACGCTGATTATCCTCCTTTCTAGAAACAAAGCACTGGAAACTCAACATAAAACAGTGTCCTCTGATAAAGCTTATCCTTCGGGGAGGGGGGGGGGGGGGAGAAAGAATATCCTGTGCCGTTATGTATAGAGCAGTTAGTGCAGCGGTGGAGAGCCAGCGCATACAGATCTGTCCATGCTTCCCCCTGCAGGGAGCAGCCGCGTCAGCCTCCCCGGGTCCTAAAGCTGCGTTCAACTAATGACACCGGTATCAGCCTCAGTGCCTGTCAGGAGACTGTAAACAAGCAGCCTCTTCAAATTACTGGTCTTCAACAGACAACAGTGAAAAACGTCGTCAGTCCGCTACTGAATGGATTCCAAACACCTCCAAATCACATTTTTGAATAAAATCTCACAAAATGAGCTCACGAATTTGTTTGCAAGTCACTTCTAGAAGATTCCTACCATGAAACAGTAGAAAGAATTGAGGTCATTTCATTTACTTCATTGGCAAACAGCACAGAGTTTGCCACTTCAAAGTAAAACCAGCCTGCTCATGTGAGTAGCTTGAAACGTGTAGGATGTGTGGGCCTGTTTATGCAAAAATGTTTCTGAATTCATGTGTGCAGTCACATCCCTTTAACACAACATTTTACTGGCTAATGGCACAGGGATGACTCTTCAGAGTCTACAGACTGAACATCATGCGCCATGCACGCACAGCGTCCGCTGCGCAGAAGCTTTGTGTAAAGTGGAATCTAAACAGGAGGGCGTGGCATTAATTATTGTCTTAGTTGCATTACGCATCTCATACATTTTAAACAGCTGTGTAAAACGCACCAGGAAATGGATTTCCAAACTCAAAGCTGAGTTCTGACCAGAGTCTTCATTGTTGTTGTCTGGAAGTGGTGCAGAGGCACACTCATAATTTCTGATTCATTGAGATATATATGTAGGAAGGGATGTAGTAACACATAAGCTGTCAGTGCTTATGTCATATTTGGTTAATACAAATAGGTGGTGGGGAAAAGTTAATTTCACAGTGTGTATTTGTGTGAGTCTTTAAATATTCTGATCATTAAGAAAATCAGACCTCTTTGGAAGTACAGTTCAGACATATTGATGCCATTCAGAAATATCTGCACTTAATGCAAATATGTTAGCAATCTTTCATCATTTAAGAGGATGTTTATCTTTTTTTTTTTTTTTTTTTTTGCCAAGGACAAAAGATTCTATTTGGCTTTGACCTGAATTTCTATATTGATGCATTTATGTATTCCATCATGCTCTTGAATCATTCCATCAATTCATGCATTATGCTTCCTATTTCTTCTTCTCCCTGTTTGGCTATTCAGCGCAGAGCCATTTTGCACCCCGGTATTTTTTTCTTCTTTAACAATCTCATGTATTTCTATAAGGGAAAATATGGACATAACCTCTCCCCCTGTCAATCACTGCAGAGGCTGGCTTCAGAGATTCAGTCTGCTCCTCTCCTCTCCCTGCATCTTAACAGGCCTGTCTGGTGTGGACAGAGGGAGAGAGGTCATGTCCAGAGGGAATGGAGAATGGCAATCTGTCCTAATTCTACCCACAAACTCATAATCCCACACATGGACCTTTAGAGAGCCTCATCCTCTGCAAGTTGCATATGGTGTCTGTTAAGCAGGTGTGCCAACAAGGTTGGTGTTTCATGTCTAAATTGATTTAAATACATTGAAAAGATAAGAAGTGCTGTCTGTTCAGTTGTTTAATAACAATTATGCTTCATTAAATTTTAGACTAATTAGTTTCAAGGTCCTTGTTTGGAGGTTAGCATGACGAATGACTGTCAATATTGAACTGGACAACTGCATACTGCTGGAGTAAAGTGGTTTATTACCAACATCTCACCACTGAGCAGCACAGGTGTAAACAGCATCGACAGGAACTCTGCTTTGGGGTCTACTAAAATTCACCATTAAACACTATAACTACCAAATGTTGTTTTTCTGCTGAGTCATTTAGTGTTTAACCTAATGAAAAGCACCAAGCTAATATGCATCGACCGTCATAAATCTCCATAAACCATGATGTTTTGTAAACCTGATCGGAATTGCAACAGTTCTGTGAATACTGGATGGATTCTTTACTTTTATTCTTTCTTTCACCAAAACCTGGAGCAGAAAACATAAATAATCTATTTATATAACATTTGATAAATTTGTAAGAGTTCTCTAACAGTATGTACTGATTTAAAGGTTGGTGAACATTGTTAGAAATTAAAGGACCAATGCGTAGAAGGACCTGTTGGCTGAAATCGATTACACTATTCATAATTTTGTTTTTATCAGTGTATAAACATCTGGAACTAACAATTGATGTGTTTTCGTTTGCTTTGTATGAGCCTTTCATAGCTACATAGGGAGCTGGTTGTCCTCAGTTGAGCCCACCATGTTTCTACAGTAGCCCAGAACGGACAGACCAACACTGGCTCTAGAAATTGGGCCTTTCATGTTTTTACATCACCTGAAGGCCACCGTTGATTCTTCTACATGCTTGGAAAGGGAGGGAAGAGGGGAGGGGTATTCAGTTTCAAACTCAGCCTGCAAACTCACCCTTAGATGCCATGAAATCCGAAACACTGGTCCTTTAAATCATAATGTTGCTACATTGACACATGTTGATGGTAGAAGGCATTAAAGCTGCATTAGTTGATATTTGTGGCCACTTGGGGGCAGCGGATCAAGCTGAAACTATTTAAGTCACTAGAGAGCAACTACATCGTATCAATTTGTAGTCGTGTTTCTGGCCACCTGACAAACATTAGTCCAATATTCACACTGCATTTAGCTGTGTTGGTCTCCACTACCTTCTGAGAGAAACATCTCATTCTTTAGCTGCTATATGTTCCACTATGTCGTTTAGGGTTGAGCAGGTAGCCTCCACTGGATTTATCAAACATTTTCACTTAAACAAACTAACACCTGCTGCATCTAAAAATGCGGTTGATGAGAACCAAGGAGCTAAATGAATCTAGAATGCTCCATTGAACTGAGGGGAACTGCAGAGTCTGATGATATAAATAGCATAGCTGTAACTTTGGGGTATTTCATTATTGTAGAAGTTGGAAGAAAGGATGCTTTACTAAAAGTTTACAATCATACCTTCAGATTGCCATTTTTAATATTGCTGTATCAATGTTGGTCCCATGCAGCGTCATTCCTTGAGCCAGTGACCTGCCACCGTTGGTCCTACAACATGTCACAATGTGATTTTGAGAGGCAGCTAAAGTTCAAATGCATTTACATTCACTCCGTGTGCCTGGATGGAGGAGAAAAATGAGGAGTCAGCTGCTGAAGCCACACTTAATATGCAGGATAAGCGCCTACATCTGCAACATGTTAATCATATAAAACCAAGAAAGCAATGACACACAAATAGGTCAGGCATCAATCTTGAATAAGAGAATAATACTCTGTGATCCTTTATTCATCACTTGTTCACACAGACAGGGCTGCTGCAGAGAAAAGATTCAGGGATTTACCATGTATAGATATTAACAGATCGGAGATTAAATACATTACTGTGTTTATAGGATAGCTGCTCATGAGATGGAGGAACAAGCTGTGATAGTTAGTGTGATAACTTATGCAAACCTCACGTTGCATTCAGCAGGTACTGTGGCAGCTGGTAGGCGGGAGAGCGTGAGATTAAACTTTTCACTGATTCTAACAGGACTTTTAGCCGAGATCTGATCACGGCATCTATTCTTTTATGTTCTTTGAAGATGATGCACCATCACCCGACTGCCATCAGCATACTGAGGTCTAAATTTCACAGGTGCTTGACAAAATGATGAATGGAGAACTTGTGCTTTTCAGTTCAGTTACCTTACAGCAATACTTCTGAAGGAATGAGTGCGCGTGCGCACGTCTGTGTGTGTGTGTCAGTGGCAGTTAGTAGGACAGATGGAGAGAAAACAGAAGCAGTTGCAGATGGGTACGGGTTGACTTGAACATTAACTTGCAGACAGGCTGACACAGGTCAGCTTTCCAGGAAGACTGCCACATGTTCAGCTTAACCAGCCAGAAATTTCTTGCCTCTTTTCAAGTACAAAAATACTTCAATCCACACACACACACACACACACACACACACACACAGTGCATGGACAGAAATGCACAGATGTACCTCATCGTTATACTGTATGCAAGTCTGAATAACAGGACATTAACATGCACATCATACAAAACAAGTCAGTCAGAAAAAAAATCTCTTTTCACCACACAAGTTGCATATACGAACACAAGTGAACAGTAAAAGTCTGTTGCAATACCTGATGGGTAAAATGCGCAGGGAGACAGAGCAGAGTTTGGAAACGGAAACTGACTCAAAATAAATAAAAATGTAACCTCTCTGAGGAGTGAGGAGCCAAAGCTGTGAAGTCAGTTGAGAAGTACCACTTGGATACAGTTGGACTCGCTTTTGTTTACCGCCGCAGCTCACAACAGGGGGTGGTCTCTCTCCTTGTTAGGAGATGTGATGTTTTGGACAAAAATGTAAACACTTAAAGTTGATTTTGTTCTGGTGAAGCAAACTCTGACGCTGAACACAATACAACATAATCACACAATAATGATAAGAGCTAAATACCAAGCCTTCATGACGACAGCTGATGAAGTGCTGGACGGCTTTGCAACAATCCACTTGCTTTTTAGTCCAAATGAGAGAAAAACATTTGGAAACAAGCAGAGCTGCTGCTCTTCAGCATTTCAAAGAGCCCTTAAAATCAAGAATTGGTACATATTTAACGCAAGAAGTGTGTTAAAAAAATGTATAAACACATTCTGCCCATATCACAGCATACTTGCATAGATTTTTTTGGTACAGCTTATCTGTTTTCATGGGTCTTGCGAAAGTACAGTTCGTGTTTGGCTGCTGTTAATATTCCGTAGGTATTGTCTCACTAGCAGGTGAAATCTGGCAAGAGTTTGGAGTATATCTGGAGTTAGCGTTGGGAATATTCACAGGTTTATATTAAGAAAATGACACTTCTGAAAAGGTAATGCTCACTGTGAAACCAGGGTTGGATCTTTGAATCTTGTAATTACTTATGATCAGATTTTTTCTGAGACCATTCCTCTGCTAAGGAGAGGCTCGGATAATTAACAAGAAGATGCAACACTACAAACCTTGTGAAATGAATCACAAGCAGGTGAGATAAGAATATATTTATCCATTCTGCTCATATGCAATGCAGAGCTTGTGTTTAAGGGCAAATATAGTCTACTATTCTACTAGAAAATACTTAGTAATACATAACAAGCATGATAACAATAGGGTTAAGTGCTCTTAAGTTAAATTTAAAGCTCCAGTACGTAAAATTTTCACAAATCTTTTCCTTACTTTAAATATTCTCCAAAACATATCTCCCTATGTAAAGGTGATGTCAAAGTCCCAAGAAGGGAGCCCAAGGCTGTCAATCAATACATGAATTTGCTTCTTGTTTATTACCCCTCTTGCACTGAGGCTTTAAGCTAGTATTAGCTATTGGACAATGTTGCTATGGCAGAGAAGAGCGTAATGGAGCGGGGAGAAGGGTGCTGGGAGGAGCGGAGAGGTTCGTTTTCGAGACTCATGCTCGTGCTAGCTTGATTTCCAAAACTTTCATATTGTAGCTTTAACCGGCTTCAACATACACCACATTATATATGTACAAAAGTTGTAATCTTATGTCTGAATAAGTGTACTTTTAATATTTTTTATTTTATTAGTTTATTAGTTTGAGAAGTTAAAAGCTTTGTCCTTGAGGTGGTTCGTGTATGAGCTGAGCACGCCCCTCGCTCTAATTCACTCTCTATGTCACAGATGTTGCAGGAAGACTCATCTCTGTAGCCAACATGACAACACAAGTTTCTCTCACTGCCCTTCACTGCAGAAAGGACAAAAAAGGTTCTCAGATAAAAGGAGAGCTCTCTCAATGCCTGTTGGCTTGGTGCTCAGTGGGATAAAGACATGAAATACAGTACGTGTCAGAGGTTTTCATCTAACATCCTGTCTTTTTGAGTGGTGTGCAGTTGTGCTATGAATCCTGTCCTGGGGTGGTCTTCTATCCTCTCTGACTGGGGTGGATGGAAAAGAGAAAGTCATGCTCTGTCCTTAGGCTCACATGATTTTCTGTCTCAATGCGAGGCCTCAGAGCTGATTTCAGACTCCCTCGCTTCTTCCTACAGTCCTAATTGCTTGGCCCACTTATGACTGTGATGCTGTCATCTAACCTCGCGACAGCCTCCAGTGTACTGGGATCTGCCACAGCATGACAAAAATGCTTTTTCCCCCTCAGCCTCCCCACTCCAAATAAATGACCCAGCCTCCTATCCTGGCGTCGTGTTTACAAAAGAACGAGTATTTGTCACAAATTGATCACAGAGTTGACACCATTGTGTTTGCGTGTTATTTCCACTTCCTCTTGCCTGTGAGGGTCTAGAGTGCAACAAGGGGAAGCTGCCTTGTTTGTCCGATAACTGTTGTGGCTTCACAAAATATATGTTGTAGGTCACACTTCACAGACATTGTGTTATGTAAAAAAGATAAAAATTCCTTGGATTAGCATACATCTAATAAATAGGCTAAGCAGGATTGGCTCCCTCACAGTATACATACATAACTTAGAGATATTGTATTAAATAAGCTCCTTACATTCATGGATTGGAGGTAGCTGATCAACAACAAAATCAACAAGACTGGTCAGATCACTAAAGTCATTAGGAATCATCCTGTGGGCAACATGGATGTCTGTGCAAGATTTAATACCCATCCAGAAGTTGCTAGATATGAGTGGCAACCAACCAACTGACCTGCCCTACTTGCCTTTCCCCAGAATGAAAAATAAAAAAGTAAAGTTAGAAAAAAAAATTGTGCTTATTACCATTAATACTGTTGGTATTTATGTCTTGGGGGCATTGTTTGTATTCTCCATCACTTTAATTGTGCGAAGAGCCTCTCCCAGCACGCGTTCAGTCAAAGAGACAGGGCACAGGCCCAGAGACAGTGAGAGAAGAGCAGAGGTCTCAAGTACAACTTCGCCCACTTTCAAGGTGCATTGAGAGGGAAAATTGACTGACAATAAAGTCCTTTATACAACAAGTGAGGCTGGAGTTTGGACCTCTACAGGTGCAAATACACAGACACACACAAACCCTTTGGTGAACTACTTGAGGAAGCACTGTAATACATCATGCATGTCAAGGTAAAATAGTTTTGTTGTCTATACAAGAGACCGCTTGGCTCGATCATTTCTGACATTTTGTTCTACACAGACCTTTCTGCTGGCAGATATTTAGTCTCAGCAAACACAGGTGTAGGCTAATAACATTAATGATGGCTGCATTCCATTTAGCTGTGCCAGGGCCCCGGTGTTGTGCATGCTGGCTCACTGGCTCCGCTTACCAGGGCACTGAAATGGAAGTGCGCCATCATTAATGTTACATCTGTGCTTTTCCTGCAATGATGAGTAAATGTCTGCCATGAAAAAAGGTTGATTTAGTTCATCAACTTTTTTTTTTTTTTTTAAGCTGGAGCAAATTACAACCAAGTCTCAGCATGAAGCACTTTGCAGTCTTCATTCTATTAGCAGCAGAGGAAGTAAAGCATAAGGCATGAAGAGAGAGGGAATGGTGCTCAGTTCTACTGTGATAGATTCTCCTTAAAAGTCTAGATTGCATTTTTACTATGGTTTCCACAGTGCACAAAATCCATAGGCGTTTGGTATTTTACAGGCAAGCATCAGAGTTTAACCATCCAGCTGGGATGCTCTCCTGATCGCCATCTCCCCAGCTGATGGCTTCTTGTATTGGAAGCTAATTCTCCAGTGGAATTAAATTATAAACCATGTCCAAACAAATTAATGTCAAGCCGCAAGCAGGTACCTTTTTTTTTTTTTTTTGACAGGCTGCGGGCATTAGTAATCTAACGCATGAACCCTCTCTCCTCTTACCTCAGGGGCCCCAGCTTCAAAGTAACCCCCACCTCCCTCAAAATTCCCATTTCAGAAGCCATCGGTCTGGAGGTACATGGAAAAGAGAAGCACTACACTGCAGAGGGACAGATTAATGTGCCATCTGAGTGTGGATCTATAGAGAGCAGGTTTCATCCCTCTCCCAAAAGTCAAGACAGAAAATATTATCCAGCACATCTCACTGGGGCATTTACCTGTTAAAACATTTATTCTCACTTTCAATTACAATCTGGTTTCTCATCACAGAGAAGAAAATTACCATGTATGACATTGCCATGGGATACCGAGATAAATTGAGCCTGATATCATGTTTGATATTGCCAAGCAAATATTCCTGATATGAGTAAAAATGTTCCGTGGGCTCTTTTTCCAATCTGATGGTATTGAGTTAAAGCTGTGTGTGTGTTTGTGTGTGTGTGAGGCAGCTACATGTTGAACGATCATGATGAATGGTAGCTGTACCTTACTCCATAGTTCAGTGGGAGACGGACAGACAGACAGACCACTGGTCCCTCTGCCTGCTCCTCCTCCTGGGACCACACAGTCCCCAGACACCAGCTATTGATCCAGCAGGTTGAGCTCAGGAGGAATAAGTGTTTAACTGATCGTCAATGGAACAAGATTCATGGGATCTCATACCTAAGTCACGTGAATGAGATGTTTGAATCACACACACACATACATTTACAGGCTGCTCTTAATGAGATCTACATGTTACTCACTTTGGCTGTTGACTGCTCCATCATTATATTGGTTGCATACCCAACAGCTGACAAATAAGCCAGATGTTCAGTTTGGAGATCCTGCAACCTATTTAACAGCTCAAAAAAAACAAAACAAATATAACATATTCCTTTATATATACATAATCTATATTTTACCTCAAATGTGCAAAAGCCTAGTTTGCAGCTAAAGGCAAAGTTACCATGTCAACACATATTTTGCAACTATACGGCAATGATGTGTGTGAGAACTCAAAACAATGAGGAGCCAATTTTCACACAACCCAAGGGTGAAATATATCCTCATCTCTCCTGAATGTAGTCTGAGCCTCACCAGATGATTGGTGGTCTTGCATCATCTCGTTAATGAGGAGTATTAAAAAAAATATTCGGGTCATGAGTGATTTTATGGGAAATATCCAAACTTGGCTACACTTGACATGCAGCAACTCCAGGTTAGTGAAGTGATTCCAAGTCTATGTTTTCCACTGAAAAGAAAAAGACCAGGTGTGAAGAGCCACGTGAGTGCTGAGAGAGGCTGTGGCTGAAACAGCACTTTGAAGGGGTGGGGAAAGGTCATCGAGGCTATTTAATTATGATGAACAAAGCACAGCTTGTTAAGTAAATAAAACATAATGAACATGGAAATGCGGCGAGCCCCTCATGGGCCTAATGGATCTAATGACCTGACTCCATCTCTGCTCTTGGAGAGTTTAAATACTTTTGTCGGACTAATTAGTCTGTTTGTTAAAAGTTTTCAGACAATACGCATTAGCAGTCAACAGCTGTGCAGGGAGGAGATGAAATTGAACATCTCTCTTGTTATTCCACACAACATATTTGGTATTTCCTACCGCTCAGCCTGTCCTCTTCAAACAAAAGCGACATGTTTGCTCTGCCTCACTGTGTTTCTCCTTGTAAATATTGTCGGCTAAGCTCGAGCGCATTTGCATTCTCACATCCCTCTCACATGTGGCCACGAGCTCAAGAACCCTGCGTAGACTTTGAACTTCGTACAGATGCACATGCACACCGTCTGCAGGAGAGAGATGGCGGGAGGAAGACGAGGCGGAGGATGTAATGAACTTAAACGTGCGCTCTCCTCCTGGTTGAGCCAGCACACACGTAATGTACAGTCGGAGGAGGTTAGTGGTAATACTGGCACACATTGAGATTGAACCGGTCAAGGCTTGAACAGGTGGTTATCTGTGGCAGAATCACTTGTGAAAGGAGCTTTTGCCCTTTGATAGAGAGAAGATGAAGGGTGGGGATAAGAAATGGTTATTGATCGATGGTTGCTTTATCTGCCTCAACCCCGATGACCAGACAATGCAATCTAATGTGGTCCAGAAAGGTGCAAAGGTGCTGATGGGTTTTCAGACCACTTTATTCTCATTTGTACAGTTCATATCATCTCAGTTTTGTTATCTCGCATTGGAGGCATTTTACCTTTTCTTTCTTTAAGCTTAAAAATAGAATAAAATAAAACTGCTGTTTCCAAAACATTTTAAAAAGGAACATTGACACTTGAAAAAATTGATTGGCTCTTTTTTGAATTCCTTGATATCATTAAAGTTGCAATTATCAACATTTTTAATGAAAATATTAATATTACTATTAATTAAATTATTATTAATTATTATTAATTAAATTGCTCATGGTAGAAAAACCATACAGAAACTCTGCAGTTCCCCTCAGCTCTCTGGAGCTTTTTTCTTTTTTTTTTTTTGGTTCATTCTTACTGCTCTCATCACACCAAATGTTGCTCCCAGAAGTTGGTTGGGAAAATATTTGGTGGGAGTGGGTGTTATTTGAACATCTAGGTGATACGGAGCAGCATTTGCATTTATTTGAAGTTGTGTTTCTCTCCCTCTTGAGAATGCAAGTCCAATATTGACTCTCTTTTTAGCTCTTTCCAGCAACTCCAGCGAGAATTACCTGGCTCGTTAGCTGCTAGTCACTAGCTTTATTTGTTTGTCATTTGGTGCTGGGCAGGTAGCACACAGTGGGATTCAAAAATGCAAAATACAATACTATGAGAGCAACAGTAAAGTTGCAGGACTGCAAGACTTTTCAGAGTTGGGGGGAACTCCAGAGTAGGGTATTAATAATCAGTGGGTTATTTGTCACATACAGATAGAGATGGTGGAAGATCAATTGTTAATAAAAAAAGTATTGATTATAGCCGCTTTAATATCTTGTATCTTGTACATGGTTGGTTTCTTAATGCGTCACCTTTTCAAGCACATTTTCTGTTGCAGGAATTTACTTGAGTTTAATTTTGCTGATCAAACCTGCATCAAAAATATCCATACTGCCTGGCTGCACTCAACTATAGCTTATTAAGTGTGATTGCTTGAACAAAATGCATAGTGGGGGGGGCTGCCTTTGCATCCCCTACCACATTACCATTCAATAAACAGAAAGCATTGGTATCATGGGAGATGTGCGGTTTATAATGAGGAGCCACACTGCCGTTCTCAAATGTCCCATAGCTCACAAAACACACAAATCCACATGTATACAATCAAGCAGAGTACACCCACATACACACACACACACACACACACACACACACACACACACACACACACACACCATAAAGTCAATGTGTGTAAAGACTGCTCTCTCCTTTCTCCGCTCAACAAGCAAAGATCCTTCTCAGAACAATGATGGAATATGGTGAGCCCATGTGGCTCGAGGTGCATATCAATTAAAATGATGTATGGCCCCAGTGTTTTCTAATTGGGACATGGTGATGTATTTAATAACACACATTAGAACCCTAATTAGAAGTAAATTGAGCTGCATCCCATTGTCTACTAATCAACATAGTGGATTGGGTAGATAAATAACCTCAGTTGGAGGGTCTCTGTGTTTTAAGGTGCTCCCATTTCGAGAGACATCCATTTGTTTTCTCTGGCTGGGTCTGTGTGTGTCTCTGTGTGTGTCAGCGATTCACAATTAAGCTCTGAGTTGAGCAATTTCTTCGTCGGCAAATAACAATGTTACATCCTGTGCTTCCTGTGATGCTAACACTTTATTGGGACACTTTCACCTCCATTTAGAAAAAAAAAATCATTTCTTTAATACATTGTGAAATAAATGAATCCTGATTAATCACAGCACTCAGTCAGTAATAGTGCTTAAACACAGCTCCCCTCTAATGATTGGACGTGCTGCACCTCTCCGAATGATTTAGAAAAAAAGCACTCCTGATTATCATCTTTTCCCTGAAAATCATCTCCCCTCGTGTAACTAGGTGATTGCCAACTGTGACTTCATCTCAGGGCAAGAAACAAAGAAGGCGAATCAATCACATTATTAGTCCCAATAAAGCAACAAAACCTTTTCACTTGGCAGGAGGTGCCTGCCATCACAGATAATTGGAAAATGCATGGAAAAGGTGGAATGTAAAAAGGACTGCATAACCTTTCCAGTGAATTATTGTACATGTGCTGTTTGAACAAGAATTAATATGGAAAACTGACATTTTTTTTTTTACACACCAGCACAAACACAACCTCTCTGTGTTGGATTTGCTCCCCTGTTTCTCAATGTGCCCATGAAGGAGCATTCTAGGAAGGAAAATGTCCACTGAAGGAAAAATAGGTAGCCGTATCACAGGCTGTTGGAAAACAAAAAAAAAAGATTTTGTGTTGTTAAAGTGTGACTGTTTCTCGGGGAGTTTAGTAAACTGTAAATAGTAGTCATACATCCATGCTGACTCCAGCATGAAACCCCTCTGAGCGGATTTTATGGATTGGAGAAACATTTGACAAGTTCTCTGCAATCGGATGTGTCAGTATAAAGGATTGTGTGTTTTATGGCGCCTGGTCCGTGCAGCAGATCTCCTCCTATAAACATGCACTACAATTTAGCCCAAGGTGTGCACTGGAAAGGTTATCCAATCACCCCTTTGAAAGTGGCTCTCAAAATGAGTGAATGCATTGGCCGATGCAACACAGTCACAGTGTAGAGGTGCAAACAGAGCACTCCTCTATCAGAAGCTGGAAAACAAATGGAACTTTTGCCTTAAATATTCCTTCCTTCTCTGCCCGGGAACACTTTTCTGTTTTTTACCCTCTGGAGCAAAACAACTCTCTCTGCATTTTCTCACTTATTCACAAACTCACTTATTGATCGCCAACTCGCTTGTACTGTATTGGTTATCTATATGGTAATGCAGGGCTGCATGTCTCATTTTATTATTTCATCTCTCTCTGTCTTCTCATTACAACAGTACAGAGCTGTGAACACCTCCTGCGTATCTAGATAAGGCTATTTGAATGGATAATACATTCTCCTCTCCATACAAAGGGTTATCTTTAAAAGAGCAAGCCCACCTGCTCCAACAAAGCCATTCATCATTGTAGCTCCGTGTTCCTTTGTCTTGGGTGGATAATTAGCATAACTTGTCCAAAGAATCGCTTATTTAGTGGCAGAAAGATAGATAGATGGATATTATCTGTTGGACAAGTTAAAATGTCAGAAATTGTGCCATCGCCGGACATGTTTAGAGAGCCACTTAAACACAGATCCGCATAATGGTGGCCTTTTGCATTTTGGCACAATCTTCAATCCCATTTATATGGAAGTCCAGAATAGGGGGGTGGAGGTATGCTGCTGTATAACATGCTGAAATTCCACAGCTGGAATTTTTACAAATGAATACATCTGCAGTGCACCACAAACTTAGTCGGAATACCGCTACAAGATCCTCACCACCAGCAGATTTGAGATTGGAGACCTGAAAAATGTCTGTAAAAAATAAATAAATAAATAAATTTGTAGTTTGCTTCTTCACAGGAAACAGAGGCTGTGGACAGTTGGGCTTCGACTAGATTCACACGGTGACAAAATCAAAATGTTCACAGAAACTTTTTAAACAATCATGAGGCATACTCCACTTCCTCCCTGTCCATCTGTGAGCTCAGTATGTTTCCAAACTGTCACAATTTTTGCAGAATTTCTTGGCTAAATTCACTGGTTCTGCCTCAATTCTCACATGTGACCCTCTCTCGGTCCAAACCTGTTTCCCTGAAATTCATCTTACTTCTAAACCTCAACCTGAACGTTTTTTTAAATACATAATGAGAAAACCATCAATAATCTATAATATTAATACTTAGCATATTGTCAACTTGTTCAGTGATGTCGTATTTCATTCATTAGGCATAGCAAGGAGAGCATTGTTCATTATTTTGATGAGTATATTTCAACAAGTCCTCCAGATGAAACGACAAAAAGCTAATGTTTGTTTGCGTCCTCTAGAAGGACACATACAAGCGCTTTCCATCAGCTGTGCCTTACAAGCCCCCGAAATGAGAACAACCCAGTCTCTCGTATAGAAAACAAGAATGTGCGAGTATCTGCCCCTTTCAGGCTGCTCAGGCAGGTAGCTGTAAATTCTCAGGAGAAACAACAAGATATGCAGGTGCAGATAGAGAACTTCTCCTTCACCACAGTCAAGGGCAGTTCAGCTCTAACTGGAACAGTTAGTACAAAGGGGTTAAAATGAGGTTACATGACAGCATAGATATGATGTTTTTCCATTACAATAAGACAGGTAACAAAAACAATCACACTAATTTTCCACTACAACGCAGTAAGTGCTTTGGTTAGGGGACCTTTGTTTTCAAGGTTCAGGTTCGGGTCAATTGTAGTCATGATATTAAAACCCAAAAGAAATTTGACCATCAGTTTGGAGCAGGAAAGAAAGACGAGTCTAACATTTTGATGATCCATCCATTCACCTCACACTCCTCCCTTTGTGAGGTTTGTTGCTGTTGTCATATTTGGCCACTAGCAGCCCTTGTCAACTGAACGTGAAATAGGTTGCTTCGGGGTACTAGCTGAGCTGGGTGATACTGTTGTTCTTTTTGCAATGTCAGTCTCTCTGTGTTTAGCCAGTCAAAGCACCTTCTTAAGATCGGGGAAAGATAATCATATTGAAAAAGCCAAAGTCTAAAGTGCTTTTGTTGTCTGAACCTAACCACATGTAGGATTCAGGATGCAAAGCCTGATCTCCAGTGTCTAATGTCTGCGCTCTGCATGCTCAGCACCGACCACCTCTCTACTACTTCAGCGTGGTACAACAACATGGCACTTCCTTCTTCAGAAAAGATTTTGCCAATGGCCATAATTCAGGCAGCAATTACCTGTCACAACTGTATTTGCTAAAACATTCGAGAATATGGGTTACAATAGCATGGATGTGTGTGTGTGATTTTTTTTTTTTTTTTTTTAAATAGGTTGGACATCAGAGAAATCGATTTTGCTGTGGGAGTAGTATAATATTTTGATACCCTTTTATCCCCTCCGTGAACTCATCACTATGGAGTCCACTGTAACTTTTTTATATCAACCTTTCAAACATCTCTGAAAATCTGTATTGACAACGGAGATTTTAGTAATTCAAGTCTTTTCAAAGAAGCAGGAAAATAATCTGAGCAAATAAAGACACAGCAGTGAACATCGGCCCCTCTGCAGATTTCTGTATTTAATGTTCATCCTAAGATTTGCTCGTGGTCAGATAAACCTAATGAGGAGGCAGGTGTAATTACAGAGTTGTGACACAGTCAGTCTTTCTGTGCTTCAGGCCAAGTGCTGGCGGCGGTAAATATAGCTAATTACATCCCCTGCTCCACCGCCTCTTTATCTAAACTCAGCATGACACTGACCTGCCCACCTAGCACTTCATTACTGCGAACCAACCTTATAGGGAGCTGGTGTTTTTTACCAGCCTCACAAATTGCTTCATAACAGTCAGCGGCATGTTGTAAAACAGACAAAAGACTGAGCTAACCTTATCTAAACTTCCGTCCATGATTGGTTATGTTTGGTTATGTTGAGGCAATTAAAACTACTTGGTTAAATAAGGTCTGGTGCCGTCTCTGCTACTGGTAGAGGACAGTCATTATTTGCACAGCTACAAGGCTCCTTGTCAGGAGAAAATAAAGAAGACAAGTAAATGGGTCATAAACCCAAACACTTAAATGACTAATGCTGTTGTTTCTCTAGTGGAGCAACAACCTGTGCAAAAATAATCTGCAAAGACAATTATGTAAATTTGAAATGAGTGCTTGTAATATTTACAAGCAAGAACAAGAATTAACTTGCTGCAAAATACCCCCAAAAAAACTATTTTTAAATATTTAATATCAATTTAAAAATTTAACAAAATGGCTTGCTCAAAGCAAAAGTTATTCAGTCCAGATAGTTTGATTAAATGCCCATTTGCTTTACCTGTAAATCTACATGACTGTATATATATTAAGGAGATGGACCTGAATTAAAAATGAAACATTTGATCCAGTTATTGCTTTCAATTTTGAGCCGATTCTCACAAAATTAACTTACAAATTCCACTTTTGAAAAAAACAAACAAAAAACAAACCACTCTCCCTAGAGTCATAATGTGATTACAATATGTATTTAAATTTCAGTCCAACATATTCCACATTTCTTCGATTAAGAATATTTTATCTGACATCACTGGACTCAAAAAACAAGGAAATGAATGTGGCTGACAGGAAATGAATGAAAGGGAAAAGTTGTGTCTGCCATCAGCTCTTTTAAAGCCAGTCCCAAGGTCAATAGTTCTGCACATGAGGGAGAGCAAGAATGAGAGGGAGGGAGCGTGAAGGACTGAATTTCACACAGGTCAACTTCTTTAATGTGGATCACATTATACTGTATGAAAGGAGGATCATCTGGATGACATGGAATTCATTCCCAATAATTCCTCTGTCACATCCGTGACAGAGTTCATCTCATTTACAGTAGCTGAGAGAATTAATCTATATCTTGATTCAAATCCGGCCACTGCCTATTTCACACACTTGACTTTTCACCTTAGTATGAATACACACTGTCTGCCATTTAATTAAATAACCGTGCAGTACATATGAATTGGTAATGTGTACTCAAATTAATCCATTACTCGTGTTGAGCAATAAACCATTAATCATGTTATTACAGCAATCTAACTACATGTAACAGAGCAAGCAATGTGTGAATTCAGCAGCTCTGAGGTGTTTGTGTATAAAGGTCAGGTGTAAACCCGACAACCTCAGGGTACACATGCTTGATTTTGCCACTAAACAGCAACTCTCACAGCCAAATGGTGCGGTGCAGTACACGCCGCCTGACCACTCAAACACGCACTCATGTCATGTTAACGTCAGCGTGTTTGACAGCTCCGGTTGTCCGCACAGAGCTCATTGATCGCGATGCAGACACGTCCGTGAGGTGCACGGACCTAAAGGCTCGGGGAGCATTAGAGAGGTAAACAGGTCCACATCCAAACTGTGCTCACTGAGCAAATGGAGGAGGTGGACCAATAATGAATGGGCACATTTGTAGTCATTGTGTGAAACATCCTCATTTCTCACTCCCAGTGTCGAGCTCATTCACATTCCAGCCACACACACACACACATTGACACACACCTATGCCCCTGTGTCTCACACATACACACACGGCTCTTTCCCTGCTGCTCTTCTCTTTCTCATTCTTCCCTCAGCCTAGCCTGACTCCCTGTAGGAACTGGAGGTCATTTGGTGTTATGAAGGGGAGCTGCCAGATTCAGAGAAAGAGAAAGGGAGAGAGAATGGAGGAGATACAGGTTCGACCCACTGATTAGGTCATGTAGCCTCTGACTTTAAAGCCTTCACATCAGCCTTAAACATATATGTCGGAGGAAACTCAGAGTGGAATTGCCATTCATTGCATAATCAAAGGGTGAGCATCTCCACTGGGTATCCATCCACATTGCACACCTGTCAACTATAAATTAGGGCTGTCACAATATCGGGTTTTCCTGAAATGACTATCCTGACCAAAAGAATTCACAATAATAATATATTATTATTAATATAATTTATTTTCTATATTTATAGAGAATTTGAAAATAAAAATGAATAATGATTAGTCAAATTCATCTTAAACTGTTTATTTTCTGGGTAGTGAAAAGGCAACCAGATGAACTGATAAACAAGAGCCATAAGGCCTCACATCTGCCATCACAATATTATCATATGTATTATAAAGTCAATGTCAATATTTCATTTGTTAAATATCACAGTTATATAAAAAAAAAATATATATATATATATATATATTGAATAGGAATATCTCTTGGAGGAAATGTAATTGTTGTCTGGATTATTGGTGGGATTGCTTTGTGACTCCATTCAAATGTCAACATGTGTGGCTCAATGGGCGGATTTGGGGCTTTACTTTTCTCAGAGATATTTCTTATTATTTGCAAAATATTCAGTGTTTTGTTGGGAAATTTTCCCCATAGAAATGAATGGCTGGAACGCTCTGAGCCTTGAGCGGGAGAATGTGTTAAATTGTTCTGAAAAAGTTTTGTTTAACTCATCCTGACTGCCACAAATCTCACTCTTCACACATGTTCTTTCCCCAAAACATAGGAAAATGTGTCCCCTTTCACACAACGTGAAAGACTGCACAAACAAATACTTTCTTATTACTGCGTTCAGCAGAGTCTCCTCTCTCATAAATGTAAAACTTTAGATGGTAGGAGTTTACAGTCTTTGGCAAACCAAAGTTCGAGGGGTGTCACTCAGCTGAATCCATGTCTCACTCAGTAGAAGCTAAGCACTTTAAATCACCATGGCAACCTCTGACTGCCGCTGGAAACAAAAAACAGATTCAGATCAGCTGATTAGTTGACGTCTTTGATGTTATTCTGACACTTGACTGACATTTATGTCAAAGTCCAGCCACATACTGTTCTCACTGTTCCCACTCTGCGTGGGAAGACACGCGGGTTGACTCACTCAATTTAAATCAAAGTTTGCAATGTAAACCAAAATAAAAGATGCTGATCGTGAGGATATATAATATGAACATTTAAAAGAATCAGATTTTTTCAGCAGCTAGCAAAGTAGTACCACCATAATTACTTTAGGAATTGCAGAGTCAAGCGTTCATTGATGTTTTATACAGCACTGCTTCTGTACTTTGTTCTGTATCTGCTTATGTTTTGTGTATTTGCTGTGTTTCTGTATCTCTTGAATGTGTTGTAAAACTGATGACTATCCTTCTCACTGCTGCCGCACTCTCAACCCAAACATAAAAAAAGAATTATGGTATAGTTCCCAGGAAGGGATATTGTTGGGAAAACCAATAATAATAAAAAATCAGAATTAAAGAATTAAATAAAATAGAGGATCAGGTCTGTGAAGCCAACATCTTCAGAAAACATTCTGTCACTTATCTTAAATGTATGCAGTCCATGAAACCAAAATCATCTTCTCATTTCACACTCATAGATCTACATCATTTTATGCTGTGCAGTTGCTGCCAAGGAGCACAGAGTTTGCTTTCTGCTCAAGCAAACACAGATCGCCTGGGTTTACCATTTACTATGTTTTCACTCTGCATCGCGCCCCCTCACCCCCACCCCCCTCCTCTCTCTAGACAGTCGCAGTGGCCCCTGCCTCATCTTCATTTGGATCTCCCTGTTTAGAAATAAATCACATTCATAGAACACCTGAGCTGGCGAAGGTTGCCGGTGGGATCAGGGCCCCAGGTGGACTAATTCAAATAGCATTCAGTTCTGGCAGTGGGAACACACACATACACACGCGCACACACACACACAAACACAAAACATAAAGGTTATGGTCAATCAAAACCCCCTGTGCTCATGGGTCACACGTAAAAACTATAAACCCCTGCACACACATACATATTCTCTGTCTTTGTCTCTATCTCACTCTCTCTTTGTTTTGTTTCTTTCACTCTCTCTCTCTATCACACAGACACACACACACACTCACTCACTCTCTCTCTCTCTCTCTCTCTCTCTCACTGCCATTCATTAACTGACAGATCGAGACTCTCCCAGGTGGAATTGTTGGGGAGGGGGGGCAGAGGATTTGCATTTGTATTTTTCCAATATCTCCTCTGGACAGAGGATCATGGGCTTACCATGGGAGAGAAAAGAAGCAGGAAGGACTGCAGCAGACTGACTGTCTTTTTCAAAAGACATTCACCTCGTTTCATTTTTTAAAAATATATATATAATTTGAGAGAGGGCTCCTCGACCTGTTGACGGTTGGCTGTGGGGAAGGGCATTGTTGTTGAGGAGATGATAGGTTTTCTCTTCCAAATGCATACTGGGAGGAGAAACGTGCAGTTCAAAACGGACGTCACATTCATGTGAGCGTGGCTGTCCTTGTTAGCCGGCTCTCACCACAGACAAAGGGCTGCTGCTGTCAGTGTGTAACTGGCTATGACTAAACAGAGATCTCATACATGCTGGAATTTCTGGTATGGGGAGAAGATATTTATCTGAGAACGAACACCACCAGCATCTATTGCCTTCAGCAGACTACAGTTGTCCATTTCTTTCACATTGGATCTATACCACTTGATCAACTATGCGACTAGAACTCAATTAGGTTATGGTAAGTGATCAAAATCCATTTGACAAAGCAATGTCACCTAACCTTACGTGTGACCGGGTGAAGGACACAGGTTCAATCACAGCACAGGGCCAATTCAAATCAGCACCACTTACCCTCATTTTAACAAATCCACCAAATTAATAAACAAAATATGTCATTTGTTTATCTAGACTCTAGAATCACTTTGTGAGTGCTTTGCAAAAAGGAATCATTGGAAAAATAAATCTATTTTATGATGTGCCAGTGGTATGGTTAAGGTTTGGTTGTTGGGGTGACCTGATGGCCAGAATGATTAGGGCACATACCATGTGGACGCAAATGCTCTGAGCAGACGACCTCCCAGTTCGACTCCCAGCCAGCCGGACTCTTCGCTGCGTGTCATTCCCCTTCTCTGTCCCAATTCCTGTCACTCTTCACTGTCCCATCGCAGAATAAAGGCATAAAATGACCAATAAAAAAAAACTTCACATATGAATACTAAAAGTTGAATTCATGGACAAAAAGTATGGGCACTTTAGTATTATAACACTCCTAATAAAAAATGGGAGAGACTTTGATGCATGTCAGCGTTTGATGTTAATTGACACAGAAGAACTATGCAAGCTGCTCTGCTCTCTGTAGCACTGGCTGCAGCAAGTAAGACAATGTGTTCTGTCTAAGCACACACACACACACACACACACACACACACACACACACACACACACACACACACACACACACACACACACACACACATTGTTTAAATCCACACCTGCTAGGCTCTAAACAATAAAAAAAAAAACACACATTTCAGGGCCTGGCAGTTCCATTTGCATTCATTGTGAGTGCACAATAAATAAAAACAATCAAGGTTACAAAAACAGTATCTCTCTTTCCCAGCCCAGCTATGTAAAATAATTCATACTGCAGCTTATTATTCTCTGGCCTTTCTCTACACCCTGTGGCTAACAAATACTCTAACCACATGAGCCCTGACATGATCTGAGCTGGTTCTTCAAATTAAAAGTAACACCCACTTCTAAAAAAAAAAACAAAAAAAAAACAGAGAAGTGTTGAGAGGGAATGACAAAATGAGTTTTCCTCTTTAGTAGTCTGACGGCACATCATTTAATGGATTAGAAGAGAGTTATAGTGAACACAGATATAGAAAAATGTTTGAAATGTGAAATGCGTGATGTGACTTGTACAAGATGTACAAGACAACTTATCTATTCATAGTGAATTCAAGAAGGAAGAGGAAAATTGGAAAGATGTGGGGGTTTTTTATGCTGGGGGCTGGAGATAACGGTGCTCTCATTCATACTTTTGCACAGAACAGAACGGTGCAGAGACAAATAGCCTGTGGTCAGAAACGTTCAAAGAGCAGCCAGGAGTTAAATAGGAATTCTGCAGCTGGAGGATCTATTTATGATTTTACTTTGAGCTCTACTGGACTGATCTGTTCTGTCTGACAGAAGTACAGGGGCTCAAAACCTATGCTGTCGGTGCCAGAGCTCAGTTACTGCTGTCCTTAATGCTGATGTAAGTGGCTGGTGTCAGCGTATCAGATGGTTTATTATTCCAATTAGACCTATAAGAGGTTTCATTGAGGAGTATGGATTAGTCGGTCACCACTGGGAGACATTCACTGTTCCACAGTCTGACCGTATCAACTTCAGATTAATTACAGCCCCGTCCCATAGAGCACTTTAGTCACTCAGGTTAGTTACGACGACCAAACACTGAAATGATGAGACTCTCTGGTTTGATGTCGAATTGATGTTGAGTTGATGTTATGTTTTTACATTTAAGTTTGACAAACCCATTATAGGATTTTTATTTATAATTTTTTTTTTACTATTTCTACTATTTTATAATTTGTGCATCACAGTGTCCTTAAATAAAGCTAAACAACCTCTAGCAGCACTTACAACACTCTGAACACTTCCAGAAATACCATCTTGGTGGAAGCTATGAGTTGTGATATAAGACTACATATTGTCTGGGATTTTTATCACTCTAAATCCTGGTCTTTCTTGACCTTGAAGTTATATTGCAGCTATGTGATGCACTTTTCTGAACTTAAAGCGAAATGAAAAGTGAGTGCGTCTGCCTGCTTCTCCTTTATCCACATTATTATTTTTTTCCCCCTCAGATACCATAACAACCACCCTGAATATTGTGTAAAAGCATCAATAACCATATCCCAAAATAACATCAGAGTATCAACATCGAGGCACTGAATCAAAGATGTGTGATATTTGATTCCGTCTTTATCACCCAGCTCTACTCCCTGAAATGAAGACGCCCTTTTTCATTCACTTTCTGCACAGATTCAGATCTTTCCTGGATATTCCATACAACATGCATGGCGGTATGTGTATTCAATTCATCTCATTACATGGGGGCAGTTTAATCATTCATGTAGTGCAATGATTCTGAGGTCAGAAACATAATGGAGCTGGTGTTGCACCGTTTAATATAACAGACCTGAGGTTTTCTTTTTCAACAGAAGTCAGTGCTGAGGGCAAACCCTTATTCACAGTGTGAGGATGCTGTATTCCCCATCTGTAACATCCACATTGGCTGATATAAAGTTAAATCCTATGCAGTCTATGTTTAAAGCCTTTTGGGAGGATTGCACTGACTCTGCACTGACAGTCAACAATAACGTATCTTGAAAACATACAGTTGTACTTTAACAGGCAGTTAACTGTGAAACCAGATTAGTTTAATCAAAAACATGTAAAATATCATCTTATAGTTTCAAAGATGGATGGATTTGTATCTTAAGGTATCTTCATTGATCATCCAAATAATGAAATTATTCAGATGCCCAGGAGAAGAACTCCTGACTTCACATGGTCCTTGGTCAGGTAACATAAATAGAGATCACTTTAGCCATTTAAACAAACTAACACACATCGCATACCAAACCTCTCAAAAGATTCTGACCAGATTTCAAAAGTAAAAGTAAATCTCTAAAATGACTGAATTATTTGGATTAGTCAGATTCTTTATTTATTCAGTTAACTGTTGACTTCCTCATTTTACCAGGGGTAAACTCCTGAGTTTTGTGTTTCTTTTGTTTTTGGTTGGTCTAAAAGTAGTCTCAAATTTAAAAATACTGAGTTTTAAAAAAAAAATAAAATGGTCTATATGATGTTTACCGTGACTTAAAAAATTTCCCACCTTCCTAAAACTCCCAAAATCCCATAAAAATTACTGATGGTAGCTACTGCCCTGCTGATAGTGCAGGCTGCCTTTTAACTGCTCCAAGCCCCCACACATGCTACACTGTGGGGGAAAAAAGGGAAAACAGACAAAAACAGTGATTTCTCAATGTTGTCATTATGGAAAGGTAACGTACAGATACATTTTAGGGTTAAACAAATTTGCAAGAAGAGCATGGGAATTCGTTGAGAGAGCAGCCCCAACTCCCAAAGTTTGAATGTGTAAATGTCTTCAAAAATGTGCACAGCTGCATCACAAGAGTCCTGAACAACTGAACTGAGGAAGTCTTTGACATCAATGTGAGAGTGAAAAACAAAGCACACAATAACTGGACCAAGTCTACGTCTCCTCTTCGGGTTCATTTTTTTTTTTTTTTTTTCTTAATTCTGTGAAGTGTGAATTCTCAGAGACTGATTTTCAGAGACATGAACAAAACCAGCCCTCTTGAATCCATGTGCTCACACTACACTTCTCCCCTATTTATAGTTGTTTGAATACGTTCAAAGTTGCTCTGAGTTTCACCGAGGGGCAAAGACAAAGCCATCCATAACTGTATTACCACCAAGAAGAAGCTGGCAGGAGAGAGGCTATTGATTGTGTCACCTTTCCAGAGGCCCGAGGCTGTGAGGGGTCTCTTTGTGCAGGGTCCAGCTCAGAGGAGGACTCAGGCACTTGCACATGAAAAGGTTCAGTGTATAAAGCAGCTGGAGCTGAAGGGGAAAGCTGCATGGTGCTACAAACTCCTCTTTTATGTCTCACGTCACTCCTGTATCTTTCTTACTCATTCCCCTCTGCTTCCTCTACTTGCTCTCTCAGCTTTCAGAGGTTTTTATTAGGTCACACCAACAATATTTCATCCTTTCTTAATTCTGTAATTTGGCAGTTCTTCTGAGAAATGCTCTCCGCTCACCCACTGCTGGTCACGTAACAGAGCAGAGAGCAGCATATTTCTTTTTTTGCCAATGCTACAGAAGGTTTCAGTGTATGAACATTTTCTCAGATATGAAGGCAGTGATGGGCACTCGTTTCTGTGGCAACAACAGGGCAGCCATTACTGGCCAGATGGCTTCAATGGAGTTGTTTTACTGTGAACAGCGGTGTTTAAGTGGCACACTCTCACTTTAATTTGCTTTAGGATTGGACCTGTATTGTAAAAGGAATTCCTTTTGTCTATTTCCCTATTATGCTGTTGACAGAAAGGCTAATTAGCTCACTCGAAAAATGTTTTACAGAGGTGCAGGTGCTTTCAGGAAAAATGAGATGAAGCCCGTGAGGCCGTGTTTATCCCGCTGAGGCTGGAGTCATCTGCATTAAAGGCCAGCAATCAGCCTGCAATTACAGTGTAACCTCAGCTAATGGTTCTGAAGGGTCCACTCAAATTGAGTTTACAGTGTACACACTTCTCGGTCAGGTGCCGCTGCTGTTCAGGTCAAGTTCAGTTTTGAAAGATGAAAATACCAAAACATCCAGTCGTTATTTTTTCAAATATAATGACTGTTTTACTTTTAAATGACATAGTTGTGATTTATTTGTATGGTAGAATAGAGGCCATCATGTAACTGTAAATAAAAGAGCTAAACACTTGACTTGGAGTTACTGGCACAACTTTTCATGTTTTGTTGAACTAAATTGAATATTGTGATAAAGGTAATTTTAGCAATTTGCCTTCATTCAACAGACAGAGACAGGGAGCAAGGGCAAAGAGAGAGGGGTATGACGTGCTACAAGAGTCCCCCGGCCTGGAATCAAACTGTGAACATTGCTGGATCAGGATCTGCTGGTAAACGTCACGTAACCTCAGTGGAAGGCTGGAACAAGCTGCTATGTGATACCATGAGACAATGTGGAATGAGATGATTTTTTTCCAACCTTAAACCTATTTAAGGGACAGAAATGGAACCATTAAATAGTAAAAATCTTTAGATAGAAATCCAACTTTCCTATTCTAGCCATCATTAACACTGAGGTCTCAGAGACAGAATAAAACTCAAAGAAACACAAAGCACAGAAGCATCAGGTCAGTGGGTGAAACCACAGAGCCAAAGAGTGTCCGCCTGTTAATGAAGGAGATACATGTTAATCCTGAACCGCCTTTGTTTGAATTCTGATGAACTAATTAGATATTGTTGCGATGACATCGCAGGTACATGATCAAGGATATCTGGAATGTTTATTCTGAGCATTACTGGACCCAGAGTTGGATTACTAATTATCTTCCTACATTCTCTGCTTATTTACACCTTTTCCTTGTACCTCAGCTAAATCAGTTTCCGGATTGGCCCATGTCTCGGCAGAGGAACTCTCTCCCCTGCTCTGCTGATAAGGATTATATTTAGCAATGGATATCTCATTAATTTCTTCAGAAATACCATGTGGGGACAACGTCAGACCGCAGTGCTACTTGAACAAGGCCAACACGCCATAAACCTTGTAATCAACCCAGGGTACACGCTCCAAACAAAAACACAAAACAAACTGTGCTCACGCTTCTCTCCCTGTTGGAGCGACGCTGTGAACTCACAAAGCCACTTAAAGTCACAGAGGAAAAGGTCAAGCTGATTGAAGGGAAAACGACCTGGCTCAATGATACGTGGTTGCAGTAACAAGAGCATTCTGGTGCCTTCTGAGCATGCTGAATTGCATTAGCCACCTTGTCAGGTTGGAAACACAGTCAGTCCACCCACTGACCTGCTGTGTGAGGTGTAATTATCAGCTGCAGTTCTTCCGCGTTACAGGTAACTGACGCTTATTTCTTCGGGAAGGATTGAAATCTGTATTGATTGTCAACTTAAGTAGGCTAGGTTTATCACCTGGCTCTCTTCCTCCTCCCTGAGGAATCAATACAAATTTCACCCAGCTTTCACCATCCTAAGAACTGAAGGTCCCACTCGTGCTTATCTACCCCCTTAATTCACGATGCCTTCATAGCATAGTGCCACACCACAGAGCTCTGCTTCAGCTTCTTAACTCCCTGCTCATGAAATCTAATTACAGCCTCACTCTCTAATCTGGAATTAATTCACTTTAGATGAAGGTGATTGATAACAGCTCATGGAAAAGTCACCTAGGTTACTCGTCAACAGTCTGAATTCACAGTAAATAAAGGGGTTGAACTTGACTGATCAGGGATCTTCCAGAGGACAGTGGATCTGTTGGTGAGGACAGCTGTACACATTGCTTGAATTTACACACACACACACACACACACAAACACACACACACATATGCATATGTTTATAACTATACAGATATATATGCATATGCATGTGTATATATGTATACCAGCCATCCCAACACAGCAGCTTCCACCTGGTATTAGCAGCTAAGCAGCTCCTCTCATCAGGGACTGATAGTGACAGAGATATAGGGGAACAAGTTGAACAATGATATGGGCTGTATCCTTCCATAGAACTGACAACAATCTAAGATGGAGTCTCTGGCTGATGAACACCTCCTCCCCTGTAGAGTAATAATGTGCACTGAGCCAGAACCTCAAGGGAAAAAGCAGCAGGGGAGGAGGGTTGAGCATCCCTGCCTGTCTCCAGATAGAGCCCGATGAACTGGCTCATGGGGACAGACTGAGAGCTAAATCATGAGGTGAGGATAGTTAGCTTCTCCATTAATGTGCTCACCAACACGTGATGCAGCCTTTTTAAAGTCCAGTTAAGCCAAATCACAAATAAAAGATGGAGCTACTGTATCTTTGAGACTTTTGCTAAAGTTTTGGCCAAACTACTGATAAATGACTGTATATTAAGAAAATTCAACACCAAACACTCAGTTCCCATCATTCTGGATAACAAAGTAACACACTGTCAGTAATATTCTCGACCACAGAAACTGCCTGAAGTGACACTGGCCCTCCTGAAATGACAAAGTTAGGGAATATGTGGTCAGGGTATTTTTTTTTCTAACCCTAACCCACCACTGGAGGCAAGAAAATAAGTTGTATTTTCATAATTGTATGTTCTTTATAAGTCTGATTATTTGCCCTGAAGTGCCTACATAATAGTATGTTTTTGTTAGGTCTTGAGCTAGATTCAGACTCTATCAATCAACAGAGAACTCGAAGGTTGGAATGCAGACAAGCATTACTCAGGACATATGCTACCATGGAGACAGATTTCTACCTGGAGGCCAAGTAACTAATACCTGAACTCAGATACTCTGGTTTCGCCCCTTTCCAGATTTAAAATTGTGCAGGTACATACGGGTTTCACAGCCTAACACAACACCACACAGCTGTAATAGAATATAACACCCAGACGATCAATGGGCTCTCCACTCAAGATCAGCTCTGGCACGAGAACAGGGAAAAAAAAAGATAAAGATAGAAAGATAATGGGCAAAAGGCAAAGCATCACACTTCAGATTTAATGGACTCTAATGGCTCCATTTAGACACTTCATTTTACCTCGTTGAATGAATAAAACACAAACTATTTTGGTAAGAGCTTTGACTAAAAGAGACAAAGCCCAATTATGGGCAATAACAGAGCAGTAACTTCATGGCAGTGGAATTACCTTAAGTGAAGCTAATATCTTTGAACTGATGTCACTGAGCAGAAGCTGCACACACGTTCATTACTATTTTGTGAATGAACGTATAGTTATATATTAGTGTACTATCGTGCATCCAGAATCCTATAGGAAAATGCCATATTGTGTAGACTTTGATAGTTAAAGGTTATCTGTATAATCAGCTTTGGATAACAGATGGATGTTTTAAGTGTGTAATTCAATAGCAGCATACAAGCTGTGATGTTGGCACACTCAGATTACTTTCAGCTGTTCATTCTGGCCTGACTTACACTTGTATTTTTCATCTCTGAAACAAAGCTTTGCACTCGATCTCAGGTATCCTGGTTGGGGGTGAGTCAGTACTGCCCTCTGTCTCCTGTTACAGCGGCAGAAAAGGCTGAAGGGAGCAGAACAAAGGCAGGAATCAGGTTTTGACAGCAGACAAGTCACACATCTGTAAGATAACACTGATGTCGAGGTATTTCAAGAGTGACTTTGGGGATCTTAAATTACCGTCATGTAACTTATGAAAACTGAATGAGTTATGAAGAATACGCACAAAGGAAAGCCTCTTTGCACACTAATACAGCACCACATACTGAGCAGCACTGTCATGCCTTACATGTTTCTCTATTCATACAACTGTGATGAATATGCCTCATTTTTCCTTTCTTCTTCTTCTCCTCCTCCTCCTCCTCCTCCTCCTCCTCCTCTTCCAGAACAGCAGAGTGATCGCTGTGTAATAAATAAATTGTGTCTGATTTTTCATCCATGAAACGTTTTGCTCCCATTTAGCAAACAGTCTTTTTCTCCGTTAACCCCCATGTGTCATGCTGCCGTGGAATATTTTGTTCGCACATCTAAATATAAGTGGTTCACAAGAGTGGAGTGGTAGGAAATCAAGACATTTACACACCATCATCCTTTCAAAATAGTCAATTGCAAGCTACATGAAGGTGGTAGCATATAAAGCATAAAGACTGACTGATAATTCTTTTTTTTTTTACAGTAAATAAACACAAATCAATCAAGTATGTGTGTTGTATTATAGCAGAAAGCATTTCAATCAATATACAAAGAATTATTACCACTTACGGCTAAAAGTAGTTGAAGCATCAACCAAAGTGCAGCAGCAAGTCTTGCTGCAGGCAACAAGAATGAATGTGGCAAATCCAAAAGTCCCCAAGCACTTTTGTCAGTATTCTTCACCACAGACAAAGCAGTTTGAGATGTATGGGTCAGAAGAGCATTGATGTAACACTGGGTTAACTTTACCCAGTACCCATGGGTAGAAAACCACTGGGCCACCAATCCAACCCAGGACAATGGACTGTTTTGATGGAGTATTTTATAACTGTTGGGCTATTTACCAAAACTGAAAGACAGTTGCGAACTATTCTAGCTCTTTTTCAAATTAACAGTAAATCTGTGATGGTTTTAAGGTACAACTTGAGGTCGCTGTGTTTAAAACTGGGTCCACAACATCTTATCTTTGGTTTGACAGGTCATCAAGTGGTTTTCTATCCATGGACACTGGGTAAATTTGCATCTGTCAAGATCTTTAGTATGTAGGCAGGAGAGAGTGAGATGTGCTGTTTCCTGGAAACAGGACATACCAGTGCAGACCCAGTACATGTGGAAATAAAGTCGAAGTAGGAAAAATAACTTCATTATTTGCCAACACTAGATCACAGGACTCTATGAGATGCTGGAGATTAATCTTTAAAGTTGAATCTGAAGACGAACCACAAGCTTACACAGTGTAATCTGTGTGAGAGGAGGCTACCTTGGGACCTGTGGGTGGTTGAATGATTGAGGAGCTTCCTGCTTTTGCCTCTCTCCATCTCAAATGACACCAAAGGACGATGAGGGGTGTCTGGTACATCAAAAGTATCCCTGATTGCCAGGCCTCTCATAGAGAGATCCATCACTGACATTTAGAGTTTGTCTGATGGCCAGAGCTGGAAAGGTTAGATTTTAGATGTTTTAAGCTGAACTGCTCAGCAGGGATGAGGCAGATATGGCAGGGAAAGCAGAATATAAATTGGTGAATATCAATAGACAAATAAAAGGAGCAAACAAAGGTTGAATTCATAAAGATCTATGAAGAAGTTAGATGTGAGAGTGACAGTGAGATGCTAATGGAAAATTTCTTTTCCCTCCTGGTCATTGAATGTGTTGGTTTCTTTATCACAACTATAGCTGAGGGTGGAGCTTAGATGATGGGTAGAAAAAGTAGATGGAATTCCACAACTATAGCCAACAGCAAGCAATTTTCAGGAGAATAATAAAGACAGAATAAAAAAAAAAAATCTTCAAACCTCATTTGTAAATCTCTACTCAGACTGGGCTCCTATTTCGCACATGATAACATCACCAAACAATGGCTGCTGCTAACTGTTTATCAAATTGAGTTTTCTTCACTCACAATGAAGGGAAAGCATCCTCTTCCCGTGGACACTATCATTTCAGCATAAATTGTTGGACAAAAAGCAATTATTGATATGGAAATGCTTTGACCAGTCACAGTAATGGAAATTATATTTCACAGCTGTTGTGTTTTTCTTTGCATCATTTACAGTTTCATACATATTTGAATCCTGGCTTCAACAGCTGCCAGGGTAAAGTGGAAAAAGTCTATTTAAAGGAGACGACTCTAGAACTCTCACTGTAAATCTATATCTTGCTTTTGGGGATTGAGATTTCTTACACAGAGAGCTTGGCCCTGATCAGTTTCAGCTACATCGCTTGGAGATTAGATATATTTCAGGATGCAATATGCCCTAAATATAAAGAATTAAGGTTTAATTGATATGACGAACAGCTCCGCCTCCCAAGTGACCAAACATAACACACAAATGGTAATATGATTAATGCGAAGAGGACATTTTTAATGGAAGAAAACCACAAAACAAACCCATATGACATGCGCCATTCATGCCCTTCCTTACCCACCATGTTTACAAATGAGCACCGCTCCTGTCCACTGGGAACTGCTAGCAGCAATGATTTTCGATGCATAGCAGATCCCTCTACCATCTTTCCTTTGAAAGCCCACACTAATTCCCTTTGCCTGTGCACACTGGGCTAAGCAGGGTTCCCAGTGGACCGGGTCAGTGCAGGGCGGGGTGCAGCTGAGCCGACTGACCAAGCATGGGAGTCAATCGATGCAAATCATTGAGAAACCTCCATGAAGAGCAGGAAGGGAAACACAATCATACCAGCAGCATGTGCTCGACTATTTTTCCCATCCAGTTCAACCAGTTCATCGCTCATAAACACACCAGAAACCTCAGTGGTTAAACTGAGGTCACAGCATCAAAAGACTGGGAAACCAGCTGATGAACCCCTTCAAATATTGAAAACGTCAACATGACTCTGCATGTGCTAAATATGATGTTGATGGAAGTAGTGAACTCCTCACTCTTGGATAACACAAGCTCATTATATTATTCACACAAGTAATGACACAAGTCCACAATGTTGCAGAACTGAGCTCACACAATTAACCTGCTGCCAGAGAATGAAAGTAATCAACCCCAGCAAATCAGAATGTATAATTAAAATGCAAATCCTCAGGGCTCTCTAAATGGATTATTTCAAATTACCTGTCATAAAAAAAAAGGGTCATTAATATTGCATCCACTGATAAAAGTTCTGAGACAGATGGGGACATGAGTAAGTAAAGTCTGGTGGAGAAATGTGGTTTCTGGAAGCTGTTTTTGTGCTGTATATTCATGTCTTTATGAAGACACTTGTGCCACATGTGTGAGCTGAATCTGTTATATTTAGAGTTGTTTTTTTTTTTTTTTTCTCTAGTGATTAAAATTTCTACCACTGGAAGTTAAGCATATTTATCACTGTATAATATCAAATAACTTGTCATCTATTTACTGTAGTAGCTGAGAAAAAGTCAATAATACACATGATACAAGACAGTGGTGTTCAGCTCCCATGTGAAAGTAGCAGTTTATGTTGTTTCTATAATCCATGACCGTATTTATTTTAATCCAAGTAATAATCTTTTCCTAAACCTAACCAAGTAGTTTTAGTGCCTAAACCTAACAAAGATGTAACTGTTATTACAGTGACCATGGTGATGAAGGTAGGTACGCCACTCTCGATACAGTTGGCATGTTTATTTTTGTAACCATGACAACCACGGTGTGGTACGCCTGCCTGTACTGTTTCAGGAGATGTCGAATCAGAGGGTTCAGAAAAACAACCTATATCGTTCAGGTTGGAGGATTTGTTGCTATAAACACGACATCTGTAGTAATTTTGTGTCCATTTTCTAATTGTTTTTGTGTCTCTTTGTCATCATTTGGATCTCTGTGCAGTTGTTTTGTGTCTTCATGTGGTCGTTTTGCAATACTTTGGTGTCATTTTCCATCTCTTTGGCTTCATTTTGGATCGTTTGCTGTGGCTCTTTGTTGTTGTTAAGTGTCTTTTTATAGTTGTTGAATTCACTCTCCATCAAGAAAAGTTAGCAGCTCAAGTTCAAGAGCCAGAGCATCTGGCTGCTGGGCCCCTGACCCATTGGCCTATTCAGTAATCATAACACGTGAGGACTGCCTGACAATTAAACTACAACAGATATAAATTCACCTAGAATCATGTGCATTTTTAAAGCACATAAAGCTGAAAAAGGCAAACTGACTATTCACCAGCCTAAGCGCCGATCATTCTACGCTTTGTGTCCCCCCAACATAATGAAAACTAAACAGCACATTAAGTCAGCGGCGGACTTCTCAGCCATCTGCTGGTGCTGCGAGTGAATCTGTAGTTTAAACAGAGCAGTGTGGCAGAGCCCATGTGTCTGTTGCTTCACTGTCTCATGGTGAGCATGGGGGAGGGCTGTCTCTTGTCTCATCACTGTCATCGCTGAATTGAAATGAAGCGTGTCTGGGCATTTGGACGGGGGGGGGGGGGGTTGGCAGAAAGATCATGGCATTGCTCATTTTGCTTAGCAGATTACCAAGGGGGGGGGGGGCTCTGGAAGGTATTATGAAGAGTGATGAGCAGGAGTAGGAGGATCACTAAGATGTGAAGTGCTTCATCTTGTGCCTCACTGAGCAGTAAAGAGATGGGGGCCAAACAGGTGGTAGAACTCTCCATCAGAGACTTCACACAGTCTGAGCATCTTCAGTCAAGGCACTCAATTCAAACTGTGTGGGCAAGCGTGTAGCCACTGATTAGTTCCACTTGTTCTGTCTGTACCGAACATGAGATCTTGGATAAATATTAGTGATATTGCTGATATAAATTATTGTATTACTTTGGACAGCAGACGTTTCCATTAGAGTAAAGATTCCAAGGAAATGGGAGGATATTTCATTGAAATAATAGGGGGGGGCATTTGATCAATCTGATGCATTGCGACTTCTCTTTTTATTGATTTGCCATCAATGCACCAAACCCACCAGAATTTCTTGGGGGTGCACAGTAAAAGATAGTAGCTACAATGCTAGAGATAAAGAGCATGCACAAAAATGCGCAAACAGCTTTAATCAGTTGGAGGCTGTTTGAGAAATAATACACACATATGTGATACCTCGAGGTAGCTTGGGCAGGTGTGCAACTATTATATTTGCATAATAATTCAGCCCTTTGGTCAACACACAATCAACAGATGTATTGTGAACCACAGCACAGACCTTGGGCAGAAATTTATAAATGGGGTAAACTTAGTTCTGGGTGTTTAACAGTATGTATCTGAATGTAGGATAGTTTGCCCTATATACAATAAGTCTAAAGTCTTTGTGTGGATATATCTGTGGCACCTGGAACTTGGGAACATGTTGTTGGCAAACTCACGTGTGTAACCTCAACCCACCACTTGGTGTACCTGCTTTGTGTCAATAGATCGGACTTGGTCTTGCATTAGAATTTCAGCAGCTTGAAAATCAACATGCAATAAAATTAATAGAAACATAGACATATGGCATCTTTTATTAGACTCTCAGTGCCTGATGAATACTGACGCGTTTCAAACTCCATACTGGTTGTAATGCAGTCTTTTTGTTGACATGAGGAGTAGCGCAATGAGTAATCTGAATTGAATGTGTAAAATCGGTGGAACACACAAACACTGCACTGATTTCTAATGTTTCTACAAACAAAATTATATGCCATCAGAATCAATTGAAAGATGCTATAATCACAGACCATCTACACATCGGGGCTTAACGAGATAAAGCAAAAAGCCTCCTCAGAGGTTGTGGGTATTATCAGGATTCATTTTCAGGAAGTCATTTATGGACTCTCTCTCTCTCTAACACGAAAGTCTCCTGATGTCTTCCTCCAGAGTCTCATACAATAATCTCCTGCCCTCTTTAATTACTAACCCGTCAGGTACAGCACCAGCCTCAAGCATTTCTCACGCCAATCATTATTTCTACTGGAATCCACTGCCATTCTTAAGTGCCAGCAATAATTGCCAAGACAGCTCTTGAAATGAAATTAATAAATATAGTTAATGTATGAGTCAACCTGAATGTCTAAGGCTGACAGGGTCTGGAACTGTATAACTAATGGTGCCTTTTTCTTTTTTTTTTTTTTTTTACTGACAACTGAGTCACAGTAACAATTCAACATCCTAGTCCATCCTCCAGCAAATTGGAATGACTGAAAGAATGACATATCTATGTACAAGCATGGCTCTCATACCGCGGGGAAGTGATTCTGCATTAAATTGCTGGCTGTGATTGAAAATAATGCAGTGACTGCAGGACACAACACTCTGGCCAGATGGGTTTTTTCTTCACTAAAGGCTATAAGCCATTGCAGTGTGTTGTATTTTGTATTTTGAGTTGAAAGTCCACATTTTGTCATAAGGGGAGGAAAACATGTGCACAGATAAACAGCACGGGTGCTAAAAATTTGTCTCCTCCAGGCTCTCTACTATGGATTAAAAGTAGGGATGTTATCTTCCTGATGTCTAGACAGGTGGCAAGCAAAGCCCACAGTTCCACAGCCAGCCACTTCTCAGCCCCCACCCCTCCCACCCCCCTCCGCTTTCTGTACTTCCACAGCCTGAGGCAGACTGGAGGACAATGGACACTTAAGAGCCTGACAGTAACCTGCAGCACCATGTGAAGATGGCAAAGACACACACGCACACACACACACACACAAGTAACCAACAACCTCAAGGTCAGTGGTCTTATCTGTCTGAGGGCAGAGCTGTCCATCTGAGTCTGATTGTGACATTGTTTGTCAAGCATTTACTGCCGCTCATGTGTTCTTCTGATGTCTGCATGTACGTTTCATCAGTTCCCCTCCCCCACACACTTTCCACTATCTGGTCACAGCCTCCTGCGGGAGCAAAGATACGCAGAAGATATGCACTGCTTATGCTGGAAGCGTTGCTGCTTTACTTTGCATTCACAGTGATGCTCCTCTGTCTCACCGTTTCTCAGCTCTGACATTGAATTAGTTGCCTGAACAGATTGCCTGAACATGCTGAATGCAACAGCCAACAGTTGGAGGCTGTTTCAGCTTTTTTAGATTTTTGGTACCCTAACCCCAACCCATGCTGTTACTCATTTCTAGTTCAAAATGGTCTTTAAACTGCAATAATGAAGGTCCTGGGGGACAGTTGGAGCTTGACCCTCTGTGGGGTAATGTATGCAGATGATCAGTAAGCCAGACTTAAGCGAGGTAGGGGGGCAGCTGGTATGTGCAGCTCATGTCTCCATGTCCCACTGCTAGACTGGCCTCCAGCTGAAGCACTTCCATGGCACCGCTGACATGAAAGTGCTCACTGCCGGGCTGGTAGTGAAGATTATGCTATTACTGTGTTGATCATTAGTAATGGAGGAGGGGTAAGATAAATTAACTAAAGGGCATAAAATAGATTGCGCACGCTGCTGTGTGATGATATGTGTGAAAAATTGTAATGAGTCATATAGATTATCATCAAGGTAACAACATAGTTTCCTCTAATTAAGGTTTTATTGAAGCCTCAAGTTCAACCAAAAGAACACCAAAATGTTAGACAACAAGAATAACTTAACGGAAATTATGATAAATAAAGGTCCAATTAAATATATACACTTATATACAGCTATTCAAAATTCAAACACAACCGTCCAGTGACCATATTGAACTCAGTTTGATGGTGAAATTTGACATCTAAAAGTCTGGTTAACAACAAAAAGTATGAGACCCTCTCAGACGAGCTAAAACATTCTAAAACTTAATCAAAATGTTTCTAACAGCACTGGATCCTTTGAGTCCTGTGTTCCTTTACAGACTGACTGTCGACCCCTCATGCAACCCTGTCTCCTACAAATCACATTCATATTATACTAAACTGTCCATTTAGGTTGTGGTGGCAACATAATTGCTCACTGGATTATGTTGAGAGGCAACTTTTCTTTTTGAATGGATGAAGCGCTACATTATTTATAACAGCAGCAGAGACATCAGGGGGTGGCTGGGGTGGATGGTGGGCATACAAAGCACACGACTGTCACCCCACAGACTGGGGCTCATAACCACAATCCCGTCTGTGGTTGTGTTTGGTTGGACCTGTGAGCAGTTCAACCAAACACTAATGTTCCCAGCTCTGATTGTTTCACTTTAATGTTTTTTAAGTAAAATTATGATTTAAATTTCAGTGTGATTGTGAATGAGGTTTTATCACCTCTGGAGTGGAAGTTACAGCTTCACTCTCTTCTCTCTGACGTCCTTCTGGAATAAAAGCACTGTTCATTTGGTTATTATACACAACAAATTCATAACTCCCTGTTATAACTGTCAGGGGTTTGAACAACATTTTTGCAGTGACTGGCTCTTAACTACTGCAAAAATAACCCACGGGATATTATTCCACCAGCCTCTTACTGTTGGACATGACCAGAGGTTACATTACATCATATGGAGTAAAAGCCTGTGAGCCACTTCAGGCAGACAACTTGGGTTGTGCTGCTACACTCACACACTGCTCACTGCTGTGCATCCACCTGTAGGCTCTGTTCCCCATGTGGGAGTTTGTTACCGTCACAGCCTTGATGCCAAATATAAACTCTGCACGTACTCCGTGTTCACTTTATATTAAATCTTTTCCATGAGTTAGAAGTGGGAAAGAGACACGATCTCAACAGTTCGAAATATAATTATCGCTTCAATTTTTTTGCAATAACAGTGAAGGTATAACTATGTTCAGAAGAAACTAATTTATAGCAGTAATAAGTAAATGATTAAAACCAGCTCCTTCAGACTGGAATGGTTCACTTCACAACTACATATCCCCATCAACAGCTCTGTGAAGCAAATACGAGGAGCAGAGGAGGAGAGATATCTGTATTTGCTGCACCAATATAGTTATCTGCATGGTGACTTTTTAATACCAGCACTCTTCTCCAGTGGATCAGTGGAGATCAAAGTGTAAATCTATTAGAATGGGAGTCTAAGAGCAGCAGAAAGAGTCCGTAATCAGGCCTGTGATCAGAATTATCTTCACTTGACAAGTACATTTGCACTGGAAGCAAACTCCTATCAAAGGCAGCCACCTTTTTCCTTGTAGAATATTAATTTGCTGTGTGCAGAGGAAAAGTTGTACTGCAGTCCAACAAATGGTTTACAAACAATAAGAGGAAATGACAAAATCATGATGTTCAGGTAGTACTACAGACAGTCTTGCAGCATTTTGCACTGGAGAGTGACTGTTAAGGTGAAGGGTATAATTGTAGGGATGAATGTAACCACAGCTAAAGCACCTGAGGTAAAAGCACTGAGTCGACAATTGCTGTTTGTTTTTTATTTTTTGGTTCAAGTGTTTCCTGAGAGGGGTCAGGCTGCTGTCAGTCAACCCTTTTGTGACTGTGTCATATTTCCTCTCTGGTCTCATGCAGCTCTTTACTGGAGGACACCTGACAGGTGCAGCTGCTCTGTTGAATACACATATTAAAAACAAAAGCAATACCGGGTTTTGTTAGTTGCAGATTCTCTGTTAGAATTTCTCATCAAATATTTAGGTGTTTGGCCCCTTGATGTTTTGCAGGTAAGTTGATCTGTAACCAATCACATACTGACAACCAACAAAGCATTATTAGTGTGGTCCTAGTGGCAAACATTTATGAAATATTTCTCTTTCTGAATTATTTTTTTGTAACAACAGAACAAAACAGTGCATATAGATGATAGTTAGAGAAGGGAAAAACAAACAAGAGGGCATGCACCAGTCGCAGTCCTAGACTGCTAAGCTATTGTTTCTGTCAGAACCCCAAGCACAACCAACCCAACATCTCCCACAACTTCTATAAAGTAAGTAATCAGGGAGAAAGAGCATAAGGAAAAAGAAACAGAATAGGAAAAGGGGGAAAAAAATAAAAAAACAAAAAGGGGGAGGGGGACTAAATGAATGAAATACTTTAATCTCACCACTGTAGATGGAGACTACCTTACTAATGTGAGTCAACTACAATTATTAACACATAGAAACAGTTGGGGTATTCTCTTGGCAAAGTGAAAGACCGGAAAAAGACCAGAAGGCAGCCTAATAGCAAAAGCACTTGCAAAGAGGCAGGAACACTTTGACAGTTATACAGCACAGACTTTATTCCGTGACCTGATGTTTTGGCACCAGCTTGCCTTCTTCCGAGCTTAAACAACGTATCAGATAAAGGCTACAGCTTCCAGGGCACCCAGAAGTACAAGACAGTCCACGTCAAAAAGTTCAATTACAGTAAATACAGTCTTCCAGAATTTGATACTCAATGTGCAAAAACACAGGTTATATTTCCCAATGTATAGTAGTAGTAAACATTCTGACTGATTGTAACCTATCTTAAAAACTGAGACCTTTCCTGACGTGTATGTGATGCTTATGCTCGCTCCTGCCTTACTTCATTGCCTCTCCTCTGCCCCCCTACAGCACCAACATCGTGCAACACTAGCTAACATTAGCTTAGAAATGGAGTCTGCTATTGTTAACAAACAACCGGCACAACACAGACTTTAACACAAAGTCTACGTACGTCTACATAAACATGAAAACAAACATTTTTGTGTAGTCAAACAGGAATGTGACCAACGCTGGGGGGAAAACTACGGTCAGCATCAATTGATAATGATATTACACTTTATAAATACTATTTCAAAAAACACAACAATGGTCTGACATAGCCCCCCACCATCCCCCACCTAAGAAAAAAATCCAAGCATCATACACGGTTGAATTTCTCTCCCAGTCCGACCCTCACTGTTTGGATGCCCAGGTACGTGCTTCCATACAGCATGTGACTGGATGCTGACTGCAGTTCACTCAATGGCCAGCAGTGTCATTTACAACAGGGATTTTATGAATGTTACATACAGAACCTTTAAATTAATTTTTATTTTAAAGGCACAAAATATAAATGAGAGCAATACTGTTCAAAACATGAAAAAGATTGTGCCAAGTATTTTTCCCTTTTTGCTGCCAATTTATTTAAATGTATTTAATAATGTGCACAATAGACAGAAAAAATAATGTTTTTGTAAGTTTGTAAGTTGGGGAGCTTCTGAGAAACAGATTTTAAAATAATGGTCAAACTTGAAGCAGCAGAGGCCAAAGATATGCAGACCTTTAGTCTCTAGTATATGAGAAGCCCCAAAAACCATGGAGCCTTCACTTCACTTCCTCTGATGTAACTTGATAATGTCTTTCATGAGACCCGGTAAACACCCTCTATGGCAAACCTGTTTAACATTTAACAGGTTTCACTTGACAATCTCTAATTACATTTTAGACGACCACAAATGCATTCTGACTGTCATAGTCGAAGATTCATAATAATTCAAGATGTCTGCTATTGTGTCTAGGCTAGATATGTCCAAACAGATTGTGAGTAGTCAGATGTCCTTTAAGATCTATTTATCATGACATCACATTCAACATTTTATGACACACATACCAAATGATCAACAGAGACATCTGTAATTTAGTCAAGATTATTCCGTAAAGACGTCACAGAATTCAAAATATCGCCAGTGTAAGTTTGACCACTTCATATTTACAATAACTGGAACTTAACTTTGTAGTAATATGTTAGTATGAAGTATCCAAAGCACACCAGTCAAGCTGTGTCTAACTCAAAACAAGAGATTACCTCATCACAATTGCAAAGTGAACAATTTCAATGAAAAACACACTACACAGTTTAAAGCTTCAAGTGGAAAAGTAAGCATTAACACACATGAGCCGTTAACACATGACCTGCATCTGTGCCAGGTAGGGTAGTGACAGGAATTTCGATGGATCATGTCTGACTTGACTGAAGATATTCAGTCTGCAGAGGGGAAGCAGCATTGTAGAGGTTGTGAAGATTAGATTTCTAATATGAAACAGGTGCTTAAATCTTTAGTTAAATCATGCACACTGTTACATGGGAGCATGCTGAGCTGATGGACTTGTTAGCGTTAGCTGATGAGGCCCCTGAGGTTGGTAACTGTCATCTGCAAACTGCACTTAAAGATAGACTGAACAGACAGATATAGGCCATTACTCTGCAGACTGTTCACTGAATCTGAGCTATTTCTCAAGTTAGAGGAACATTATTCTGTCTCTGTCCCTGAAGTTTATCGTCTGTCTAGACATAGAGAGAATAACTGCAGCTATGGTGTAAAAAGAACAAATGGAGAAAAGTGTAAATAAATCATAACCTCTGTTTTGTATCACTCATGAACAAGAAAGAGAAGCAGAACGTAGCCCAAGTTTGAGCTACTGAAAATCGTCTCGCAAAACATGATATCAGGCCTCATAAAAGGAGCAGAAAGCTCAAAAGACTGCAGAGCTGAAGTGCACACAGAAAAACAAAGAAATGCACAACAGACATTTTCCTCTGAAACCCGACTGTTTGTCTTTAAAATGACATCTTAACACTGTGAGAACAGACTCTGATATTACAGTATAATTACTAACAATGCTAAGTGTCAGGCACGACTCAACTCAGGAAAAACTTTCTTTGCATTGCATTTATGTACTTTCCAATCGAACCAGCAGATTCTTAGTGCAGATTTCCACCGGAAGATCAAAAAAATAATAACAGTATCATATTGTATGTCAAGGTATTTGAGCACAAACAGTAGAAAAAACACGGATGTTGCTCATTGCGTTCTGAAGGGTCTTTTGAAAACCTCACCACTGATGTTTTTCACAATGACACAACCACAAAAAACCACCTCAAAGCAAGCATGAGTAAAATGCAGAGACCACAGGCCAAATTATTTTTGATAAAAGTAGTCTACTTTTAAAAGTGATTTAAAAGCTGTCAGTATTTTGGAGCCAGAAAAATAAACTTTGAGCTATGGAGTGGAGCCCAAGGTTAGGTACCATTTTAAAATCCATTCTCCAGGAGTGAGTGCGGCCTAGTGAGAATTGGCCCAACCTGCTCTTTCTTTAATGTTGTGGTTATCCATCTTCCCACAGATCAGACTCTGAATCAGCTGACGCCTGTGAGTGCTCTGGATGCCCTGAAAACAATCTACATGAGATGGAGGTGTGAATACGAGTTGTGCTTTTCTGCATCATTGTAGGTCAAAAAAGGGGAATGTTTCACAAATGGAAGACGGATGTTTTTGTGATGGTCTTGATGTGGGTTTTGAAACTTAGAAACGTATTTATTAAAACTTGATATTTCATCATATTTACATTTATTATTGATAAAAAAGCTTTTAGTGCAGATCTAAAAGCAATTATATGTGGTAATTCGCTCAGTAATAAATTAATGTGTCTTGACTGATGTGTCCATAGGTCGTCTGTGCAGCAGGTTTTTATGACCCATAGTGACGTTTTGTTGTTAAAGTACATCTAGCTGCCAAAGTAATTATAACAGGAGCAAAGGGAGAAGTGTTGGGGTGGATGGATAGGTCAACAATACACATGATACAGGAGAGCGGTGTTCAATTCCCATGTGAAAGTAGCAGTTTATGTTGTTTCTATTATCCACGACCATTCAACAAAGTTAACCATATTGTTGTGATTGTAACCATGACAACAGAGATCGTCTAATGTTGAGCAAGTACTTATTTTAATCCAAATCACAATCTTGTTCTAAACCTAACCAAGCCATGACTGTTACTATAGTAAGCATAGCGACGATGGTAGGCACACAACTCGCGATATAATCTGCATGTTTATTTTTGCAACCATGTACGCCTGCCATCGTAAGGGCGCTATTTGAGAAGACACGCTATGGGTCGTATCAGAGGGTTGAGAAAAACCACCTATATGGTTGTTCAGGTTGGAGGACTTTTGTTGCTCAAAGATAAAAAGTAAAGCAGCACAGTTCCTCTGCTGTGGATATTATTGTGGATTTTTGTAATACAGAGATTTTTCTTTTCATCATCAGTGGTGTGTGCACAGAATAAGAAGATGAGTCAATTTAATTTATACACTCGAAAAAATGACCCATGAACTATTTCTGGCTTGAGACAAGTTGACAAATTGACAAACTTCTGAAAGTGCGTCACACTTGTTTTTCTGCCTGAGTGGTACACTTTCCATCCTGTCCTCATTATGCTTTAAATAAGTATTGTTCATTCCCAATGCTAATGGAACATTAACAGCTTTTATGTGAGGTCAGTCTTGTAGCAATCAGACTCAAAGGAAATGAGTCATCAACAAAGCTGTATTACATACAGTACAGTGTATGTAAATGTGAGGCGAGTTTTTAAATGATTACTTCTGCATTAAAGCTGCTTTAGTAATAGTTTTACTAATACACTGGGAATTGACTTTGAATGACAATTTTATTTGCGACTTGTGCCACACTAGTGGAGCTTCAATAGATTAGGCCTCATAAATTAAAATCTGTCATTATAATGGAGAGCTTTACGTGTTAATTGTTATCAGTTTACTGATGTGGCTGAAAGTTATGGGGGTGTGGTAATGAATGAATGTTTCTCTTTACAGCTTCAATTTAGCCCCCCTAAAACTAGGAGGGTCATTAAGTCTGAGATCAGGGCAGCGGTCATTAAAGTCATGCGAGCCATTAAAATGGAGAAAGAACCTTTATCAGAATCTCCTTCTCCGTCCTCCCTCCTCCTGCTGCAAGTTCAACGCAGCATGAAGGGAAAACACTGCTTTATGCGAGCAGCAAGGGCGGCATCATGCATCCTTGCCTTTCATGGACCTTTTAGGGCAAGTTCCCCAATTAACTTTAATGGCCAATAATATCATTTTATGCTTTTCACTGTATTCTCTCTATTCGAACTCCATGAATCCATATTACTCTCCTCCTCCTTCTGCACAGCCAGCACCTCCTCTTCCATCCTCCTCCTCATTCACCTCTGTCCTGCAGTGTCAATGCTTTAAACGGATTGCTCATGCAGCCAGTTAACCTTCTCATCCCATAAAAAGTATAATTGGTTTACTATAGAAAGGAGTCTTTTCCATGCTAGGGATAATCCCTCAGCTTGATTAATGCTTCTCTAATCAATTGATGTCTGGGAGACCCGCCTCTTCAGTCACATCCTGTAAAAGGGGAACAGCTGGCCTTTCTAAAGGTCAGGGAGAGGGGGGCCAACTGAGGTCAGAGGGGCTGATGGATCAAGCAGGGGGTGTCAAACCACTTACACACGTTAACCAAACTCCTGCACTATTTTTAGGGAGTTGTCAAAGAGTGAGTAAAATAATCACAGGGTTTATGTTGCATTTCTTTGTGTGTGTGTGTGTGTGTGTGTGTGTGTGTGTGTGTGTGTCTGGTCATGCATGTGCATGTGTCACCAGCTTTTATGACTCAAAATGGCTCAGTGGAAGGCAAGCATTTTGCCACAGGATTACGGTTACAAGTAAAACGGTTATATTTTTAAGCTGCAGGGGTTTAACAGAACGTCTCTGAATCAGAAATTGGTTGCTGAGGGGGTAAAGGTTAAGTTTAGGTGTAGCGATGAGGGTGAAGGTTAAGGTCGCAGGGTCAAGGATTGTAATAGGATCTCCCCAAATGCATACTGCAAGTGTGCATCTATGTTTGTATGTTTACCATGCAGGCTGTCTCATGTGAATTCATGCACGTGTCAAGCTGCGTGAATCTACTTGATTTATATGTGCTGCACAAAAACAAAAATACACAAATAGATGGAGGAAAATACTTCATTTGGACAAAATTGCTCCAAGATGTCTTGTGCATTGACATCACGCAGAATGAGAAAAGATCCCCGGGTGTATTGCTCTTGTAATTTTCTCTTCAAACAGGACGGGCTATCATCCTCGCAGCCAGCACTGCTGAGGGGTTTGTGCTCCATTCAGAACAGATTTGAATAAGACTTGGAAAATTGACACAGAGCCTGCTGCAGTGTATGAATATCAATGTCACCTCTGACAGAGTAGAATGGCAGACTGGGAAATATCAATTCATTATGAGTTCTGGTTTGAGACAAACTATTTCGCTTTGAGTACAGTGATGATTTGATGTTTTTTTCTCTCGGGGACTAGCCTGCATATTCTCTGTGGACCAGGCCTGGTGACAGTTAAGTTGTCTTCACCAAACACTGTAATCAATACACAATTTTACCACGACAGACACTTAAAGATGACCGCACTGAACAAGACGTCACCCCTGAGGACTTTGAATAGTAAATAATGAATCACTACATTAGTACAATGTCTGTTGTATACATTAGCATTCAGAGTGGACATCTAAATTACTTTGAATCTATAAACGTCACTTGTCACGCTGAGGAGATGTACGCTTTTGTCTCTGACATGATCCTCGTGACTTAAAAGAGGCGAAAAGCTGACCTCCTTTACTGTACGTGAGCTCAGATAGACTGTTGGGTAAACCTAGAAATGAATGGTGCATTAATCTCTGAGATACGTTGACGCTAATAACCGTGGACTCTTGATGTAGCAGAGGCAGTGATGAATTATCTCACCCATCATTTGCTACAGATGTTTTGCAGCTATCACTTCACCACCGCTCTCTCATTCTTTGCCTCTTCCTCCTTTCTTCAGCCTTTCAACTTTCCACGGGGTGTCACAGCTGATCGGCTGGTGATTTAGTTAAACTTGTAAACAACAGCAGCCATCTGTCTCCATCAACTTTAATAACAGCTCAATGCTTATTCCCTTATTTATAAAAAAAATCCAGAGCGCGGACAGCAGGCGTTCTATGTTGGCATAGGGGGAAATCGCAGCGCAGCCTGTGTTAGTATGCACATACATGCTTCCCCTACACACAGACTCACTGCGACAACACTGCAGGCAGAGATGGGGGAGATGGTGAAAAGGGAGTGGGGGTGGATAAAGGCAGCAGGGGGGTAGGAAGGGAGATCAGCTTCTGAATACTCTCACCATCTCCGTGAGGTCAGTGGTTTGGACTTTCACACACAGAGAGAAGCAGCAAGAAGCATAAACAGACACACAGCACATCTTTAATTGGAAGCACAGCAAGGTGTGCAGAATAAATATTTCACCCACACACAGGAAAACACAATTGATTTGTAATGGATCTGCAGTGAACTAGTAAGCGAGCCTCTCATTGTGTTGTTTTATTATTAATACTCTAGAGCCAATGGGCTGTGCAATATGCATCGAGTGACCTGCCCTTCCCTCTTCTTATGCTAATCGTCATTGACATTTCCCGCACACAGCACACCCGTCCTGGCCCCTCTGCAGTGGACCAGAAAACCACCAAACATTAGCAACAATAAAGTCCCTCAAACGGTGCAATAATCCACCCGGAGACAGTAGCACGCTGGAATTACAGCCAGCAATATTCTACAACGTTGACCCCAAAGATTCTGTTGTCATCTTAAAGGTTTGACGGTCATGTATTCTTTGTATGTGAAAGGCTACAGCATTCATCTTCTGCCCATTTATCATTGCTGTCTGCTTTTCTCCACTCCTCCATTCATCTATCCGTCCATTCATCTCTCCATCCATCAGTTCATATAGCCTTTGTTCCACATGTGGATCCATCTGTCATGGCCTCTGTGATGCCTGTGTTTTTATATATAGACATCTCATTCCAGCCGTCCACCTTTTTCAAATTGCTGAAAAACACACAATTTTGGTGCAGATGCTTATTTCTGTTTTTTTTTGTTTGTTTGTTTTTATTATGTGAGGGTACAGAAAGGATTTTGAGCGATTTTTTTTTTTTTTTTTGGCAGACCATAATTTTGTCCATCACTATGACAAAAACCAAGTGGAAAGCAATTCATGTTCCAGCAATTCACGTAATTCCTTTGATTATATCCGCACTACTCTTTGGCACCACGACTCGAGTTAGACTGAGTCGTCTCTGTTGGAATTACAGCCACGTTATGTCCTTCACATTGCGTCCGGTATCATTTCTCCTGCATCATTAGGAGGCATGTATCAGTCTGTGGGCAAAGAAAAGCAGGATCATACCGGAGAGGTGAGGAACGGTGATTTTCTGGTGAAGAGAATCCTCTCCCACATCTGTTTCTTTATTTCCTCCACTATGCTGCCAACTCAGTCTTTTTCTTTAGTTAGAACTTTTAACAGACTAGAATTGGTCTTCGCCTGAGATTTCAACACACGTAGAGTGAATTTAAATGAAGGTGCAACAAAACGTGTTTAGCTTCTACAATGTCAAGGCTCGTCTGCACCAAGTAATCCAGCTGCCACAGACACTGTCCTTCTTGATCTTACTTGTAAAAACTATTATTTTGCGATCAAAACAAGGGGATCAATGAGTAGATGCAGATGGAATAGCAACCGAACTAATTGGATTTCCTGGCTCCAATACAAGCCAATTAACCTTACACTCAGGCAATTAACTGTGAATGGAGTGGTTCAATATCACAAAAGTGAGGCCCCCAGAAGTTATTTGCAGAATAGTCTATCTCTATCGTACTGCTTGGTGCCAGTCTTATGGCCACCACCACTCAGCCTACGCTGTAACCACCTCTGTACTAACTGCTAAATGTGACCCCGTGCCATGTCATCTTTTAATGATGATTCATGCCGGGCTTTCTGCCCCTGCAGTTGGATACTCCTAACCTCTCTGCATGTTAATGATGACTTTCCTTTCGACTGGGTGCTGTAGGTTCATCCAGGACAAAGAATGGTGCAAGGGTTTATACATGCCTCACTAGAGACCCTGCGCAGACCTCACTGTGATAAACACATGATTAGGGAGACAAATGATATTAGGGCCAATCATCTCCCGCCCACTGTGGTCATTAAAACACCACACAGCAACAATAGATCAGTACTAATTGGATGCAGAATATGACCATAACAACACATTACTCCCATCAATCACGAGTCTGTCTTTCAGGAGAACTTGAGTTTACCTAATGATTTACATCCTGGCTGTTGCTACTTTTTTTTTTTTTTTTTTTTTTTTTTTTCCAAGCACAACTATAAAAGTCAGATTGGTGGATGGTAAAAATTATTTCTGTTGTCCTGACAAAAGATCTTTGTAACATGGCATTAAACCTGGATTAGCTCATCTAATGCACATCTGGTAGACAGCTGTGTAGCCAAATCATGTGTAAGGAAATCTTTTTGAAAATTTCTTATGGTTTTGAATTTTGACAGGAAATGCTTGCATCATAACATGCATCTTCATATTTCTTAGCAGTAAGTAGTTTGTCTGTTCATTATTCATGTCTGTTAACGCAGATGTTAGAAAAGATGTTTTTGCTTCTTGTTTTCTTCAAGGTTATGCAGATGTTTCCAGTCTGGATTTGAAGACTTAATAGACTTAAATTGCCTATTCAAAATGTTACAAAACATCTTCTATTTCTTTTTTTCCCTATTTTATATCTTACGTATTGTTTCTTCATTTTAAGGATCTTTTTGAATGAATTATTGTTGTGGTGATTGTCTCAGGTGTTTGAGATTTAGCTTCTGTCTTCAATACAAAAGTGTGCTGCTTCACATTGTGAATTTGATGCCTGTGAAGCTCCATAATGGAAACACTGTGTCTCTAATAAACTCAGTGCTGGTAGTGTACAGGAATTCAAGTTTTCCTTTCTTGTGACATTATCATAAAAATACATTTTAAAAACCCCTAAAACATTTAAAAAGATACAGTATTGGGCTTTCCAAAAGGATCCGAGTGTGTAGGCGCCTTTGGCAAATTCATCTGTAATCTGCTTCACAATGTGCTGCCTCTCGTTAATAACATATCATTTAGTCCAACACCTCTGTTGATCAACATGGGATGTAGTCCTTCTGGACTGAGAGGAGACAAGCAGTCTGCTTCCTCTGTAACATACTGGGTGTTTTTTTTTTAAACAAATAAGCTTCTTTCTTGGAAAGTCAGCTTAGGCATGCCTGTCACAATCCAAGGTGAAAATAGAAATAAGGAAATTATTACTGCATATTAATGACACTGTGTGACACATATTTTTCAAAGTGTATTTTAGAACATAATTACCTAATTATGGGTCAATTCTGATATAATATTAGTTTCCTTAGATCCTTTTATATTCACTGCTAAACCCTCAAACCTTGAAATCAGTTATTTCAGTGCTTTTAACACTTCCAGGGAGAAGGTGTTCCTGGAAGAGGTGAACATCACACCAAATTTGGTGAAAATGTCACAGTTTCAGACATTTGGGGTAAAAATAAGGTCAAAATTGCTTCTCAGGTTATTATCAATAAATAGGGCAGGTAGTCCTAACCCCTAAATGACCTTCTCGCCCAACACGAGCGAGGGGGCACGGCCCTCATACCTGCCTCCATCCACAACCTCCTCCTCAGATACTATCATCAAGTCACAGATTCGCACCAATCACCTGTCAAACAGAATTGACCAGAGCAGCATAGGAATTCAATAGCAGCGCATTGTGATGATGCTTCCACACTTCTGTCAAAAACCTGGCAGTCAGTTGCACAGAATCCAATAAAGGTTGAGGCAAGGCTGCAACGGCTGCACTGGTTCAGTCGTCAAATAAGAGGTCAAAGTTCCAAGACAGAGGGATCAAAACCCGGACGTGTGCAAAGTCGAAACAAATTGCGATCAGATTATTGATAGGTGAGACGAAGGTTTTGCTATGATTGCTCTGGTGATGGAAGTTAATTCAGACTGTGCACTGCTGAGGAAGAGTAATGTTAGAAAATAAGTCAGCAAAGGATCAGACAGAGGGGGGAGAAATTCCACTGTGACTAACAACTATTGGTGATCACAATATATGGAAAAACCTGTCACCTGTTCGATTTCAGATTAGAGTATGTCAGATTTCACATTCATTGAAAAAAGACATGCTGCAAGCCAACATTTCTTTTCCCTGGCTTCTTTTGATAGTACTGTATCAGCTAAGTCCAAAAGTGGGAAAAATGTGCAATTTACATGAGAATGATTTATAGTTACAAATATTTAATCAGTGCTAAATATAATATGACGGTCCTGTAATTAGCAATGGTTGAATGATACTCCTAATTATCAATTAATGAACAAAGAAAAACAGACCCACAGAGCAGTATGTTGGTTAGCATACCAGCCTGAGGCCTGCCTGGCTTACATTGAGCCCTCAGGCACAGGTTGCATACTGTACACTATTGTTCCTTTAACTTTGTAAAAGAATCTAGTCTGAGGGAGAGTGCAGATGGAATGGATATCTGGACACACAGATGGACAGATGGAAGGACGTGGATATATAACTACAATATAAAACTAGGGCTGTCAATTGATTGAAATATTTAATCGTGATTAATTGCATGATTTTCCATCGTTAACTCGCGATTAATCGCAAATTAATCACAATTTTTTTTAATCTGTTCTTAATGTACCTCAACAGGATATTTTTCAAGTTTTTAATACTCTTATCAACATGGGAGTGGACAAATATGCTTGTTTTATTCAAATGTATGTCTATTATTATTGTAACAATCCAAAACAATGACAAATAGTGTCCAGAATATTTTCCAGAATAACCTCAAAGCTGAACATGTCGTTCCAAAGACCCTTTTTCTTTATTCATATCTGCTCGGGAAGGTTTGCTTCTGCTCAACATCCACAACGTTACTGCTGCGTTGCTTCCTGATTTCCCAAACTACGGGGGTGGCCCAAAGGTCTTAAACACATAACATGCGTGCGTTAATCGCACACCAAAAAAATGTGTGGCGCTAAAAGGAATTTGCGTTAACTCATTATTATCATGTTAACTTTGACAGCCCTATATAAAACATGCAGTTGTATGTTATATTTCTTCTTAGGGCTGCAAGTACCCCTTGCTTTCATTTTTCATCATTTTATTGATGACCTAATTCATTGTTTAGTTCATTAGCTGTAAAAGAAAAAAGGAAAGTAAAATACCTGTCACAATTTCCCACAGCCCAAATTGTTTGTTTTGTCTAACAAGCAACCCAATACCCATATTATTATATTTTACTTATCTATAATATAAAGCAAGCTAAAGTAGCAACTACTCAGATTTAAGAAGCTGGCACCAGGAAATATTTTGGCTTTTTTATTTGACAGATGTCTTAAATGATTGTTAAATTATGAGCAATTGATTAGAAGATCACCAGAAAAAAAATTTGTTCACTAATTTATCACAAACAAAACAGTTGGATTGGTTAATTCTCATAATTTCATCACTGAACAGAGCATTAAGTCTGACTTAGTAGACGATCATTTAGTTGAATATGTACATATATTATCAAACATATGAGCTGTGAGTCTAAAAAAAGTTGGTCATTCATTCTTATGGAAACATGTAGATGTAGCCCACCAAATGATGCATATGTTTCCTTATAAAAAAAAAAAATAAATAATAAAATCATTGTTTGGGAGGGAAAGCAACTCGCTGAAGGCATCCAGATTGAGAAGCCAGAGTGTGGAACGGCTCAAAGTGCAAACAAATTGATGGATAGGACCTCTGAAAGTGTGGGGTGGAATTAGATTGGAAGTGTCCATTAATTTGTGTGACAGGAAGCTCTCCTGGATTGTCAGCATGATCTCACCCGTTAAATGACCCACATGAAAAGGCTTGATAGGGGTTTGGCTCCCTCTTCCATTAACAACTGTGTCATATTACCTTTGAGTGGCTTTACTGGTAAACTCTCTCAGGCTGGAATGCAGGGTGTTCAAGTAAAAGGTTTGTCTGCTCATGAAACCTATGTTGTTTAAAAAGACCTAAAAAAAAAATTCTGGAGTTCAGACGTGTTGATCGTCGTCCAGTAACAGCTGCCAAATTCATCCGTCACTATGCCAAGTTACAATCAGGCCAAGAGACAAACTATGTTTAGTCAAAAGACAAATTAAAAGACCATGCTGGGGTTTAATCGTGTTTTATCAATTATCTACAAATTACCATCATTGCAGACCATTTTAAACATATCAGTGAGTTAACACAACACGCAGAGACTTTGGATACAATAACAAAACAGGAACATTTTGCTGTCTCTATTTGTTTGTCTGAGTTACATTATTGTTTTAAGCACATGCAGCTGCAGGCAGGGATGTTTGGCCTCTTTTAATGTGACATGACATTGTTTTAAGGTCATTTATTGATTTTTTTGCATCCTGCACTGGTCGGTTGCAGGGATGAATTTTAAAAAAGGGTATTCTTGGACTTGTTTTTCAAACTATAGCATGAAAACATGGACTAAAATGTGGGACAAACATTTGTTTTGTGACTCCATTCAACACAAATATGAATTTTGCATTTTGATATTAAACAATTAATGTTGCTAATTTGAATTAATTCTGCTCTCATTCTTTGTTGTTGATTGAAGAGAATTAATTTGCAGTTGTTCACTAGTGGTCCTGTCCTTTGCACAGCACCGTCTTGGTGCTAGAAATACAAAGAGGAGGTTAAATCTGAAAGTTGAGTTTCTGAAATCCAAAAATCCCAGCAGCAGACAAACTAACTACGCAGTCAGTGGTGACAACTTTATCAAATCCTTGATGATTTATTGCTGCCATTTCTGCTAAGGGACAGTAAAATCTTACTCAATGCAGCTTTAAGGTACAACAGCACCATAAAAACACCTCAGGGCGATGTTAAATCTTTTATGTGTGGGATTGGGGCACATCCAGCCTCTGCTTCTTCCTTTTACCTCTCAGTCTCACCTTCTGGACTGTGATGACAGTTGTTGAAGGGCACTCTGGATGAGTTTATTAGAAAAGTATCATCAAATGGTACTCAGGACCAACATCTGACAACTCGCAGGTGAGTAACTCCCTTTGAAATAATAGTTTGTCCTTCAAAAACTAATACCAAAGGCAGAAATATAGTGCATTACAGTCCAGTGACATAAAGTATTTTAGTGCCCTTCATAAAACAGCACTTTCTTCTGTGTCCCTCTTTGAAACATCTATTTTTCTTTGGGATCTAATGGCTCTCATTGGAACTCCTAATTGGCAGTCACTGTACCCACTGTCCTTTGAGCTGCAGTTGCTATAGGGGAGGTTTGAGCGTTCAAACCAGCTTTGAAGTCCCCAAAAGTGAATTCTCTCTTCACTGCTGTGGCAGCAGAAACAGCATTGACCAGATGGGATGGTAATTGAATGGGAGAGCTATAAATGGTGCCAGTGTCATAAGTCTACAACACTGTACTGTGAATCCACATCAGTGGTTTCTCCTTATTACCGTGGCAAAACTAGGGCCACTGCTTTCACAAAGGCCTACCATGTTCACTCAGCTTCTATTCCATATGGACCTTCACGCCTTTGTTAGTGGGTCTGAGCACTTGATGTTCAGAGAGTGAGGGAGGCCTTTCATGTCTTCCCTTCCAATTTCCTTTAAACAAACTCAAACTGTTAATTACTCCTTTTTTTAAACTCCATGGACCACCTTCACAAAGTCCAATGGTGCATTGCCCTTAACCACTTTTTTCTCCCAAATGACCTGATCAGCTAATGTGTAAAGGTGAGATCAGGCCTGACATGATCCTTTCTGGCTTTGATAGGTTTTTTTTTTTTTTTTTTAAATCAAATCTCAATGAATTTTGTCATGTGCTTCATACAATGGACCCTTATACAAATAACAACCAATAATCACAGTTGGTCTTTGAGCTAAGATTCATTTGCATGATGCAGCTTCCCATGGCCTGCATTTCCAGCTGGATCTGCACCTGAAACAATAATTCAGGCCAGGAATTTCACTCCATCCCAGTGGGCCACCCTCATGCATAATTTTGTAGGCTAACCCTGTTCGTTGATGTAACTGGTACCAGACTAGACCAGATTCGGCCACTATGTTCATCTGGAAGGAAAGTTATCCAGATTACAAAATAGAAAAAAATGTGACTGATCAAATAATATTAACTTTTTTTAAACCATTTCATCCATGTGTAGGCCACTATGTAGTCATAGCAGACACACCATGTAAGCTATAATAATGTCAATACGTTAATAAAGCATTAGGTGAAGGTCTCTCCCTCCCTCTCTCTCTCTAAATGAGGGTAAAGAAAAATCACATAAATCCTTTCTGGTCACAAGATTTCACTTTTCTGACTGCTCATTAACAATGGGTAAAAATAATTACTGATGGCCAAAGGCAAACTCAATGTATAAAGGCACAGCAGCTCAGCAAGGTAGCCCTCATACACAGGTGAGATGATGCAAGAGGTCCGTCAACTCACTCCTGCTTGTTAAAATGTCAGTGGTGAAGTTGACCAGGCCAAAACAACCCTCAGGCCACCAGGAAATTACCTGATGCTCCCAACGGCTGTCCACCACTAATCTGCACATGTTCTAAGCTTTATGTCCGTATTTCCAGGATATAACTACAATAAACTGTATTTCATTTTATTTTTATGTTCAACTAATATTTTAAGCAACTACAAAGCCTACAACATACACACTCAGCTGGAAGATTATCAGGTACAAATATTTAAAGGGTTCTGCAATAAACCCTTTCAAGCTTATAATATTCAGTTCACGTTGAAACCGTTTTTTAAACATGTTGATTTAACTTTATGGTAATTTTGAAAGTTGAAGGTTGTGGTACTATTCAATTGTATTGAGTTTTACTGAAAGGTGTTTGTAATATTTTGCACTAATATAAATGCGTTGTGTTACTGTGTGTTCAGACAGAACGTAATCAATGGACAGACACGATTAGATGTGACTTACCCAGAGCAGCACAAATTCATGCGAAGGCACGTCTGCTTGAGTTAAAATTGTTTCAATTTGAGCAAAAACAAGTCCTGGTGGGGCTTTATCACTCTGCTTCATAAACGTAAAGAGACGAGAGGGAAAAGGGGAGAGACGAATAGAACGACAGAAAGAAGTGGAATTGCTGCTGGGTTCAGTCAGAGGCTGAGCTGAGCACAGACACGCTTCCACAGAAACGGTGTCAGTTGCTCGGTTCCTTACAGCTAACGTCCATGCAGTTGATACAGCACATTGTTTGGGCTGTTTGGGGCCAATAAGTACAACTGGTCCAGCAGTCCAATTTACATGATTGATGTCAGAGGCAAAAAAATGTTTTGCCCTGTCTGAACACACCTTTGTTAGCATTAGTTTAAAGGAGCTATTTGTAAGATTTGCTATTGCTAGCCGGTGTTAGCATTGAGTTAGCAGTCTGCCCTGAAGAAGCAGGGCTGCTCAGGGTGCGCTTTATAATCTCATCTTGTAAAAGCAACAATGACTGAAGCTCTTGCCAAGATACAGGTAGTAAAGTAAACAGCTGTTAATGCTAACGTTGGCTATGTAGCAATAGCAAAACTTACAAATAGCTCCTTTAAGCTAGCTGTAGCCTATCTAATACACTGAAACTAAACAAAGGAGTGTTGCTCTCTGTCAAATAATTTTTATTCTGATTTCTATACCTTTTGTCTCTTAACAGGAAAATGGAAAGGGTTTCAATATACAGGAATCCATTCTATTTTGGAAATAAAATTTTATATAGAGGAAAAAAGCAGAGAGTATGCAGTGAAAATACAAAGTGCCCAGCAACCACCACACAAAGGATATTCAGCTGTAAATGTTCTGTTTAATGCTATCAACAAAAATCCTCACATTCCTCCTCTGCACTCTACAAGATGAATCCATTGACCCTCTCTCTGTGGCTCCTGCAGGAGTAGGTCTTAGAGTCTGAGAAACAAAAGCTGAGGCAGAGATGGCGGTTCAGCAGATAGGATTAGGCTGTAAATCTTCAAAGAAGTCCCTCTCCACCAAAGCAGCTCACTTCAGTAATGCTAATGCTGTTTTGTTTTTGTTTTTTTCTTAACCGTTTTTTGCCTGTCCCTTTTTTTTCTCCTTCACCTGTCAGTGGTGAGGAGGGGTAAAACATCATTTCACTTCACCCAAAATACACTGACGTGCATATTTACAGTGGGGGTGTTTAATACTGGCCCTGAGAGTGGGCCAGCTTTAATGCAGCATTGCAGCATCTTTGCCTGAGGCGAGGCCAAGGGACCCTCATTCTGACAGAGAACCCCTCCTCTAAGCCTGCACCGAGGGTTTTTTCTCTATTACGTCTGGGCTTTTATGCTGAAAAACTCTCTCTCTCTCTCTCTCTCTCTCTCTCTCTCTCTCTCTCTCGAACGTGCACCTATACAAGACTCTGGGGAAAATTAACATTTAATCAAAACCTTTTTTTAATGTCACTTTATGCCTATGCTCCCTGAACGCTTTATGAGGTGTTCAGGGAGCTGTTGTCATTCAATCAGTCAAATGTGCTGTTTCACTAAATCTAACAGAGGTCCTACCATGCATTATTTTTCTAGTGTCTGTCTCAAGAGCAGAATAGTTTAAAGTTCTTCTAGGTAAAATGTACATCAATATGAATGTTATTGATTACTATCTGGGTACTGAATTTTTTAGCATGTGTTAGAAAACTAATCAACTACGGTACGTTCACTCACTCACTCACTCACTCACTCACAGTGCAGTTTAGGCAGTGAAGTTTTCAGTTAGTCCACAGAGCTGTCAGGCATGGAGAACTGAATGCAAGACAGCTGACAAGCAATTAATATCAATTACAGGGGGAAAGTGTGTGAATGTGACTTGACCAGACGACTTTCCACGTTTATATGGTAGAAAACCACACAGACTCTCTGGCAAATGGAACCCATATATAATCGGGTCCAGTGCACTGTATTTCACACTCCACTAAAGGCGCTTAGAAGCAGAATTTAAGAGTGTCGAAGCCATGAGTCCCATTGCAAAAAGCCATCATATGGTTGCTGCTGCTATTGCTCTCCTCGTAATTGCACTAGTGGACTTTTCTTTTTCACATTGAATGGTATGAGTGACTGGCTTTGTGCACACCGTCTGATAACGGTAACAAGGGGAGGGAAGCAGCCGAGTGAACAAAGAATTATGTAATCAATATCGCTGGTCAGTCGGAACAGAGAGAGCGGTTGATCTGTTGACTCAAGTACTGTTTACATAGATTTTCTTTTCTTATGCTGCAGATGTCAAAGGAAAAACCAAGCCAGGAGGAAAATTAGAAGCACTTCCACATCACCAAAAAATGAGAAGTATAGTCGAAAGAAAACCCCAAGCTGATTGAAGGCACCTTGGAAGGTGCAGGGGCAGCGATCCATGTCAGAGCAGAGCAAGGTCAAGGCCAAGCTTGCTTACGTCTGTAAATTAAAACTGTCATCTTGAACAATGGACGGATGATTTCAATTAAATTGTGGAGTGTGTATGGACAAGATCTCAGGAGTCGCTGAAGAGCAAACACTATAGCTTTATTGTTTTCACATTATTCCCTGTTGTGACTAAACCCTCTGAAGTCCCTGAGGGTCGAGCTGATGCCCCCTGGGCAAACACAAATAGCGACTCGCTGGAATTTGCCAGTTTCAGTAAATTTAGTTTTAGTCATGTAGTGTTCATTAAAAACCTATTACTGGTTTTTACATTTTTATAGTGGCACTTTTTTGATATTTTGAGGACAGTTTGCTGCTTAACATTCCTCGATATTCCTTAAATAGCAGCAGCTTGCTATCTCAACTGAGGTGTCTTTGTCATGACTTGTAAAATAGTTGTGTATGACCTAATATTTAGAGTAGTCATATTGTGTCTGAGTGGAAAAGACAAAACAGAAAGTGATGTAACGTCTAATATAATTCTAGCTTTAAATGATGATATTTTATCCACATAAAAACATCACTAAAAGTTTCTTTTGTTTTGATAGTCATGAACAATTTTAAGACAATTCAAAACAAAACTTGCATTATTACACTATAATCATAATTTAATATATATATTTACTTCATATAACATATCCATGATATTTCAAACTTATTGTCAGCTTTGGGCTTCCATATAAGCCACAAACAGAGCTTTAGGCTTTGGTGTGCAGTGGGAAAAGATAAAATCTGTCAAAACCATTCATTAATGGCATTAATCAGTGCCCTCGATCTAACTGGCTGATTTTTTTAGTACACCAACATTGTAGCCAAATGTTAAATGTCCTGAAGAAGTGTCATTAGTAATTCAGGAGGCTTTACAGCAGTGTTGACTTTACTTTAATAATTTCTGTGATTAATAGTGACATTCTGTCCTTTGTGTTATGAGGGAGATATCTGTGTTGACACACAGAGATACAGAAAAATGTGTCAACAGAAGTTCCTTTTTCATTTTGGCAGTAATGATGTGGTTTGCAAACATTTGGAGATGAAAATGAAAATTGGTTTGCTAAGTTTAAATGCTGTCATACATTATGTGCACAAATGTGAAGAACAAAACTGTAATTTGATGAACAACTTCAATGAAGGTTTCATAGCAGAAACCTATGCATGTGTTTATGATGTAAGACATTCGCTGTGTGACTATGGACGCACAAAAAGGACAGCCTTATTTTCTTCACGGAATTTTGCAGCAAACAGCTCACATAAATTAGCATAATGAACATTTCTGAGACAAAAAGGTTTTGGTGTGCAAACATGCACAGGCCCGCCAGCGTAGGTGCGTGTCTTCAGTTATTACCGGTGATATCTAAGGGTTGAGATCTGTTGGTGTGATCTGACGGACTGACCTTTGCTCAAAAAGTGGCAGCTGTCACTCTGTCCGACCATCAGTAACAACCTGACCTTCACAAGATGTGAAGATCTGTGTTGTTTTACCAGCAGCCCTCTGCTTCTGTGGTCTGATAGTATCTTCAGTCATCTGTAAACTAACCTCATTTTAAAAATCTTCAATATAAAAAATCTTAATATACCATTTTTTTCCCCCCAATCACATTTCTTGAAGTAAAGGTGATTTCTTTGTTTCATCACCATTAGGGTCCAGTGTGTTTGGATTGTCAGATGGCCTAATTAAAGCGATTTCATGGTTGCCACACTTTGGGGGATTTTAATCTGAAATGCTCCACTGTGTTTATGTAAACGCTCAAAATTAAAAGCATATCCCCGAAAATTAGCTCCATTCGGTTTTTCTCCCCCAAGTTTGAAAGCCCTGCCTTAGGTAAACTGATGTGCCGCCCTCTAGTAGAGCTGAACGTTAGCATTTATTCTTCATAATCACATTTGCTTAAAACCTAATTGGCAGAGGCAAAGAGGCATAAATTGAGGGACAACAAAAGCTACAACAACTATAATTAGATCAATGCTTGCAAAGTGTGTCCGTTCTATCAGAGATGTATTGAAAGTAGGATGAAGAGGGTGAAGAAAGCACCTGAAAAACAAAGACCCTGTACTGTGTCCCCCACCCTTATGTGGAATAATCTGCTCAATGCCAAGACAAGAAGCAGCTCCCATGAAGCATTGCACTTCAGGCTCCTTTCCTCCCATTGCAATTAGAGGGTAGCACATCAGTTAACCTGCATACATATTCATATCCCATCATGAGGCAGATCCATGACTTGGTGCAGCTCTGCAGTCTCTGTGCAGCACAAAAGGCTGAGTTCTTCCACTGGGGAGGCAGAGAGGCCCCACACCCTGCAGCCACCACCCAACTGAAGAGGAAGAAGGAGGGTGTTGGAGGTGCTTCAGGCTGAGACTCATTTAAGATATCTCTGCCTTCTGACGGGTGTCACCTTTGTCTTCCTTCGACACCACCAAGGCCCTTTTTAATGAAACTGGACTGCTTGTTCTGCTCAGCAAGCCCTTTGATATTGTCCACAGGAGCCTTATACAATAGCTTGATGTTAATTGCGGCTAATAAATCCCCCCCTTATACACACACCCTCCTCCGTCCGCCATCTCACACCCAGGCGTGATCGGTGCCTGGAACACCTTGGATAGCTGCCAGGGAGCAGAGACGCAGCGGTGTAATGAAAAAGCACTGTGGCAGACACACACACTCACACACTTGTGTTAATTATTTGTTTAATAAATATGCAATAACTACAGCTCCTGGGGCAATAACAGACCCATCTCTGTTCTGCATGTCTCCACAGCAGTCAGTGGGCTTTCAGTCACACTTTCCCTCAAACTTCTGCAGAAGTTGTATTCTCACATCAACTGGAGGTTCACATTTGTCACAGACTCTGAGGGGAACTTGGTCTCTCTTTCTCTGTGTTGTTTTGTGGGCTAGCCTAATCCTGATTATCCATGTCCACTCATAGCACTGGAGACGAGACACACGCCCTCTCTCCCTGTCTCCCTGCTCCACAAATAGCTCAGTTTTTATCACCCAAGTCTTTAATCACCCACCAGTGCTCAGATCAAGAGTTTTACAAGGATGATTATGAAAGTTGGTGAGCAAAAGTACTCCAAAGATGAGAGAGATACAGTTTATCCCTGAGCCTCTATTATAGTGGTATGAGACTATTAAACTCACTTTTTAATCTCTGCTGGTGGATGACACAGCAAATCATCAGCAAACATGAGTGAATGATTATGTTAAACAATAAGTCACAGTCGATATTTCAAAGACAGATAATGAATAATGTGCTGACATAGTATAAAGTTGATTGCCAGATGGCCATTGCAGAAAATCCCAAATAACTCTAAAACTGACTGCATGCTTGAATCTGAAGTGCTGCTTTGCATCTGATAGCTCTTTCATAATTCCTGAATAGTCCAGAGAATGTATCTGAATGTTTACCAACTCCTGCGAGTGTGCAGAGACTGGTGGGTGTGCCTTGGTGTGAAAATGCACAAGGCTTCAAATTCTGTTCGGCTCATTCGTCACACAGCAGTTTCCAGAGCTGCGTTGACTGCTGAAGCACTTCTATAAATTAAGTTTGCGACGGCCCCTCTGCTTCACTCCGGCTTGGCTCCGTTGCTGTGCTTTCTCTCCAGGGCTGCAGGCGATGAGGAGTCCGATCAACAGCATGGGACACACCTGGGCCCGGTGCGCCCCATGCATACAGCCAGAGCAGCAGCAGCGGTCGGTGGCGGGCAGATGTGGTCACCACGCACACACCTCTGCAGTTTGTGGTTTTTCTTTGTTTTCACAGCACAACACTCACACGGTGCATTTTCATTCACCCACACTCTACACGACTGACCCTACAGATTTCTCCCATCTACTTTTGTGTTTTTGTTTTGTTTCTGTTTTTTTAAAATAATTTTGTTGTAAATAAATTAGTTTTTATGTGATATACCCGCGTGTCTGCCATTGTTTTGTTGCGGTCTAAGAGCCAGGCTGTAACGGCTCCCTGGTTAGGACTTCATCACACTGTATGCCTTCGTGCTGCGTTTGCCCTGATCTACACTTCAAAAGGAGATACAAAAGACTTTTTAAGAGTTGCCGGGATGACGAGGGGTGTTGCTTCTTTCATGACTGTGACTGTGATGGATGCTGCAATAGTTGTATTTGTTGTTATTGATCACCAGATGAAATATATTCAGATGTGTGATAAATATGAAGTATATTATTTTGGTTTAGAAATTGAGCATTAGAGAGGTGGCTGGAAATTCTAAGTATCAACATCCTCCTGCTCCTTTTTGCACTTTTGGTATTTGTTGGTCAGTTTAATAAAAATTAGTCGGTTATGTATTTGTATATGTATTATATCTTTTTGTTTTTAATACATATTTCAAAATAAACGATGAATCAAAATCTAACCAAAGTAATGAAGCCTGTAAGAAAACAATTCAGTCTGTTAGATTCATAGTTTTAAAAAAGAAAAAAGAAAAAACACGACAGTAACGTCATGTGACAAGAAGCTACAAGCTATAACTACCTCAATGATGATCGACAGCTTTTTATGCCAAAAATATTTCAACAACTTGGCAGATGAATACATTTATTTCAATTATGCAGAAACCTGAAGTCCAGGGCGTCCCTCTCTATTTTCAAGAATCTCTTGAAAACTCATCTCTTCCGAGAGCACCTCCTTAACTAAAACCTTAACTTGTCTAACTAGCACTTACTATGCACTTTCTGATGCATGTCCTTATGCAATCTCCCAGCACTTATCAAAAAAATGTAGTACCCAATACTTACACAAAGGTTTCCCACTGCACTGTAGCTTTACTAATGTCCTTCACTTGTAAGTCGCTTTGGATAAAAGCGTCTGCCGAATCACTAAATGCAAATGTAAGTCCATGCACATCAGACTATGAACTCAACTTAGACAGGGTGGAGACTTGTTTTTTTTCCTGTGCGCAGAAGTTCATGAGCAGATGTGAAAGGTTGAACCTTTAAAATGTCAATACTGTGTCTGAATTCAGTCTCCTGATTCACAGGTCACATACTAATGCACTGCAACACAGTTCTGAACATGTTTGAGATACACTCAGTATAAACTACACCAGATAACCTCTTGTTTCACAATCCCTGAATTGTATTCAGCCTCACAGTCCTCCACCTTCAAATGTACACCCTGTGGGTTTGGATTTTCTGCTGTCAGACGCCGCCTAAGGTTACTGTTTGCCCTCAGTCTTAGAAGATCCTACACCACAGACCTTGTTGCAGCTCTTTGTCACAGCATGATCGAAGAAAATACTCGGGATCTCTCACACATTTTTCTTTCAGCTTGTATTTGTTTTTTTCTTTTGGCCGTCCCTCCCCATCCAATAACTGCCTATTTTTTGTGATGCTCAAACAACCTGAGACTGAATGCCTGGGGCACCAACTCGTCTGCAGCCAGAGAGAGTGTGAAACACAGAGAGAAAGGGAGAAGGAGGCAGAAAGGCAAAGAGATGAAGACAGAGGAGGGAGTCAGAGAGAGACTGTGAGAGTCATGCTCCATTCCCTTTTAGAGGAGTGACTGGGACTGCACCAACATTTTCTGTGTTTCTGCGTCCTAGTTTTGCAGAATTACCAGATAGAAGCTCCTGCAAGTTTAAAACTGTGTTAAACTACTAAACAACCTACAATTTCTATGTGGCAAAAAGTATTTCATGGTTTGGATGGTTTCTTAGTGATTATTAAAGACCCCCTCTGATGAAAAATCAAGTTTTTAACATTGTTAACATGTCCATATTGAAATAAGCAGTTAATGCCATGACTGTGTATATCCACCTTGGAACTGCAGTAAAACAGTGACAGTTACATAAAAACAGATTCAGGCAGCAAGGATTTCATACATTATAAGGAACCAATCCTGTTAGCTTGCAGGACGGGAGGCAGGCAAAATAAAACCTGAAACCTTGTCAGTACAGAGAGCAAGAGTTTGCATTATTACAACCACTAACACTGTGTCAGCCACTGCCAGTTACAAGTTAACAACATAAACAAATCATAGATGCTAATTGTGCTAACCACTCTGATATCTGCTAGCAGCTGATTTTGGTGCACAACAGACTCCTCACTCCTCAACACATTCCCGAGTCTGTGGCCGAGCCTCTGCTCACCATCCTGATACGCACTGCTCCTTGACCTCAGCCCCGTCCAGCATCCCGGCATCTTCGGGATGAACTGCAGCTCAACCTGCAAGTCAGACTTTGTCGTCCAACATGTGGCTGACCGCTATAACGTCTATCTTTATGAAGCTGATGATGTTCAGTTTATGTTAACACTGTCAGAGTATGACAGTGTATGTATGAGTATGTATAAGCAAATTACATATTTTGTCGATTTTTGAAGTGAAAAGTAAATACAGAAGCACACCCCAAAAAATGAGCCTTCCTGTTAATGCATGTTGCTTTTATTCCGTGAATTAAAAAAAGTTAAAAAGTAATTACGGCATGTACAGAAGTAAAATTTGAAAAAAGGCTTGTTTTAAATTTTTTCTGTAGGGAGTGTATTTATTGTTCTTTTCCACTTCAAAAAATCAACAGAATATTTAATTTGTCCAAACTTTTGCATACAAATGTACATCATCATACTCTGAGGGAGCACATCCTCACTAACCAACTCTTTCTTAGAAACAAGGTTAAAGTTGCCATAGATTTTCTGTCACATTCTTCATAACTTTTTTCTTCCCCAAACCAATTAAAAACAGCCAAGGTTCATCCTTAACTCTGAGATTCTGTTGTTTGACCTGCTGAATCACATCCAATTATAGTCATGCAGCTGTTATTTCTGAGAAAATCTGGTTAGTTACAGTTACTAATAATGGAGACTCACTAAACTTTGCTTTGCTATTTACCTGAAAAGTGCCTTTAATTGGGGTCATTTTGAATGCTTATACTGTAACAACTGACAGATTCATTTTTGAGAAACTGAACGAGACCTACACAACATCTCTGTCTGGCACAGGATGAGTTGATGCTTCAGGCGAACAGAATCTCAGGTGGTCTGGGCTTTACAGAAAAAACGGTGGTGGTATTAGAGACGGGTACAAACAACCTTTGAAAAGGAAGAGAAGAGAGGAATGTTTGCGAGACCTAATATATTTCTTCACTCATGCTGTGACAAAAAGCTGCATGAGGGTCAGTGGTGCAACAACTTCTAAGGCAGAGGGCAAACAGAAACTCAAAGCAACCTTGGACAGTGTCTGACAAAAGAAAACAAAACCACAGGGAGTCTGTTTGAAGCCAAAGGAAAGTCAGGACAAATACGAATCTAAAAAAAAAAAAGATAACAATAATGGAGCTGGTTTGTTTTGCTTTGAGTTTGGAGTTACAGTTCGAGTTCATGGCAGGATGATGCTCTCAACTAAAGCAACTATGTAAAAATAAAGATTTCAGACTCCCTACTTGTCATATTAAAAAAGACATTGTGGCTGAGAGTAACGTCCTCTGCTACCCCTAAAGATCAGACACGAAGACAAAGAATGAAAGGCTTTAAAGATCACCTTACTCGTCATGTGGAGTCCGACTCCTGTGAAAAAACTGTTGATATAATACTATAATATGTTCTGTGGCTCAGTACGGCCCCTGACGTCTCAACAAATGACCTAGTTTTGGGCTTGCTTTCATTTTTTAACAGAAAACCTATGTTACAAGCTGGGGGGCGTCGAGACAGAGGCAGACATTTTCCAGGCACAGAGGTTTCAAATGAAAAATGCTCTCAAGTTGCATTATGGGAATTGTAGGATGTTTTTTATGAGATTGACCCATATAGAGAGTAAAACTTTGAATATCTCAGTCTTGCATATTTCCTACTGTCTGTCTCTTGTCTTTTCTTAACTAGAAAAGATAAAATAAAGTATAAAGGACTGTCAAATGGGCTATCATGCTACATATATAGTGGGATGTATGTCAGACCTAACTAAATGTGATCAGTAATGGAGGTTGGTCGATAGAAGATGACGTTTTTGCTATAACAAGGATCAACGGCTCGCTCTCCTCGCAGGTTTGGAGCCACTGATGGGACATAGTTTGTAGTCAGATAATGAAAGTCAGAGGTCGCTCAAAGCTTTGAAGCCCCACAGTACAAGGACTCTACCTGAGATTGTGGTTCAAGCACAGCTTTCTCTGTTTGACCTCAGTTAAGATGAAGTTAAAATTCATACAGATTCAAATATCACTGGCTTTCTTTTCTTTCTCTTTTCTACTTCAGGCCGAAACTCACCACTGTAGCACCAAACTTTTATTCTTCTGTTGCTGTTTTAAATATATATTTTTTTTCATTTATCTATCATCTTTAGAATTAAAGTTTTCATTGTAATTCATTTTCAAAGAGTGCACAAAAGCATACAACATAAATATTATATATTTATAAGCTGTAGAAGAAAGGTATATACATTAAGTATATTTTTTGTTTATTGGTTTGATTTATATGACCATCTGGACATTATTGGAAATCAATTTTTATGGAGAGGGGACAAAAACAACATATCCTCCATAAAATTAGCAATGGATAATTTTAATTAAGCCTGAGCAATTATTTCATTTATTTGATTGGCAGCCTCTCATTAAACAGCACTTAGGACAAACCATTCCATCTGCACAGGAAGGATTTCTCCCTCTCTTTCTTTCGCTCTCTCTCTCTGCACACAGCAGTTCTTTTTCATTCCAGTAAGTGATCACAGCATGCAGTCATTCACTGACACGAGGCACAGAGCCACTGACAAACTGCACCACAACCTTTTACCTCTGCCTGTAATTATGCCTCTGGACATGCAATACACTCAGCCTGATTAAAGCATGACAAAGACAAATTGTACCATTATACGTCTGACGTCCGGTCAGGTAAAAGTGGAATCTCAGAAATTTTCTCCAAATATTGTAAAATGTGTTGAAGGGTGAAAGCAGCTGTTTTCTTTTGGCTCACTGTTGCATTTTCCAGACTTGTAGCGTCAGCTAATCTCCCTCTGCTTCAGACACTGTCAGCACAAGAATGAACCAAAAGGCATTTCTGTCTGTTCCAAAAGCTGGATTACAGTAACAAGAAGCTTACCCTTCCAGCAACTCCAACAAGCACAAAAACAAAGCTATCATAATGCCTTTCAGTCTGTGCTGATTAATAGTATTCTCAACTCCACTTGTATTAATACAGTCCTTTGGATTACATGCTCAAATAACAAAGAATCCCTGTGGTGCAAATTAAGTATAATTCTCAGAATGCAGTTTTGATTTGTTTCACTCAAATCTCTGGACAATTGTTTGTTTTCCACTTTCACTAATTTCACTGTCTGCCTCGAATGATGCCGCGGCATTAAGCAAACACAGATCTTTTACATAATAGAACTGTTGTGTATTTCTTCAGGGTGGTGCTGTAATGATGTGATAGAGAACTGAGCACACAGAGGTCGCTTGTCTGTCTAACACACCCCTGACTGAAGCCCTGCGAGGTAGTGAGGGTGATCGTCTGCTGCTCTCCTCCTCCAGCCACTCATAAATCGAATCATTAGGATAGGGGTTCTTGAGGGAAGACAAAAGTTTTCCTGTTAACCAGCACTCATTAACCCAATTCCAAAATGTGGAAATGACTAACATGGGGGAGCTGCCCAGTTATCTCCTTATCGCACAGCCCATACATATTCACCAAAAGCTTGGTTTAAGGAGCGCCCTGGTGGCTCACCTGGCAGCAGCCCAGGTTCGAGTCCAGCCCATGGCTCTTTGCTGCATGTCATCCCCTCTCTCTCGCCCCAACTTTCCTCACTCTCTCACTGCAGCTAGAATAAAGGCAGAAATAACAGAAAAAAATAACTTAAAATAAAAAGCTTGGTTTAAATTCATAACACAAGATCCTGCTCACCATGAGCAGGAAGTGATCATTTTGTAATCAATAAATTATGATGTACATCAATTAACCTTGAACTGTCTGCAAACGGCAGACAAATGCTCCCCGGTGACTGTGTCAGAGGAAGCTCTGTCAAGTCCAGCATACACTGTGCTGCTGTGATTGACAGTATTTTAAGAGCTGCCTTTGAGGGAGGGACCCCATTCTTCTTCTGCAGAGAAGCCAAACGTCACTCATTTCAGAAACGTCTGCAGTCTGTAATCCAGTCTGCAGAGGCCTTTACAAAAGCAGGGTAAAAGGTCTGCCATATAATAATGATGATTAGTGCTCAGTGGCAGTGTTTGGTTGCTTTCTACTTTACACCTTCGTTCATGTGATGTGTCTTTAAGATTAAAAGCTCACACTTGTGCATATTGAAATAACTTTATGTTCAGATGAGATGTGACTGTAAAATCCCGAGGCCAACAGAGGCACTTAATCTTTCATCCTCCTCATTTGAAAGACATTCGTATAAAGCCAGAGGGTATGAGGCGCATGAAGTGGTCGCTTGGAGGTCTAACTCCTCAATTTCAAAGATAAATATCACGCTGGGACAAAGCCTCTGCCTCTGCCCTGCCATCACAGGACTGTCAGAAATGACAGAAGGAATACTTTGGTCCTGTGCTACATGAGACGAGGACAGGACAGGCGCTTGTCTCTGATCACATCACACTGCTGATTACTGAGGAAGGCAGAGGGATAAGAGCAAAGACAAGGGTCTCATTGATCACACACAGATGCATTATGGGATGGTTAGAGCAAGCGGGGACAGTAAAGTGCCTTTATCTGCTGTTAAATGCATTCAGCACAGCCTTGTCACAACCACTGCCTCAGCCACAGTCTTACTGTATGTATTACATCAAGTCTAACAACAGTTACAATATCGTTACTGTTAATTAATGTTAATTTTGACACTGGGTTCAGTTTTAGTCAACAAAAATGTACTAATAATAGGAAATGTCTTATTGCCATATTATCATCAAATTGCCAATATTGCCAATTATTCTCATATTTTAATCATTTGATTTTTGTTATTTTTTGTTTAACCTGAGGCCATAAAAACTGAACAATTAAAGTCTAGTCTTGCCAATGAAATTTTAGTCTCATTTTCATGGCAAATGTTTTATTTTTTATTGTGAGGCTACTTGTTCAAAACATTGAAGCACAAAAGGAAGATTTTGATGTCAACCCGCACTAATTCAGCTCACATTCCCACAGATAGTCAAACGTTAACTGAAAGTACAGTTTGAGGAATAATTTTATATTTAAATGTACACTTACCTGCTTTTTAGCCGAGAGCCAGATGAGAAGATTGATGTCACTCTCATAGCTGTACAGTAGGCTAAATCTGAAAACAGCAGTGGGTTAGCTCAGCTCAGCACAAAGATGGGAAATGGTGGGAAACAGCTAGCCTGGCTCTGTCCAAAGATTTTAGTACAGAGTCTACAAACAAGATCTGGTGTGTCAATCAGTGAGCAAACATTTTCTACAGCAGGTGGTGATGATTGTTGCTTGACAAGAGCTTCGGCCATCGTTACAGAGGTTACAATACCCCCTCTGAGGAGTGCTACATCGTCAGGGCAGATTGGAGGCTGCATTGAGTCACTACAGAGAGTGATGTGATGGTTAGCGTGCTGACTTCAGTAGAAGAAGAGATGTGATCGAAACAAGAGCCAACATTGCCGTTGCTTTCCACCACCGGAGACAGCTCTTGACGAATAACAGGAATAGTAAAATTTACAAACAGCTCCTTTAAGAGGCGCTGCCAGGCAAACACCGTTATCTTTTAACAGAGCCAGCGTGTTATTTGCAGTGTTTGTGCTAAGCTTGGCGAACTCGCTACTGGCTCCAGCTTCGTATTCACTGCACAGATGTGAGAATGGTATCAGTCTAAATGTATGACTTTGCAGATGCATTCTGGTCATTGAACAGGACTGCAGTAACACAGTAATTTGTTTACTGGTCAAATCTTTCATCTTTCACATTTAGTTGTTGATGAAAATTTTAATAAATTTAATCCTTGATGAAGCAAAGGTTACTTTTTATTTATTTTTTTTTTTGTGGAAACTATTTTTTTTTTCCATCAGTGCTTTTAGTTGAACTGTTGGGTCAACTAATTTCGAGTTCCAAGCTCTTGATTTTTTTTTTTTTTCAAAGTATACATTTGAATGTTGGTCTATTTCTATTTTCACATTTATATTCCATCAAATGGTCTTCAGATAAACATTCAGCCGTTTCATCTGAGAGTGGAGGTCCTGGTGCATTGATTTGAATGTGAAAGTAACATTTTTCATGACCTATAAAGCTGAAACCAAAAAAAAAAAAAAAACAAAAAACAAACAAACCCCAACAGATTGATTAATATGACCAAACAACTTCTGTGGCTGTAGTTTCAGTGAGTCAGCGAAGGTCCAGAGAGGAGAACACCATATTCTTGGCCAGAAGAAGTGAACAGAAGAGCAGCTAATGGAAGTGATATTTCTTTAAGCCTTGAACCCTTTCCAATAACACTGAATTCATGTGACCTTTTCTAGTCGGGGAATAGTTTGCCGAACGTTCCCACAGATTAAGCACAAAAATCATTAAAATGGCCATGCTGGCAGACAGACTGGACACATCAGAATGAGAGCCAAATGTTATAGCACCTTATGGAGTGTGAAAGGTTAGCTGGGAAAGGAGCGAAAACTCAAGCCAGAAGACGAGGGGAGAGAGACATATTCAGTGAGACGCTTGTACTGCATTTCTATTTCTGCATTTATTAGTCTGATGATCATGTATTAACCATGTAGAGCTATGTCTGATTATCATCAAGATTCTTCAGATATACTTTATCATTTATTTAATCAAGTGTGAATACAATGATATTTCACAGGAGGCAGTATGACATCCCACTAACTACTCTGCCTCTCATCTCCACCTGCATCCTCCAATGGGAAGTGACTCAGGTTGCATGTCTGTGGTCTTGCATCCTGTGTTCCTTGTGGTGAAGTCTGGGAGCTGGTCCAGATGGCGGCTCCATTAGCTAGAGCAGTGGAGCCACCCTGGCAAAGTAAATACCCATGTCGCATGCCCAATAATTGATATGGATGATAACAAACTCTCTCCCTCTCTCTGGCTCCCAAGAAGAAGAACCTGCAATACCCCTCTAATTGTCAGTGAAAGAGGTAACCTGGCTGCAGGTCAGTTTTAGTATTTCCCTACAGCTTCCCGAGCTCCAAAATAGCCCCTTAGCTATGGAAATTGGTGTTAATACCAGTGCACTGCTCTGGGCAGCTCACACCACCACTATCTATTTCTTAAACAGCAAAATTGAGAAATATGTCAGTGCCAAGAAAACAAAGACAAACTTTATGCCAGTGTTGAGTGGCGATCTTCGATTAGACCATAAAATCATGACTTTCCTATTTATGTTTCCGCATAACTAATTCACAGAAAGTAATGTGAGACGAAGGGAAAAAGATCATTATATTAAGTTAAGCAAAACTTTTGTTTTTGCTGAGTTGGATCCAAGTGACTGTGTACATAATGTCTGTTATTACTTCCCCATTGTAATGGTGCTTGCACAGGCATTATAATAAACTTGATAAAGAGGCACGCTGAAGCCACACCGACTTTAATTTGCTCCATAAATATATAAAACTTATAAAACCGCCCAAGCTTTAAGTTGATGATTCATGCAGCTGTAAACAAACAGGCCTTTATTAAGTGCAGATAATATTTTAGACAACACTGATTGAAATCTGATTATTCAGGTTTGGCATGCTTTCTAGCCAGATGTTGAAAAAGGCGTGAAAGCCTTCATCTCTTCAAGATGCACAGAAGTAGTCTGGAAGTAGCCTCTGCAGGATGCACCCCCTGGGATAACAGCAGCTAAGGTTACACTGAAATTAACTGTTTCTCTCACAGTTTCATTCAACAACTCCAGAGATCTCAATAGACAGAGAAAATACACGTCATAGAGGAAGCGCACCAAGCTGTTGTACTGTTATCTGATCCTTGATCAGCTCAAGCACTGAATGATCTGCATGCATGAAGGAGCAACATCACTCACAGCCCAGAAATACAATTACCTGAGGGTTTCTTTGTTATAGATACAGCAGTTGTTAATTTAGTCATTAATGTTGAACTGCTGATGTGCAGGAGTTCTTCTTCTTTTGTTTTAGTTTTTTTTTCTGCCCATTATTCTGGCTCCAGGTGCATTACTGCTGCTGTCTAGAGTGTGGCTTACCCTGACTGCTAATGTGTAAACAAAAGTGTATTAAATCACATTTGATTTGCATCCAGATATGAGACACTTAAAATGACACGTAAAGAGCTGATTTCAGGCCATTCATATTTCATTTTTAATGGAGGTTTTTAAAATAGATGACAGACATTTGAGAAAAATACATATATTCCTCACACGATAATGAGTGGGGATTAAAAAATTCAAACATCACATCAACACATCATGTATACAGATTTGATTTTTTAAATAAATTACAACTGCAATAACAAGCAGCTGCATCAAAAACAGGTCGAGGTCAAAATCTAGTATGTGGCTGGACTGCCTATGGTCAAATCCTGATTTCATAACTGCGACATCATCTGACAAAATCACCAAACACAAATGAAAGACAAAGACTGAGCTGTGATTTCAGCTGTATTTACTTATAGGCTGAAGAGTTAGGAGAAACAGAGTATCTTTCTTTTTTTAAGTTGTTTTTTCAGGCTTTTGCCTTTATTAAAGTCACAGTGAGAGAGACGGGAAAATTGGAGAGAGAGAAAGTCACGCAGCAAAGTGCTTCAGGCTGGACTCAAACCCGGGCCACCAGGGCAAAGACTAATCCCAAATGACACACACTTTACTTGGTGAGCTACTGAGGCAACCACTCTGAAAGAGCCTATATTGATCATATATTGTTTCTTACACAGCTCACAGCCTCTGTCTGGGATGGATAGAGTAGACCTGCCTTTATTCACTTCCAACTCCAGAACATTACAGACTTCATTAGAGGCAAGTCTTCATCTGTTTGAAATGTGGAATTGGTCATAACGGTAACGTCTCTTTCTCCCTCCCTCTCTCCTGCTCTCTCTTCTTGGTGTGTCTTTTGTTTAGTTTTCCTCTGCCTCCTTTAGTAGTAATGAACCATGTATTAAAAGTAGTTTATTCGCTGTAATGGCGGTGAGGTTCTGAGTATTGTGTATAAGCGCTCCTCTGCTTCCCTGCACCTCCTGAGCAGCCGGGTGACCAGAGGGACTCAGTGGACTGTGGCTCAGCGCTCTGCTGAGCAGTGGTGGAAACACTATCACTCACTCAGTCAGCGACAGGGCTGGCCCCGCTGTTGCAGTCCAACCAAAAACCTGACGTAAGCCCTCATTGATCAGCTGGTACATTAACAACAGTGAACTACAGTGTAACATGGTCCCAAAGACCAAACAGCGAACAGCTGTGTTGGGCCATCAAATTTAACACTCTGGAAATGATCAGTATTAAAAATAATGGCACTTCAGCTGCTATAATAAAGCCTGTTGCATGTTTCTGTTGCACTGCACAGCCACCTATAGTTACCAAACATTCAATCATGTGTTACTTCTATGCTTTCTGAATACAGCCACATATTGTGGAAGAACATACACAATCTCACAAAAGGTCAAACACTGCTGCCCATAGCAAGTGTCGGTGTTCCCACAACACAGGGGGTCAGTGACCAGTATTGCATAATCATAGCATATACAGCCAGCCTATGCAATACACTTCTCATTCCCAACATGCAGCCTGAAGATTGCTTATCAGTACAACAACCATCCTCACACAATTATGCAGGCTTCCTGACAGTATTCAACACATTTTAAATTCAAATCAGCGCTTGATATTTCTGCCAAATATGTTGATGAAATACTTAGCCGGGATAATTCTGCTTACACTGAAGGATGTTTGCCAGCTTTAGCCCACCTCCTCCACTGAGCATGCACTGCACATGTTTATGCAAAGTTTTTAACCTTCAGCTATGCGCTATGAGCTATGTATTCTGCTCCGCAGTCGGTCGTATGCTCCATGTGTTTACAATTATCGCTCTATTATGTGTGTATGATTGTTTGGTCTGTTGTGTTTTGTTTGTTGCCTTGTTAGTTCTTATTCTTTGCATAATCATTTCCTTCCTAGATTGTAATTTCAAATAATTATTGACAGCAAAATGAATCAAACAGCTGTAGATTATGTTTCCTTTGTTTCTGCAGAGCACACTATGGTAGCATTTTGTAAATAGCTGCACAAATTGGGCATAAAATAAAAAGACCCAGAACGAATTTGAAAACGTGGTAAGTGAGAAGAAATCAATTTGAAAGACATTTTCATGCTTTAGTTGTAATGTGTTGGGCACAACTTCTGCTCCTTGCAGAAGTTTTTAATCTTGGGTCAGATTGTTGTTTTATGAAGCATAAAAATGGACAGTTTATTCAAGCTAAACGAGTTGCATTTCCATTTTAAGTTCTTATCGTTTGGCATGTTTTTGGCTCTCCGAGCAGCTAAAATCCAGTGATCCTGCATATTGCTGATATATTGAGGACGAGGGGCTATTAATCCTAACTGAACCTGTCGAGATAAAGCAGAGCTTCGGTGACTTGTGCATTAAGCTCCTAAAACTAGAAATTTATTGTTATGGCAATGATTACTCCCCATGAATCTCCACATTACTTTGAAAATCACTCAATTTATACTGTTCCACCAGCTTTTGCGGTCAATACAGTTAAAGCTCTGCTGTCTGCTTCTAACTAGAACAATGAAAATGCACTGTATCTCCCAAAGTGTGTAAACAAATATTGGATACCAAGATAACACTGTCTCCAAAGGTCAGCTTCATGATGAAAGATTGAATGAGAGTGGGAGATAGACAGACAATGTATCTACATTAAGCTTGTATGTTTTTATTAATGAATATTCATCTAGCACGAGCTTAAAGGCAGCAATGTCAAAGATCTTCATTTAAGTAAATGCCTGTTATGTTACTTTCTATCACATCATAAGGTAACACAATGGTGACTGAGGCTATGGACCCCTGATGAAAGTACTGCAATAGACTATTTACATATTTGCAGTATTGTGACCTGGGTTTCTGTGGTGACGTTCCTGGAAGAATTGCTGTATCAAGTTGCTGCTAATGCAAACCTGACATTTCCTACTGTGGCAGCTTCACAGTAAACACATTTAACTGGTGAAACAGGTTGATTTTTCTTGTGAAGTGGTGACAGGAAATGCACTGTTTGTCAGTGAGGTCAGCACGTACCGTTATCTTTCACCAAAAAAAAAAAAAAAAAAAAAAAACATTTAGGCTTCACTGACAGTGGATCGATTTGAAATATTGCAGAACAATGGAACAAGGAGGAACAGCCACAGTGAGCTCAAGGTCTCAGGCTGCACACCTCCAATGTCTCAGCCAGGGATCCATCTCCTTTCACTGAGCCCTGTTCACAGACTCGAGCCGTGTGCTGGATAAAATCAGATCATGGTTGCTCACAGAATGATGGAAAAAGGCTTGACGTAATGAATTGAACAAACACATCACGCTTTTAAATGTTCTCCTTGAATGCATTCTAGGTATCTGAATTGGTTGTACACACAATATGGAAATGCCGTGTGAAGACCTTTAGAGAGAAGTCAAAATCCTGAATACACCCACACACCAAAGAGATGTGTTAAGTGACTGACGCACTGACTGTCCCTGAAAGTTACTAAAATTATCGGTTGCAGCTCCCCCCATTCAACAATCATGGAGGCGATTTTAGACACCGATAGATACTACAATCATCTTGACTGAAGTATACTTTGGTTCCTCTTTAAACTGTGACCAGCAGTGTTTAAACTGGACTCACCGAGCTCTTTATTAGGAACACAATGGCTTCTACAAAATGTTGGAAACATTCCAATTGAGATTCTGGTCCATGTTGACATGATGCATCACATTTCTGCAGATTTATGAGCTACACATCCCAAAGTTGTTCTGTTGGATTCAGATCTGGTGACTGGGGAGGCCCCTGATGTTCACTGAACTCAGTCACGTTCATGAAACCAGTTTGACATGGCGCATTATTACGTAGCCTTTAGAAGATGGTACATTGTGGCCATGTAGAGATGGCTATATATATATATATATATATATATATATATATATATATATATATATATATATATATATATATATATATATATATATATATATATATATATATATATATATATAATATATATACACCGACATTCAAATGTATTTAAGTTAAAGGGGTTGTAAAAAATATATTCAAGGTAAAAAATGACATGTCCTAGACAGATTAAGTAAAAATGCTGGAATAATTGAATAAAAAAAAGGAAAAGAAAAGGAACAAAAGAAAAAAAGCCAGATTCATTGCTCCTGCTCTCTTATTCTTAGCAAACTAAAGATTCACCATGAAACCTTCACATTGATTCAGTCTGTTCAAATACTAACAAAGAGCCAAAATACATGTACATGTTGTGATGAAATGTAGGACATGATTGAAGCCCAAAACATATGAATAAAATTATAGTTATAACAAGAAAAGGTATACATGGCAGTTGCAAAAGAAATCATGATTACATTATTTATTACATTACATCATTTTCTCAGTGTTATACTGTCCCTGACACCTTGGTATACATGTACCGTGAAGTGTTAAACCACATGTATGAAGGAGCACGGTGCTGGAGAAAGAAGAGCTCTGATTTGGCCTTTGGAGACTGTGACTGGCAATCCCTCAGCATGACCCCGGCTTAGAAAGATCCCTGCACTGGGATTTGTTACCTTGGATACCTGAGCACACACATTAGATCCACTTCCTGCTGTAAACATGCAGCATTATGTACCATGCAGTCACAGATCTGTGTTGACTCTGCTGATTATATTGTGACGGAGCGCAGCTAACAGCCATTGTTCGACCTGCTGTATAATGATCCATTAATCTGTTTATCTATGCATCATTATGCTGCTTCATGTGAGATACTGTAGATGATTCTGCAGCCTTATGTTGCTGTGATCACAGTGGTCACAGTGGTGAGGTATTGTGTACGCCAGGCGAGTATGGCTCTTCTTTGTTCTGCCCTCTTCTCCTCCGAGCTCCGAGAGGCTCGCACTCCTCATCCCTGATACCTCTCACAGTCAATGACTCCATCAAAGGCCTGACAAAATACAGACAGGCCGCTCTTCATCACTCTCTGCTGTGGTGAAATGAGCTCTAGATCTGTTTGTTCAAGGTGAAGGGGCTCCATGGGCAATGATGGGACACAACAACCGGCCTGTCCCCAGAAACAAATGGCTTGCAACACACTTCATTTTCTTGTCTTTTTTAGTATTATTGAGATTTCTTACACATATGACAGCCATCCATCATTGTCACTGCTGCATACATTTTCTTTAGGCCCGTCGGCTTCACAGTCCAAACTAGTTGGCAGTCCAGTGAAATGGATCCCATCACTTTAATGATTTCTGGAGAATGTACTACCAAATAACACTACACTACAGCATCAGTTGTCTGCGGAAATTTGCAAAGGCGACGATATTTACATTAAGTGACACAGCCTGCGAGCAGCCATAGAAATCATGACTCTTGTCTGTCTGGAGCAACGGAGGAAGTAGTCACAAAAAATGTCACAGTGTGACACGGGACACAGCTGATTGTTTCACGTTTTTAACTTTAGTGTCTTAACTAAAACAGCAATCGCTATTTTTATATTTGCAGTGGATCATATGAGTACTGGTATGTGGAAGGGGTCAAAGACAGCGACAAACTCTCAGAATTATCTCTCCACTCTGCAGCTCAACAGAGCTTTTTAGCCATTTTTAGCTCATTGTTTTGGTCTTCCAGACCCAGGGGTGGACAGTAACAAACTACATTTACTGCAGTAGTGTACTTAAATACATTCAAGTATCTGTACTTTACTTGAGTATTATTGTTTTTGGAAACTTAAGACTTTTACTCCGCTACATTTAAAAGACAAATATTGTACTTTTGACTCCACTGCATTTCTATGAAGTACTCATTAGTCATCACTTTTAGTCTTCAGTCTTTAGCTTTTAGTTTTGTTTTATTTCCTTAAATGTCTCACAGAAGAAAAGCAACCCCTACACTGTGAGTCACGCTGTTCTTGCTGCAGTTTTGAACAGCTCAATTCAAACGAAGGCTACCTTACCTTTAGTCCATGTTTGATTAGAAATTTAAGTTTAGAAATAAAAAAGGTTCCTCTTCTTAAACTTTTCCTTGACTGGGGGGAAAAAAAAAAAAAAAAAAAAAAAAAAAGTGACAAAGGCTGTACTTTTTTTTACAACAATATGTTCTTTAAAAAATTATTTTTGAATAGTTAGGGATTTTTTAAGCAAGTAGTCCAGTATTTTAACTCAAATCAAAATTTGACTGAATTTTCACTTGCATTGGAGTAATATTTGACCAGGAGTATCTACACTTTGACTCAAGTAATGGAGCTGTGTACTTTGTCCACCTCTGTCCAGGCCTCAGCTTTATTAATTTGATGTACTCGCTGATTTGTGGAGCAGAGCATTTAGCTGCCACAGAGACACAATGCCTTCGGGGATTCGTGGAGACCAAAACCACGTAAAAGGAGAGTGAATATTGGACTTATATTGACTTACAAGGTGAACACAAACAGTGAAAAAGAATGATAATGTTGTTCCAAATCCGATGTGTAAACCAGGATGGACGAGCAACCGATTGCTAATCTGTTCACCATATCAACTTAAATGGTGATGAAACCTGAATGTTGTGTCCATGGCTGGAGACCAAAAAAAATGTTGGTTCTGACTTAACCAAGTGATTATTATTGTGACCATGGCAACAAACCTACTATAACCTTAAGAAAGTTGTTTTTTTGCCCTAACCTAACCAGACCATCACCACATTTGTGTAATAGTTTTATTATGCAACGTTAATATTTTAGGAAGGCACTGAAATGAAGAAATATCGTCATCCTGCACTTAGAGGTATTACATCACAAAACACTTGTATTTTATTGTTTCATTTGGATTAGTGGTAAATGGCACAGAATTTGATGACCGTCTTTACTTAAGACTTTTCCTCCAGTCTAGATTTTGTTCTCTTGCAAGAGCTACCACATCACTATAGCTGTCACGTCCATTTCTCAGTGTGTGATTGCCAAGATGTGAGCTTATGTAAGATATTGACACTTTCCAAATATATGCCAAGAAGCCTCCTCTCTCTCAGCAGGTCACCCTACTGCTAGGAGCTCTAATATATCTATACTCTAACATAAAGATTTTTCTTTTTGAGATTATTCTATTTGTTTGCCATGTTCTGTGAAAGTTTGTGCATGGCAGTAAGCCTAAAAAAAATATGTGGTCCAGAGAATGGATTAAGAAGATTTTGCTGCAAAGATGACACATTTTCTCACTAACGGGATTACCTAGCCACTCCAGCACACCGAAGGACTGCAACAAAGCACAGAGATTTCAAAAACACTAATAGTCCAGTTAGCTGCACATTGTCATGTTCATTTTTCTTGGAGAATCCACTAATGTTTACTTACCCAATTACAACAGCCACAACTCCAGGCAGGCACATTTAAACTGAAAAGTGTGACATTAATTGCCATTTAAACGGCCTCTTTTGCCTGCTAAATTGTTCGACTGCTTATGTTCTCTTTAACAAGATTGCTAGTTTGGAGAAGGAGAAATGATTCCATGGTGAAATGCTGCTCAGAGACAAAAGGGCACAATTAGTTTCCCGATCAATTTGCCAGGAAGAGGAGGGAAAAATCAATACTCTGATTATGCATGAGGACGTCATCTGCTTACACCGAGATCAAAGCATCAATGATCTAAGCTGAAGTGACCAAGGATCCATCTATACGTGATCCATAAGTCATGTGAGGAGGAGCGGACGGTGAGACAGGCAGACACCTACACAAAAGGATAAACTGCAACATGATATGTAAATGGAGACAAGTTATCTTTACCCCAGAGCCTATGAAGTTATGTTGGCTGTTATCATCTCATTTGTAATCAATAATGTGGAAATTCTCTGTGGAAGCACTTAGAGGTGTCCTTCGGGAGTTCCTGTGTTTGGGAAAGCAAACAGGGAAAAGACGGACTGGCCGGGTTTTTATCTCTGAGTTAATGGGCGCATCAGGGGCGGCTGGTTGTAGTGATGAGTTAAAAATGCTAAATATATATGGTGGAGCTGAGACTGGGAGGGGACTTGTCATATAATTTCTGGACAGTCAGAGGAGATTCTGGCTGCTAGTGGAAGCCATACAAATCCTCTATTTGCACAGGCCGTGGCAAAAAAAGAGCAGGCAATCGTAGGCAGTGATGCTGAAATATATACAAGCTTCAAGAAACTCAGCTCTGTTCTCTTCTCCTTTGAGGTCAAAGGATTAAGATGTTGCTCATATCGCTGGGCTGTTGCTTCACATATTGTTACTCATATGTATGGCATTCAAAGTGATAAGCAAAGGAGCACGATAAAACTACAACACTGTCTGTGCAGAGTCACCACAGTAAAAATCATTCAGAGCGGGCTGAATGGAGTATCTTAGCGGGCCTTATTGGTGTGAATTATGGAGTGTGCCTGAATGAGAGACATTGTTCTGTCCCTTTGCACAGAATGGGAAGCAGCGGACAGATAAGGTGAGTGAGATGAAAGAGCGCGGCACCTGGCAGGTCCACGCTCTAACATCTTTGATCCGCTGAGGCAAACATCAAAGACTCCGTTGGGGGCTTTGTGTGGAGGCCAGCCTGCGAAGCACTCACCACTATAAGCACCAATCTACAGCGTAAAGTGCAGCTCGACGGGGGGGGGGGGGGGGGGGCTAAAGAAAGAAAGAAAGAAAGAAAGAGGGTTTTTCAGTGGCTGAAATTACAGCAACAATTGCGCGGTCTCTCTAAAGTGAAAGTAACTCAGACATGGTCAATCAAGTGATAATAGGAGTGAAACTTCTGTGCAATTACTGTCAGAGGAAGTGCGCAATGTGTTTAGAGTGTGCTGGAGGCCCACAAGCTTAAAAAAGAAAAAAAAAAAAAAAAAAAGACAAAGAGATACATAAGTGTTACTGAGTGCTTTTCTTTCCTGGACTCAGTGTGCCACAGTGTTAAACACCCAACACAGCATCATTCCCCACGTACTCAGACCACATGTGTCTGTGGTGACCTTTTCTTACAGGCTGCATGTCTCTGAGTTACAGTATGTGCAGTTCAAGCAGTGTTATTATGCAGATGTTTTATGTTCATCATCTTTAAGGTCTTGAAGAGGTGAAATACTTCAGTATTTTAAAAGAAATGGCAAAGATTTTCAAAAGGTTGGTAAAAGAACATTTTTATCCTCCAAAAAAATAAATAAGTCACCTATAAAATAATTGTTGCCATAAGTCTTAAGTATGTTTTCTTTAATATCTAATATTCATGACTAAATAAACAGTTATCACAGGTTAAGTTCAAAAGTAAAAAAATATCTTACGTAGGTTTAACACTCAAAAACTTGTATCGTCAGGACTGTGTAGTTGTAGTTTGATTAGATTAGATTTGATCGACAGTGCAAACACCACAACTTTCACCTGTTGCTAAATCTGCCAGCTGAGTCCTGCCCATTTCAAACCAGTGAGAACAGCACAGAAAAAAAAAAAACAAAAAAAAAAACAGCACAGACATGTGTGTCATGTGAACTACTTAAACCTGTTCCATCTTTAGAAGATATCTGTGTGTAGAACTCAGTCATAGTCAGAAGATGAACTCCAAAACTGACATGTCAACTGAACCTGTCCATAATCTGTTATGGAGAAACGTTAATCAAGTTGTTGAGTCACAGCTGTCTTGGTTAAAACTGCCAACGGAGTCAGTCAAAGTGATGCATTTCACACCACACTCGTGCCTTCAGGCTTCTAAATCTAATGCAGCGACCATCAGCCTTCACACGCCGCCACATCTTTCAGGTATCGCAATGAGTGATTCAAACAAACAGCAAGCCCCCAAACAACAACAGCTGTGCCGCCTTTGCTTTAGAGAGAAATGTGTTACACAATAAATGAACAGTAGGTTTTCATAGTCAACAAGTTGACGAGTTGTGGGAGAAATGAGAAGGTATAAAGACCTGACAAGGGCCAGATGACTGGGTCGGAGCATCTTCGAAAACAGCAAGGTTAGTTGGGAGGAATGTGCCATGTGCCGACCCACAGTGCATCGCTCCCTCCTGAATATGGGGCTGCGTAGCCGGAGATTGATCAGAGCTGATGTTTCAGCTCACCAGTGGAACTCCCACAATAAGCCACACTGAAGGAAGCTGAGATCTGAATGTTTCGCTTGCAAACTTCAAGTGGCCGGGTCTCGACTAGTGAACTTTACGCAACATTTTCTCAAAAGGAGAAAGGATGCAAAATGACCACTGATGGCAGGACAGGTGATTGGTGGATGCACTCTTTCTGTAAAACCACTTCAAACAGGACGTGTTTGAAAGCTGTCAGCTCTGCAGAGGAGCGAACCACAGCTCGGAGTGAAGTTGTAGATGCACCTGAAGCAGAATGAGCTGCTTACTGCACAGTGAGCAGCTGTCTGTGTGATAAAGGCAGATGGGATTTATCAACAGAAATATAATGTTTACAAGAAATTTATCTAATTAGATCATGCACTGAGTATATTGTTGAACACGAAATGTAAGAACTCCAGATATTTTTTATTTTTTTTTGCAACAGTGATAATGACTCACAGAGAGCTAATTAAAGTTTGAAAGCTCTCAAATTTGAATTTCATTGTTGCAAGAATCTCTCAAGCAAGTGTCCGTGTAGCCCATAATCCAGTTTACACAAATCCTGAAGAATAGTTTGTTTTTGTTTTCATTTTGAAAAAATAAATAATAAAGCACCACTGCAGCCATCCCTGTAATTAGTGCTACCACTGAGCAGATAATGAGGTACCTGAAGTTTATCCGTCACGTTCTGTTTAATTTATTCTGTTGGTTCTGTTCAATTTATTTGTAATTTTGCATTGTTTTCCCAGCAGTGTGATTTTATTAGCAGTGGGAGAGCAGGAAGCTGGTTCACTCAGTGAGCGGCTGCAGTGTTGGGGGACTAGTTTGACTGAACGCAATTAAACTTGTAAATTTGCATTGAATTTTACGGCCCTCTGGTGACTGTTCAACTACATTCAAATTGCATTAATATTTTGTCATCTTTGTTGGCATTGGAAACATTAGTGTAACATGCAGTTCCTAGAGATAAATTATTTTTGATTCAGCTAACTGATTAGCCAGACCCATATTGTATGTTATGACAGATAAAACTCTACTGCATGCAACAGCCAGTAGTTCAAAAATATTTGTTTACATGAAAGATATAAGTTGAACTGAAACTGTCTTTTTGAAATACATTTTTCAAAAAGACATTCATCATTCTTTTGAGGTACATTTTTTTTAAGTTTGGAGACGGTCTGTTGCTGCTCGGCTGAACCACAGCTTGTTAAAACAGAAAAAAAAAATAGCAGACCAAACTTTAAAATAAAAAAAATAAATAAAAATTTCAGGAAATTGTAGGAGCAACATCAGGAGGAAAATAAGATTTTATATACAGTGCAATATCTGCCTAAGTTGGTGGCAAAGTGGTTTCAAAATGACTAAGGATATTTTAAAAGCTATCACGTATGGATGTATAGGTCATTGGAACCGAAACTTGTACAGAAGTGGGGAAAAAACAAAATAAATATTAAATTCTAACAATTCATATCTGCCGTCATCATAATTTTGCTCACAATATTTAAATTCCACACCAGAATTATTTGAAGTTAAGTTTGTTATGTTATATAATCAAACTTGAAAATATTTGAGTCTATTTATCCAAGTTATAGTTAGTTTCTTATCATCCACACCTACAACATTTTTACCTGACACACTATATCAGCCAGTTATGAAGTAGAGCGATTTCACAATCGCAGAGTCAAAGTCATGGCTCACCCCTGTTCTGCTGCTGTAGCTCAATGAAGTCTCTGATTCAGCATTTCTTCCATCCATCGATGTGAACATATGAAGCGAGCCACACCAGGTACTGTTGAGGAAGGCTCTGTTCTGAGGCTGTATCTTTTGTTATTGGTGACGTTACAAAGGTTTTATGGGATTTTGAATTGTATTTTTATTACTTCTGGAACAGAACTGAAAGTTCCAGTTTCACTTTGGTTCTCTTCACTTTCACATAGTTATAATGAAAGTGCTAATGTTTTGTAAAACTGCAGTCCTGGGCTAATAATATAAAGATTAAATTTTCTGACAAAGGAGATAAATAACAAGTGAAGGGGGAGAAATCAAAAAGAAAATTTATGAGGAGCACCAATATAAAATGCTAAAACATCTTTGTCACAGAAATTTTGCAAAAACAGAAAAAACAGGGATCATTTTTGACCCAACTATGCCTGGAAGAAGGTAATGAATATTTTCCTTATACATATCACTAACTGATTAGTAATATATCCAATCACCATAAATGAGAGGCAGACTCACACAGTAGTAAAGAGAGAAGTGTCTGCTTATTGTTCCTCCTGAGGATGCCCCGCTGATGAGCTGCAGAGTAAAAGGGCTGACGACTGTCTCCAGTATAATTGGACAAATGAATCAATTACATCAATAGCAAATTACAACATTCATAATTGATCCCTGGACAAATGCAGTATAGATCATCCCACTGTTCGATAGCTATGCTACAATATTCACGTTACACTGAGCATATTCAGGAACTAATTAAATCTCAAAGGAGAGGATCAATGTTTGAAGTAGCATGAGGGAACTATTGATCGTACAACAGAGATCTCTTACAGCGGTGATTTAAACTGCATGACATGATACAAGCTTTTCCTTTTGATTAATTTATTGCATCCTCTCCAGAAAACAATATTTACATAGCAGATCAGGATCACAGCAGCAGGAATAAAAAAAGTCAATCAAATCTTCTTTTGGATAAAGTTGTCTGTATTTTTAGAGCCAATGTGTTACCATATTTGCGTGCAATTAGTTGATAATTAAATCCTGTATCATTACAGTTTACATGTGCAAGCTGTGAAAACAAATTTCCTCTCGGATGACAATAAAATGTGTCTTGTAGCTATTGCACCCTTATTGTATGGCTTATATTAACTATGAGATTGAATTTAGGTATTGGACTGGCACTAAGCACAGCACTGAGGCTTTTCTACAGCCTACGGCACTTACCAAAAGGAAGGTAGCTGTCAGCATGAGAGTTCACTTGACAAATCAATACCACGGACAGCAGGATAAATGCTAATGTCTGGCTGCAAGGATAGAACATTTTTTGCCAGAAACACAGTTTTGAGGTTGCTATTTTCTTGTATCCAAAAAAAAAAACACAGCAGCTTTCAAATGGCCTGACTAGCCTCTAAAGCACTTCAGTTGTTAGGAACCATAGCCATGTTTTTGAGAGAAAGTTAAATGCCTAATTTATCTGACATTTCATTGTTGCAATAATTTCAAAACCCACAGAAGCAAAGTAAAGACCAATGTTGGCACAGAACCTGCATGAAACCTAAAATGTGGATTCTGCCTTTTAATAATCTTCCAACACGTCCAACAACTGACACAACTGTGTAAGTTGTGAAGGTGGACCGGACCTCCGTCGTCATGGTAACAATAAAACATGCAGTTAACGTTGTGGGACAGTCACGGTTTGGTTAGGTTCAGGCACAAAAACAACTCAGGGAAAAATGGCGGTTTGGGTTAAAATAGGTACTCCATTAAAGATCTCTGTCGTCATGGTTACAAGAAATAAAAACATACAGTTAAGGTTGAGGAGCAAATCGGTCGGACATAGACATGATTTGTAGGAGACAGGGTTGAGTGCAGTTGCTGCTGTTTGGCTTGGTTTTTGGCTCATTCCTCTAAATTTAAAAGCGGTTTTCACATAAATTACACATTTTTGTCATTATTTTTCTTATATAGCAAAAAATAAATATAGCCCAGTCAAAAAGTCAGACTCTGGTCTAAACTCAATTATTAGAAAATGCAAGCACTCTGCCTTTATACTGCAGAAGAATTACCAAAAAGCATCAAGGTTCATCTCACACAATGGAAAAAGGTTCAAATCCATTTAAAAGCTAAAATATTGGTTGTGTCATTGAAAGCTGCACTTCCCCTCCATTCTCCTCCCTGCCGCTGACCTTTTTCTACTGTCCACGTCTTAGCGCCAGTGGAGAGAGTATTTTGGCCACACTCCATCTCTTACCAAATGAGGCCAACTGAGGAAGTGAATCAATGTGTTTTTCCCCTAGTCATAGGAAACAGCTGTCATGCTGTCGTCTGGTACAGAGCTGGGCTGACTTAATGCCAGAGCTGGCTGGGAGAGTCAGCAGGGAGGAGAGAGAGCCCCCCCCCTGTATCTGCTTGTACTAAACCCATCACCTGAGCGAATTCCACTTGCCATGCCTCCCAGCTACACTCAAAGCACAGGGATGTAAACAAAGAACCAGCTTTGCTCCAGCAGGGGTCCTTCCTGGCACTGCTGCTCTATTTCAGAATATCACTCCTAATTAATTGAGTATCACTTTTTCCTTGGATCTTTTTCACTTTCATTCAAGCAAATGTTGAAGGTTATGGTTGCAGGTGAATGATCTGATACGATGAAACGGTGCGAGTCTGTCTGTTCATATAAATGCAAAGACAGGAGCGGTGGTCGATAATGAAGTAATATCAGGGAGGGAGTGAAATGCTTCAAAAATAAAAATGAGAAGCTGAGAGGAGATGTTTCCATGCAAGCCTTTAGCATGTGTTTCATTAGCAGGACCTGACCTTATCTCCCACAGATACCGCCAGCATCCATAATAGGAAAGGGGCCCTTTGTGCCAAATGCTGCAGGGCAGAGCCCATACCTCTCTCCTGGTACAGACCACCCCCTCTTTCCTCTTTCAAGCCACAGCTGTACACACAAATATACAGACACTCAGGGATGCAGAAAAGCACACACAGAAAGACACTCACCTCCCTTGTGTTCACTACCTCCTTTATGTTGCTCTTTGCCATCTTTCCCCCCCAGAAGCTGCTTTTTTTTTTTTTTTTTTTTTTTTTTGAGTCAGGAGATGTTGTCTGTGTCTGAGATTGTAACCAGGCTTACATCCTGTACGAGACACAATGAGGTTTTATTTTACCAAGAAGTGATAAAGGATAACAGTGAAATATCTCCATCAATCTTTATAATGTATGCATGTCAGCAAACCTGTTTTAATTGTTTGAATTAAAGAAAGGGTGTGTGTGTGTGTGTGTGTGTGTGCGTGCGTGTGTGTGTGTGTGCTCAGTTGCACTATGTATAGACAGTGTGTGCATGTGCAGAATACAGGACGAGCATCTGTGCAAAGCTCAGAGATGAGCAGAGGCTACCTGCTCCATATTCATACGTTTCCCCATATGTGACCCACCACTGTAAACAAAGACTATTACACAAGGACACTCAGAGGCAGCCTAATGAACACATACACATGTTACTCACAGTGTAATGAATCGATAGAACTTCCTCTTTCATCAAATATTTATTGAAGTAATATTCCTGAGCCGTTGAAAGTGAAACGACGGCACTGTGCGGAGTTTAAATGCAGACCTGTGCGGCCTCAGAGCCGGGCTGAACACAGCCACTCATTACAAGAGGAACAGAAATCCTTGACTTAATGAAATATATTAAGTCCATCAATCATCCCCTGCCAGGTGGATCAAATCACTACAAAACTAATATTTACAGGGACTTCAACATTTCATTGTAAAGATTTTGCAACATAAGTGAAATTGCACTTGTCTGCTTTAAAATCCAGTTTCTCGTGATGTACTAGATAAAATATTTGAGTCTCATCACCAAATCATGTCACAATGAACGTTCAATCTCATTAATCTTTACAGGATGTGTATAGAGCCACCTTATGACTGAGCACCAGAGCCTAGGACACCAACAGAGCTTGACGGCATTGTGGGGTAACCACCGCAGCAACGCTTATAAAGACTGTAGTAATAGAAAAGCCTGCTGGCCCCTTGAGGCCCTTCGTCTCTTGTTCTGGAGCTGAAGCAAACCAGCTGACAAGTCCCTATAGCCATCTGGAAACCTCTGGAAGGCTCTGAAAGCTAAAACACCTTGGAAAAAGTGATGGACCACAGCTGTCTCAGACGCCACACACACACACACACACACACACACACACACACACACACACACACACACACACACACACACACACCCCCTCACCATCCATCTGCTGGGACATACTCTGCTTTCTGAAGCTCTCTACCTGGCTTTCAGTTTTTCATCACAAAGGACAGCAAACAGTATACCATGAATCCTTTTTGAACATTGCTACTGTACTGGATGTGACTGTCCACCTGCATGTAACTTCTATTACTTTAATATTAATTCATCAAAGCATTTTGCATGTAGACAAACTGCAGTGGTTCCCCCTTGCCCAGGCTCTGCTTGAGGACAAATAGCTATTGGGCTCCCTCTATTGGCCTTTATGCAACTATCTGATTTCTGTCCAGCAGCAGGTTAAAAGGGTAAAGGACCAATATTTTTCCCTTAAGACTGGGGCTGCAACTCACGATTATTTTCATTATCAGTTAGGCTTTTTTTTCAATTGTGTTGTCCATGACAACCTAAATATTTTCATTTAGAATTTAAAAATAAAAAAATGCAGGAAATGCAGGGAATCAGCACATTTGAAAAGCTGGAATAGCAAATTCAACATTTTTGCCTAAAAAACGACTGATTAATGATTAACTACCATTATTAAAAAGCTGCAGATTAATTTTCTTTAGATGAACTCATCCCCTAATTGCTTCAGAAAACTTCTTGGCACACAGGGTGCTTCCCATCCACACAAAGCGGAACCCATGTCTCTAAAGTCATTCAGGGGAAAAAAAATAAATTTAAAAAAATCAGGCCAAAAATGTGACATTGAAAGTGACCTTTTTTTTCAAGAGACATTATGGAAATATAATAATATAATATAATAAATATAATTATGGAAATAGTATACTATAAAGACCTGCAGTGCACAACCTATGGAATATTGTACACTAATCTTTAGCATAACATAATTGTGATTGGCCCTGGTGATAATATTTTCATAAATAAAATCATATGGGCAGGCAATGGCTAAGTCACCATGGAGATGCTCAAACCACCACTGCAATTATCAAAACATCCGAAATAGCTTTATCCAGCCAACACCAGCCAACCAAAACAACGCTAGCTAGTTTACAAAGTGCGTCATTTAGCATAGAACCAATCACCATCAAGAAAAGTACAACTCATTCATCATCAGTGACACAGCGGGCACATGTTATCACCATCACCCACACAGATTACAGTAGCTGCACATTTGCCAACATATGAGAGAAAACCATTATGTTGCTATAAATTTAAATCCCTGATCCCGCTCCATAAAGAGAAACCTGGACTCACCCATTATTGGTTCATCTGCCGGTGGTTGGTGGGTTGGTTCAGGTACGTCATTAACAACTCCACTCACAATCAGTTGGCTCCCGGCTGCAAGACAACATGTTAGTAGTCCATGAACTTGAAGCATGGTGAGTTAAAACTCCCCCTGCTCTCTTCTATCCTTCCTGTCCTGGGCACCGCTACTTAGTTTGAGCTTGTTAAAGATGACGCTGCTAAATGGATAGTCCATTTGCTTGAAGAACCGGCTTTTTGCTAAAAGGTTGAGAGAAAACTGACATCCATTCGTGCAACTTATCTCAAATGACAGGGAGCAAGATCATTGGACAAATTAGTATTTCCCGGAAAGCCTTGCTTCGTAACTTTTGGAAAGAAAGTAACCATATTAAATAAATGGTGGGTAGAAATAATATTTATTTGTAATAAACTGTGCAGTTTTGGAAAATTTAAAAAAGGGCAATAAAAATATAAAAAGGATATGACTCAAAACTGTAAGTGTGACCCCTGACAGCTACTGGGCCCCGGTGCAGAGCACTTACTGCAAGAACAGTAGCTCTGCCATGGTCATTACAGTTGACTGGTATAATCTAATCTTTGTATTGGTCAGGTAGAAGGCCTACAAACTCTCAGTGCACCAGTCTTCTTCAAGAACACTGTCCCCAACAATTCCCTTTACGTTTCCTTCATTATTGTGTGCCAACTTCTGAAACATAGTCTCACTTGCTATGAATTATTCATGGCTTAAAGCAGCAAAGCCCAGATCCATCCATCAACATCAGGAGTACGTACATAAACAAAACTATCCACATAAAGTCAGCCTTAAATCTTAGTTTAGTCATTTAATGTGCAGCCTGTCACAGAGAATACTTATTATTCCAGTTTCGAGGAGGTTGAGGAGCAACTAATATGGATTTAGCCAATTTACCTGGGGCTCAAGCAACTCAATTCATTTTCTGGACAAGTACAGGAATGGTAGAGAAGTGGTATTGAATAAGGCTACGCTTATAAAGTCTGTCATGGCAGAGCTCAGTTCAGAAGGTTTGCATTTGCTGTCGCAGCGGAATCCAAACTTTCTGAGCTGAAAAGTGAAGCCAGGGTTCAACTCATAATAACGCTGCATAAAATTTACTTGTGCTGGGTGTCTTTCTCAGTGATGCCTGGTTAGGGACATCTGATTATTTTTGTTCAGTCTTGACTGCAGCCACATCCCTCCTGACAGCAGACACTTTATAAAGCAACACTACTCAAGTGTGGTTAACGCAGGCCACTGTCTCTTGCTGTCACTCCAAACGATAAGATCATTTGTGCTCCCTGAAGACCAAAAAGCAAAATTCAAGCAAGCTTTTAAACCTTGACAAAAAATCCATAGAGTCCAGAGTATGAGTAGATTGGCTGTCAGGCTGAGTATTTGATATTCATGACAGGTTACGAGGCCACTTTCCATACAAGGAGTGACAAAAAAAAAATTTGGTTTCTTTCATTTTCTCAAGCCCATGCGACACCCGAATGAGCATACTGATCCTGCGCGAGAACATATTCAGGGTAGCCATGTTCATGTCGGGCCAGGACATTATACAACATCCATAATAGAGTCTCACATCCCAAACAAAGTGGTTTGCTGCTTTGTCAACAGCATGCTGGCCGCTGGAGGGGCCACCGACATTTCAGATGGGACATATGTTAACCCCCAACATCCACCCTCTAAAATATTTATGACATATGTATGTGGGGAAGCAGGGAGAGGTGTTTGTAGACTTCATAAATAATTGGACTTGGAAAGGTTACATTTAGCATCAGCTGGACAGAGGAAGATGTATGAACGTGGCTCAGAAATTGGCAGGAGCACCTTGGTAACCACAACCATGAAGACGCCAGCCGCATTTATACTGATGCGAGTGTCTGTATGCTCTCTCAGACTGAGTCACCCATAGATAGTGTTTTACATGTGGTTCAAGACAGCAATGTACAAGTGCTGATTATCTCAAAGTTACCAAATGTTTTTTTTTTTTTTTTTCTGTAAATTTCTAAAATGGTTCTAATTAAACAAAATTACACGATGCAACATTTTATTAATGTTGCAATAAAACAAGTTGCATGAAGCTGATAATAAAATAAATAGTAAAATATATACATAAAATGCTACAATTTGCCTGCAAATTATTTCTCTAAGATATACACTCATCTGAATTATTTTATAATGCGTGGAGATGGTGTAATCTCAGAGTTAATTATTTCACTATATTCTGAGCACTGAGAGAAGCCACTTGGGAACCTTTTGCTCAACTAGCCTCATTTATAAGCAGCTCAAACCTGGCTCATTTATCAGTTGAAATTATTCAATGGTGCATGCCTCATTAATACAAAAACAGATGACTGCATTGACTTTGTTTGCAGGGTATAGCAGCACACCACTTAACGCCATTTCCAGCAATACAATACTGTATATTGTCAGGGCTTGCACTTTATCTTATTAAAAAAAAAGAAAAATTGGCTTTTTCTTCCTCTGAGCTGTTGCCTCTTTCTGGCTGTGCTGCTAAATCTGTTTGCTTGATCATGGGTCAGATTATCCAACAAGCTGATCCAACAAGTTAGAAGAATTGTCTTTGGATAGTCAAAAATGAACGAAAGAAATTTTGAGGCAGGCTTTATTCTCTGTAGTTACGTATTCATTTAGACTGGGATGACAGAGGGACATGCAACCATCCCCAACACTTTCCTTTGTGTGACCTTTCCTGCCAGAATGAAGATGGTCTCTTAAAAGAAACAGAAAGGCAGGAGCTGATGGAGCGATGTCTTTAATGAGGTATGCTGGGGCTGTTGTCTCTCCTTTTAATTAGACAATTATGCACCCTCCTACGGAAGAGGGAGCATTCGGGGTCACAATGCCACCCTGTCACACGCAGAGGTAAGGAGGCTAAATCACAGGTGAGTCCCTGTGGGGCGAGCACAGACCTCACTCTCCATTTGGGAGCCATTATAGGCTTGTCCTATTTAAATTCAGTTCATCTGTCTTGGTCCATCTTCATTCTGTTTTTGATGAGCCAGGTAATTACCATTCCACAAAGACACTTGCAGACACCAATACCAACATGGCTGCAGTCCGATGTTGCCAAATAGCCTTTCCTCAGCTTTTGGGCTCTTCAGCAGACACTGACAATGAGAAACTTGCACCTCAAAAGAAACTAGGTTGACTACGGAGCTGTTTGCCAAGTAAACAAAGACTTTTGCAAGCAGGATATTTGAAGATTTCATTCCACCAGTGCTTCATTTTGCACCAGAGAATTGTAATTACAGATTCACTGCCATCTGGTATCCATGCTTGTCTCTGCCCATTCTTCACCGGTGCCAAAGCAGGCTCCAGTTTCCTCCATGGTGAATTGCTTTAACCTCATGTCTGCCGTCCCAGTGGATGTGTCACTACACTACACGCTCAGATGGGTAAAAGCAAAAGCACAACACATTAGGTCTAAGATACACAGTGAGGTGAAGGTTGAGGTAGCACGGATCCTAAAGAGGGACCATAAGTCACATAGATGAACGGTCGGAAATCTCAGCAACTGATGAGGAAAAATTCATTTTGGTGATGTATGGGACACTTCACAGAGCAGTATTATTTGTACATATGTCAGCACAACTGAATGTCCTCCATTTCCTTTGTTTCATCTTTTTCCTCTAGACATAAGAATTAATCAAGGTATCAATATAACCTGGAAATTACATTATTACTGTTATATGCTTAAAAGAATAGCTTGACATTTTAGGAAAAACTGATAGGTGAGATTTAGATGAGAAGAATAAACCCCTCTCTCTCATATAAAAATAAAAAATACACACACACACACACACACACACACACACACACACACACCCCAGCATTTTCTAAAACTCACTAGCATGAGTAACACTCACCCCCCATTTCGCTAAACATTCATGCTAAGCTAACCATTTACTGCTGTAACTTTCTTCTCCAATACTCGCATACAAAAGGCAAAAAAATTTCTTCCCAAAATGTTGAACGATTGCCATAAAAACCAAACATGTGGTCCCTTTGTAAGAGAGCCAGCATAATAAATAACATTTTCTGCTTCTGTATGTGCACAAGTCTTGGAAAACCACAGCTGCAGCTTCCCAGGTTAACCATAAATCATCATCAGCTTCCAATCTTTCCATGCACATATTCATATGCAATTCAGAAAATGAGCAACATTTCCCAGGGAAGTAGTTGCCCAGCAGAGAGCCTGACTGTACATCATTTCTCACTGCAACCGGTGTAGTTAGAGAATAACAGACAGAGGAAGAAAAAAAAACACTGTCCCACACAATATCCCAGCATGAGAAACACTCATTATGTGATGACTAGAAGCTGCTCTGTGACAATTAATCTATCATTACCACCAGTTCACCCCTAGTTCAGGCACAAGACTGATGATGGTGTGCAATATTGTCTGTCCATAAGTGAGCAACTGCAGACTGCGTGGATCTGCTCTCTTGGGTTAAAACATACTGCGGGGAATTTGCTCCATGTGTCAGAGCTTGAGTCTGCTGCCACAGAACACACATATTTAACTCGACACAGTGGTGGTGTCAGTTGGCTGGAGCATTATGTTGGCACTCAACAGGAAAAGATACATCAGTGTACCCACTGAGCAGCTGTCCCCCCCCCCGAACAACAAATAGTGATCAATTTCCTAAGTTTTCAAACTGAGATACGGCCTTGATAAATAGTCATGAGAGCAACAAGGCTAAAGCTCTGTTACATTTTAAAGACGAGTCTCTCCCATCACTTTGTTTAAAGTTTAAAGAACTTCCTGTAGGGGATTATAATGTCTAGTGAGAGGCATTGTTGTTCAGGGTGAGTTTGGGATCATGCAACCTTCACTTTGCAACATTTGAACAAAAGGAGATTCTTTATACTGACACTGGCAAAGCAATCTTCACCCAAACAGGAGAAGTCTGGCTGACTGGACAATAAAACCTAAATACAAAGCCAGAGAGGAGATGTGTTTAATGTCTCACTTTACCTCCTACACCCTACGGCTGATATGAAAATGCAGGCAACTACACATGCACAGTGGTGTCTGTGTTAATGGCTGTAAAACCTGCCTAAGATAGTTTGAGTGACAGTATTTCGATCAGATCAGTGGAGCTACTTACTTTTGAAGGACAATCTGGATGCAGGTCCCTCCACAGGCTCCTTTGAACATGGGAAAACAATCTGTTCCATACTGAGGTGCCGATTGATGTGTTTCAAGCAATGATTGAGTCTGCTTTGTCTTTTATAAGCGTCTGCACGAGACTGCGTTGTTGCTAAATGCCACTATAAATGAGAAACTAATCAAGTAAGAGCGGTGGTGCAGCCTCACACTGAACACACTGGGAGTCGCTGGCTCACGGCGGTGTATGGTGGCTGGTGAGGGCCAAACACACTTTCCTGGGTTTCTAATTGGGATTCACAACACCTGTGGAGGTCAGGATACAGCTCTGGCTGACACATAACACCCTGCAGGATATGTAAAACAGAAACCTCAAAACTGAGGGATTTAAACATTTGAGCTCAAATGTTCCCTTTAAATTTCAACATTATGTATTGTAAATTTAAAGGAAAACATTAATGATTAAACAATAAATTGCGTTTTTATTTTATCATAGCTGTGGGGCTAGAGCTCCATGAACAGGATTAATCCTAAGTAGTCTTGTGTCTCTGAAACACTGGTGAGGATGCAGGTGCTTAAATGTTTCTGACAGAGATGTACAAGAGCTGAATGTAGGAAACTAGAACCACATATCTTTTACTCTGTATTTTTGGCCACGGCACAAGGTTGTTTACTGTAGGGCCGGTTGAAAAAGGCAGCCGGAACCAATGACTCAAAACTATCTCACATTATTTGTATGGCAAACAACACAAAGAGCTGATGATGAACTGAGATTCGAGGGAAAGCAACCAGCTATCACGGTCATACAGGCAAAGTTAGAAAAAAAAGAGAGAGAGAGAGAGAGAGAGAGAGAGACAACGAGAGAGTCCCTCCTCCCCTCTCCTCCTAGAAGAAAAAAAAAAAACAGCCCAATCAACGACAAACCACTCTTCCATGACATCAACCCCTGGGATCTGGTGACTATCCAGCTCAAACCGATTAGAAACCCACTGTTAGCAGAAAAATGTTTTATTGGATGTTCCCTCATAAAAATGTTTTATTGTAAGTTTTATGTGTTTTTTATTATAGGTCTTATGTTTTATCTTATATTCAATTCTGTGTGAGTTCTCTGTTTTATCTGGCTGCATATTTTGCTTCTTTTTTTTTTTACATGGGAAGTTAAGTGGCCACTGAGAAGTTCAAATGGTGCTTCTCTAGGTGCAGGTTGATTTAGATGACATATTGTGATCAGCAGTTCCCACTGTGCGCTACATGTATGTTCCAGCATAGAATAAATACATCACACTTCACTCTGTCACTTAAATGAAATTGTGAGATTCATGGCTGCACAGAAAATTGTAGAACCTAATGTTTTAATCATTCACAATTCAACCTCATATGTTCGTTGTGAAACTTGGCATTTTGACTGAGATTTAAAATAGAGTTGTGGCTGCTAACTGTGAGCCCATGTAAAGTTTTACCTGCCAAGCCTCTGTGGGGGATTGAAACTGTTTTCATTTTGTTCTTTTGGTTTTTTTTGGATGTGCTTGGATGTACATTTGGCTAAATTTAAAAAAAAAAAATTGTGGAGGACTGTGAATATATGCACATATTCCATAAACACAGTTCAAGTGAAAAACACCTACTTCTGTGTGGAATCATTTTAATTTGGTTGAAACTAAAAAAGAGCACAATAGAGCCACCAATAGAGCCACATCTTTTTCCTCTTTTTCCACAGGTTGGTTTTAATGACTGGTTCCAAAAAGATTAAGTCCATTTGAAATCACATGTATTTTTTAAAGCATCAGTCTCCTCTTAGAGTGTACACTATTGTTATTCTACTCACGTATGATTCACAGATTCATGTCCCACAGGCTTTGTGTTGGATACTTAGTACTGTAGTTTTTGGGTTTGCAGTGTTATTTGGAGCTTTTTATACGAGCCACACACATACATCATTTACCAGCACCAGGAAGAGCTGCAGGATAAAATGAGAAATTATGGATCTCATGTAATCAAATTAATCACAAACATGCAGACACAAGAGCACTTATCCAGTTTTTATAACAATAATGTTTAGCACTGGATCAAACCTTTTGTTGCATATGAAATGCTGCATTAATGAACATCATTAAAGGCAGACGCGATAAAAAATTTGTTTGTTTATCTTTCAGTGCTGCTCTGCAACATCCAGGGCTTTCACAATAATTCATGAGGGGCTCTGTTAAATCCATTTTGAGCAAAACACCATATGCCAATGAGTGCACACACACACACACACACACAGGGCAGTGGGACCTGCAAGCCCATGTCCAGACTCGATGGATTTGTGTTGATTTTTTTCTCCGCTCACGGCTCAAGGTCATGGTTGTCTGTGACTCTGCATGGCCTTGCGATTCCTGCTGCACACTATGTTCTCACTGAAGGCCGTGCTGTCTCAGCTTTCTGTCCCAACAATCTGCAAATGCTGCCCTTGCCCCCTTGACCTCCCAGAGCTCAACCTGTCAACCCGCACACCCCCAGAACCCTGCTGCAGTGCAGCATGGGGGGAAAGATATAAAAATGGAAGAAAAGGGAAAGGAAGATTAGGGAGAAAATGAGAGAGGCAGGAATGGGGCTGTAGAGCAAAAGACAGAAAACAATTTAGAGCTGTAAGAATGGGGAAAAGCCAAAGCGCCCGGGATTGAAAGGCCTCCTCTTCTAATTTGCACCGTATTCATCACCTCGGAGGGCAGACGCTCTCATATCGCTTTCCATTCACTTTCTCACCCTTGGCTGCAGGTCAAAGGAAAAGGCAATTTCCCCTCAGCCCATGTACAAGATGCTTCATTCCTCATGGATAAACTGTACTTTTGAAATGTGTAGAAGTGAGGGCATTCATCACCAAACCAGGTCTCCCCCCGCCCCATGCCTCCTCCTCCCCCTCCTCCTGCGCAGGAAAGGCTGGAAGAAGCTAACATGTCTGATTAATAACTTTCTCCTTGTGCAGTTAAAGACCACTCGGCAGAGACACTGTCAGTCAAGAGGGGCAGTGCTGGGCTCCCTGCCCACCTAATTCGCTTACTGAACACTGGGCAGCGTGCCCACCTACTGAAGACGCAGAGCAGACTGTCACAGGCTGTCAGACTTTTATCTAGGAGATCCACCATGCTGGGCCTGCCAGTGAAGACACCAGGAGCATGTTACAAATCCACTCTTGACCCGCTCTCACACATCTTCAGCTGGGAAAAGAGCTGAAACTAGGGCATATGAAAGTCAACAGAATCAGGAAACATACGCCTATATGTTTTGAAACAGATGTCAGGACAGAAGGATATACACTGATGAAGGCAAACAGGGATACAGTGTGTTCTGTACTGTGTAAAGAAACACAACTGTAAAACTAACATCCCTGTCAATATGGTGGCCAGTGTGCCATAAAAGCGAAAACAAACATACACGTGCAAATACAGATACAGGTGTGTTTTTCTCTCCTACCAGACTGAAATTTCCATTTCTCACTCACACACCGAATTCCTCTCTAAAACTTCACTTCCACTTCAGAGAGAGGGACAGAAGCAGGAGGGCTGGAAGTAGATGGATGATGATTATTCAACCACACTCTCTCTTCTCTTTCTCCTCTCACCATTGATCCCGTCCCATCAGAGAGGCTATAAATATTAATAAGGGGGCTTTGTTTTAGCAACCTGTGTGAAGATCAGAGTGAAGAACAATAGAAGTATCTGGACATGCTTTTTTTCCCCTCTTTTTTTTTTTTTTTTTTTTGCAGACAGACAGGCAGGCAACCTGCAGAGTGTCCTTGGGGGAGGGGAGCCTGGGGGGGGGGGGGGGGGGGGGGGGGCAGCCCTCCGCCCAGTGCCTCGGGCTCAGTGCATTCAAGTCAAGGGCAGCTCAAGGGGAACTGGTGCTGTGGGAGACCTGAATCTGGTTCAGAATTATCCTTCCACACTTTGACTTGTGGTGGATAAAATCATAGACAAATGTACTTTATACATATTTATGCATTTGTATCAGATTTGTTTTTTGGGGCTTTTTTGGGGTATTTTCTACCACAATGAAAAATGAAATAGAAATTTAATTGTTTCTCTCATTCCCAAATACCTCCCTGGTCCTATGTGCAATTTCTTTAAAATGCCCTGTTCACCAAAATCACACACACATAAAAACATTTTACCACCTATTGATAGAAATATTGAGCCAAGCAGATAGTTTAGATTTTAAAGGAATACGGAATTGCCCTTTTGAGCATAAAGACTGGAAACAAACTGTCCAGCAACAAAATCCCCTCTAAAGCTCACTCAACACACTCTATACTGTTTTGTTTAATATGTACAGGATATAAATTCAATCCCATCCTGATAACTTGTGATTTTATTAATGTATTAGAAAGTTGTGGCATAAATCTTACAGACAGATATTTTAAAGTCCCGGCCAGCAAAAACAAAATTATCCGTACGGCTCGATTCCACCAGAAGTAAGTGACAGAAAATGTTTTATTTGGTTTGGGTGAACTGACCCTTTAACTCAATTAAAGAGAAAACGTAAAGCGATGAAACAGGTCAAATATGAGCCTTAGTGGATTTGACCCTTCCTCCCTGCCTCCCGCCGTTGTTTAGTGTCTTAGAATAATATGTGTTTGTGTGTTATCTGACCTCCATTTTCTCATCCTGACCTGACTGATAGTGCGAGCATGTGGGGTCACCGCGTCCCTCCACTTGGTTAAGCGTTTTAATGTTGTACCTGACATCGTCGTGTTCACAAAGCAGAATCCTCCCTCTGATGGTGGAGACAGTGACGGAGGGCTTGCTAAGGTTGCAAAAAATTATCCTCAAGATGAAAGCGAGACAATGGTTTGACCCAGGACAAAGAGAGAGAGAGAGAGAGAGGCAGAATGGATCCTTCTGGTTAATGGGAGTTTATGATTTACAGCGGATGTTGGCCAACTCCCTTTCAATCTAGAAACAATACATGTGACATGGGGCCCATTTCTGGAAGGGAACGAATCGATGATACAGAATGGTGGGGATTTTATAAGAAGTTGGGCTGTGGGGGTATGACTGATGCAAGAAGCCATCCAAGCTGATCCATGGAGCACAGGGGCCTCCGTGATGTGTGGAGGCAAAGTGAAACAGGCCGGGTTAGATGTAGCCACAGTTTGTGCCTCTCATGTTTTACTATTACCACTGACATCACAGAGCTGTGGGGACGAGGAGGACACTCTTGTTTGGAACTTTTTTTCAGTTGTTCAGTTGAACCCTCTCTTTTCTTTTATAAAAAAAACCCTATATAATAAAAGGATTTGAAAGAGTCAGAGCTAAGCTTTAGATTTGCCGAAAATTAAATACCCAGCAATCTCTGAAAAACCCAGAAGGTCGTTTAACAAGAGTTACTGCTTTTTCCAGAAGATTCTTCGAACATCTGGATGAAAAACTGTCTGACTTTTGTTGTTTTGAGTGAAAACATAAAGTAGCATTTTGGTTCATTATGCCTAATGTCTTTGTTTCAAATAGGAAAAAAGTTGGTTTTCACCCACACAGTTAGGAGAGGATTTGAGGAATTGGGAACACAGTGTTGCGAAATGACCTTCAGGGTTTTTCAAAGATCACCAGGTATTTATTTGTATGGATGTTTAGTGCTGTGACTCAAGGGTCATGGTAATGAGAAACTGCAGCTGGGTTAGAGACTGCTCTTTCAATGAGGTTGGGTGTGTTGTGTGTGCTCCCCTGCTTCTCTTGTTTTGGATTTGACTTCAGTTTGGAGTGGCTCTCCAAAGTGGAGAGCTACATTAACTTGTAAATTGCATGGAAAACCGCTTTTCTTGTGTTGTTTAACTGCAGATGACATCTGTCCATAAATGTTGCATTATCCCCCTCTACTGTTCATCACAAAATGTTCTGGGTAGCCCTTGACACCAACATTATTTGCGGTGGTGAAAAAAGAGGAAGTGGAGGGCTGCGCTATCACTTGACAGAGAACATTTGTGATTTAAGACACCGCTTCCTCTCATGTAAATGTGCAATCAGGATGGGGAGTGCTCAAAAGGAAAAAAATGCCAAGCAAGAGTCCTGTGGTGTATTTGTTGAATTCTGTCTCCTATATTTTCAAAGAAAGTTTGTTTTTAATGTTAGGATTCATCAGCACGACTCGCATGATGAACAATGATTTATTCGCATTGTTGAAATTAAATGCGTTGCCTTGATTTTGTACTCACAGAGATATGAAAGACAATAGCGGTGGGATGAAATAATCAGGGCTCATAATCAGTCCACGTGTTACAAGAGAGAGGAAACTGAAGCCTTAAATCAGCGGCTAAAATTAAGAACAGTGGGGTGTGCTGTTGACAGTCACCCTGTCCAGCAGTTTGAGAAATGTGGTGATGTGAATCCTGCCAGGGCAGCAACAACAACAACAACAAAAAAAAAATCTTGGTGCCGATATTTTGATTGTAGAAGCCAAGCAGAGGAGGAGCAAGAGGAGTGCAGCTCTGATTCAAAAGACAAGAATTGCAAGAGAGCAGACAATAAAGAAAGAAATCAGGAGCAGCATGGCCTCTCCTGTTGTGCAGACAGTCAGGTCACAGCAGCCAACAGAAGACTGACTATGCAGCAGCATATATACACTTGACCGGTTCGACTAGATGAGGCTCTTTTCTCTGCTCCCTCTTAAAGCCCTATTGAAAGAACCAGCAAGGTGTGCGCTTGCATTTCATTTGTTGCGAGCCACTTGAGACTCTCCAGTGTGACCTGTAAACAGGTTTCTCTGCAGCCCAGCCAGCGGTGCGCCGGTGTCGCCTGTCTGCAACAGTGCCGAGCCAAGCGTCGCCCATGTCACGCTCCGATAGCTCAATTTAAATGGAAATTGGATGAACTGCTTGGAAGTGATCCAGCCATCCAGAACAATTAACCCATATTACTGGCAGGCCTTGAAGGAGTAATTTGACTTTGAATGAGAATGGGGAGGAAAGCATTTGGCATTTACAAAAACTACTGGAAACAGAATATCCTCAAGTGCAGAAAAGATCCTGTTTACTGCTTTTAGAACCAGAGATTTAATGCCAAACAGTGTCTTTATATCCTATTCATATATTGATGCCTACAGCAAGAGTGAAAGTATTTCACCAAATTTAAAGACAACATTGAAATGAAAGATAATGCTTATTTTCTCTTCACTGTCAATTGAGCAATGATGTATTCTGGTGGTTTCTATGACTGCCAGACTGGATACACTGAAGCCCTCACTTTTATCTGCAGAGGTCATCAATATGATGCTGTCTTGAGGGGGGTGTCCACTGCGTGATTTCTGGGCTGTTCCAGACAAAAGGCGTCCAACATGAGAGAAGTGTTTTGATATCTTTGGTCATGGCAAAATTCTGACAGTTTAGGATGACCATCTCACAATGTGACCGCTGCTACGACTTATACGTCTACAAACCAACCAATAGGAATGCAGCATGAAATGATGCAGTCATTGTTTACCACTAAAGCTTCGTAGATGGATGACCCATGCTGATGATGTTTTACTCCTGTGTATTGACTTGCATCATAGCCTACAATTCAGTAGGTGTTATGATCGTACAGTCTACATACGGTACATCAACCTTGACGTTGTATCCAAGTTTGTCAGATCCATGTCGGACCATGTGGTTTGCAATGAACTTACATACTGAAATCTCACACTCTGTAGGCACCTATGAGTTGAAATTTACGGGTTAATTCAAGGGTTACTATAGAGCTTTCTAATTATCAACAAATCTCATGAAAAGACCAAGAACCAAAAATCTAAAATGAAGGTGTAAAAGTTTAAAAAGCAGGTCACAAATATATTCTATCATTTTTGAAAAATCTAAGTAATTTCCTAGAATAGCCGGGCACTTTAGTTTTTAGAAAAGCTTACTCAAACAGCAGTAAGGACTGCATTTCCTGGGGACTATTTTCAGTCATGGATGAATATACACTTGGTGCTATGATAGACTACAGTCCTCATGTTCATGATAACGAGTAATAATAATGTGTTTCTGGACAAAAATGGTCCCCTGTGGTACAGAGAAGTAAGCTGTCATCTTTGGCGACACAGACAATATTTGTTAGAAGCATCAGGTCATTGTTGGTTTTGTTCTTTTCATAGGCTTCGTTGACAGAATATGTAGAATATAGAATATAGCTCAGGTGTGACATTTCTACTCAGTGATTTAAAAAAACAGTTTTACAGTTTTTTTATGTAAATTTAAAGATTCAACCATGACCCGACACAAAAATATAGGTATAATCAATGACCACAGTTAAAAATAAGCCATGCAAGAGCATCTGGAGATTAAGAGAGAAGTATAATATATTGACACAAGAGTTCATCGAAGCCTACTCCTGTCTCGTCTATGGTGACATGTTTTAGAAATGGCAGTGGTGAAGCATGATCTTGATATTAAAGGGTCAGATCCCTCAAATTACAAAAAACTATTTCATTCTTCTCCATGTTTTTGGGGGTGACAGTAGCTAACCCAGAGTCTAATATCTCACAACGTGTCCAGATAAACCAAAGCTGTGTGCAAGATGAGATACCACTGGAAAATGTGCTTTTTGTAATTTGGGTCAACTGACCCTTCAACTCTACTATGAAGAGAAAATGGAGTAGCTGTTAGGAATAGAAATTGTTCAATGATTAGGTTGTTTTCAGGGCAAATGCTGTTGAACCCAAAAACAAAAGTACCAGTCCTGCTTTTCCAGACAAATCATTTCAATTTGGTATTTGAGATCTGGTTCACATCATCTATCTGTCTATCTGTCTGCACTTGGAAAGAAAATATTGCTATGGATCTGCTAAATTTGAGTCTGCAAGACCTTTTCTTTCTCTACTGTGTCTTTGCGTTTCTTGTTTGTAAAATGGAGCCAGATTGCTCCCAGTTTACATAAAAATGAACTCAAAATGTGAGCATGCTCATCTGCAAAAGAAACACATGCTGTAATTGCTTTAAGTATAGCAATTTGAGATTAAATACACCAACACAAAAACACAGAAGACTTAGCCAGAATGAGAAAGACAAATAAACACAAAGCGCATCACTGTCATAGTCTAAAAACTGTATTTAGAGTTTGAGAGCTGCCTTGTCTGCCTGTGGTGTTGACAAGAGAGAGTAAGAAGAAAGGCAAAGGGTTGGGGGGGTGGGGTGAGGGGGCAAAAGCAGCTGAAATCAGAGCACTCTGTATGCGGGGGACTGAAGCACACTGGACTTTTGAGTCACTCAGGTAATGGGTGAAATTGTGTCTGCTGCACAGCTTATAAATCGCAGTGCTGGCAGTATTTATCTATGTCTCAGACAATCCTGCTGGGAGATGGGAACAGTGCAACAAGAATCAACAGCCTGCTTCTCCTCCCCTCAGCTCCCGTCAGGTCATTTCACTCCCCCAACCCCTCCTCTCAAAGGCAACATGTGAGCAGAAACTGATAAATATAAAGCAAGTTGAGAGCCGCCTGCCTCTGCCCCCTGCATTTCGTCACAGTTTCTGGGGTCATTTTAACATATTTTCTCCAAACCTAAAGGGAGCTCAGCTAAGCTGCGTCTCTTGCTGTATTTATTCCTCTTTTAAGCCACTTCCTGTCCTCCAGCACTACATTAGAGGCCATCAGCTCAAATCCTCCATTGCATTTCCACTCAAATTTTGCATATTTCACCTTTTAAATCAGGGGTTTTTGCAATCCAGTGATGGCAGGGCTGCTCTGTGATAGAATACAGCACATGAGCTATTTCTAGCCTCCCATTCGAGACAATTGCCCTTTGGCTTTGTCTCTAGCAGTCACACCTTGTTACCACATCTCCAAAGGAGAGAATAGAGGGGACAGACATGGGCATGAGGGAAAGGGTGGATGGAGAAAAGAGGACAGGAACACAGGGAGGTAACAATAACACGCAATTTCAGGCTTCATTGTAATTCCGCACTCATCTCAGTCCCAAGTGACAAGCAGCTAGCCGACCAGGATTCTAATCATTCCTGTTGTCAGATCGGTACCCCAAGTGAGATCGAGTTGATTGCTTGAACAAATTTGCAAAGTAACGATGCAATTTGCTGCAATACGCCTTGGGAGGGTTTGGGTTGTCAGATTGGTGGGGTCTGTGGAGAGACTCGCAGGAGACCAGGCTGGAGGTTGGTGTCTTCTTGGAGACACTTGTCTGCAAGTAAATTAATCTCACTGTTAATCATTACACCTGCAAGACAAAAAAAAAAAAAAAAAAAAAAACAGTTTTTTTTTTATCTGCAACAGCGCAGCCAAATTAAAGTTAGAGGATTTTTTTTTTTTTTTTTTTAGAGATTTTGGGAAATACACTGATTTGCTTTCCCGCCAGGAGTAAGATGAGAAAATGAATACTGTACTCTCAGGTTTGTATGGTTTGTAGATACTGTACTGTAAGCACTGTAGATACTTGGCTGGAAAAAGCTAACCTGGCTTTGTCCCAAGATTAGAAAATCCAGCTACATTTTCTGGCTGGACAGTCCCGGTAAAATCATAAATTGCTGTTTTTATATCTCATTTTTTGTCTGGATTAAAGAAACACGACGTAGCATGTTAATTAATGAGCTTCAAATGTGCTGGTTTGCATCTTTTTTATTTTTTATTTTTACACAGAGCCAGGCTAGCTAAGCTACACCAAGCTAACCAGCTGCTATTTTTGACGGACAGGTTTCAGAGCAATTTTCTCATCGAACTCTCCGCAAGAAAGTGAATGAGTCTAATACCTGAAATGCCAAATTATTGATGTAAAGCTTAGAAGACTAATACTTTATCTTTTGCTACTAGACTGTCTGAAAAAGATGACTCATTCAAAACACTGTGTCAACACTTGAGGAATGTTTGATCCATCTGTATAATGAGACCTGTCATTTTCCACTGACTCTACTCAGTGAACGTTGCAGCCTGACAAACCCCAATCATCACACGGTATGAATATGAATTGGTTGCCGTCTTTCATCCCAAGTCTAACGATTTTAGAGTCCAGGGACATGGTAGTGCATCAAATATAAAGACCATCCATATCCAGCATGACAGTTGCTATTCATCACGGCAAGTACTCAGTTATGGAATTTGACAAATTTTAATAAAAAATGACTTATTGGTGGAGGAGAGAGAGGGCCAAGGTGTGACAGAGAAGTATATTTGTCTTGAACAAAAGGACTTGTCAGTGAGTCATATTGTGATCTTGACGGCAAACTCAGAGGCATTTCCATTCAGGCATTCCTTGGAAACAGGTTGAGGACAAACTCTGAAGTGATTCAATTTGAGGCAACTCTGGGGTTATTTATGGGGATATAACTGGGACATTTTTCTCACAGTGCCTCTCTCTCTCTCTCTCTCTCTCTCTCTCTCTGATATCCTAAAACTACAAAAGAAAGTTAATGAGTTAAAAGTTCCTCAGTGTGAGTTATATTTAAAAAGAGCTTTTAGTATCCGCACTAACTCATGGTTCTTTCAAATCAGGTTTTCAAAAGTAAGAAAAGGTAACCAGGTACTCAAGGTGATCACACTTTTGCTGTTGTTGTTCGATGACTCAACAACCTCACTCAGTCTCAGAGAAGGGAAATGTATGTACACTGTTGCAAAGCATCAAAATACTCCCTTGTTTTCTTTAGCTCGTTTCCCCAGTTGCCAATGAGATTTCAAAATCATGGTTATCGTCATTTGTTTATAGATTGTCTTACTTGTTTCTTTTATTACCTCTTTTTCATTACTTCCTTCTGTAAAAAAATATAACTCCTGCAATCTCTGCTCTGTTAAAAGCAATATATAAATAAGGTTTGTTTGCTATTACAGCAGCCATCTTTTAATGATTTTGTTTTCAGTGTGGGGTTGGGATATAGACCATGATAAAATATCAACTGGAAATGACTTGTGGTTGAATGTAACTAAGAACATTTACTTGAGTACAGCGCTGAAGCACTTTAATTTACGTTCATTAGCATTTTGTCATACTTCATACTTCACCTCAAATACATCAAATCAAGTGAAATATTTTTACTTTTTACTCCACTACAGTTATATGACAGCTTCAGTCGCTTTGAAGATTAGGATTTGACATACCATAACACATGATCAGATTATAAAATGATATGTTGTTAAAGATTCAACTTCCCAATAATATATAGAGAAGTTTTTAATGCTACAGCATTAAAAAGGCAGTTGCATAACACATCACATTTTTCAGTGCATGTTGCTGATCATAGCTCTGTGCTTTGTCTTAGGTAAGAACATGACCTGCTATTGAGTATGTTCACACTCTGGTAGTGGTCCTCTCACTAAGTAAAAGCAAAAAGCTACAATAGAAACGTCTTTCTATACTGGAAATTCCCAGTATAATGCTCCTTCTGTGCACTACATTATAAGTGAATTTAAGATTAACCGGTCTCAAAATACACAATGTGTTCCGGGGCCTACATATTAGTTTAGGTCATGGTCTAGACTGGCATTGTCATGGATCATCACATGCTGCATGCTGCAGTGCAACAGTCAGTAAAGGCAGTGCTTCCTGTTAGATTGGTGTGTGTACTGAACTGTTACTGAACCACCGCTGAGCTGCTGGATTCGCTGGAGGACCACTGGAGAAATGATTATCCAGACACCAGTGGGCTGCTGGCTGCTCCCACTGGCAAAGCAATCACCGTGTTATTTGGGAGAGAATGAATTACTGAACATTTTGAGATTAGGCTGCTTAATCCTCAAATGAATGGCTCAGGGCATTAATATAAACTGTACCAACATTTGTGTCTTCCATCTCTCCATCACCTGCCATTCCATGTTTTTTAATGTCTCTCATTTTATTATGGATGTCATAGGACTGTGGAAGCAGGAATTGTTTTCTTATGGCACTCCCTGTAGAGGTAGCATAAAAAGTATTATTCTCCCCTCTATTTTTTCTTTGTAGTTGATCCAACTCTGTGCCTTCACACATCTCCTGTGGCCGTGTTTGATTTGCTGTGGCCCTGACCAAGGCTCTGCACACTGTGGGGTCGGCTCTGATTACCAAGAAGCATAGATCTCTGCAGAACCCAGGAGCAGGCAAAACAAAAACAGCAGCTGCAGAAATCGTAATGGGTAAGCCCTGTTGAAATAAAGGCAGCAGAGGATATGAGAATCCTTGTACAAAGAGATGTATTCTTGCAATATGAATCAGTAAGAAAAGGCTGTGCCCTACAGCGATTCCCATCATCTCTCTCAGACCTTGATACCAGGTTGAAGGCGGAGTTTGCACCGACTCCTTTTATCTAGCCTGAGATTGGTGATTAGATTGAGGAACCCAGCAGAGGACACACAAGTCTTCTCCTCCTCACGGAGAGGAAAAGCAATGTTCCACAAGACTACACATTCATTACTCAAAATAAATCTCCATTAAACAAATGCCATATGCATAATTAGTCTATAGGAATAATTATAATTGTGATTAGTTTCTCCATGGGCCGACCTATGTAAATTGTGATTGACACCCGGCAAATGTGGAGTGCATAAATCTGGCTTCAGAGATACATGGACACACACTGCAGCACAATAACAAGCAGCAGAATACAGGGGTGACAAAGGGATTTAGGGCATAGGTTGCTGCAAACATGACACCACCACACATTCATTATCCAAGATATACAAGCCTGAACTACTGTATGTTTTTTTTTTGTATAAAAGATAAACAGTCAAAAAATACATCTTTTGTCATCTGAGGTTCTCTTGGAACTGTTTCATCACCATCAATCCATCCATTGTCTGCTGTTTTGTATCATGGTAAAATAGTGAGCATCAAACCACTCAAAACTTTATTATCATTATGAATTCTGACAGTTTTGAGTATGCATTCTTGGCAGTCATCCAGCATGAACACATACTGAAAATTTTCTTAGCATTTGCATGTAGCATGGATTTGGGGCACGGCTTGAGAGTCTACAACCTTGTTAGAAACTCTCTGAGGCTGAGGCACCATGGTTTCTTCTTTTTTATTCTTATTATCAATTTTATTAAATGTTAAAGGCAACAAATCAGTTGCAACAAGACTATGACTATGACACTTTGACACTATTTATTGCAAGGCTCTTGTATTGGACCGCATTAGTTTTAGCTTGGTGTACCTAATGAACTGGATGCTGAGTGTAAGTATGAGCTATACTCTGTAAATAGATGGTGAAAATTCCCATGCATGTGATGTAAATCTGAGCAATATTCACATGGAATCAAAGCAGCAGTAATTTCTCTATTAAAATACACCTGTTGCGTGTTTGATACACGTGATGCATATGGCCGTGGACCTTGATATGTTCAGCCTATACAAACAGGAAGTCAGTCAGTCACCTAGCTCCGGCGTCCCTGTCTAATTCTTCAAGAGGAAGCCAGAGTCTGGATGTGTCTGACTGCTTGGGGATCCCACTGACAGGGCATTCCTAATGTTCGTGTGGAGGTGCTGGAGCCCATTATTACCAGTCTGTGGCTGCTGGGTTCCACTTGATATGCACCTTTCATCTCTAAAGCCATCTCTGAGGGAAACAATAACCAGCCCTACCCATCCTTTTGAACTCACCAGGTGGGGGCAATAGTGCTGATATGAAGTGAACAGATGACTTTGGGGTGGGGGGAGGGGTGGGGGGGGGGCTGTGTTTTGCATTTTTTTATTCATGCGTTGTGTGGCTAGTCTGTCAATACCGGTGGTTAGACCGGTGTCAGCAGGTTTAATGCATATGCAAAAGAGCCAGACAGGTTGTGAGTGGCTTCTTTTACATTTTAATGAAAAACTGGGAATGATAGATAAAGCCATTGATAGAAAATGAAAAAATGTCTATGCCTCCATAACCAGATACCAAAGAAGACATTTTCAGGCTCTAGGATCCAGACCTGCCCTTTGGAAACCAATCCCTTCAGAGCCACTTGGCTTCACACAACCTAAAAAAAACTGCCAAATAGTAAAAAGGACACAAGATAAACAGCTATGATATGTTCACATTTATTGTGCAGTGACTTTTATATACATACATTTTATACACCTAATTTACATGAACAGAAATAAATTAATCTGCTAATGTTCTTTAACTCATCTGGCTTTAGTGTCGCCACTGACTGGAAACAGCAAACTTTGAAGGAGAAAAAGCACAATAATTCCAAGTGACACATGAGTGACAAGGCAGTAATATGAGTCAATGCAGTCTAGATTTCATTAGTGTTATATCTCACACATATAAAAGAAGCAGTTGGTAAGAGTTTTAGTGTTTGATTACTTCTGTTAAAACATCAATAAAAATCTATGAATGAAAGGTTGAGGAAGGCCAGTCATCACAAAACCTTGTTTTGCTTTCACAACTGGGTGAAGCTCAGCCCACAGAACTGACTCCATGACAGATTTATGTTTGCAAATCTCTGTCTTTTCCAATCCATACATTTCAAAGATGGATTATATATTTTGTGGATATATATCTAACAAGAACCAAACCCAATTTTGGTTTTAATTTGACATTTGAGGACATGTTTGATTTCAGAGTGATTTTTGGAAAACAAAGGTCTAGAAAATAAAAACATCTCTCTAGTTGTGAACTATACAATGCTGATATCAGATAAATTACACGAAAAAAATTACAATTATTTCCAAAAATGGCTGTTTAAACCACTAGCACTGTTATGTACCAGCTTCTCAAACATTCAACTTTAAGTCTAACTTTTTAATATCAGCACAATATCGTGGTCATTTTGTCTATTCTGATTTTTTAAAATTAATTAAGTAATTAATTAATCCTTTAATACAAGTTGTATCCAATTCTATACACTCTTTTACCATATTTTGCTGGAATTTTAGTGTTTCATTTGCTCTAAAATGGTTTTTCATTTTGAAGGAGGACATGTAGTTTTAACATTTAGTTTTAACATGGCATGTAGTTGAGTCAGTCAACCTGAGGATGTTCAGCAACTAGGTACTAATGTTTCTGACAACGTGGCCAAATACGTGCCCTGCAAAGGTCCAAATGACCAGAAAATCTTACTAACTGCATCTTTAATGTGACTATTACTATTGTGCTACATACAGTATTTATCACTGACAGACACATAAAGATAAAATACAACTTGGCTAATTCGTGTGTTCTTTATAAAAAGTAAATCTAACAAGCTAATGTGAAAATCATCTGAACTGTATACATTGTAGTGTGTGGAAACAATAAAAAATACATTAACTGGAGCGGCCGGGGCACACACACGTCAAAATGTGGCCAAGGAAAAACTAAAAATGTGAACCACTGGAGAAATCATCTCTAGGTTTCCCATATACATAAACTGTAAATACAAACATTAACCTGCTCTCATCTTTTTAGTCTGAAGGAACTGACAGGAAGTCTAACTTTCTACTGCTAGCTTATGATAAACACTGACACTAGCTAGAGTGACATGCCTATGTAACACGAAACAACACATCAACTCCAGCCTCCTCTTACCATACAGAAACACAGAGAAAGAATTTACAGGATACATTGATGGGTCTTAAGCACTAAACTGCTGCAAGCAGCAAGAACTCTAAGCTATAAAAACATGCAGCTTGTGGTGAGTTTCTACAGTACTATTCAGTAGTTTGTTGGTGGTAAACAGCTGTGTGAAAACCCAGAGTTTGTGTTTCTTATTACTATTATTTCTATCACAAGATAATGATTTTCAACATGGCTCTGCTGTTCCATTAGCCTTGCACCCGATCTATTCAGACTCTCATTAAAGTGAACAAATAATCACACTGCAGCCATCTTATCACCACACCATACAGGAACATCTGATTATTGCACACTAGCACTGAACTTGCAAATGTTCATGCAGAATGTATGAGAAACACACTACAGTCAAATCAGTGGTTGCTCACTATGTGACAGATGACCATACAGTTCTTTGGAAGACTAAAATACATTGTTTGGGAGGGTCAGGGACATTTAACTACGTGGCACACTACTGAGACGCCTACAGCGCTTGTGTTACAGCCTAAGGTGGTAGAGAGAGGTGCAATGATGTTTTAGAAAATCAGTATTAGGATACATGACACCATCTAACAAATACTGCATTACAGTACTTTCTTTAGAGAGTAGAAAAGGAGGAGTGTTGGAGATGATAATTGCACCAAGGAGGAAAAGGGAACAAGAGAAATTCTGTGAGAGAACCTAGCAACCTCTTTCCCAAGCAAATTCTAGTGTCGGCATGTAAAATATATTACATCCATATCCAACATTCATAGCATTGTTTCTGTTAAAACACAAAAATAGTTAAGACTCACAGAAAGAATCCCAGCAAAGAAAAAAAAACTGATGCCAGGGGTTCGTCTGTTTGGAGATGAGAGTTTAAAATTGTTGTATAAAGCAAAAGCTAAAAAAAAAGAAATAAATGCAATATTTTCAGACACGTTTTCCCCAGAAAATACTCCACATACTAGACTACTGACTAAACAAGTGAAATGGTCATAAGGCGAAACTGTGGCAGAAGGATGAGAGAAGGAGTGAGAAAAGGGCTGTAGTGATGGAGCTTCTGTGTAATGGACCTTGCAGCATCTCCGCTCCAACTCAAGGGGATTGAGAGCCTGACCTGTAGCTCTTAAAGCTGCCCAGCAGACTCTGCACCCCCTTCTTGACCCGTCGAGCCACAGAGTCAGCAGGAGGAGTGGGCAGGCAGGAGGCTAGGCTGGGTGGACGTGCATCCAGACATTTCTGGTAGCGAAGCTATAAAAAGAAGAACACGCAGAGCATAAATGATGTATTACAGTTACTAGACTAAACACCGGAGCGTCCTTGTAAACAACTGTGAATGACATTTGTGCTGGCTTAGCTGGGACGGAATAAAGTGAAGTCCTGACAAAACACCTTCCAAAAAATCATCTCTCCATCTCATCTCTTTATCCCATGTATCTGTTTACAACTCACCATGCAGGCAGCCTGGACAGCCTCACTCAGACTGGCAGCGTTTGGTTCGCACCAAAACATGTGACAAGTGAAATCTTGGGGACCCTCCGCCATGATGAAGGCGAAGGTGTGGACGTCTTTCCCCACACCCATGAAAGACAGGAAACGCACCCTGCACTCTGACAGCACCTCCTCATTCTGGAAATGGACATAAATGTCACAGTAAAAGAACTTACTAAGTGTAATTTACATTTTTTTCTGTTATATTTTTCTTTTTAGATTTGCCAATAATCCAGTGTTCTCTCCACAACCTTTAACAGTAGTCTATGTAACAAAACATGTACAAAAATGATTTGGTGGTTCATTACATATTTAAAAAATAATTCTTCTGTTTTAAGGCAACATTTGAGTAAAAGCACTGATTGAGTGAAAGTGATGAATACATAAATTACACTGAAACATATTGCATAAAGCTCTGTTAAGGCTCATCATGATGAAATTTTAGCCCGTGATTTAAAAAGCACGTTCCCTGAGACCATCTCATGCTGACTCTGTTTTCTGTTACCTGTTTTGAAAGTATTGTGAGGGTGGCTGGTGCAACATTCACAGAGACAGGAGTCCAGTCATTTTTATCTTTGCCATTCATTGCTGTCTCTAGCACTTCATTAACTACATCCATACCTGAGAAAGGAAGAAAATACGCACACACACAGCCCATGATACAATGCATTAACTTTTACCATGAACCATTACATATTTAAAGGTGTTTGACTTACCAACCGGCTTAGCCACAGGCTGACAACCAAGGTAATAAACATGGAAGCGTTGGAAGAGTTCATTTTTTGGTGCAGGAAACTCTGTTAAAAAAGGAAGAAGCATTACGTAACCTGTTTCCACACTTATTACTTATTATAATGATTTTCAAAATGTGTAAGCTTTACCTTCAACAGGGATGACCATAGGTTTATCAGGGTCAGAGTTGAGTCTGCTCATCCCTGGCTTGGTTGCCTTTCTCTCCATCATTATCTAAAAATTAAATTAAGAGACGAAGATATGTGAAGTTCAAGTAAGAACTAAACGCCTGATAATGAACAAAGACACTGTGTTGAATTCATAATGAAAGAAAATTCAGAATTAATTAAATCCAGTTGTGGCTGACCTTTGAACACATCTCATGTAAGCTGGTGGCGATGTTCTTGGCAGGTGAGTCACAGCGGAAAACATGACACTTCAGAACTTGGGTCAGGTTGTCTCGAGCCACATAAGCAAAATCCCTGCAGGTGAAGTCAGATAGAAAAGGTCACATTCACATACTGAATCATTAATACAGCATATATGTGTGAGTTTACAGTTTCAACATATACGTGCTTATGTGCACATAAAACATATACACACTCACTACTGCAAGTAGCAACCACGGAAGACAATTGTTTAAAAAAATGTTAGAAGGTAGAAGTAATTGAAGTATACCTTTCCCTGTTCATGATGGGAAATGCAGCATGAAAGAAAAAACAGTAGTGTTAGAACACAGTGATGCAGGTAAGAGTCAAAAACAGGGCAAAGCAGAGGTGGGATTTTTGTGTGTAATGCACATAGTGATCCAGCAGAGGGCAGCAACGTGTCACAAAAAGGGTACACACAGTGTGCAGTGTCCTTTACAGGAATGCCAAGACTCTGAGTCATAACTACAGGAGGATATACATTTTTTAAATGGGAACCAACCATTAATGCAGACTTAACAGATTAATGGCAGAACATTCAAAACAGTTAGAAAGTCTGTCTGTCCTCACACAGGTCTAGAGGGATATCTAACAAAAATTCACTGAAGGTAAAATTAATTTCCACTCCAGGTGAAAATGTGTTTATCTAAGTTAAGTGAGCTCACTAGAAACACCTTACTGAGCACCTTTACACATATAGTGTGAAATACCACAAATTAAATTCAACTGACCAATGATGATGTTTTTGAAGCAAGTTTTGTTTAAAGCAATTTTAAGAAGTTAGGTTATCAACTGCAGAGATCTTCCAATTTTCATTTTTGCCTTACATTGTGGTTACTGACCTGCCGTTGTCTCTGCCCACACCCCAAACACGGATGCTGCCAATGGGCTGAGCATGAAGCAGAGTCTGGCCAAGAGGGTCGATCAAGTTCATAGTGTCATTCTCCAGGACCATCAGCATGTCCTTACCCTGTCATGACACACATAATTACTAGGGTTGAACAATATGCAAAAAAGAAAAAAGTGATTATTTTGGCAGATATTGCAATATTTTGGTTGGAATGGTAATGCATTTCATTTTCACTGAAAAAAAAAAAAATTGGCATCTTTGTAGCACCACAATGCTTATTTTGTGTTTGTTGTGACACATTTGACCTTTATCAAAAAAACCAAAGCTCCTGTGATTTAGATATTGCACTTGCAATTTTGATAAGATTTCGATTAGTTGTGCAGCCCTGATACTGACTATGAGCAGCCTAGCTACTCTGGGCTGGGCTACTATGAAATTTATATATCCATGCATGTATTAGTTCCCTTTTTTAACTTTTACTATTTGAGGTATTTTGCTTCAATTCCAATATGAATTTTCCAATATGAACTTTTCTTTATAATCTAAAAACACCTGAAAATGTATTGGCCTAAGTAACCAGATAACCTTCAACCAAAATAATTGATGGTTGGCAATAACCACCAAATACAACACTAAATGAGATCGGAGTGTTTTTGGTGTAGACAGTGTACTATTATAAAATTATGAGCGTGAATTCTAACAAGTGAAGTGCATTTTTAAATGTATCTTGATTAAAGCAGATTGTGCGGGTACTGTCAGTAAAGCGTCTGTGTGACTCAGTAAAATCCCCTCACCTCTCCCCAGATACCAACAGTGTCGTGGAGGTTGTGTTTGTGATAGGAGAGCTGCCTGATGCAGTTGTTGACAGCAACACTACTCTTGCCAGGTGCCATGTCCTCCTCCGACATCTCTACCCAGCCCAGGGAACGCACCGCAAAGCACTGAAAGTACAAATACACAACACATTAGTACAAAACAAGACTTCACAAGGCAGGTAAAGAACAACAGAACAGCAGAGGATATAGTCAATAGAACAGACTATATCAGTCTGATCCTTTATCAGTCTGATCCTTAATCAGACTGATATAGTGTGTTGGCTCCACTATATGTTAACAATGCTAAATTCACCTCTTTTACTCTCATTTAGTCTTGTAAGTTAAGCGATTACTTGCTTAGCTAAAAAAGATGCAAAAACGAGAGGCAAAAATAAAATCACTTGGCTTTACTGCTTCATCTCCCAAGAGAGTATAAAAATACCAACTGCAATTACAGCACACGCATCCATATGTCCAAGTGAGAGAACGTATTTATTCCATAACACACAAAAGCAACCAAATAGCGTTTTTCAAGCAGAACAAGCTAATTAGTTAAATAACTTTTTATTAATTCCTGTCATGAAATTCCCCAATTTGAGCATTCCTGAACTTTCTGGGGCAGTATAGAGCCACAGTGCAGCCCTCTGAAGACTAACTCCAGATCTGAGGCCAGTCTTGCACTCAAGATTTTTAGCAGCAGTATTCCTTAAACTAGGTCTGGTTCTCAGACCCCTTTTACCTTCGACATGTTTAGGAAATCCAGCAGTAAACACTGATTTACCTTAGTTTCTATATCTGTGCAGAGTGGAGCAAGCTTCTCTTCTTCCTCAGACTGGGAGCAATTGTAGCTGTAATATCAGGGGAAAAAATAGTGCAACAGAAATACAATGAGAATATCACAATATGCTAAATACCAACTACTAATTAATTAAAAAAACAGCACATACTTTAGGTTGATGGATGCATAGCGTAGAGTTGCTCCTTCAAACTCCTTCAGACTTTGATCAGATGCAACCTCTCCCTCCTCCTGATGCCACACATAAGAAGAAAAACCGGTTACAAAGACAATTTTGCTCAGTTTATTCCAGCTCGAACATCCAAAGCTATCAGTCTTGACAAAGACTAAAAACTAAAACTATTCTTGTTGACCATAAAAAATGGAAATACTTTTCATACCAATACAGAATATATTTATTCAAAAGCAAATACACTTTTTCAAGACTTGCCTTCCACAGTTCCCCTTCACCTGTTCCTTCATCTGTGCTGGAAAGGTGAGCCCAAGAATCCTGGAAAATGTAACAAAATCTATTATTACCCTGAGTTTCAAATGTCAGTGTCTTTATCTTGGTAAAAAGGGCCTTAGACCTCACCTCATGCTCCTCACAGGGTGTGGTCTCCAGGGACATGGTGGAGGACATCATGGAGTCACCAACTTTACCCAGGGGTGAAGGAGGCTCCCACTGGGTTGTGCCTGTAGGGATGTGCCAGTAGTATGTGCCTGATGTATCTCGCACTCTCATCCATCCTGAAGGCAAGTCTGTGTCCGTCTCAAAAGCACTGGAGTCCCAAAAGGACTCTGGAAAAACAGAGAGCAAAGGAAAAACACAGGAAAGGGAAAGTGTTTAATGTCTGGTTGAAAAAGAAGAAAAAAAACACTCTTGACAATTTAGGAAGAGACAAGAACAAACAAACAAACATTCTGTCAAATGTCTATGCTGACAGCATTGAAATAGTTGTATGGTGTCTGACTGTCAGATAAATTGGAAAGTAAACTTGGGGATAACAATTCACAATTGCCAGCAAAGAGTCTACCTTCTTTATAAAATCAACTGCGATAACCACAGTCATCTTCTTTAATTTACCTCTGCTCTCTCTCTGTTTTGATTCCCTTTTATCAGCTTTCCAAAGAGAAAGAGACATGGTTTTGACAACACCGATGAAGCTTAACTTCGTAGCTTTCTCTTGTTCAAGCAACAGGTGATAAAGCATCTAATGTTACGTTTGTAAAATTGTTTCACCTCATTGTTGATGGCAGGGCTGGACGATATGTTGTAAGTATGATATAAGTAATAACGCAATATTTTTTAGGCTATATTGCGATATACGATATATAGCTTGATATTTTGAAATCTCCATCTTCATCCATGTGTGATTTAACCTATTGATGCATTAAGAGACACACTCTGCCTCACTGCTGTGTTGTGTGATCTAGAGATCCGGCGTCTCGCCTATTTTTCACTTGTGACAAGTGGTTACAAGCAAAAAATAAACAGGGTAGATATCTGTTGATAGTCATGACATGATACCAGCAACATTATATATAAATGACACCTTTCACTATAGTTTCAATCTCTGGACTTCATATGAACATGACATGGACATGAAAGAAATATACAACCTATATTTTTAACCAATGACCAGCAGAGACATAGAGACAGAAGAGGCAACATGGACTATATGGTCATTGCAGAAACCCAGTGTTGGTTAGAATTATATTATGTCAATAATTAAACAGATGTGATGCACATATAAGGCAGGCATTGTGTTCTGATGTTGTTTCCTTTCTGAACAAATTCCTCTGCCTCCATCTTCAGCTAACATATCTAAACATGTATAAACTTGCTTTGGTGCTTCACTTTTTTCACTCTCTCCAGTTTCCTTCGCTCCAGATACAAACACACACACACCTCCTAACCTACGTTGCGCATTCGTAGAGTTTTTTGGATGGGTGGGGGAGTGTGTCTGTGAGAGAGAGACAGCCCCAGAAGAGAGGGAGAGGAGCGAAACACCAAAGCAATCTTCATGTAACAACAATTATGTGACAATTTATACCCAATGTTTGCAATATTGTCATTTACTACATCCCATGTGGAACAAGCTGTGATGCATCGAGTATATTCAATATATTACCCACCCATAGTTGATGGTATGAAATGAACATTAACAGAACACAGGATTAAAACTGATAAGATTAAATTAGTAACACACACTATACTTTGCTATATACATACTATATGCACAAAAACCAGAGCGCATATATATAACACACTATAATGTAATTAGGAGCAGATATATGGATATTCAAAGTTTCTTAGTAATGTACAGTATTTGTCACTAAATATAAGGCATATTTGACATTACTAAGACTCTGTTTGACTGTGTCTGTGTCTGTGTATCACCACTGAAAGCAGTGGCCTTGGAAACATACTGCTGTACTGTAAACTACCAGAGAGGCAGTTTTGAGTACTTTGGCTGGTGTTCACCAGCCATGACAGTGGGGCAGGATATTGTTCTCACCTTATGAGTCTGTGTATGTGTCTGTCATCATAGCAACATGTGGTCCAGGAGACAACTACCATAGCAAGAAATACCACAGAGGTGCTTTTAAGTACTTTGTTGGGTGTTTATATTTCTATGGACAAATTTTGTCACCACGATAGCGTCACAACTGTGCAAGATACTCATGAAACAGGCTGAGTTCAAAGATGGGTGTGGTCCAACCCATGAGTTCTGTCACGTAATAATGTAGTAATAACTACTCAGTAGTCATCTAACAATGTGGTACTGACTAATGAGCACTCATGGGTGGGGACATTAAAATGTTGGTGTCATGGCTAGTGTGAACCCATCATAAGATGGTCTCTACCTAACAATCTGTTTATACACCAGCATCCACAAACAAGTGCTTCACAGGTTATCGTTGTTCAAAAATCCATTAATAGTAAACACTAATAAACATTTATATATGCTTACAACTACATTACAGTGTATTATAAACTATTTGTTAGGTATTTATGTTCTGCTTATAAATGCTAAATAGGTGGACTTAAAAGTTAAGCGTTGCCCTTAAATTCAATCATGCAATTCATTTCCTTTTTTTTTTTTACCCTGTCTTCCCCTTCTGCAAGGCATGTTGTTCAGAGCTGCATTTTTTCTGGATGTTGTTGTGTGTACAAGCTGTGCCATCCAACTGCTCTTATAGTCATGTGTAATGTTGTATTATACCATAAATGTGAGGCCTTAACATCAACTACATGTACTGTTTACCTTTGTTGCCATTTGGAGAGCTGTCAGCTGTGTTATCCTGTGACAGTGCAGGCCAGCTGGACTCTTCATCACTTGGTGTCCCGTTCATGTTGGAGAAGAGCAGGCAGGCATTTCTCCCCACAACACTGCCCTCTCTCTGAGACTCCACATTAGTCTGTTCTTCTGACATGTTCTCTCCTCTGGTATCACCTGATGTCTCCTCATCCTCCTCTGATGTATTTTCCTTCTCTTTGTAGTCCTCTTCTCTCTCTTTATCTTTCTCTTCTGTGGACTCCAGAGTGTCGATGAGTAGCGGCTCATTAAGGATGTTCTTGGACTCCTCCTGACTGAGACCAGGGGTCATTGCTACTTTGGGAGACTTTGTCTGTTCCTCGTTTCCCTGTTGTTCTTCCTGAGTGGTGTTCTGATGAGGGAAGTCTTCCTTGTTCCCATTCTGGCTGATATTGCAGTTGTGGTCCTGGTCCTGCTGGTTCTCGGCTACTTTCCGCAGCTGGTTCCGGCCTTCTTTGACCCATTTGGCATTGTTGCCTGTGGACTCCTGGTCGCACCAGTGGCTGCTGTCATTCAGCTTGTTCTTTAGCTCTTCATCTTGCTTTTGTTTATTCACAACGTATGGCATATCTTCATCATCATGGCCACCCATGGTAACTTTCCATGTAACTGTTCTGATAAAGGGAGAGGTTGAAATTTATTAGCATTAGCATTAGCGTTAGCAGGCTAGCTAGCAGGCTAGCGATTAATAATAGGAATTCAGTCGAGAGTTTATCACCTAAGTTCGTTGAATTGTACTGTGGTTACAGCTTATGAATATATTCGGATGCGTTAACTTTATGAAAATCACTAAGAAATACCAAAATGCGTAGATAAATTGGCCGTAACATTAAAGCAGCCAGCAACATTTCAACCTGGAGACTGAAGTCGGATTAGTATTCGTCTATTCCGGGTTGCCCTTTGCTGCGTTCACTTTCACTGTTGGATTTTTCCATCGAAAATGAAACGCACTTCAGCAGCTTTACCTTCCATTTGCCAACACGACCTTTTTCTGTGTAGATATTGAGCTAAATATAGAGCCAGTCATGAGCTCGGTGTTTGAGTAAAGATTCAGTCGGCTGGTTGCTATCTAAAATCCAGCTCTACAGGCAGGCTATGTTCTTAAACACAGTGATAACCATCAGATGCCATCGCCGCAGCTGGAAATAACGGGCACCGTCCGCCATCATCACCGCCGTCATCTTGGCTAGGCTAACGCTAGCTCCAAACAGGGCAATTAAAAGCGAGCGCAAGATTGTAACTCATCGAGCTTATGATAAATATATTGACTTACCAGCTCCACCAAACCTCCTGTTGTCGAAATATGCGGAACTTTGCGGGCTAACTACATATTTCCACAAATCGTGAGGGCTCTCTCCGTCTGTAGGTGGTGTTTTCTGTCAGTGGGCTCGGCTGGTGATGGAGGGCAAACCTGCGTCACGGACCAACGTCACGGCCGGAGCCCAGTGCTGCCCCTCAGGCAAGGCGCAGGAGAAGCACTTACTGGGATATAATCCACTTTTATTCCTCTTTTATACTCTTTTAAGATATATTGATCTGGTGCTGCATTTTGTCAGTTTCTCAGGACTAAAATCATCAATCATAACTTCCGTGCAATGGCTGGGAGGGAGGGCGGGGGGGTGAGTAATAAGGTTAAATTTACTCAAGTAGTCTATCAGGGTAACTGCAGGCCAAAGAAGGCCTTTAAATTTATCAAAAACTCCTAAATTTCCTCAACAAAAGTCTTAAATATTTCCTCTACTGTATCCAGTTCACGTAGTTATAAAATGTTATTGATTTCAGCAAAAAAAAAAAACAGACTGGGAAATCCTTATGTAACCTTATGCAAAATTCATATAAGGGGACCTTGGACCTTGTATTGTACTGTATTGTGTCTACCTGCCCAGTGTCTATAGGTAGATGGACATTTTTTCTTTTTTTTTTCTTTTTTCTTTATTTAATTAGCTAAATGCAGTACAACCCATTTCTTCTCTCTTTGCATGAGAGTCATGTTTTTGTTCATGGTTTGATAAATAAATGTAATGAATTAAACTAAATCAGTTATTTTTTAATCAGTTCATCTATCCATCATGTCCTTTTCTCCAGCTTATCCACTTCCAGGTCTCTTTTAATTGAATAACTGATAATATTAGGAATTGCTGCTGGGAGGTGCTGATAAAAATGTGATATAAATGTCAATAAATTCATGCACTTTCTACATTAATGTCCTTCATACTTTGCCTGGTAGGCCTATGACAGAGACAATAAATTACATTCTACGTGGTATTAAAAAGTCTTAAATTTAACTTGGTGTGTACAGAAACCCTTGTACTGCATTTAAGCACAACTTCAAAGTACTTGAACTGAAGTATTTCCATTCTGTGTTACCTTGTACTTCTACTTCTCTACGTTTATCCGACAGCTGTAGATAGTTACAGGTGACATTTTACTGCATTATGAGTACATTTACTTCAGTACTTGAACTACATTTTGCTGATGATACTCTCTGGTCTGTTACCTGGAAAAGCCCTGTCTGTGGTTTGTAATTTTCCATGGCTCTGGCTTCACCAAACTCCTCCCAAACCCACCAAAAGCTACAGGCCAAAGAAAGTCACTTAAGGTTTTATTTATGACTGTAAATTGTAGGTGTGAATGAACATGGCCTCATCTTATTATTGAAAAAGTAGTATCTGTTGCTCCGTCCCTCCCTCAAACTGGTCACATATTTCCCTGCTAAGCATAAAAATGACAAGTTTTACCTCCTAATAGAAATAATTGAACTTGTGAAATAGTGTGGCTCTTTTGGCTTTTTTTTTTTTTTTAAAGAGGGCTATAGTTCAACCTGAGTCTACTCTTTGCTTCATATGCAAATACATTTGCTTATCAAGCAAATCTTAACCTCAAGCTTGTTCAGAAGCTGACAAAGCAAATGACAAAGACCTGGGAATGTTCTGTTTTTCTTTAAGTGAGCTAACTTTGTCTCAAAAGCTTGGAAACGCAGGTATCCCCAGGGAATCATACAGTTTGCAGATGACACTGTGGTGATAGATGGTTGAAAAGGGAGGAGATCCAGCAGCTGATGAAGTAGTGTGCTAAGAAACATCTAGCTCACAATGTCAAGAGCACCGTAGAGATGATTGTGTAATTTTAAGAAAGCTAAGCTGCAGACACAGCCCCATCTTCACTAGTGAAGCAGGTTATACAGAGAGAATCCTGCCTCATGATGATGATGTATATAAATAACAACTATCCATCCATTCATTATCTATACCACTTGTCCGTACAGAGTCCTGGGGGTTGGTGCCAGGATGCCAGTCCATTTGAACCCAGACCCGTCCTGCTGTGAGGTGACAGTGCTAATCACTGCACCACCATGCCACCTAAATAGCAACTAAAGAAACTGTAATATTCCAAACTTAAATTTGTGAAACTTCTAAATTACATGATGCAGGTAAATAACTCATTTGTAAACAGGTAAGTAACAAATACGTATTTTTAATCAGCAGTTTTCTTTTTCTTAAATGTTTTTACTTGATTTGAGTGAAGTTTAGTCTTTCATTACACAGTACAAAATGTCATAGGCTCTTGAGAGACACAGCATCAGTGACTGACTGGTAACGAAGTGACCAATAGCTAAGGAAAGGAAAGTACACTGAGATTTGTTTTGAAAAGTTTTTCCAGTTAAAGACTCCACTTTTTTACACCCCTACATGGTATAGAGAGTGCTTTTAAATCAAGTGCAAAACAAACGTAAGGCTTTTCACTGAGGACCTGATGCAGGAGCAGAGGAAAAGCAGAAGTGCAATTTCCCCAAGCAAAATCCAAAATGGTGAAGAAAGTAGTCAGATACTTTACTAATACCACACTGTAAAATACAAGTTAAGGAACTGCATTTAAAATGTTGCTTAAGTATGGTATTCATTTCTTTCAGATTTATATAGAAGAGTAATTCAAACTTACTCACTTAAAAACACAGAAAAAATAGAATATTAAACACACACATATTTGTGTATGAAATATTCAGTCAAAATATAAAACTAAATCAATTATGGCTAAAATTTAGAGAAAGAAATGTTAAGATTTGAAGAGCAAACAAAACACTGATTGTGGTTTAAATGAAATGCCCTTTGCTTTAGAGGTAATGAAGAAAAACTAATATATTTATATCTTAATGATAGAAGTTACTGAACATTTCACTCAACATTGAACTTTCTCTGCCTTTCAATAATTAAAGTAGACTGATGGAAAATATGCATATCTTGGTATTTTTTCATCAGATTACTTTACTTACTTTGCTCCCTTTGGGACATTAAGGTTGCAATGAGCTTCCTCAGTAATACAGTAATTATTCTATAATTTCCATTATTGTATACTGCCATTAGTCAGTGATTACAGGATCACCAAACTCAGCAAACAATTACCTTTTATATTCAACACTACAAAAAGATCACAAATGCACTATTCAACAATGAGCCAAATATCAGCAGTTAAATATCTCTGGCCTGATGTTGATGCACCTTTTTTAATTTTCATGTTTAACATGTCATAGAAAGACACATTTCCCAGAGTACCCACTAATGTCCAACTCCTACTATAAATCCACACATTCACATTTACCATATTTTTCCTTTTTAATATACTTATATATAAATACATACATTTGTATAAGTCATTCTTGATTTTGGCTTCAACCTGTGATTCAGCACAAACAAGCAAGCGGGTGGAGGCACAGAAAAGGCGTAGGTAGAAGAAACAACCCATGACATTGATATAAAGCAAGAAGTAACCTCGAGGCCCAAAATAATAAAAACGTGCGAAAACAACGGAACAGTTTGCAGGATGTTAATCCCACCCCTTAATGACCCAGTCACCTCATGTTGGCAGCAGCTTCTGATGCAGCAATAAAATTGGGAGGGAAGGCGGACTCCATGCTCGACAACAAAACAACAAAATACAACTGTACCTCAGAAATCCATGGATTAATTACAGTCTGGGTTGTATCATTCCTGATACTATAAGGAGTGAAAATAAAAACACTTGAGTGAAGCGCAAACACTTTCAGACATCTTGAAACAGAGGCTGACTATACGTTGTTCAATAGTACAGCGAGCAGAATTTAAATCATGATAAAACTGTTAGGTTAAAATTTTGAAGGGAAAACAATGAAAATGAACTAGATTACACTATTATGTTTGAGTAGTGTAGTTAATTATGTTACGTTATTACAATTAACAAGAGAAAATCAGCAGTCTTGTGATGCATCTTAAAAGAAATCTTCCCATAATTGCAATAACCAACACCAACATTTTTGCTTCACTGAAGAAAAAAAAGGTTTGTATGGCCAGTTTCGTACAGGATGCAGTCAGGGACCAATGCTCAAGACAGGCCAAGCTCTGCACGTCACTTCACAGCCAAGCTGAATGGCACAGCCCTGCCGCTGTACGCACTCTCACGGACACCACTCATTCACATACATTTTCTCATTAATCTCAGGTTTAAATGCTTAGTTTCAGACATGTGTCATGCTTGCCCAGTTACATACAGTTTGTTGCTGAAAACAAACATAAACCCTTTCCCACAAGACAAGCTTTGGGTTAATGTGTTTTTTCTTTTATTATAAGGGAGCAGTTACCTTATAGGGTGACTTTTTAAAACTCCAGATTGAAATAAGGCCTTAGATCCACATGAAGCAATGCTGCAGACTGTCATGCTGACCTCCACAGGTTATTCAGTCACTTACAGAAGATTGTACTCAGTCCACATGATTACACTTTAGAAGATGAACAGTCAATATTAAGTTCCTGCGCAGACAGTATCAGCGGATCAGTGACAAAGACGAGGACACTAATAAAAACTTGATATCACACTGAAAAAAGAAAACAAAAACGATATAAAAGAAGTGACTGCTGCTGGATTAATCTCAGAAGCAGAAGCTACAGTGGCATTGAATGCAGCGGTAGAGTGAAGAGTTTAAGGCAATACTGGTAAGCACCACACCACCATATCAGAGAGATATCTGGGGGAAGATATCCAGTAATTCATCGGTTCAGTACAGGTGGGCAGAAGAGGTTTTTCATTTGTCCTGCATTTTTTCAAGAATTGGCACAATCATGTCAAATTTAGGCCTCTTAGCTGGGTCTTCGTTCATGCATATCTTCATGAGCTTGCAAATGTGGGGCGAGATGCCAGGAGGGATAGTGGGCCTCAAACCCTCCAAGGCAACCTGAAGGCCAAAACAGACAGACATTGGATACTGTCAAATCTCTAGACAGATACTCCTGAATCAATTAAACATCTTACTACGTCTGCAAGTTTTTGCTGTTGCGCCATAGTACTACCAACCTTCATGCCTATTTCCATGTTAGACAGGTCAGCAAAAGGAACCTCTCTGGTCACCAGCTCCCACAGCAGGATAGCAAAGCTCCACATGTCGGCTGACCTACGGTTGATATCCTCTGGCTTCTTCTGCAGGGCTGAGCAGCACAAAGAGCAACGAGTGAAGGTTACATGGAGCAAACACACTGAAATAAACAACAGACACTGCCTCCCTCCCTCCTGAGCAAAAAGCACTTCTATACAAGCACAGCAAAGTATTTAGACAACACCTACAGGAGTGCACATTGGATGTAGAAGATATAAACTTTTAGGCTGAAGTGCAAAAGTTCTACATGAAAGGGCTGTAATATTGAAATAGATTGAACTCTAGCTGGAACTAGACTTTTTTCTACATAGGTTACACAGACAGCATTCAATTAAGTCATTTTATGTAAAGTCAAATACTGACCATAACTTAACATTAACAAGGTTTATATCAAAATAATCACATAAAAATCAAATATTTCTACTATTCTCTCAAAATGTAATTTACTTTGACAACATACATCAACACACTAAAATGCAGATGTGCTGTGTACACAGTGATTAAAATTTGACAAAAACAAAAAACATAAAACAAGCTCTTTAAAATAACATTGCTGCATAAGTTTGATGTTCTCAGCTATGTTAATTTAGATTAAAAAAAAAAAAAAAAAAAAAACAGAAATCACGATTTAAGATATTTAAAAAAATCCCAAAGTACCCTGAAAATGTTTAAGTCTCCACTTCCTTTACTCTCAAAACACTTATTTCAAATTCTTCCCAGAGGTGATGCATTAAACAGGAAGTAATTATTCATACATAAGTCATGATGGACATGATGGATAGCTTCTTCTGTTAGAATATACATTTTTTTCAGGGATTATAGTTCACTACATGTATTAGTTGAATGTGAAAGTCAATAACTCAGTTAGATTGTTAGACTCATTGATCTTTCCATCTGTTATTTAAAGGGTGTAAATGTTTAAAGACCTCCTTGCTAAAGATGAGGCCTCTTAAGATTCTTCACCTTAGCTAAATCTGTACATATGTACCTTATCAACAGTGACGCTGTCTGTGCTCTCAATTTCATGGCTCACTAACCACTATAACTACACTGTATGGCGATTGTTTCTATGGTAACCGATGGCTACCTCTCTCCTGCATCCCATGCAGCCGCGGCCATCATGCTCCATGCTCTGTAAAATTAAAACCTCAGTGCTGCAAAGGTTCCCTGGTTATTTTCTTATTTTATAACCAGTTTATGTTTCCATCTTGCTTGAATTTCACTGTATCTCAAGGGGAAATCAGCTGTAGATTACATTTGGCTCAGAGACAGTCTCGAGTTCCCTGCGTCTATTTTTCACACTCAAGCTTGTGTGGCTTCAGCTGTCACTTTGGATCTGTGCTGTATGAGTGATGCCTACCCTCAGGGGCTACCCATGCAGGAGAGTACATCCTGCCAGGACACTGGAAGGAGAACTTGACATCTGCCATGCTGATCCTGGCTGTCATGTCTTCATCTATCTGTAGAAACGAGGAACACAGAGTAAGATGTCACTGCAACAGTCATCTCTTTCTACTTGTCCGGTTTTCTGGATTACAACACAGTTTCTTTTAGTAGGTCATTTATGTACAACAATTGGGTAAATTCTGACCGAGAAAGTGAGGTTGACATCACAACTTCTTACCATAACACTCCTGCTGTTGAGATAGTGCCGAGGGATCATGGGTTCAAGTGTGTGTAAGAAAGCCATTCCACAAGCAATGTCCAGCGCAAACTTCACTGCCTGTGTCTGGTCCACCACAAAGTCTGACAGCAGGATGAGGAATAAATAATAATACGTTTCAGCCATTTGGATTTTCAACACATCACAGGTTGACAGTCAAATTCCTGCTGTACACAAAGTGATGGCAACATAATGACAAATGCTTAAGTGCAATAAATCACAAATTCCTGCAAACCACCAAAACCGGTGACAAGTACGGACTTTGTGACTGGAGTAGAAGTACTCACTGGTGCCTTCATGCAGCACGTTGTAGAGGGAGCCATAAGGCATCCAGTGTGTGATGATGATGGGGTGAGGGGCGGGAGGAGACTGACATGCTCCCAACATGGGTAGGACATTCGGGTGGGAAAATATCCTGGGATGGAGCCCAAGGGGGGAGGGGGGGGCAACGGGAGAGAGACAGACGGACAAAAAGAGGCAAAACCACAGAGGATTTGACATAAACAGACGTGTGGGATGCAACACCCACCAAAATTAAAAAAAAAAAAATACACAAAGTTTGGTTCAGCACAATGCAAACAGACAAATGAGTGACAATAACAGCAAAGAGTGGACGTTGTAATAAGGACAGGATTAAATAATAACCTGAGTTTGGGATACTCCTCGTTGAAGTCTCTGCTTTTCCTTGTGGTCCAGTCACGAACTTTTAGCACCTTAACAACAATTTCATTTCCTTGCCAGCGCCCTTGCCACAGCTACAGTCAACAAATAAATATAGAAAAAGTGGAATGACTGACATGTTGCTGGTCATTAGCAGCTCTGTATGAACAGTGAAGACAAGAATACAAAGTACCTCTCCTGACTGGTTCTCATTTATTTTAGCAAGGAGAGAAAGCTGTTTGTAGTCGACGCCTGCATGTTTGTTCAAAGTGCCATTGCCTAAAAACACAAGATGGAGACAAACCAAGTGACAGTTTGAAGCTTGGACAAAGCCCCTTACTCATGTGAAATTTAGCACAGAACCACACAGATGGAAAAGCTGTGGGACTCACGGGGTCGAGTTCTGGTGGTGCCTTTCCAGAAGGAGTCCTTGAAGGGAATTTTAGTCAAGCTCTGTCCCAATTTCTCAGCCTTTTCTGGGTGACAGAGAAATGAGAAAATCAACACAGAGCAACAAAACAGATATGACTGTTACTGAGATGCATTTAAAACTGGTGGAATTTAGTTGGGATACCTCTGAGGAGTTCACGCAGGTGTGGTTTGCCTTTGTCCAGGGGAGTTTCCCCATATTTGTTACAGATGCTCACCAGAGCCCCATTAGTCACGAGGTCCTGGGAAAGAGTCAAGAGTGGTCTCAGTGACATGTCCTATTGATTATCATGATGGGAACTGACACATGGACAGATGGGCCTCTTCCAACAGCAGGGGGTGCACTAACCTCAGCCACTTGGTCTTGGCCCCAGAAGCAGGCGTAATGCAGTGGTGTGTTCCCGTGTTCATTGGCTGCATTTGTGTCCGCTTTGCACTGGATCAGCTAAAAGAAAGAGAAACAAAGGATTATATGCAAAACAAAGCTGGTCAGATCTTGTTTGGGCTGTATACAGGGATGACTGTTAATGCTGCCAAGAAAAATCATGGGAGTGTGTCTTGCCTGTAGACACATACCAGAGGTATTGAGACATGACTAATATTAAACTCAATAACTGCCTGGCAGCTATTCTAAATCAGACACCCTGCAGCAGAAGCCTCACATTATGGCAAAAGTACTGTGCACAACACTGACATGCAGATTATCTTTGTATTTCTTTCATGGACTGACATTAATACCTTTCAAAAAATACAGTTATAAACCAGTCGCTTTGTGTTGTGTCTCTATTTTACCAGCTAGAGGTGCTTTACAAAACCCACATTACATTTACAACTACATGGATTTCCAGACACCAAACTGCATGTTGCAACTCTAAAAGTAAACCAGTGGGTTAGAAACCTTTAAACAGTATATATAGCCATGAGATGTGTCTTAAAAAACAACAGTGGAGTGCTGCAGGTTAGCCCTTTTTATGCTGCATTGGAGCTTGTGCAGACACAGACTATCAGGGAATGGTAGTCTGAACAAGCTCTATGTACCGAGTGTGCACAAACTATGCCTTTAAACATTCAATCATTTGATCTCACTTTGGTGAAGCAAATTGGCCAAAAATGTTCATCAGCCATAAATTCAGCCTACAGCTGATGCATTTGTCCACTTGGACAAATTGACTGGCCGAAGTGAAGGTGGAATAAACACATTTTGAGGAAAATCACTACCTTTTTCACAGCATAAAATCTTTGCTCTGTCCTCAAAAACTGTAGCAGTAAGCAGGTTTTTTAATCATAGCTGCAACTATTATAACATTAAATTTTCCCTTGACACTGACAAAACTTATGAGCCCTCCCTTTAGTTTAAAATTACTGATGGTAGGACTGCAAGAACAGACAAGACGTTTGTATCTATAATTGCTGTTCAGATGATGACATTTTAGGTTTCATAATATCCTGTGTTTATGAGTCCAACTTAAAGAGATACATCAACATTTTGGTCCCAATATATGATTTACTCAAACAAATAGTTGAAATCATATATTGCAATTCAGAAAATAGACCTTAGTTGGATCATCAGTTAGTTCTAATGACAGGGAGGTAATTTCTATTGTTACAATCACCTAAAAAGACTTTTACTGGGGAGGTACAGGAACCAGGAAGGAACCTTTTCTTGCTGCACCCCAGTGTTTACATGAATCTCACCTTTCCCACAATGTCTCGATGTCCATGGCTGGCAGCCAGGTGCAGAGGCGTGTCATCTCCACGGTTCATGACGTTAATGCGAGCTCCTCTCATGATGAGCATGTCCACCACGCTGGAGCGGCCTTCCCTGCATGCCCAGTGGAGAGGGCTGAAGCCGTGGTCATCTCTATAGTGAGAGGAGAGCATTCCCATTCATTCAGCACAGGCTACACAAAAAAATTCAATATAGCAGACTCAGAATAACTGCAGGACAAGCAGGAAATGTCTGTCCTCCCTGACCCGAGGGAAAGGAAAGTATATGAGAAACTTCAGCCCCCAAGTTATCTACATAAAGTTTTCCCTGCAAACCGCTCTGTGGTCAAAGGGGCACAGGACCAAGTGGTACAGACTGGGAGTGATTTTTGGAGCTTATGTGTTTTTGCTTTGACAAACAAAGTATCACTTTTCAAAAAAAAAAAAAAGGACAAGAAGTGTGCATTCCAGACAAAAACTGGGTGGGCAACATAAAATATACAGCTGTATGCAAACGTTTGGGCACCACTGGGCAAATGATATATTTAACTGATTATTGAGTGAAAAGAAGTAAATTCAACCTCTGCAGAAAACAGATTGTAATTGTGGCATGTGCAAAGGTTTGGGAATCCTACTAAGTCAGTACTTGGTAACTTAATAAAAGAAGTAGTTCTTTTCATCAAATGCAGCACTTTTTCCCCCCTAAATCCGTCCAAAGCACTTGTTTCCAAAATGACACTGGCTTGTCCAGACGTGCTGTGCCTTCAGATGTTGACTTTTTTGATCAGGTCGCAGGTAAGCTTTCAATCTGATGACTCTTCCGTGTAAACCTATATATTGTTATCTGTTGAATTACACCATGTAATCCTGAGAAGTGTTTCTAATATTTTGTCCACACCACTTTTCTCTGTATAACACAAAACAATTCAACAGCACTACAGCAAGTTGCTTTAGGGTATTTAATGCTGTCGTTCTCCGCTGAGTTATGAAAACACATTATGAGGAATTTCATTTGTACGTCTGTCATTTTCTCCCTCTAAAAAAGGAAGTTGATGCAACACAGACTGATAAAACAGCTAAAAGGCCCCTGGCACTCATCATTTCTCTTTGTCTCAGTGACACTGACAAAGACACATGTAGGACAGTGGCCTCGATTACATGACAGTGTAACTAATGGTGTAACTCCTCAGAGAAAAGAGATAAAGACTGAGAGATTAAGACACAGCACGATCTTAGTGAAAGACTGTCAAACAGAAAAGACAGAATGAAAACAAATAACGGTAGGCTGACTGTTTGCTGCACATGCATACACTCCAGCTGCTGCGTGTGATCATGTCATCCTTCATTTCTCTGCCCTCTCTTCCTGCCTGTGGTCACGTTTTCCTCTCATACAAAGTTTCCTCCCTCTGCAGAGTCTCTCCACTCCCTTGTCTTTTCATTCAACCCAGTCCTCTCCCTCTAAGTTACACTAAAACAGCTGGACTGTGCTGGTGATATACACAACTTTCCAATTCCATGTGTGCTTCACTGCTTGTGCCAAGACACTGGACAATTGCCCTGTCATTAAAGTTATGCTCTTATTCTGAAATTATGAGTAGGCAGACAGCATAATAATGCAATCTGAGAACTGAGGGACTATTATGAATCTGCAGGAATTTGAACCATCTGCCCCCCACTAACACCATCAATTCACTGGCTTGTATTCACACATCCTGCAGAGCTCAGCTCAAAACAGCATCGAGAGCCCCACAGAGACCCTCAGTCCCACAACACACATCTATCTGTGCATGTGGGTGACCTGCTGCAGTCACACCAGATCTGGTCCCAGTGCAATTTCCTCCCAGCCAAAAGGCCAAATCCTAAAAACTAATTAGCCTAAGCTTTTGAGAGAAAAACTCACTACAGGCTCTGTTTTCTGTGTCGAGTGCGTTTAGGAGAGGAGGTGGATTTATGATGAACCTAATGGCTGTATTCTTTAGAAGCAAGAATGCACACATGAACAGAAATATCACCCTGTTTATTTGTATGATCTTTGATTCACTATTTGCAAATGACTAGAGCTGAAATGGTAAGTTGATTCTATTCTATTTGGATAGTTGATTAACCATCAAACTCCTATCAGTGAAAAGCTTTCTCTGATACCAGCTTCCCCAAAGTAAAGATTTGCTGCTTCTCTGTTATATATAATTATTAACTGACTTCTCTTTAGAGTTTTTGTGTGTTGGGTGGACATCTGAATACATCACCTTGGACTGTGTGTAATAATGTGCCAAAACTGCTCTAACGCCAGTAAATTTGTCACAGGGAAATAAAACATATTGTTTCAGCTGTTTTGTGTTCCCATGTGCAGCAGCCTAATTTTAAACAATGTAATAAAATAATCAAACCACACAATATATGACCCATTTTACTACAAACAGGGAATAAAAAGCAAAGCTAAACTAGTCTAGCCCATTGAAAAATGACAAAATTTAGCATAATTTAATTAAAGGGCCTCACTCCTCGTAAAACAGCTAAACATGTGCTTTCGTGGTGACAATAAGTGAGGCTCAGCCCTCTGGGTTCTGTGTGTCTTTTCTATTCATTTTCAGGATGGATTTTCCCTCTAAGCTAGCTTCATCCACACAGAACCAAAGGCAACTGAATGCCAGGGTTTTCTTCAGCTCACCCCCTCCATTCTGACTGCGGTAATTTATTTCAAGCACTTCCACCTGCCAACAGAGCTCAGTTTAGCAGACGGAAAAGCCCAAGGAAGCGCCTCTGTCTGCATCCTATATGTCTCTGGCCAGACATCGCCGCCAGGTCATATAACAAGCATCAGCTGAGGGACAACAAAATCACAGAAACATCTAAGCAAATGAAAATAACATCCACAGAAGGCGAATAAACAAGTTCCCCAAGACTGTGCATGTGGGAAACAATAATGTCAGTACTTCTGGCTGATGTAACAATGTTTTTATGTTGAGAGACTAACTTCTCTAAGATTTCTTTTCTCAAGTCAAGTCAATGGAACAGCTCTACAATCTTGGAGAACATGCAGTACATGAGAAGAGCAGGATCTATGGCACAGTGGGCTTGAAATCTTCACCAATATCCATCATAACTTCAACTACTATAGCCCAGAGGGATGCACGGTGTATCTCTGCATATATTATCCTCAGGTAAATGTCACAAAAAAAATTGTTGTTATTATTGACAGCTGATCGTTAGGTCTGACGACATACAGCCTGACAACAGCTAGACTATACATAATAGCTATATAACACTGGACAATAGATGCAGACTTATTATTAATTCAGCTGATGATTAATTTTGTTTTGTTTGTTGTTGTTGTTTTGTTCGACTAGTTCTAATGTTTGAAAAGCTGGAGCCATCAAATGTTTGGCATTTGCGTCTGAAAAATAAATGATGATTCAATTATCAAAATAGCAGCCAATTAATTAACCAATCAATTAATCCACCAATTGTTGCAGCTCTAGACTGACTCCAACTTTGTTAGAGGAGTATTATTACAGTCGGTTCTTCCATCAGGCTTGTACGAATGTATGATAAAGAGTTGCAGAGTGTAATGCATGCATAGTAACTCTGCAGTGTCAGATAAGTATTGATAATATGTTTAGACTCATTCACATAAACTGCTCAGACTGCTTCTCAGCCGCAACAACATTTAAGATAAGTGCTGTCCTACCGTCAGTAACAATCATAAGTGAAAAGTAAAGTGCTCCGTTTGAATCATAATTCACACATGTACAGTGCTTTTTTTGATCAAAGACATGAATTTTAACTGCTCAAATGTGGTGATTTGCTGCTTCTCCATATGACGGTAAACTGAGAAAACTGAGACAAATCTGAAAGAAAGTGTATCTGACATTTTATAGACAAAGTGCTTACGGTATTAACAATTATTTGAGAAAATAATCGACAGATTATTTGCTAATGAAAAGTTGCAGCTCTAGACTAATCCCTTAACTGACTGTTTGAGCTCTAAATATAACTTGAATTAAAAACCAAATGGTGGTTCAAAAACACACACTATCATCTATGCTGATTTGCAAATAGAAATATAGCTAAAATAAAGTGGCAGAGTAAAACATATTCAGAGAAGACAGAGATGCTGACTATATTGTAAACACTAGGGAGAATTTTAAACTTTGCAATTAACTCTTGTAAACTTTGCGGAAATGTTGAGGGGAAATGAGTGGAGCTATCTAATACCGCTGGGAGACGAATACCAGAAACATCATTGGAGGAGGGGAAGGTGATGTGCTCTGCTACAGCTTACTGTGCATTCCTCTTGTGAAAAAAAAAATATATATCAACACACACACACACACACACACACACACACACACACACACACACTTTCTGTCCTGTCACACATAACTTTTCCTGTCCTTCACACTACAATAATCTCCTCCCCCTCCCTCTCAATTTGGTAGGTGGTAGATGGTTCCCTTAGGGCTTGTGTGTTATTCCTTGTAAGGAGATTCAGCATTCCACTACTACTCTACGTATGGGAGTTACATCAGTGTAAACACACCGTCAATGAGCAGTACAGAAACTGATATAGTGGGGATCTGATAGACTAGGATATAGTGGGTTTACTGAAATATAGAAAGGGAAGAACTAGAAGTTCTGTAGGAAATGAAAATGCAAGAATAGATGTGTTTCACCCACTGGGGGTGATATATCAAGCAGAAAAGGGAACTTGACATGTAATCGGCTAATGGACAAGTCATGTGGAGATGTATGTAGTACCCACACTGACTTATTGCAATCGTTCAGTCTCACAACGATGAGAAAATTGAGACAAATAAAAGGGAATGAGGCAAAAAAAATGACTCTAGCATCTTGCATGTGCTGATTTGATAGTTCAATTCTGCATATTACTATACTTCAACAACTATTTTTGGAAATTATAATTAAGGTCGGAATTAAAGCTTTTTTCCAAAAATACCTCAAACATGAAAAACACAACACTGACTAAATGACAACAGCTAGCTCTTGTCAGCCAAAATTTAAATCTTCCTTTAGACATCTGTGCTTCAGAAAGCATCAAAACAATGCCATGTTTTCATATCCTGTCTTGCAAGAATAGATCAGACTAAATAGTCTATTTCTGGGTGTTATCAGAGTTGTTTCTCTCTCTCCATGGTGCATTTCTCATGATTACTATGTGTGAAATTACAGGGTTGCTATGTTCAATTTTGCAACAGAGTAAACAAAAAAAGGCCTTTCTGTTTCCAGAGTGCTTTGCAAATGAATCAGTTGGTATAAAAGACAATTCAGCTAGTTGTTGATGTGCTCTGCCTTCCTTCTTACCATAAATGTACCAAAGCATAGGAAAAAAGACAAAAAGAGTTGAGGAGTTCCAAGGTACACACAGTTATCATAATTAAATGGATTAATTCATTCTGACTTTGCTTGCTTTGAAAACAAATACTGGTGGTCTAAACCCAGAAAAGTCCAAAAGACAAACTTCCAGGGTGGCCATCATAATTTGACTGGTGAGCTCTGCCAAGTTTTTCCTTTACAGAGTCAGCTGAGGATACAAAAGAATCTCAAGATGAACTGATTATCTGTAACTATCAGACAGATATTTTGTGTGCTAAACGTGCCAGATCTTACAGTAGCCCTCGGCGCTCTCTGCACCTAAATCTTGCATTAATACAAATGTCCAGCCATTTCTTTTTTTTCCATTTCTGTAGAGCCTTAATTTGCAGCAACAACTGCAAGCGAAACTAACTCTACCATCACAGCACGTTTCCTGTCCAACATCATGCTTTTGAATTATTCCGCTGGCGTTCCAGGCATAAACATGTGCCCACAAGGAAATGGGTTCAATCTCAGGCCACAATCTCACTGGGGACTGAAAAGGCGGGCTCTCAGCCTGCACGATGCAACATTTAAAGTAAGCAATGGTACTGTAGTGTAACCGATGTTGCCTCGAGATTCTGATTCACTGATTCCAGCATCACAAATTCACGTTGTGGAAGTCACGTACAATAAAGTGCAATTGTGCAAAAGTAACAAAGAAAATGGTAAGCGGTAATCTGATCACACAAAACTACTGTCTGTTCACTTTTACATGATTCTTATGTCTGTATAAATATTTTCTTTAAGAGGAGCTAATTAAACCATCAGCTACATTTTAATCAGCTCCTTAATGAGAACAAGAGCCTGCTGGACATGAGTTCATTCTTAGGGGAACTGTGTGCTAATTCTTGACTTCACCAAAGTAAAATTTTATTACATTGGATTTGCAAATTCTGGATACCATTAAAACTGACAAGAAAATACATACACAAATAAAGCTAAGCTCACCCTTGGTTGAGGTCATTCTCTGTATTGTCCAACCATAAGCGAACTGCTACTGCATTGCCTTCCCGGCACTGCGTAAAGATGTCATCCATTTTGGCTTCTTGTTCTTGTTCTTGTTCTTCTCTCAAGGTGCGCCCGTCAGAGTAGATGCAGAATGAAACTGGGACAGTTGAGAGAGGCGGCCCGAGGGGTTCAGGAGAGTCCTGGCCAGCATCAGTCCCTCATCTGGGACAGTGAGGGACACAGTCAGAGGTGCTCAACAGCAATCCAGCAATCCTGAAAAAGGGGAAACACAAACAGGAATGTCGCTCTGTTAAAAAACTTTTCTATCAGTACGAGTTCTTTTCCAGCCAGGTTTTGGTTCGTCACTCCAGCGTTAAATTCTGTTTTACAAACCCAAAAAGAAGAAAGCCAAGCAACCCAGAATGCTTGTATTGAATAACCTTATCCACCTAAGTAATACTGGGTGGATATGCTGATTACAGCATTGTGACTCACAACACTTGGCTGTGACTAGCACCCTGTGCACCATGGTAGATAAATATTTTTTGTCCAGCATCATGCTCATTTCCGTACATCCTTATTATTTAAATTAGTTAAATAAATAAGGATTAAATTAAACACTTGAGGTTTTTGACCATCAGACAAATAAAATAACCTATTTGCAGAGGATAGCCCACCCATTTTCTGACATTTTACAGACAAAATAATCAAAAATGATTGAATCAAATGATTAATCAAAAAAAAAAAAAGACTCATCAAAGAAATTAAATGATGGGGAAGTTCATGCAATGTGAACGACACCTTCACCTTTCATATTTCACACAGTCTGAACTATGATGAAATTGCAAGACATTACTGAAGTCTACGACAGGTTGTGACATGATTTTTAAAAAAAATGGCAAAAGACTAGGATTACAACCTTTTAATTACAACACCCATGAATGAAAGAATACAAGTCAATGTTTGAATGTGCCAGACTGAGACAGAAAATGTTATGTTAGATGATAGTAACACCACAGCTGCAGGCCGACTGAACATAACATTAGTCCACAGTTTAAATAAACGGGACTTTGACTTAACTTAGTTAACATAGACAGGGCAAAGATGTGGACTCACAGTAATTAGTTCCCAGCAGCCTGACTAGCTGCGCTGCTATCCGGCTAACACAGGGAAGCAGCTCATTTCACTTAGCTACTTCTCCCCTCATCTCCGGGCAGTACCACGGTGTGCTTTCATTACAGTGGACAAAATAGAAATGACTCCATTAGCTCCATATATAAACCAGCATCCCCTGGTTGACCGCATGAGCCAGACGCAGGTTTTTGCTAACAAGCTAACCCACTAACCTGACGCCGCGGACTGGCTCACTCACTGACGCGGAGTGACTGAGAATAAAGACATTATTTCGCCGTTTAAGTCAAGTCACACTGAAAAACGAAAGCCGGACCTACCAGATATGCTCGCCTGCTCCGGTGTGGTGCAGTTACGGAGCAGGAGTTATTATCAGCCTTACGTTATCGGCAGTGGACCGACTGGCGGGGGACGTCCACACCCTCTTCGCGGCCGCTCATACGTGAGAGGAAGAGGGACGCGTCCCCGCAGAGGCCGCGGGGAGAACTGCAGGAGGCCGAGTATCTACCGCCTCAGGTCATGTTTATCTATCGCCATCATTATCGTTGTCTAATAGCGCTAATGACATTTTATCAGGATAATAACCACTTATCAAAACAGTATAATAAAATAATAATATAATAATAATATCAAAAAAAGTTATTTCTCATCACTCTTTCTTTGCTCTGACTTGCAAAGAAAAACTAAATCTATTATAAAGACAGGAAAATGAATTCAACTGCAGCTTGCAAACAGGCATGCTACATATGATGGTTGTTTATGGTGGTGTCTGACTGAGAAATGTGATGTTAGTAATGGACAATCTGTTTGATCTTATATATATCAATATAAAACCCTACTAAACTGTAGCTCCATGATGCTATTATTATCTTATGCTTTTCCAATGTAAAACCTCCCTATACCACTGTGTTACAGTAGGGGGGTTTACTATGGATCTAGCTAAATATATACGTTATTGCTGAAAAAAATATCTTTTCTCCGGCTGCTGATATATATACACACATGTTAAAAGAAGTCGGATGGAGGGCAGCCCAAATAAAAACGGGACATTTTGTGCTTTAAGATTGTACTAATTTTATTGACTATTTAACAATTGCAATGACAATGCATTTTATATTATTGTATATGGCCTATAATGTGATATGATGCATATTATGTTGAATTGTAAACGATTATGTTCAAACATAAAAAAACTTCTTTATGTTTCTAGATTGAAATATGGGATTGTCTGTCAGCTGTAAAAGAAGGATTAAGGTTAACTGTATGTGGGTTTATCAAAACATGTGTGCAGTAAAAAATATAATCATGTTCATTATTGTTTTTTTTTTTGGGGGGGGGGTTAAAAATTCATTTGTTTAAGTTCTGAGTAAACTGGTAATGTTGCACTCATTCATTCATTAATTCATTAGTGATTAATTGACAATAATAATAATACAAATCATTTACTTTTGTTCCCTACAAACCCTGAATAAGAACTGGAAATTTAGGTTCATCTGTGGTTTCTGACGATGCCGCCGAAAACATCATCTCCCATAATTCTTTGGTGTGCTTACATCATCCATGTGCGCCTGTGCTTCTGTTTTGCTTCCTTCACGCACATGAGACGAACCAACGTGGCTTTTGCTTTTGACAAGAAAGTATTACAGCTATTAAATGTAGTTACATGTTTATGAAATAAAACATTTGCATGCGAACACCGACATCGACTCGACGAGCTGTTGGATACGTGACTGGTGAGTCGCTGAATGTGCAGAGTTAACGCGTTGATAGGAAAAGAGAGACACTGGCAGAGTTTTCTGATCCCCAGCTGTGATTTACAGATGTTTGTGCTCCTTACAGTCTCCGAGGAATCATGTTCAAAGAGGATGAGGACTGGAGCGACGATCAAGACGCTCAAACCCAAAGTAAAATTGTCCTAAAAACCCCCCAGAAGGCCAACAGCAGCGCAAATGTCAAGGTAACAGAAAATCTTTTTTTCCTTGGTTGTTCTGTCTTTTTTTGATTGTTTACCTGCTGCAACCAAATTGCATTGAACATGCCTATCACTGCTGTGCAGACCAAATTGGACGTCTTCAAATGTCTTGTTTTGTTCGACCAAGGGTCCAAAACCCCCAAGATATTCAATTTACAATGACATATGACGAAGAAAAGCAACACATCCTCTAATTGGAGAAGAGAGAATGTTTGGAATTATTTCACATTTTTCTGCATGAAGTTAAATAAATGATTACTTGATTATCAAAATAGTTGCTGATTATTTTTGTAGCCATCGACTTATCCATTAATTGACAGTTTCAGCTCTTACCCTGAGCTGTCTATACGAAGCGGTAAACGAGTCAGATTTGTACCAGAATAATGTTTTTTTTCAGGGCAAGTTTAAGATATGGGAAGATTTCATGTGCAGCAGTTACATAGAATAATAGAATAATAAATCAATGAATAAACCAAGAATGTATGAACATATATACACATAAAGGTCCAGACATATACACTTCTATAATCTAAATCTAAATCTTGTAAATTTGGCGCCATGGTTTGTAAAGCGTGGCTTTATGTCAATATTGGATTATCTTCTGCAGATCTTGGCACAGTTTTGCTGTATTACTCAGCCCAGCATTAGCCTACACATTGTCTAGTTAAAAGACTAATTATTCAAATTGATAATATTCCCCTGCTTGGTCCAAGGTTGTTGGTAAAAAGAGCCTGCTGCGGACCCTGCAGACACTGGGATCAGTACCAGAGTGGAAGAGCGATGAGCACCAGCGGGACAGTGACAGTGACAGCGAGACAGAAGCAGCTCCGTCACACACCAAGAAAAAGAAGAAGAGAAGGAAAAAGAGAAAACGTGCAGAGATATCAGAGGAGCAGCAAGAGAACGGAGACTTAGATCAGAGTGTCAAGAAGGAAAAACCTGTAGCAAAAAAGAGAAACAAGGACAATAAATCTGGTGAGTAATTAAGTCGGGAAAAACCTTTAATTTTATGCACAGCACATTTTACAGTGCTGATTAGAATTTAATGGATTCAGAAACTGAACAATGTCAATGTTGAATTTAAGAGTGTTTTCTTTTTTCCTAAAGGGACCCTGAAGGTAAAGACCATGCCTGCAGGTGAGACAAATGATAAAGAAATGACAAAATCTGCAAAGATGAACATAAACAAACCCAAGAGCACTGAGGGACTGACCAGACAACAGTGGAAAAACAAAATGAAGAACAAGAGGAAATGTAAAAATAAATATAGCCAGAATAAGCCTGAGGAGGAAGAGCATAAAGCAGAAACTGCAGATAAACTCAAGCCAATAGAAGAAGTAAAAACAAATTCATACAGCAACAACAACAGCGTAAAAAATTCTCAGACTGCAGCCCAGAAAAAGAAAATGGAGAAAGAGCGTAAACCACAGAAAAGGAAAAAGACTGAAGGGGACACTGACCCACCCTGTCCATCAGAAATGCAAACACTGAAAGAGGAAAAGCAGTTGACATTAAAAGACAAAAAAACGAAGGGTGGCAAAGCTGAAAAAGGCACCGAATCTTCTGCTGATGGATGTGAAGCTGAAGTGGAACTCGCAGATGATCAGCCGCAGTTACCCATGAACAGACCGAGACCTGAGCTGAGCAAAGAACAGAGTCTGAAAAGAGAGAAGCTGCGGAGAATGCTCCACAGCCAGGAAACAGACCAACACGAGAGACCTGCCGAGCAGAAGGACGAGCCGGCAGCACCAGAGGAGGAGGTGAAACAGGGCCGCTCTGCCTCCCTCAGGTCCCGCATGGAGCAGCGCTTGGAGTCGGCGCGTTTCCGCTACATCAATGAAGTTCTGTACAGCACGTCCAGCGGCGAGGCGAAGCGCATGTTCAAACAGGATCCACAGGCCTTCCGGATCTACCATAAAGGATACACCGCCCAAGTTCAGAGGTGGCCCGCCAATCCAGTGGACGCCATCATCTCTTACATTCAGCAAAAGTGAGAAATCTCCGCCATTGTCGCAATCCAGCATTTTGCATGTGATTTTACTTTTGAGATTTCTTACAGTAAGCTTCCCTGAGGGATGTGGAAATCAAACTACAGTATGTATAATTAAATAGTCTAAACTCAAAAATCCACTTGCAAGCTTTTTAGAGCTTTCAAAAGCATGGCCATGGCTTACAACAACTTGAAATCAAAGTCTAACATGAAGTTCACAGGAAGAAGACTGTAAGCTGTGGTTGAAAGCTCCAAAAAGCTCGTAAGGTTATTTTATTAAATATACAAAGGTAAAGCATCTCAAGATTTGAGTGTCTTAAATAACTGCTTGGTTTCTGAACGTGTCTTGGCAATGTTCAAGACACACGCGGCTGACAGCGATTTCACATTATAGATCAGCAATTTTGAAAAAAAATTGATCACATCCATTGATGTTTGTTGGACAACCAAAAGCACATCGAGTCACAGAATTCACAGTTAAATTCATTGTAGGATGATGGAGTCACGATTTAATACATTTTTTTATCAAAAGTAGAACTGGGAATAAATTTTCCATTTTCAGTTTTCTATTCATTTCCTGAATAAGAGAAAAGCAGCACTGTACAACCCAGCTGTGACACATCTGCACAATTCATTATAGTTTGAAAACAGTGTTTGGTGATTCATTTATCAAATTCCATCCAATTTAAATCCATGCATTGATTAATACAATATATAATAAATGCACAGTTACATCCTTATGAATTAGACACGCTCATTTAGTGTCAGGCTTTTCCCAGGCCGTCTCTTTACATCTCCAAAAGACTAAAAGCATATTCTTCAGATTTCCTCTTGAGGCACCTCCTTGTGCTGTGGGTCAAAAGCTCCCAACATATACCGTCATTTACCTGCAGCAAACAGTACAGACCTGACATTACTTTACACTAGTCTGATATCCTGTGATTGTCAGCTCATCTGTCATTTCAGACCGCCCTCACTAGTGGTTGCAGACTTTGGATGTGGTGACTGCAAAATAGCACGCAGTGTGAAGAACAAGGTGCACAGCTTTGACCTGGCGGCAGCTTGTGAGCTTGTTACAGTCTGTGACATGGCCAACGTGAGTGCGGACTTTGTAGTTTTCCTGTTGGCTAATTAATGTGCATTTCCTTTGTGATTTTTATAAAATAAAACCTCCTCCGTCTGAGCAGGTCCCGCTTCGCGACAGCTCTGTGGACATCGCCGTGTTCTGCCTTTCCCTCATGGGGACCAACCTGGCAGATTTTTTAGCAGAGGCCAATCGAGTCTTAAAGATGAGGTAAAAGTTGTAGTATCAATTCAGAGTATACATCTTTAGTTTTTGCACATACACTATGAGCCTGTCTAACTGTTTTGCACAATTATTGCAGGGGGGTCCTTAAAATAGCAGAAGTGGCGAGTAGATTCGAGAACGTGCGGAGCTTCATCACTGCACTGACAAGTCTGGGATTCAAGATGGTTTCCAAGGTGAGGAAACAAACAAGATGACATCAGTTTACAGGGACTGAGAAACATGTTCTTATTTGTCTACCTGCACTCTACTAAACTCAAGTTAGTGCATGCATTCTCACAGCTCTTTTAAAATGCAATAGTAAGTTTATACTCTAATGATGACAACCTTGATTAAGCAAAAGGGATAATCTGGCAATATCTGCATTTTACGCTTTGGTTGCAAAGCCTCAATAAATGTACAGAAATATGCGACAATATTTACTGTGAGTGCAGGTATCATAATTTCCTTTTGTTCAAGAAGTCTGTTTGTTCAAAGAGGGAGTCAGTCGCTGGCAGCTACAGCTTTCATAATTTATAGCATGTGGCTGTGGTGCTGTGGGCAGGAAACCTCACAGAGAACAGAATATTTAGTGAATTGGTTTGTTGTTGGCAACAAAGCGACTCAGTCAAATGTATTAAAGGTCAATGAACATCACGTAAACAATGGAACCTGAACAAGTCTTTAACCAAATGATGGCCAGTAGCTAGGTTACTAAAGTTAGCATGCACATTATCCATCGATCTCGTGTAAAGAATGACTGGTGTTTTGTCTCTTTTTTCTTTAGGATACTGAAAATACTCATTTCTACTCCTTTGAGTTTGTGAAGACGGGAGATGCTCCAGAAAATGTTAAGAAATTTGGACTTCAGTTAAAGCCTTGTGTGTACAAGAAAAGATGAGGAAGTTAGAGAACTTCTTAAAAGTTGTGTATCATTCTTCCCACATAATTTTTTCCATTGATCACTTTCTGAATGGACACTATTTCTTGTGTTCACTGTTTTTGTTTTAAAGCATAACAAGGTTGTGCACTTTTATTTCAGTGTATCATATACTTTTGATGCAGGTTTGTTCACAGATTTTCAACACTTGAATTATGTGCATCATATGTACATCATTTCTTTTCCTTTTTTTCATTTGATAGAATTTTTACAACTGAATTTGGTTATGTGCCATCAGTATCTAGGTGAAGGGTTAACTTTGTAAGCAGGGACCACTCTCATCACTCAGTGAAAGAAACTGCCCCATGTGCGGCTAAGTTAAGGTGAAACCTACATACGTGACACACCAGCTATACCCTGTTAATTTGGACACTTTTATAAGTGTATATTGTTGTATGTAAAAAAAAAAAAGCCTTTAAAAATGTGTGATGTTAATGATACAAAATACAAACTTTCCAAAAATCCTTGTCTCTGCTGTGTTTATGTCGAACAGTTTTAGGAGCACATGTGTACTTAGTTTCATCCAGCAATGAGGAAGAGTGATTGGCGTGGCACCACAGCTTTGATATTGTTATTTTAAAGACATAATTAACCAAAGAAACTGTAAAGGCAGAGAGGTGGTAGAAGAATTGGGTGACTTATACCTGATTCACTCAGTTGCATGCAAAAGCATTTGCCACAAGGGGGAGTAACAACACTGCGACCTAATGTGGGAAGTGAGTTCAGTTTGTCCGCATCTGCATCCTATACTATATGATACTTTATTTATAGAATTACTCCTGTTGTCACAGCAGATGTCCTGACTAATAAAGTCAGCCAAAGATATCACAAGGCCAGATGGTGAGCAGCAAAGTCACAGTCAAGTCTGTCAGTCATCTCTGCTGTATCTGGAGATGTGTGTTGTGGTACAATATGGTTACAAATGAAACAGAGCAGCAAAGTGGAGGGGGAAAAAAATCACAGTTGGTTGATTTTATTGACAAATACCTGAGAACACAATGTGCATAAAAACAAAATTCAAGTATGGTGAAAAGGTGCAAAAATAATGCATTTAAAATCATTAATGCCAATAAATGAAAACTAAATCTTAAAGAAGAACTGATGTTTCAGTACATAAAGAGTGGACCCATCCATTTCAAATGCTGGAGTCACAAAAACAGTGCTGCAGTGCCAGTAAGCCTTCATATCCAGTTTGTGCGCGATGCAAAGCTAAATGTTGCATTCAAAGCCCCGCGAAGCCCCTCTATCTTCACACCGTGCTCTTCACATCAATGACTATGGAGTAACTGACCAGATGAGCATATTCCTTACTGTCTTTTTCTGTCACAGCTGGGTTCTTCAAATCAGGAGAGCAGGGCTCCTGCATCAGAGTCGTCAAAGCTGACAGAGACTCCTCCTTCTGAATTTAACAAGAGAGAAGGATAGAAGAAGGAGAACCAGGAGTTATTATTAATTAGTGCAAAACCGCTGAGGTGATTTTAAAGTGAGAATTTCTGAACATATTTCTGAAGGAAAATTGTAAACCTGTGTGTTAACAGGACTTAAACATACCTTATATTGAGTCCTGTGATCTATTGTGCTGCAAAAGATAACAAAAGAGGTTTTATTAATCATTTGAATCGTCCCATTTTGAAGAACTTGTACTGCTGAATGTTACCACTAGATGGCACTGTGGCTTAATCTGACACTTGACGAAACAAGTTGAAGGTGTGAATGCATTATGTGACAGCAATATCAATGGAGACAAGTGGGGACTGGGTCCTCATTATTGATCAGCAATGTCAGACGCAGCAGCTCGCTTTGTGCATCATGACCCTGGTGACATCAACTCAGTGAAGACTTGGTGCTGCTAAACAGTGTCCCCAGCGCCGGATGGGAAGGGGGCGGGGGGCGGTTGGCGTTGGTCCCAAAATAGCTTCTCTCCTGGGGAGTCATGTTTTCTTGTGTACGCTTGTTGTATGCTGTGCGACTGACCTTCCCAAATTAGCCTGACAGGACCCTCCCACTGGAGCGAGGGATAATGGGACAGAGGCTCTGTCAACCAATGGCACCTTGACCAAATGTCCTGACCAGAGAGGCCGGCTATTGAAGTAGCCTCTGAACCAGCTTTATTCACAGAGAGGCCTGATCTGATCCGGACAAACACTCTCGAGAAAAGTTAAGATCTGGCATCGAATGTGGAAATGTGGAAACTTCTGCAGGCAGAAACCATAAACACTTTGAGGATTGTGACAGATATCCCACATCAGTCATAAAAGACGAGTGACTCACTGACTTTTCCAGCAGCAATAAGATGAAGAGATGGATTTGTGGAGTTACTTCATTGATGAATGGTAGCTCAAATTTCATTATACTAATAACTTCCGAAGATGTAGACTTTTTGAACATTTTACCTGTGCTTTTGCATTGTGGCAGTGATGATAACTAACAGCTGTCTACTGCAGACATTGCCATAAGTAACACTGGAGGAAATTGGAAAATAAATCTGTTGTTCAAACAGACAGAGGGAACATTTTCTACCTGTCTACTAGCAGGGCTGCGGTGGCAGCAGCACCTGTCTGCTTCTTCTTCCTGTTTATGAATAACTGCAAGATACTTGGGTTTTGGTGTGTTGGGTTAACGATGCACACATCCTGTTTGTCTCAGCGTTGCCCTCATTTGCCCGTCGACACATTACCTGCCAAGCTGCAACTTGTCACCTGTGGAGGCATTTAACTCACCAGCACACCCAGAGAGTGACGAGGAGGATGATGATAATGGCTGCGGCCGAAGAGATGCAGCTCAGGGCTACCAGCACTGCAACACACACAGAGACAAAGTACACAAAGCCACAAATATTAGACAAATGATCATGCATCTCTGCATGTTGGTATGATGAGAACTTCTTGAATAAACATGTCACTCTGCTGATTGCTGATGGAAAATACAATGTGGGAGGCACTCACTAAACTGTTTTTCCTCGCTCGCAACTTCCACTTGAATCTTGACAGTGGCCATGTGGTGATAGAAGGATGCTCTGCAGGTGTACAGGCCCTCATCCTGCTCTGTGAGCTCTGACTGGAAGACCATTGCAAGCCCCTCCATGCAGACAGATGAGCCATCACTCCTGAAATATAAGTGATTGAAATGGTCTTTGAAGGATTGTCAAGGAAGGTGCAGAGAGCATCTGTCTCTATGGTTACTGCACCCAGGGAAGAAATAGAAATATAATTTTGGGTATAATAACCAAGCATGATATAGAGTGCCAGTTTGTGAGTATCTTATAGGTGCCTGTAGGTGAATTTTGCTACATTTGGATAGAGCCAGGCTAGTTAGACTTTATGCTAATCTAAGCTGACAGCTCCTAGCTGTAGCTTATTTAGCAGAGAAATTTGAGAGTGGTATCTATTTTCTTATCTAATGCTCATCAATAAAGTGATGTGCATATTTCCCAAAATGTCAAGCTACTCCTTTCAATTCATGTCAAAGTTATGCCTGACTACATTAATGTTGTGCAAACAACCCAGTTTTTATATTTCAGGTTGATCATTTGTGCATTAGCTCCTTTAAACTGTGGGAACACTGAATTTTCTGCAGTACACTGTATGTTCAGGTGCTTCCTCATGATGATTAGGTGGTAGAAAATAGAGGATACATCACCTCTTGCAGTAGAGGTCATACTTTGGTACATTGCCTTCGACTTGGAGCAGTATTTTCTGGTTGCTATGTTTTTCCTGGAGAGCTAGTCTGTAGATGACGGGTTCACCACTGTAGCGGTTTTGCAGAGGAGTTGTGTGGTTCAGGACTCTCACAGCAGAGATATCTGCACAAAAGTCATATGAACCTCGAAGATGAACCTTGTATGTTTGGATCTCTAAATGCATTTAAGTGAATTTCTACATTTGGTACTTTTATTTATATGAGTCTATTAATTCTGTTACACTCACAGTATCTGGGTACGTGAACAGTCCTCTTCTCTATGATCCCATGTTCAAACTGGTACACACAGGTCAGGTCCTGGCCTTCATGAAGGGCCAAAGGAAACTGATATGTCAGTCTGGCTTTCTGGGCGCGTCCTTCATACACAACGTGCAGCGACGTTTCGCCTTTGGCCTTTTCGGGAAGAACCCAGGCGAGGTTTGTCCCAACACCCTCCTCTCTGCATTCACACACTGCCAGCCAGAGATGAGAGTCCTGCTGTCTCACAGACACACTCAGCAGAGGGGTTTCTGAAAGAAAACAAGGGGTGAAGGAGATGAGAAACTGTGTGAGGCTGTGTGTATCACAGAAAGAAATATTTCGAAAAAAAAAAGTAACGTACTGTGCTTGGGAATGTGTATTGTTCTTTTCTCTGGTTCTTCCAAGCTCGGATGCTCCACTACACAGGTCAAATTCTGACCCGCATACAAAGAGGACAAGAAGTGCACAGAGCTACGGGCTGAAACTGAACCATCAGCCTGGACTTCAGGCTCAGGCAGAGAACTGACGATTCTGTTATCACTGTTTTCAACATGCCACGTTATAGCTGCTGCAGAGGCAACGCTGTCTGCAGAGCAGTCCACCTGTGTGAACTGTTCACCGGCTTTCCACTCAGTGCTGGAGTTGATGGTGATGTTAGGCCGAGCTGCATGGGAAAGAGAAGTTAAACTACAGGAAGTGCGAGGGGTTTTGTTGGAGAAGAAGATAAAATCTATGACGAGCTGACATAGCCAACTATGTCCACTGCACAGAATTATCCATTGCATGATTTGTTGAACATACCGCAAAGAGGGAGTGTTATGCTTCTGTTCTCTGGCTCCTCAAATGCTGGGTGATTTATCACACACTCTGCAGTGAACTCCCAGGGTGAGCAGGCAGGGAGGAGAAAAACTCCCCTGACAGAGTGGCTTCCATTATGAGAAGTGAAATTGGACCAAGAGACTCCAGACACACCCTCTGGTAGAAGCCAGGATACGTTGGCTGCAGGAACAGCATCAGCTGCTGAGCATTCAATCACCCTGCTTCCATCTTTAGTCTGCAAATCAACTCGGATTGTGGGAGGGACTGACATGAAGGGCACAGAGAGAAGGTGCCACATTAATATTATATATAATGAGGATAATTCATCATGAAAGAAAGACTTGCAAGGAGTTTCACCTACCAGGCTGTATAACATTTGGTTGAACTGTGATGTTGATCTGCAGCGTTGTTTTAAGATGGTGATAGGAGAAGACACACTCATACAGGCCAGCATGCTGTTGCTCCACGGGGCCCTGAACCTTGAGGCTGCTGCCAACCAGCTCCAAAGCCTCGGGCAAGGGCCCATCATCCCTGAAGGGAAACACAAGCAAATATACAAAGAGGGATTCAAGCTTCAATTTAAATGTTTGGCTAGTTAAAATATTTAAGTTAAAATATTTTCATGAATAACTGATTTTTTCAATCAGGAAATGTCTAAATCTGGTTCCTGCAGTCTATCACTATGTGGTTTGGTGCCACCAAATGTGTTACCACATCCTCCCCAGGATATGTACATTGTTTCAGTCTGTATGCACGAGAAAAAAAAATGGTAGCGCTGAAGCCACTTGTTTCTGAAAAAGGAATTGTTTTACTCATACCGATCAACGTTTCCATGAGAAAAAACAAAAAGAATCTGATAACTATACCAAGTGAACGGAAATTAAGAAAAATACGTGTACAGAAGTTGTCAGATTTTACATCAGGGTCATCTCTATTGATAACCATGTGCAGAGTGATGAAAATAATGAAATGAAGAATATAATCAATGAAAGAAAAGTCAATTATTGATCAAATCAATACATGAGAGCACATCGAAATCAAGACATGAGACAAGACATTCTGTGTTAAAACGTGCGTCAGAGATTTAAAATTGCACTTCCATAAAGTCGTGGGACTCACAAATGACGGTTTAAAAATAACGGTCAAAGTCAAAGCAGCTGAGGCCTCTTAGTCCCAAAGACGGGTCAAATTTCACAAGTGCTAGATCCATATTGGTTAATACATATTATACATATTACATTATATTTTCCATAGCAGTTTTCCTCATTCTGCATTCATGTTATATTGGAGGTATCATATTTACCAGTTTCCCTCTTGTAAAGAGCATTCACAAGTAATTACAGCTTGGTAAGTTGAATTTTTCTGGCAGGTCTGTTATATCTGACTTGGCATTAAAAAGTTCAGAAGTGCCCGCAAAAGCAAGCAAATGTTGATGTGCCATGGTTAACTGTAATGAAAAGATTAAATTTAGATTTATACCCTTACATGTCTAACTCTGCAGCCAAAACACTAAAACAATCACTCTTTTTTCAAATTACTCTCGTGTACAGTAGCCACTAAAGGTGCTTTCTTTGCTGCCATCTTGATTTGTCTGATGGACAGGAGTAAGTTGTAAACATGGGAATCTTTCCATCATTACCTCCTCTCCTACATGAAATTCAAATGGTTGCTCCTTTAAAGCAACGGAAGAGTTACTGTTTTCACAGGTTAAGTGGTAGGCTACTTTCCAGTACAAGTAAACAGAAGTTGTGAAAAATTGATGGAGTCCTACTTTAACACCAAATATTTCTTACTTTTTGCAGGTGACATTGTAACGTGGCACATTCCCAATGACCTTTAGGCCAATAACGATTTCACTCTGTCCTTCCTGCAGCTCTAAAGATTCAGCACCTTGGAAGTCGCCACTGTTGATTCCCGGCTCCAAGCCCAGCCGAACTCCAGACAAATCTGTCAACGAAAAAGAACATCTGTGTTTTCTGTAACTTGAACATCGGTAGAATTTCTCAACTGTGACACACTGTACTCACAAAACGACGGCAGTGTCAGGACTCTTGACTCGCTGTGTGTAAATTTGGGGTGATCAAACACACAGGTGACATTATAACCCTCATATGCTGTTGCAGGGATGAAGACTGAGCTTCTTGAAATGTCTGAGCCTGTGTTGTTTTCTCTCTGCAGCTCTTCTTCGGTGTTCAAAGCCAAGGAGATGTCAGTTTCAGGTCTCCCTCCAGATGAAATGCATGAGACCACCCAGAACTCATTTCCTCCTTGTTGTACCATCTCTGCTTTAACGGTCACATTTGGCCTCACTGCAGAGCAGGAAGTAAGGCGAGAAGAGTTATTCTTTCACAAGGTCTAATGTTTTTTCCAGCAAATTAAAAAGTCAGATATCAAGTAAAGGCTCAGGGTGTTTTTGTTAAATAGGAAGCTAGGGCCGGATGAGCTGAATGTGAGCTAAACACAGGCCATAAGGGGCTTCTGCTTGGGTTTGGAGAGTGCTGACTTAGGCTTATCACCTGTCCCATCTGTTGGCTGGGCTGCAGCTGAGAGCAGATGTCTGGACCAGCTGCTGTCCAACCAAAGCTGAGAGAACCACAGGCTTTGATACAGGGAATCAGCAGAGATCAGAGTCTATTATCAAATACATAAAAGTTGTGGTGTAATGCAATAACCAGCCATCCCTAATGAGTAAGGGAGGTGAACTAACACCTCATAATAGCTCGGGTGCAGGGGAGAGGTTTGCACAATTAAAGTGAGTTAAAGCACAGGCTTTAAATATTCCATCTGTTAACATCTACAGTCATGTGTGGACTTCACCACTGCAGTTGGAAAATTACCAAAGCTGCAGCACTTCAGTTGAGTGTGACTGTATCATGGACGAATGAGCTGGCTGGCCTGGGTAATGCTAATGGAATAGTTATCGTACAGCCTGCCATATGAATATACACTGTGCCCATGTAGGGAGAGAAAGTGTTGAAGCAAAGGCCCTTTCAAAAACATTAACCACACAGACATGAACATTAAAATTAATGAGTGAAAAAATACACTCATGAACTGCAAGGCAAAGCAGCTAATAAGTCTGTGGCCAGTAGGGGGCTTTCCAAGATCTATTTTTTATTACTTATTTTTGTAAAGGATGTGATCTCTCTTAATATAGTGGCACAGCGAGAGCATTTAGAGGTTGATGACCAATAAAAACGATCCTAACTATGAGTATTAAGGTATTCCAGACAAAAATAGACACTTGCTTTATTTGGGCCCCCTGTTTTGTCTTGTGTGTTATGAAAACCAGAGCCCATATGTGGGGTGTGAATTAGAAAATTACTGTACGTTTCTGATATACTGAGGTGTCAACAAAACCAAAATCGCGTGGGGTTTTGTATCTGTTTTACCAGCTATTTCCTGCCAGCCTCTGTGTTTTGTGCTAAAGTTTTTCTTTAAAGTTTTGCATGTGCTTTGTTAGATTAGACTTTTAGAGTTCAAGTTACAAGTGTAAAGCATCATCTGTGGATGAACTGTGCAACATGAAAAAAACTGTAACTCACTATACTAATTAAAAAAAAAAAAAAAAATCTGCATCAACTGATTTTTGCCACTTCAGGGCAGTGAAAACAAGTTGTATCACGGACATATTTTCTCCGACAAACATCCTCCATCCAGCAGAGAAACATTAGCATTCATTCTGAGTCATGTTTCTGTTTCTGTCCACTGATGAATTTCAGTCTGATATTGTCTCTCCTCTTACCTCTGTTTTGTTTACTACCAACCGACTAACTTTGTCTATCTGCTGTTTGGTGCTGAGCACGTTAGTAGAGTTTTTCCCCTGCTGTGGTTGAAAACAACACTTGAAAGAAGGTGCGAGCCGCAAAACCAAAACAACAAGCTGAAAGATGCTAAATTGCTCCATAGATCTGAGAGAAACTGCAGTCAGGTCATAATTCCCTATGGACTCATCATCACGACCAACCCATTTTTGTCTATTTTGTCCATTGTTAATATTGATAGTAGTTGCTTTAAATTACTTGATTAATGTCTATGGATGGAAATGTTGCAACTAAATGAAGTGAATGTGCTGCTAAATTAATATTTGTTGTATCCTATGCATTAGTTCTGGTATGCAAGAACTTTGTTGAAGTTGATGGTTTTTCACTACTCAACAGGCCTATTTTATTTATTTTTTTGTTGTAAGAATTTGGAGAAATGCAGCCACCAAACTGCATGCTGTACTCTGATATGATACAACATCACTGCTATTAATTATTTACTGGGTTGTTAGTGCATTATGCTGTTCCATATGCTCGACTCCGGTGAAAGATGGCATTCCCACACGAATGCGTTACACTGTGCATTGTGATTTATGGTCTGTCACTGCGTATGTGGAGCAGAGTAAGAAGGAGCGACCAGCGTGAAAAATCTGCAGGAGACAGTTATTGTTCCCTCTGAGTTCATGCTGAGTCATGATACATGATTACAAAGCTCTGGCTGGTGATGCAGCACAATATATCACCTACCTTGAAACACAGACGCACAAACACAACAACACTGACACACACACAGCTGTAAGAGCGTACCATAAGTTTCCACCTTCACTGTGGTGAGCTTGGGGTTTGGGAGGGTTGGATGTTGAACCACACAGGTCACGCTGTCCTCATCCTGCTGGTGGGTGGGGAAGCGGAGGATGCTGCTCAGGGTGGATGTGCCATTTGAGTGAGCAGTGTCACTCACACTCACGGTGAAGGGGTAATGTGAGGGAGGAAGGCCGTTGACCAACCAGCTGATCTGAGGTGTGGGCCTGCCACCAATGGCAGAGCATGACACCGACTGGTGGTGAGTCCCGTTAATTGTCTCTGCATTCAAGAGGACCTTTATATCAGGACGAGCTGTGAATGAATTAACAAGTAAACTTGTCATCCATGCGGACGTGTTAGGGTCAAAGATTGTCTCTATGAGTTTAATAAACTTTCAGAGTTAGAAATTTTCAATTTTTAATGTGATCAGGTTGACTTTTTCACACTAATACAAGAAAAATACATTATCAGCTTGGATTACCTGATACAGTGACAATTACAGTGTCAGAAAAATCCTCCGTGTCTGTTTCCACCTCACAGATGTATTCTCCCTCAACGTCCACACTGGACACCAACATGCTAACTGTGAGGTTGGTGATAGAATCTGGCTCTGAGAAGTAACTGCGCGTGAATGGCTGACCATTTTCGTATCCTGTCAGCCCCTTGGATTTAGCTTTAGAGCTAATCTTGCGTTTCCACTCGGCTTTCTGGATCTTTCTGTCGCCCAGATATCTACAGCTCAGGTACATGACTTCTCCCAGGACTGCATTGACGTTGCGTGTGATCTGAAGGGCTGAGTCTTCACCCGTATCTGGGACACAGAGCAACACAATGTTCAGTGATAATGAGAGGTCAAAAGTTCACCTGAAATGTTTGGAAATTACAAACACAAGCAAAGCAGAAATGTCTTTAGGTGGGCGGGGGGGACTTTTCTGTTCTCTGAGAGGATGGACAGCAGGTTGATGGATGTCTACTATTGTGCCTGTGAAGGAGGTTTTTGAGGATCCCATTGTCTCTCATTGGTTAATTCAAACTGTGATAGATGAGGCAGACTGACCGGGTCAGTGGTTATGAGGTTCTCAGTCATTTTATCATGATTAGGAAGTGACAATGACTAATCAATATGAACAAGACTCAGAGTCTAAAGCCATGCTAGTGGTACCTTGAGTTAAATGCTAATGTCACCATGCTAACACCGGCACAATGACCATGCCAACATGATCTAATTAGTTCTTTGCAGGTGTTTGTTCATAAGGATAATTTTAATGAAAATGAACATAGAAAATCTAATATAAATTTGCTATTGAAATGACAAATTCATATAGTAAAATGACATTTTGAAAAAGTGAAATTTTAAAAACATGAAGCTGCAAGCCAAAAAACAACAAAACAAACAAACAAACAAAAAAAAAAACAACCACAAAACTTTGACACTTTATAAATGCTGCCTTATCCCAGCCATCTATATTTAATAGGACTCCATTATGTTAATGTGATGAAAACACAGACACCAGCGACATCCTTCCTCCATGCTGCAGGAGGAAACAGCCCCGATTAGGGGAGGTTTCAGAGGAAAGGACATTTAATAGGAGCTGACGGGTTTTAGCACTTGCAGAAAGGACTGTGTGCAGACTCCAATGCATACCAAGTCCTCTTCACTCTTCTTGTCTGCTGACTTCATCAAAGAGCACTTGAGGTCACTGTTTGCTCTATCAGCCAGTCAAAGCCAATAACTTCTATTCAGCTTTAGATGCATGATGAGTAAAATGATGACAGCTTGCTGCTGCTCTGCTTCACGGATAACCATTGAACATGTAGCCAGCTGCTCCAATCAAAAAGATACCATGTAAAATAGCTCTAGGTCTTACTATACATCCCAGCGAATGTGGAAACAATGTGGAACCTCCAAAGCTTTTTAAGAGGAAAGGACACAGAGGGAGAAAAATAAATATGCTTTATCAGTTCAATTATGCCTAGTGGGTTCATAATTCATTTGCCCTTGCAGGTTATTGCCAAAATAAATGTCAGCCAAGCATGGAAAAGACACACCTTAAGGATAGTAAGTAAGTAATAACTGTGGAAAAGAAAAAAGCACGCATTCATGCACTGCATCATATTTCCTGAGCCTTGGGGGCTTCTTCTTCTCACCAAACACAGCACCAAGCACAGACACAGCAACTCCTCCTTTGCAGACTGGGGATGTGGTAAACAAATAAGAGTTTCGACTTTGAAAAACAGTTTTTTCACCCGTTGAAACTTTCATCTCCAGCTGAAGTCCCAGTGACTCTGCAGAGAGACTGAACCCAAGACCAAACAGCAGGATCTCTAAGTAAAGTGTAGCCTGCTGAGGGTTTTCCCCTCACACAAAGAAAAGAAAAGTCTTAACGACCCTCATATATTAACATAAAAGGCTGTAGAGGAACTAATGTGGTTTTGGATGACACCATTAATAATGATCAATAATAATGAACTCACTGAGTAACTAAACCAAAATGCATCAGTAATCAGTAATAAATTACAGAAATAGTTATTATTTAGAGACACATCCAGCATGTGGCTTCATTGCCTGTGTGCATTTATAATTGAACTAATCAGAAAACCATGGCAGCACTGTTTAGTGTAAATGCCACAGGTTAAATAAGACCTTAAATGCCAGTAAAAGAAGCTTATAAACAGCTGACAGTCACAGATGGATTGTAACCCTGCAGACTTACCCTGAATTTCCAAGCAGTGAGCAACATTTAGGACAAGACCCAAAATCAACAGTCCTGAGCATCTCATGATGGTGTCATCGAGTGAAATAGAGTTGGATCAACTGACTGTATGTCAGGCATAAGGGTATTTAAAGTGTGTGTGTGTCATTGTGTGTATGTGTGTTCTGTGGTTTATGGTTAGGGGTGCACACCCTACAGCTGACACTGACGTGCATGTGCCTTTGTGCATTTGCTACTCATACGCCTTCATACTATATATGTACATGCTCACACACACACACGAAATACCTGTGCGTAAAACCACTTCTCCTTTTTGATTTCAAAAACAATAACTGTGCATGAGAGTCGCTGCAGATATGTTTGTCTCCTACAGTTTCTACCTCTCAGATGGTCAGTCTGTTTTTTCCAAGTCCAACTCAGTGCAAGGGACTTGTCTGCTCAGTTACTCTCTCCTCTTATAGCAGAGCGCCTTGGGAAATGGTAAAGCCATGCATCATTCATCTCTGCTGGGGCCCTTGGAGACTGCCTGTCTTGCTACTACTCGTGCCCAGCAGTTTGGGAAATCACTCATTTCTGGGTGTTGTTTCATGGCATAATGCTCCTCTAATTCACTTTGAGGCTGTGTGTGTGTGTGTTTTTTTCCATGTATTTGCCGAGCACAATTTGTCACCCTGCACGGAAAACTGCAACAAATGTGGTTGAGAAAGACGTTGTGAGGGCTCTGCAATGCACATCATTTCAGCTCAGTTGATGAGAATTTGCCATCTTTTATTTCCTGTACAAGTTGAAAATTGTTGAGTCATTCACACCACAGGAGGATGACAATGAATGAAATGACCCGACATAACAAAACAAAAAGAACGGCTGCCAGCACATTTTGATGGCATGTGGTTTGTAACGGCTTTCTGAATCGTCTGGTATGAAACTGCCAGCCGAAATGAAAAATTTTGAACCCTGTGAAAGTAGCTTCTAGAGATAAGAAAAGAGTTGTCTCATCCTCTTTCATTCTCCATTTCACACACGCATACACACTCACGACGGAAGAATCAATCTTCAGGACAACCTACAGGGGACAAACATCTATTAAAATGAATTAAATGCCCTTTTCCATCTGCACAGCTTTAAATTGCAGAATATAAAACCTGAATTATATCTTTATTTGCATCCTAAGATACCAGGGCTGTTAAATACACCTACCTTAAATTCAGGAGTAAAACCCTGCATCATCAATGACAGAGATATAAAAGGAGTAGAAGCAACATTTAGTGCCTACCTTTTGTCTGTCCAGGATCAAAATCAGACATTTAATCCCCTAAATCCCCTAAAGTTCCTCTCCAGGCATGTTTTAAACTCTGTAAAAACACTCTGCTATGATTTTGTTTAACATGGTTTTCCCGAGTAAAAAATTTAAATATAGGGAAAACTGGGACTGGAGCACATCCGCATTTACTTCCTCATTGAGAAATTCTGGATCAGGCCTTGTGACCCTCCCACCACAGCTGCTAACCCTAGGCTGTAAGGTTAAAGATCAGAGTATATCAAGATGATTAGCAGAGGAGACATCAGAGAAGTTTATTGTGCACCAAAATCGGCAACTAGAAGATGTAGCAGAATGGTCAGCGCGGCTATTTGTTTTTGTTGTTTGTTAGCCTGTAACTGGAAGTGGCTAACACAGTAATTGTGTATCAATTCAGGGGCCGCATCCTTTGGAGGCTTCATTTGAAGACCAGCTGTATCACAGTGGCATGACTAGGCTGTCCCATTTCAAAGGCTCCTTCAAATGTGGCCAAGAAATGCAGCCTCCATTCTTGGGCAATGAAGGCTTCATTGGGTAGATCCGGGGATGAAAGCAAACAATGCCAACAGAGAGCCCATATCAGTTCGGCCTTTGTGGTCTATGACAGCTATAGAGGGCCAGCCCTTTGTAGGCCACATCCTCCGAAGGATGCAACCCGTCATTTGGGACACAACTAATGCTAGTGGTTGTGCTAATGCAAACTCTCACTCACTGTATTGACATGTCATGTTTATTTTGTCCACCCCTCGTCCCTCCAAATTGACAGGATTGGCCTCTATGAAACCCTGTCTGTCTGAATATGTTTGTATGAGACTGACATTGGTTCACTGCAGTTCCAAGGTGGTGATATGCAGGCATGGCTGACTGCTTATTTCATGAATGATCTGTTTTGTACTGAATAAAAAACATCATATGGACATGTTAACGAAGTTAAAAACTTGATTTTCATCAGAGGGGGTATTTAAAGTTACTTATTTCGTGCACATGTCACCTTAATCTCCATTTGAAAGTCCTTCAAAGAGTTTTAAGTAACTGGTATCTGAGCGTTAATCAAGCCAAAGTATCATATCTTGATTTTATGTTAAGTTTCTCTTGAGTTATTTTGGTTTAGAAAACAGACTGAAAAGCAGATGAAGAGAAAGCAAATTGGGATATTTTGAATCTATATTTACAAATCATAGAAATCACCTTCTGAGCCGCACAGATAGATGAGAGAGGCTTTGTCGGAATGATCTAAGCAACATTAAAGCTCTAATTACTTCCAGTCTTGCTCTCTGACTTGATTCTGACCATGGATGATCATATCTCCGGAAGGTAAAATACAGTTCAGTCTATTACCCAAATTACACGCAACATTTGATTTTGAGGGCAAAAACTTGACACAGAGTTGAGTCTATCTCTTAAAACCTAGTGTAATCACATGAACATAGAGCTGGAGGTAATTTTTGCTGCTAATTAAATTACCTGAAGTGGTTATTCCCTGAAGGTAGGCGGAGGTGGAGTGGAATTTGGAATCAGCGTCTGGAATATTTCAGTCTTGTGTGCCCTACTGTCTGCGAGCTAATGTGTTTTACTGACAATGAATTGTTAACATTTCACATACAAGGTATTTATATATTTCACAGATGTACAACTGGCATCATTTTCACTGTGCTGTCTTTCTCTTTGTCACTTTTGCAATGCATATGTGGAACTACAGCTGGAAAAAGGTAGTTGGTGATCAGCCAGTTCTAATGTGTGTGCAGTAAAACACCACCAAACCTTCCTGTGAAGGTCCGTGTGTTAATCTATTTAACTCTGAGGGACCTTATCATCACTTTCTTCAGAGGAGGAAACTCACTTATCATCTGCACCATCTCTTCCTGCTGTTGTTCATTCGCAGCTGAATTATCACCATCATCCAGCCCTCCTACACACACACACGCACACACACACACACACACACACACATGCACTCAGACAGATTCCACACTGTCACGTGAGTGGTATGCCACTACCAGTCTGAGTCACGTAACAGTTTTGGTCTTTGACACTGCTGGCATTCGTGATCAAAGAGAAATTAAACAAATAAATAAATCTCAGTACCATTGCATGCATCTCTCTCTGGGCTGTACTGTATCTTGAAGAACAATCTAATACCACTCACCTTTGTGCAGACGTGTAGCCTGCACAGACAGAGGGAAAGAACAAAGAGTCTGGTTGGCAAGGTCTGTCTTTAAAAATCACACGTAAGAATAAACTTAAGACAGACAGTTCCTTAAACATCAACTTAAAACTTTCCTTTTCAGCCTGGCTTCTGTTATATAAAATAAATATATTTTATATATTTATAGATACTATAAATGCTATCAGAGCAGAGTCATCCCTCTCTATCTTCAAGAATCTCCCCTCTTCTGAGAGCACCTCTTCTCCTAACACATTTCATACCTTAAGATGACTAACACTTACAGCACACTGTCAGTATACTTCTTTACCTGATCTCCTTGCACTTGTTGAATAGCTGCAGTGTTTTGTACCTATACCAAGGTAGTGATGTCCCTCACTTCTTAGTTGCTTTGGATAAAAGCGTTTGCCAAATGAGTAAATGTAACGTAGCCTTATGTAGTGACTGAGCCTGGCTAGCTGTTTCCCCACATCCAGTCTTTAGGCTAAGCTAAGAAACACATTTGCTCATTAAGCATTAAGCAGTAGCAGAAGAACAGAGACTCTTATCTTAACAGTACCAATATGACAATGGGAAAATACTCTATAAGTAAAAATACTGCATTCAAAATTATAACTGAATAAAAGTACAGAGGTTTTATCAGCCAAATGTACTTGTGGTGTCAAAAGTAACCTTTCAGAGTACAATATTTTTGTATTTATTATATTATTGGATTATTACAATTGATGTATTAACATAAAAATGGTATTTCACTGTTGTGGGTTGTGGGGGGTGGAGCTTATTTTAACAACTTTACATACTACTGGGGTGTTTAACAACGCACTATTATTGAATCATTGTTATTAATATTATTTAATTAACTGATCACTAAAACCTAGCCTGCAAAGTAACTAGTCAAAATGTACTGGAGTAAAAAGTTGAAGTGCACGTCAGTACAGCTACTTTCCACAACTGGTTTTATGGATACTGTTTGGTTGTCATATTTTTATTTTTGTTTTCTTTTATTAGTTGGCAAATGGATAAATGTTTTCACTGTCTTATTTATATGAGTTTGTCAGTCACCTAACATACTGTTTATGAAAGGTGGTTTACAAAGGTTTGATTGATTGATTGACTGATACTTTCCGTGACAAACAAGTGTTGTGACATGAACAAAACTGCTGAGGAGTTGCTGACCACAGAAAAGCAGCTGCAAACTCATAACCACCAAAGTGTAAACACCGTGAATGCAGAATAAGACAACACCTTCAGAAGTCTACTATATTTAAACATAATTTGTACAATACATACAAGAGCACTCATGAGTCATTCATACTACATCCTGACCTTGTTTTTAGGAGCACACAATGGTTACTGATGCATTTTATCAGCCTCTATAAAACATTATACATCCATAATGAATCATAATCATCTCATGAATGTTTATGATTGTTTACTGAAAACCTTCTAAAGACACATTACTTTTAATGCTTTTCAAATCCATTACCCAGAAATGGAAAGTTGAAATCAGCACACACACAGTAATACATTGTGATTCTTCATGAATCATTGTCATCTACTGTTTGTAGAGTAAAGTGACTCATACTGAAATACTGGTTCTTATGATTTCCAACTGTCAGGAGACGTCTGAAAGGTTGCTAAACACATTCATGTCTGCGCTTCTCGTGATGCAGCTTAGAATTAAAAGTTTAATGCAACTGCAATAGAAACAACTGCTACTGCAGCTTCTTTGTCATTTATTTCTCTGACTCATAACATCTCTGATCAATCTCTTCTCTTCTTCTTCCTTGATGTGTTTTCGTGGTTGAGACCGGGAAATTGAGTGCTTAATGGTTATCTAGTTGGAGGAAACTGCTCAAACAATGATGTGGCAGTCCTGAAGAAGATGCATCTGATGGTCAGGTCATGAGCCATTTATGTACTTCAACAGTTGAGGCCTTAATGCTGAGTGCTTAATGGTAATTTAGTTGATGGGAATTACTCACACACACTCAAGAAGAGTAGAGAAGCCAATCTGGTCATTACAGTAAGAAGTGGATTGAGCATGTAGGAGGGTTACGTGATAAAAGATATTGCTTTGAAAGACGTTTCAGGGAAGTATAGTCCTTTGTTTTCTCAGGAAAAATCAGAGGAGTAACCATGGCGTCCTGCCAGCCGAACCCAAAGCTTTGGTGGCTCATGTGTGGATGGGAGGATTAGTCTCGTTCCAGGGGTGAAAAAGCTGGCTGCTGGCAGAGCATCAAGTGAGAATGTAAGTGAAATAGACAGCAGATGGTTCTGGTTCGTGCACCGGTTGTTTGGGACATGCTGAGCATGGCTGGGCCTGTGCACCCCTCCAGTCCTGGCACCCGTCCTGGCCTCCCACACCACAGGACTCTTCAACCAGCAGGCTGTGAGTCGGTGCTAATGCAACCTGTACATTTCCCGTCAGGGTAGAGGGCGAGCTACCGAGGCTCATCGAAGGAAATGATGGCGTTGACACCAAAAAAATGTCTCCATGAGGTCCAAAATCAAATCAAAACCCTCTTGCGCCTGGAGTTTGGGGTCATTTTTTTAGTCACACTACCATTTAAGGGAGTAACATTTGAACCTTGTGTACTTATTTTGTTGTGATACACAAACCGCAAAGAGCTGCTGTTGCAGAATAATGAGGCCACACCTCAGTAACCACTTCCAGTAGCGGCCATGTAAAAAGGTTGATCAGCGGTTGCTGCACTGGGTTTTGACGAGAAGGTCAAAATCATGAACTTTTCAATGAACAAGGCCTTGTTCATTGAAACTCGGCAGCTGCATACTGACGTGTTCAGAGAAATCTCTGACATGCATTCATTTTACAACTGAAGAGTAGAAGTACATCAACAGTGAAAGGTTTCTCAGGATGTGATGTAAAATGCTGATTCTAGATTGGACAGAGGGACAGAGGGTGGAGAACATATTGATGACACTGAAGTTTTTACAATGAAATCAGGAACACAAAGGGGAAGGACCCAAATGCAGACCCTCAGAGGCTGATTTAGCAAAGGAGCAGGCTTACATGTACTCCGGGTGGCAGACAAGCAGGCTGATGCGGAACTGGATGCAAAACAGATAATTCAAACTTAAAAGTCTCCGGGACCAGGGGTGGACAGTACTTGAGTACTGTACTTAAGTATATTTTTCCAGTATCTGTACTTTACTTCAATATATATATATATATATATATATATATATATATATGGAAACTTTTGACTCCACTACATTTCTATTAATTACTTGTTACTTTGAAGTCAGTCAATGAATTTTAGTTTAATTTGAAAAATGTGATAGGCCAAACATTGTGTTCATCAGAGGAGAAGAACCAATCACAGCCAACTCCAACAGTCAGTCATGTTGTTCTTGCTGCATTTTTGAACAGCTCACTTGGCAGTGGGCAAAGATGGCTGCGTTAGATAAAAGATGAGGCAGAAGATTCTTCACCAGAGACAAGGTTTACTCAGGTTTACAGTCAGCCATTCATAAGGTTGTTGCAGAGTTATTAGGTTCTGTCAGTGTATAACAATACAACATGGATACAACATGTTGACATGAGAAATGTACTTTTGAGTACTTAAGTATTTTTAAAAGCAAGGATTTCAGTGACTTAACTCATCTAAAAAAGAACTTTGACAGAACAACTTTCACTTGCATTGGAGTAATATTTGACCAGGAGGATCTATACTTTAACTCAAGTGATGGAGCTGTGTACTTTGTCCACCTCTGTCTGGGACACACCGGCAGGTTGCAGGCACAAAAACACTGGGGAACAAATGCAGGAACAAAACAAACGAACTGACCAAGATTGAGAGGAACACAGAGACTAAATACACAAGGGAGGCAAGGGTAAAGGAACGGGTGAACTGAGGCAGAGCAGGCAATCACAAAACGCGAGAAACACACAAGGGCAGGAAACAAAACAACCAACAGACACACAGGAAAAAAAGAAATTTCAATATGAAACAGGAAATGACTAAACACTGTCCAGGCATCATGAAGTCACACTAGGGCATTGGTAGCTTAATCGTCACATTTGGGTTTAAGATGCATATCACTAAACTGCAAGATCCCTGCATGTCTCATGTCTTCAGTCAGCCTCTCCACTGTACATGACTGAATAAGGGAAAATATGCCAAGAATACAATCTTAAAGCTGCACTAATCATTATTTTGGTTGTCTTGTAGTGACAAATCCACAGAAAATTATTATCCAGCTCTCCAACTGCCTTTAATATTTTGCTTCACTCTCATATCTCGTAGCATTGTTTTCAGCAGCAGGTAGCTGTTTTCAACACAAAGCTCTGACAAACCCATTTTATGCTGCCTGCTTAACTCCAAGCAGCAGACAGGTAAAGTCAGGAAGTACTTGGTGAACATAGTGGAGCATTTAGCAGCTGAAGAGCCAGATCTTTCCCTCAGAAGTTGGTAGAGACCAAAACAGAGCTAATTTGCCTGGTGGCCAGAAACAGTATTCCAAGTGTGCAGATAAACAACTGTATGTGAACACATTCGCCATATCATCTTAATAAAGTGATAATATGTTGTGTTGATTTTGCGGCTTGATCCACTTTCCCCAAAAAATCAGTTAATACTGCTTTAAAACCATCAAATGGATGCATGCACTGTTCAGACAGGATCATAAAATGACAAAAAAAACTGCATATTATCTGATGAAGCCATTTTCTGTCAGTGTACTTTATACTGTCTATTGTTAAAGTTTCATTGTCTGTGAGATTTGTGTGCTACAGATGTGTTCGTGACAAAGTTACACACACTCTGCTTTGCAAGATGAAATATTGTCTATTGGAGATTCCTTCTGTAGGAGGTACTAAATGAGTTAAAGATGTTGCTTTCCTTGACAGCAAGCTCTTAATTAAAGCAGTGTGGGATAATGAGAGTTCACCTCCTCTCAAGCATGCACTGTACTAAACTCAGCTGACACAACAGAAAATTCACATGCAACCTTAGACCCGAGGGACAAATTACTCTGGCACCCGCCAGGCAGGGACTGTGCAGGAAGGCGAGCAGACAATCAATACAGTTTTATAGACCTGAATCATGCCTTATGTACCTTCTTTGCTCTGCTGCTTTCATTCATCGTTCTGTCTTGTGGCTGCTGAGGAGAGGAGACAGGTTACACACACACACACGCTGTGATGGACATGATTATATTTTCTCTTTTCATTAGTTGATGTGAAGTCTCTATTTTGACTGCTGGATCTGGTTTTAGAGTTGATATGAGTCAATATCACATTACTCTGTGGGGTTTCAGGTTACAAATGTAAAAGACAAAAAGTGCCTGATGCAAAGTTTGTGCAACAGGACTGTGATTTGAATTCCAGCTAAACAAAATCATGGCTGCCACCTATGGGCAGAAATGATAACTGGTGAGAGTTTTGATGAAAATAACACTAGTCTGCACAGTCTAAACATGCATTTAAATAAAACAGATGGCATCATTCTAGATGAATGAATTTCCATCTTAGGCAGAACAAAGTGCTTTAAAATGCTTATTAAAGAGCTTCTCATTCTCCCATTCAAACAACAGTGGAGGATGAGCTGTCATGCCAGACACTGGGAGCAATTTGGGGTTCAATATCTTGCTGAAGGACATTTTGACATGTTGAGCAACTAAGTACATTTATTCATGCATTGTACCTTTAACACCACCACATTTATTTGACAGATTCAGTCACTAATTACTTTACATATTCATATTAATACAAATATAATCAACAAGTATATTATAAAGCATTATTATATAGCAGCTTCAGCAATATATGACAATTAGCATTATAACATTACATTGTCCTGATCTGCAGCATTAAAGTGATATGCACATAAATTCTTATTTACTTAATTATAATCCAATTATATAACATTATTATACATTATTCAGATTTTTAATTCTGGATGGTGAGTACTTTTGTACTTGTAATCACATACTGACTTTACTTCCAACAGTGTATTTCTACAATGTTGTATTGAAGCTGGTACTTGAGTAAACAGCTTCCACATACATGTATATTCTGAAGGGCAGTGTCACCTTGACCTTTACCTCCCTCTAGAGTTCACATTGTCAGTTTCATTGGTGAAATCAAATCAAATTATCTCCAAATCAACCAAACATGTAGTATGTATATATACATGTATATGTTTATGTTTTTTATGATGAAAAATTCTAATTCTAAATTCAGCTCCTGAGGTGAGCTGCAGACCATTAACCAGTATGTATGAGCATCTATAAATGTATGAGCATCTAACACGCACACACACACACACACACACACACACTTCTTTCAAGGTATTTTGAACAAAAAACATTTTTTATTGGTCATTTTATTGGTATTGTTTCATTATATAACTGCAAAACTGCTTGTAACTTGGTCAATAAGTATCAGTCGAAGAGGGGACCTCGATAGCCTGCAGGTGAACTGCGGTGAACACAGAATGGGACATGAAAGGCTTTTTTGAGGTCAAACGTCTTAACACAGCAGGATTGGTCTTGACACTCTAGATACTGAAATTAGGCATGATTTGAACCACACGCTGCAGGCTGTCTGGCCCCTTACAATTGCAGTCGAACTCACCACAGTACAGACTGCATTGGGAATTTGCTCTGAGCGCTTTTCAGTCTTCATTTTGGGTGTTGGACTTCAAAATTCACAGAGCCTCAGAAGTATTAAACCATCATCATCAGAAGTTCCAGGGGCAGCCCATGAACACACTTATTTGTTAAGAGCTCTGTTTCTTACAGTCCTTAAGTCCTTCATTTGGGTGTTTGTTACAACCCCAGCTCAAGGGGAGCAACATAGAGGATTCAAACAGGTATACTTTATAAAACAGTTATTGCTAGTAAAATAAAGAAGAAGGAAACCAAGTATGGAGGCTCGCAACAATGCTGATATGTCTGGCTTCCAAGGAGAAGATAGAGAGAGAGGATGGGACTTGGCAGAGCTTTTGAAGGCAGGCCATCAGGTGTCAGGAATTACATGATGACTGAGGGAGGGGTTCCACAGTGCCTGCAAGTCTCCACGGGAATTAGTGCAGCTTTATGGATAACAGAGTTGGACTTCAAAATTGAACCCACAAACCTCAAACTCTGCCTCAGTCTTTTAACACCCTGTGCTACTCAAACCCACAGCCTCAAAACTTCCAAGCAATCCTCTAACACCCTGTGCTAGTTGTAGAAAGACACTTAACCAAAATTCTTGAGCCTGGAAGTAGCCATTAGAAGATGGTTGTGGCCATAAAGGGATGCACATGGTCAGCAACAATACTCAGATACTCAAGAAATCCTTCCCCAAACCACTACCCCACCACCACCAGCCTCGACTGTTAACACAAAGTGGGTTGGGTCCATGGATTCATGCTGTTGACATCAATTTCTGACTCTACCATCTGCTGCCTCAGCAGAAATCCTGATTCATCAGACCAGGCCATATTTCTACTCTCAATCTGTCCAGTCTTGGTGAGTCTGTGCCACTGCAGTATCAGATTTCTGTTCTTGGCTGACAGGAGTGGAACCTGATGTGGTCTTCTGCTGCTGTAGCTCATCCACCTCAAGGCTCAACATTCACTCTGATGCTTTTCTGCTCACCACAGTTGTAAAGAGTGGTTATCTGAGTTACCGTAGCCTTTCTGTCAGCTCCAACCAGTCTGGCCTTTCTTCTCTGAACTCTCTCATTAAAAGGGTGTTTCCATCCACAGAACTGCTGCTCACTGGATGTGTTTTATTCTGAGTAAACTCTAGAGACTGTTGTGCATGAAAATCAATAATGTCAGAAATACACAAACCAGCCTGTCTGGCAGCAACAATCATACCACAGTCAGAGTCACTGAGATCACATTTTCCCCATACTTAAGTGTGATGTGAAGATCAACTGAAACTCCGACCTGATTGGATAATTGCATCAATTAGTAGGTTTTGGCGTTCCTAATTAAGTGCTCTGTGAGTGTATGTCAGGGAAGTAGAGGATTACTGTGCAGGTTTCAGGACCTGCAGTGACACCAACAGTAAAGGCTCCAGGAAGGAAGAGCCAGTTGTCTGACCAATTAGCTGATGGTGGTAATGGTTAGAAAATAGGAAAATCTGAGGTTGTGAGTCAGTCATTATGAAGCTCAATGACTCTTGAAGTCCAACGCTCAAAGTGAAGAAAAAAAGTGTTTAGAGAGAACCTCCCAGTGAGAGTTGGTGGTGGTGGCGGCAGCATTTTGCTACAACATGAAGGTAGATAAGTTAATGTGTGTATGTAAAAATGAACATTTTTTGAGCTGCAGCCACACGCTACCCCAAACTATTCACACTATGGAATAGTGTGAAAAATGTGAGTCATTAAATATCTCTCTTCAGCCTGCAGAAGCAGTGCTGAGTAAAAACCTTTAACGTTCAAATAAGTGCAGGTCCACTCTTGGCCTGAATTAAAATTACTTCAACTAATTATAGAATGATTTCAGCTGTGACCCACAGTGTACCTAAAAAATATCCCCCCCATAGACCCACAGGTCCACTGTTGGTGAGTGTGTAACATTGGCAAGGACCATTGTTTGATAGGTACGCAAGCACACACAGAGGGAGGACGGGGGCCCTCAGAAATCCCTGTGGCGCCTCTTGTGTACGCAATAACCGCTCAACCAGTGCATTCCTGCAGCACACTGTATCCTAGGTCTTCCTATGTTAACACAAGTTTCAACTCAATGACAACAAAATCAAAAGAGGCATTCCCACACTTTTAGCCACTAAAACAAGAAAACAAGAGTCATCAGTAAACAAGACTTCAGCCAGGAGGTGTCCTCTGTGTCCCTGAGAGACTGTTCTCTCTGCCTCTGCCAGTAACACACAGCCTGACCTTCATCTTACCTACACTGACTCAGCATTTGCTATAATGTTAAGTGATTATGCTGCTGGTGATGCCCAGTGGGTGTGAGAGGCATTCGTCAAGAATTAGTCCAACATCCTCTTAACCACATTTTTAAAGCCTGCAGCCTGAGGCCATAAATCCCAACTGTCTGCACTCACTGATCAGAGGCTAATTGATTCCTGTAATGGGTGAAAGTTAATGATGAGCCATAACTTTTGTCATTCATGTTTATTGTAAAACATAAAATCAATTTTAATAGTTTAGCCTTGGATTAATATGTTTTTGTATAATGTTTGTATTAGTTTTGCAGTTTTGACTGTCAGTACTTTCCACTGACATATTCTATTAATTAAGAAAATGTAACTGTTTAAAAGTTCCTGTTTTTCACTTTTTAAACTCAGTTTGATCAAAAACAAAGTTTAAAACCTTGATGTCAAGAAACATTAGATGGACTCACCCTGAAATCTGTATTACGGGCCATTGTTCTGAAATAACTCACTGAGATGTGACAAAAAACAAGCCATGGCATCCCATCGGTAATAAATAACAGTGTAATTATAGGCACGAAAACCTTATATGGAATTATTCTCCTCAGTTACATTCTCTAATTATTGGACCACTATACACTGAAGGTGTAATGTATTAGACTCAAATACATTACACCTTCAGTTTACCTTACAAGACCCTCTGTTCTTGCTTATAATTAGATTTTCATGTCAGGATGAGAGGGTAATTTTGAGCTTGAAAAACTCACATGCGGGCTGAATGGATACGGGAGGTAAGGTTAATATACGAGGGTTGAGTTTCAGTGACTCAGACTCCAGTGTATGAAATGGATCTGTATTAAGGACACTGAAATCATCAATAGGTTTCACATTTTCAGTTCTTAGTGGCAGGATTGTGTTTTGAGACTTAAGGTTGAGTTTTATCAATAGGGATGAAAAGTTATATTCTTCAGGATAAAGCCCCCCCACAGAGTGACTTTAGGGACGTTGTCTCTTGGTTGGTCCACCACTTTGGTCCTACATATAGCCTCACAGAGCCGCTGCTGTTGCTGTGGACTCTTAATCTTAGTTGATATAGCAAGGTATCCTGACAATGAAAACTATCTGATAATGTGAAATGGGTTACATAAATGACCCTACAGAGAGTCACCAGCACATCGTTTAGCTTTTCTGGCCCACAGCTTTACTGTTTTGGTTCACTTTTATCACTGTACAATAACTGCTCAGCACCAAACAGCAGACAGACACAGTTAGTGAGTAGCTGGTAATCATTGTGGAACCTCTAGCAGCTAAAGAGCCAGATATTTCTCTCAGGAGGTGGTGAGACCAAAAACAGAGCTAATAAAGAAGGAATAGTTTACTTGCATTCACCAGGGGGCCAGAAACAAACTAAAATGAATGATAATGTTTCTCTGCAACTGCTGGATGTGTTTGCTAACAAGTTCACTACATACCTTAAAAGGAATAATGCTGTCTTGTTGCTGTCTGTTGTACAACTTTTTTGTGATGCTCCAGGTGGCCAAAGAAATGAGCTATTGTGGACTTAAAGGTAACTATTCCATTCATGTATACAGTGATTTCTCTACAATGAGAGGAAAATATGTGTCCGTTTACTCTGAGTATCTTAGCAACTATTATCAGTTTAGGCTGGTATTCACCTTAGCAAAACAGTGTCCAAGACAGTAGAGGACAGTGCAGAGGTCACTTGTTTGTTTTGAGACACACTTTCTGGACAAAGCTGCAACTCCTTTGCCAATGTAAACACAGCCTGACTAAACAGCAGTGACCTCTGTCCCTGCTGATGTCTTGGTTTGGTTGAGATGCACTCCTTCATTATAACACATACGACTCTCTCCCTGTATATAATCACTGACTCTCTCCTGGCCAATAGTTGTTTAATGAGAGCTCAAATTTTAGAAAAGAAAAAGGCTCTAAACTTCTATTTTGAGATTTACATTCCACTTGATAATATTGGGTGGGGGTTGGGACATTTTTGTGAGTTAGTTGTTCTGACTGGAGCCAGACACAGGGGCCAGACAGTTTTATTGCATTGTGGGATTACTAGCTGGCTGAAATGAAAGTGTATTGTCACGGCTACCAGACCCCTGATCCTCACGGCTGCTGAAGGGCCAATGCGTGACCTCTAAAGGTAACTCAGCCTGGGGAGAGTTTTATACAAGAACAAACATGTACCTCAGCCAAAAGAATGCCCTATGACATTTGTTCTGATATCACCACAGGAGACGCTTGGATATTCAGCTAATTAGGAAAGAAAAGAGCTCAGACTATGCAGAATGATGTGGAGCTCAGTCATTTGAGATTTTGTTTACTTAAAATGAAATGAATGATAAAACTACTCTAATTATAAATAAAAATAAACGTAATACAAATGCAAAACATACCAAATAACAAATTAGTGTTATTTATTTAATCTTTATTAAACCAGGCCATCTCCTGGGATACATACAGTGCATTCAAAAAGTATTCAGAGCCCTTCACTTTGTTTGTTATGTTGCGGCCTTATGCGAAAATAATTTAAATACATTTTTTTCCCTCATCAATCTACATTCAATACCGTGTAATGACAAAGTGACAACAGAATGTTAGATATTTCTGCAAATTTCTTAAAAACAAAGTATTCAGACCCCTTTACTCATTACGTAGTTGAATCACCTTTGGCAGTGATTACAGGCTTGAGTCTTCTTAGATATGACCTGACAAGCTTTGCACCTCTTGATCTCGGATTCTGGCATTCTTCTCTGCAGGTCCTCTAAAGCGCTGTCAGGTTGGATGGACACCATCCAATCATGGTGTAAAAACATCTCAAAGGTGATTAAGAAAAATGGGAGGAACCTGAGCTACATTTCAAGTGTCATAGTAAAGGATCTGAATACATCTGTCAATGTGATATATCAGTTTTTCCTTTTTAATAAATTTGCAAAAATGTATAACACTCTGTTTTCACTTTGTTATTATGGGGTATCGAGTGTAGACTGATGAGAGAGACGACAAAGCCAACACAGCAGCATAGAGAAGTTACACATTCAGACAAAGTTCATTCGCAACATTCACACAAAGAAACCACGACAGAGGCATGAAAGAGAGAAGAGATATATTACAGTAGCATTGCTTGTGAAACATTGCTTCACATATTCAGTCAATTGTTGATACATTATTTTTCTGTAAATGGTTATAAGTGGACTTTGAAGTTACACTTCAAAGCCATGTCCACATAGCCATGAATAAGCCTCTGGTGAAATGCTGAATCCTTTATTTATCAGTTGTTTAATTTGCCTAAACATAGCCAACATTTAAATTATTGCATCTAAAAATACTAGAACTCATTGTATTATTTATTTTTGATAGTAGGTTGTGTGTAGGCTTTGCAAAACCCCAAGTTCCCTGAAACATACAGAGGACATAACCTGAGCGTCCTTATTTGTAGCTATGGCCCTGCACAGTCGTGTCCCATGAATGCACATACACAGTGTCACTGTAATCTAAAACTGATAAAATGTGATCTTTTTTTTCTTGTGGCAAAATGAAATCATTTTTTAAGAATGATTCTAAAAAAAACCTTATTTGCGTTTGAGTGATGTTACTTTTTTAGGTTATCATCCAGACATATTTCAACATATTTATATGAATTATATCAATTCTATCAGTGTTTGAAGAGTAATATCGTCTACATTTACCTGTTTTTGAGGACTTAAAGTTCATTTTGAAGGTTGGTAACATTTTGGTTTAGACAGGGGTTGACTTCATCTGCATAGAAATGAATCTTTGCAGATTTTTCCAAAATTGCTAGAACCTGGTGGTACATCCTTTATTATCTTTAGAACCTCAAACTTATAGTTTTCAACATAAACTGTATGTTCTAAGATAATTTAGTTTGGTTTGTTTGCTAATATTAAATATGATTCTGCCCAAATTTTCCACCAAACTGTGAATTGAGGCTGAAGACATCTCAGTAGGATGTAAAGATTAGAGGTCAGCATACATACCCTCTCATCCACACCATCACACCATCTTACTAAAGAAACAAGAGCTCCTCATCACCTCTGGTCTTTTCCAAGTAACCAACCCTTCCTCCTTCATCTGAACAACAAGCATTAACATGTGATTGGTCAGCGGGGAGCAACCTGGGATCATTACTGCCAATAAACCCAAGTGTGCATGAAGGTTCAATCTGACAGAGGGAATAAAAGGTGGAAAAAAAGTAATTTGTTGGAAACCACCTCATCTCGACACCAACTTGAAATCAGGATGAGGCCTTGGCTGCTTTTATCTAAAAATTCAGACATTAGATTTAATCAACCTTTATTTTCCCTCCCGCTGGCAGAGACAGTGGAAATGTTCTGTTTTTGTCTTCAGTTTTCAGTCTTTTCTCCTTCCTCTGAAGCCACGGGGGCAGCAGCCTCCAACTCCTGACCGTCCCAGTGTGAGCGCTGTGCTGGCCAGTGTTACGTCTCAGTAATTAAGACTTCACGCTGTTCTACTTTAAAAGCTCCTAAATGGGCGTCCCGCAGCCCCGACCCTCCCTGTTAGAAGTAATTTATTCGATTTGACATGAGTTGTGCTTCACTTCATCCTCGCCTCTCCTGCAACACATGCCAGTGTTGTGGTGGAACAATGGAGTTCCTTTCCTCCTTTTGTCTCTATTTGCTTTTGTCATCTCTGGTTCTGTATATGATCATGGTTGTGTTTAATTAAGTCAAAAGTGCCTCTATTTAAAGGAGAGCTCAGATGATTAGGAAGTCAAGTAGTCAATCAAGAGACTGATGTAAAAAGAGAAAACAAGTCAAGGACAAAAAGAGGGAACGGAAGATAAATACTCAAACATAAATACTTTTTTCCTGTTGCACTAATGATGAGGGGGGATTTGTGTTTTTTCAGTTATACACACAATAAGCAATTTAACTTCTTAGTTAGTTTGTTTTGGTTGACTGTGACTGCTTAATTAGAATCAGCCAAATGTCTGCTGTTGAATGCACTGTCAGGTCAAAATGTTAAAAAATAACTGAGCCTATACATCAACAGGCTTAATGCCAGATTAACTCTCTAGGAGCCTCTGGTGCAAAAATAAGATGTAGGTCCCTACTGACGCCCCCTGTCTTTCTGTGTCTTTGTGGTAACTTGATGAAGCAAGATGAACTCCCTACTGTATAATATTAGAATCAACTTCATTGTGAGGAAAATGCATTTCGGCTTTTGGCCTTCATCAGGGTCATCTACACATTACAAAAAGAAAACATAGAACTAATAATATACAAAACTATATACATCTTTGAAAGTAACCCAATTAAGTAAATGCTCTTGATAAACACAAGATACACTGAAATCATAAAGGCTTTAAAACTACATTTTAACTCACAATAATGCAGGTGTCATCTTGAGATGACTGCAATTTCTGTTTATTATTGTGGGTTTCCATGGTGAATAAAGTCTTAATGAAAAAATTAGCACATTTTTAAATTACCATAAAAACCACACAGTGAACCTGGAGCCTCTGGGCCCCTTGAGGGTCTGGAGCTTCAGGCCAGTTGCCTGGTTTGCTTTAAATAGCATAATAATGATAAACAAGTGGAACAATAAATAACAACAAATATAAACAATTACAGAATGAAACCTGGGTCACTATTAAATAAAGATTAAGTAAAGAAAAATTAAACAATTAATAAAATAGATTAAAATATATATATTTAAAAAAAACAGTAAAACACAATCAAATCAGAAAATAAACTAAACAAATAAAGCATAACATAACATAACATTTCTTATGCAAGTATATGTTACCAGAGAAATATGATGAGTATGTGTGGAGATTTTCCGATTATAAATACATTCGTATAGTGTAATTAACAGTGGTAAATGGAGGAATAAGCATTTATATATGTCAATATATTTAATATCTTAATGATAAAATGCCCAAACTGAAGACAAACAAGCAGCAGTAACAGACTTAACTAAAGTTTCATGTATAAAATGTGTTAAAATGAGCCATGAAATCAGTGAGGCTGAACTCATAGTGATGTAGGCCTCTCTCTGCTTTAGATATGTGAATGCTGGCTGCCTCTGCAGTAAATCAGAGCTATAAATCAGATATGTTAAGGCTGTGTTGATGTTGTTCTAACAAAAAAGCACATGTCCTGACTGTAAGCCCGAGCCCCAGTGATACATCTATCATCCAGCCGAACAGCTGAGCGTGACAGGCTCATCTGTCCCAGTCAGGAGGGGTCTCCGTGTTAGATAAATAACTGAGGAGGAAGGCTGGAAATGCTCATCAGAGCTAAACAGATGATAAAACAATACAAAACACAAACTAGCTGACGGATTTGTAATAAGCCGCACTTGCTGGGGGCTTAATGTGAGGTGAAGTTTTATGACCACTCATCTGCTCCAAGGATTTGGAACTAACAACAACAGCCTCCGGTGGTGGTCTGCTGGCTGCTGAGCTCTGGCACTGAGGCAGGCAGCAGTCACATGACGAGCGCCGTCACATGCACAAATGCCCGCAGCTGGTGGTAGCAGAGCGGAGAGTGGACGGCCAACCCGGCTGTCAGACTGCATCCACCAGGTCCAACTGTTCACAGGAAGTATGCAGAGGGAGTGGTGGGTGTCTGGTCAGGCGGATTAGGTGCCACTTCTTTGGCCTTGTAGAAGTCGCAGACTGATAGATGCAGGCAGGTGAAGGAAACAGAGCTTTTACACTAAAAATAACAACAGTGGACACAGAGAGGAGCAGACACGCAGACAGGCATAGCTCTGGGGATGGAAATGTCGGTCTGTTAGTCCGCCACTTTGTTTCAGCCTGACATATTTCAACAACCGTATGATGAATTGCCAAGAAATTTTGCAAAGACATTCATGGTCTCCAGAGAATGAATCCTAATGACTTTGATGATCCCCAGATGTTTCCTCTAGCACCACCATTAGGTTGTCATGTGTGGTTCAGAGTGAAATCCTGCATCTTGACAACAATTGGATAGATTGGCATGAAATTTCCTTGTTTAGCACCAAGGCAACTTACTATAGAAAATTATTTTCTCACAAGAGTCAAAGTTTTCACAGTGAAACATCTCAATATCTACCAAATGGACTGACAAATCTTGAACAGACAGTCAGATGATTTCAATGACCTTTCATGATACTCTGACTTTCCTTCTACTGTCACCAGCAGTTTGACATTTTGGCTTCAGAGTGAAATGCCTGGGCAGCATGAGGTGGTTACCATGAACTTTAGCATCAGTCATGGTGAATCCTTTGACTTTGGGCAGCATTAGGGTCCCCTGATTTTTCTCCTTGCACTACCAGTAGGTTGACAACAAAGTCAAGTCCCTCGTATTTGGACAATAAAGCTGATTCTGATCAGATATTTGATGGACTACTTTGTCTTTAGTGCTAATTATCAAATGTTGGCATGCTAACACACTAAACTAAGATGAAGAAAATGGTGACCATTACATCTGCTTAGCATCAGCATGTTAGCTTCGCCAATGTGAACATGTTAGCATGCTGTTATAAAAATCAACTCAATCCACTGCTAACTTCACAGAGCCGCTAGCATGGCTGTAGACTCTTAGACTTTTTACTTGCGGAAAGTAAACTTCCCCCACACTTCACATATTTTTCCAACATAGTATTTAAAGATGCAGGGTCCCGTCCAGTCATAGCTGTATCTTAGTGTGTTGTTGTTTCCTTTATATACCCTATGGACATTTCCCAGGGAACATTGCATTGTTTTGCAGGGATTAAAATTCACTGAAGATTATATCTGCTTCAGCACCGCCGAACAATGCAGGGGGGTGTGGGGGTCTCCCCTGTCACGGCCCAGTAAATTGGATGCCCACCCATTCTGATCAGAGCCTGTGGCATGCCATGAGCGCAATTAGAGGCTGATCCATAAGAAAAACTCTGAGCCTAATATGTAAAACCATGTAACTCTCTGCCCTTTGCACTCTAACATGTGTGTGAATTTGTCTTTAAATGTGCCTGTTACAACAGTGGGTGGCAGAGATGGTCAGTCTGCCAAAAGAAGGAATGATCCTATGGATATTTTCTTACCACCCATACTACCCAATCTGTATGTTTATACCATATTTATTAGGCCCCAGAGAAAACCACTCTATCATCCCTGTTAAATTTCATATTGTGCAATAAGATATGCTGCTCTCAGTACTTTTCTTTAAACTGTCTCTGGAAAACTTTCTTAGTCAGCAGAGAGTAACGCAACCTCACAGCGCTTCAGAGTAGCAAGCTTTTCCATTTGCAGCAGAGCAGGCTGGGAACAGCACACAGAATCTGATCTGTGAATGGCCCTCAGTGCAATCTAGAGTAACAATGTGGCTCATTGATGAAAACCTTTATTGTCTTTGCTCTCAGTCTCAGGGGAGTCGCTGCACAAAAGGAGTTTGTCACAGTGCCCAACCTCTTGTCTTTGTCGGAAATAGACGCATTTATACTGCGAACAAGTCAGATTCACTGGTTAGTGGTGATACAAGTAGGAGAGCTTATGTCTATGTGATATTTCAGGGGAAAAGAAAACAAAAAAAACATTTCACTCTGTAGCTTTTTTTTTTTTATTCTGCAAAATTTTTAAGTCTATTCTTTTTCCCTGTGATGGAAAAAGTCAGCAGGAAGGGTTTTCAGACATCAACACTGCAGCACAAAGCAGATAGCTGAGGCTGCTTACATGTATGACTGTCATGTTGGTGATATACTGCATCATTTAAATGCTCCATTGTATATCACAATGAAAACCCACACTTGTGGCCTGTAAATCACAAAAGGCAGACTGAAACAGTAGAAGTCTACAAACAGACCAGACCAAAGGCCACAAGCTTTTTCCAGCTTTATGCTGCAAGGTTTCTTACAAAACTTTTTTTTTCTGTATTTTGTTTTTGTTTGTATTGTCTGGACCTTTATTTTAAGTTAATCACTAGTTGTGTAAAGAGTTCTTTCATTTACTCCTTTACTCGCTAATTCGTTTTTGCATTTGTTCGGAGAAAAGAAAATGAATATAGGAAATAAACAATTAAAAAAAACAAAAACAGAAAAACCAAAATGTGGTTTGTTAGTCTTGTTCAGCTTTATGTCATAATAAAAAATAAAAAAAATCAGTTGAAAAAAACAATCTCAATCCAAGCAACTGTCTGATAGTACCACACAAGCAGGTGCAGTTGCCCAGCTGTCATTGTGAAATTGTAGAAGTTCAAATACTTTTTTTTTTCTTTTCTGGCCACTTTACAGACCTTAATCGTTCAGCCTGCAATAACTTTATGACCACCTGAGAGCAGCAGAAACAAGCAATGAGCATAACAATGACATATCATCACCTTTAAGTTGATATGAAGAACTTGTTAGCAAACAGTTGCCTACTTACACATCCCAGTTATAGAGAAACATTATCATCTGGAGTCACTTTTTTGACAACCTGGCAAATTTAAGTTTCATATTGACTCTCCTTTTAAACTCTGTTTTGGTCTCCACCAACTCCTGAGGGAAATAGTTGGCTGTTTAGCTAGTTGCAAGCTGAACGATAAACTGAATCACACAAAAAAGCTCCAGAGAACTGAGAGGAACAGCCGAGTTGGGAGATGATTTTCTGCTGGTTCATCACTACATGCGACGCCTTTCACATACAAGCAGTCATTGATCCATTGTTCATATAAAGACAGTGTTTACAGCAGCTTCAATAGACATTACTGTGAGACTCTTTTGCCAACAGATAATACAACACAATTTCAATCTGAAAAAATAAGAATAAAATAAATAATGAGCCACTCACTACTCAACAACTGATTGCACATGACTAAAAGAGACCACAGGCGTTTTTTTTCACTGTCTCATCCACAGGTGGCTGCTGCCCCGAAGCCTCACACACTTCACACCAAGAAGAGGGCCAGCGAGACCGCGGGCCATGTGACAACATTTTTGTTGTAACTGCTCCGCACTCTCCCACCCTCTGCAGCATTTCATTATTTCCAAACCCATGAGCTCAAACAATTTGTCTGTTCAGCTCAGTCAGCTGTGGCCTTTGATGTGAGCTCCCCGGTGCTGCGGCCGTGTTCATTAGCTAACAATCAGTGTTTTTTGGAGAGAGAGAGTGGGAGGATAAGAGCACAAAACAGGAGTGGCCTCCTCTCTTTTCTTCAGTCTGAATTAATAAATCACGACAACAACACTGCTCATATGCCGACAGAAAGAAGAAAACGGGCATTTTTACAAGAATAGTTTCTAAAGGTTAAAGTTTGATGCTGAAACACATCTTGATGTTAACTTCTTTGGGTGGGGTCTTCAAAGAATGTTGAAAGGAACTGCTGCTGTTTTACGAGGTCACAAAACTAAACACATTTGCTGACTGATACATTAAGTGTGAAAAAAATGCCCCTTGCAGCCATCTGCCAAAAACTTGAGAAAGGAAAAAGGAGAGGTAACCCAAGCCCACCAACACAGCATTATTTACCCACAGCGCCTGCACAAACATGCACATGGTAGCAGTGATGGATTAGGCTGGGGTTATCCCAGTCAGGCAACGCCGTGATAATAGAGTGAGTGCTTTTGGGCCGGGAGGACGTGGACGCTGAAGTGATGAAAGTGAAGTCCAAGAAGAGAGATTTCTGTTCAACATACCACAGAGGATTAAGTATCTGGTTTCTCCTCCTGCTCTTAATCAGGACCAGAGGGGACGGTTGTCCCTTTGCTAAACAACACATATTGATAGTGTTTGTGCCACCTCTGAAGCCAGGTTAACACTAGGAATTAAACACAGGCACTTAGAGTGGGAGGGCCTGGATTAGGGATGCCATTGTAAATTCCTTTGTAAATGTTTTCAGGGCATAATTTCAGTTTGAGAATTTCACAATATTTAAGGAGACACATGCTACTCTCTGAGGACAGATGTGTGGCAGGATGGAGTTGTGGGTGGTCAGTAACCTTCCAGTCGATGCAGGTGTGACAAAGACCCGGCAGCCTTGATCGCTTCACTCTGCGAACCGGTGATGAAGAGGGTGCTGAGTTCGACAGGATGGAGAGTTGTGTGAAATGGGTCAGTTAGTTACAATCACAGGTGTGGACAGTGGAAGAGGCTGAAGGTGACAGAGACTGATGGTCAGTGGCCTAAATCACTTCTTCACTTCATGTGGGGGAGAAACAGCAGTCTGGCTGTCTGCCTGTCTGCCTGTCTGTCTGTCTGTCTGTCTAGTAGCTTTGTTAGTTGTTCTGTCATTTTAAACATTTATAAAAGCAGATGAATGCTAAACTAATCACATTAATTGATTTAGTTTAGTCTGAATAAGTGAATAAGTGTCTGTTACAAGTTTCCAGGTCCCATAGTAACTTCTTTAGTTTGCTTGTTGTGTCTGTGCCACAACCCAAAATACAAAACAATACAATAATATATATATTGTCACAATTAAGAGACAGAAACAACCAAATTTGTGGTATTCTTTCAGATTTTTACATTATATCAGACTGTAATATCATTATATATTATTTTATAGTATCTGGAGGAATTATAAAATGTATTCTTCTGTTTAGTTGGCTTTGGTGGTGGTGGACATGAAATAAAACAAAGATAAGTCCATATTGAACTACAGAGGAGACGTTCCCATAAAAAAACAAAAGAAGCAAAATCAACAAATGCTATAATTTAATATTATGGGTCAAATAGACAAAGAATGATCTGTATTGGTTGAAATAAATGGAACAGTTACCTCATGTTGTTGCACCACGTTTACCATGTAACAACGTTCCCAGTTCAACTGCAACCACGGACCTTTGTTTCCTGTCAGACCACTCTCTCAGCCGCACGTTTCCCGCCTGTATCTCTGCTGCTATCCAATTAAGGCAACATAAATTAATATATATTATATATAAATATTAATAAAAAAATGTCAGCCCACATCCTGTGGCTTTGTGCTCAGTTGTCATTGAATAATCTAATTATGGAAGTTTGGTCAGCTTGTTTTCAGTGGCCACTGTCATGAGATGTGGCTGAAAGCTCTGGAAGGAAACCAGTAAGTGGTCCTTAAGTTAAGCATTTTGTCAATTATGGATTAATTGTTTCACCACCTCTAAACTCATCGTGTGCGTAGCTGCCATTGTAATCATGACTGTGAAAATAATGTAACATTTGTTGCAATAATGTTGAAGTTCTTCAGTTTGCCCACGGACAAGTTTCCTTTTTTTTTTGTATTTCTCGTCCATATTGTTGCTTAAAAGTTGAAACTGAAAGTTCATTCTTGACCCTGGAAATCCCCAAATAGTCCATTTAGTAGCTGTTCTGGAGCTGCTCTGTAATAGACTTAGAAATATTAACACCTACAAACCTGTGACAGCTCTGTCTGCTGAGAAAGATTCTATGATACGCTCAAAAGCTCCAGAACAGCTACACCTACTGTTTCCAAGGTCAAGAATAAGGTCTAAATCTCCATTGTGACATGAAATAGTTTTTGCAATTATTGCAAAATTCAGTGATGTAGTAAGAGGAAATGTTTTAAAATAAATTGAAAACATGAGCAACAGCAAGGAGGAAAACGAAAGACAGTCTCCTCAATACCAAACTAACAATCTGGAATGGAGGGTGGGTATTGTACCATTCTTTGTGTGTTTGTTTTTTCAGCCATTCCCTGTATGAACCCAGTAAGCTGTAGATTAATATAGGTAATTAGAAAACCATATTGACACAGCATTTATCAACTAAAAAAACTGATGCAAGTAAAAGAACTTCCAAATTAAAAACCCTCCATTCTGAAAGCAGAATCCCAGGACACATTTGAGTGCAATAATGGTGGTCTTTTATTGCAAACAAAGGAACAAAATACAATCTAGCGCACTTTCATCTCTGATTCCTGTGAGACATCAATCATTCAAATACAACATACAAAATAATTGGTCAGAAACTCTCAAGAACAAATAGAAAAATGCAGTGAAAACAGGATCGCCCTCTACGTTACCACGAGAAAAGAGCTCCTCGGACGCTCGTAAGATAAACTAATACTCTGTGAAAAGTACAGACCTCATACAAAAAATAAGATTTGTTTTCAATAATAATAATTAAAAAAAAAACAGCCAGCATATTTACAGGACAATAATATTTTCTATGAATCTGGCTTGCCTCAATTCCCAGTGAAACTATACTTATTACAATTTTCTCAGTAACCAACTTGTTACACGTGTCCTTTCAAAGTGTATAAGGCATGACAATCAACCTTTTGTCTATTCTGATGTTTTTATATCAGCAAATCTTAAATATCACGATGGAAGACATATTAAAGGACCAGTCAGCTCTCCTCTTAAATGATAGTATCTTTGACATTTTTTAAAGTTTCTGTGCATTGCTCAGCCCTTCTAAGGCACCAAATATTCAGTAGGGGGGGGGTCCAGAACAAACTGTACATCAACATATAAAGCAAGAGAGAGAGAGAACAGCTAATCCTACACTAACCTATTAGCATTATGTACATGTATATAAACATTAGTGATGAGAAATAATGAGCGTAGTAGGAGGCGAATAACTTAATTTACATGCAACCAGTTGACCACAACTGATCCAAAAGGATACAAAAAAAAACCCCCAAAAAAAAAACATTCATCACTTCAGCTCATTTTGCTTTTGTCAAACAGTCTTTGGAGATGAGGCAAAACCTGATGAAAAGATCAAAGATAGCAGTTTGCTGGGAGCAACTTTACCAAATAAGAAACAAGTATGACAGCTATGAATCAGCCGTGTGCATGCAGACATGGATGTGCTATTTACTGTATCATCAACTTCGAGCACTTTCGTTGCCAAGTGTGATGAGAAGAAAAATGAAATTTAATTAAAAAGCTGAGGGTTTGAGGTGAGGGGTGCTCTTTGAATGTGGGCAGCAGCGGCAGATGTGTGGTGGCCTGGTGCGCGTGCAACGATGAGAGTGAGCGCAAGCGTAAGTGATTAAAGTGGTTTATTCTCAGACATCTAAACGTTCGACCAAAGCCCTGGCATGGGTGGAGAAGGGTTAAAAAAAAATTAAAAAAAAGAAAGATAAAATGTGCACCAACAATCTATAAAACCCCAATAAGAATGAAGGAGCCCTCAAAAAATACTCAACCCCCTGCCCTGATCTCAGTCTGATACACATATATGGTTCCTTCTTCTAGCAACAAACACCCTGATTGACTAAATGGGGATCTTTCCAAAAAGGCTATGTTTCCCTCTCATGTGAGGCTTTGCAGAGGCCACTTTGATCCATGTATCATTCCTGATGAAAAAAAAAAAAAAGCACTAAGTGGAAAAGTGTAAGGTCAAATCAAGCAGTGAGAGATGAGATCACTGATGATGTCAACTCTTTTGTTTCAACTTAATGTCACTGGGTTTGTTGTTTGTAGGAAAAGAAAAAAAATATATAAATCCCTTGGGGAACCATTACAGAGACAGCTCTAACCTAGATGGTTCTTAAACTGATTTTTTTCACTCATGGATTAAGTTTCTAGTTTCCATGATCGCTGTATATCCACAGAGGAGCTGCTGAGGAGCCAAACCAAAACATTATAGTCTGTTCTGTGATCAGTAGTGATGTCAGACGCTCACAATGTTTCCAAGGTAACTGAATAATCATACTTCAAACACATACAAACTAGAGCTGAAGGATCAGTTTAGTTTTGCTCCCTTTCTGTTTTTTTCAATAAGTATTTTGCTTATTTACCATCATGAATCATGACTGTGGAGCGTTGAGCAGGAGCAGCAAAACTGTTGGTGGTTTATGGAGCCACATAATGTCAGATGATGACAGCTGTTATAGTCACATCTGGTATTTGTAACACATTGCTTTGATCCCATGTTTATATAAAAAGAAAAAACTATAATGACCAATTGGTGTTAGTCCTTCAAACAGAAACCTGAGGAAAAGGGGAGGGGAGGGATAAAGGCAATGATGGCGATACAGCCTGTTATCATGGCTAGGTTGAGGAGGCCAAGGCCCCGTTGGTTTTCTTTGATGTTTGATGGCAAATGTAATAAGAGTTGTGCTTTTTCACTGCAAGAAAGTGACTGCATTAAGACATTTCAATACCGATAATAGTGTATTCGAATGAAGTTATAGTCTGTGGTCTAAGATTTTCAAAGAAGTTAAACCCTATTTTTGACACTATTCATAGCTGACACTTTTTTTCAGCAGTTGCCATTTAATGTGTTTACATTCAGTAATTATCTCTCTACGGAGTAGGTTTTGTCAGTGGTAGTGAGTCCACCATTCCAGCACTGGGTCCAGCTTGACTTCACAGAAAAAAAATACATGCATCCAATGCAATTTCATCAGCTACTGTTCACTGTTTGCTCTCTTTAAACCGTGTCATAGCTGCATCATGAAAGCCAAACATCCCTCTGCTGCTGCTTCACATTAAAAGCGTTCATCTGGTGTAACATAGGGTGGGCCTTATTGTGAAACAGCTACAGGAAACAGAAAATGTTTGTCTCTGCAGTTAGCAAGGAAGTTAATGGATCAAGAACTCTTCATCTAAAAGAGCTGCACGTGACGGGCTGCACACCTCCAGCTCCTCAGTAACTAACTCAACTTTACTCTGTCCTGCTGTTGTGTGGAAAACTACTTGCATCACCTGCAGCATGAAGTCAGATCAAGGTTGTAATTCTACCGTCAAAGAATTATTTATCAAACCAAGATAAGATTGTTTTGTTAATCTGAACTGACGCTGCAGTAAAATTACTTCCATAGAGAGTGACCCCTCTCTCTCTCTGTCAGGTTACAGGCTTGATATTTCATGAGTAATTGACAGCAGATCCTAAAAAGAAAATTACAAGGGGCTGTGTTTCTTAGTAATGTACTGCTGCAGTATCAGTCATCTTTCTTTTCCCTCGGTACTCTGCTTGTGTAATTCTCCCTTTTAATCGTGTGACTTTCCCTTTAACTTGATGATACATTTTGTATTTAAAAAAATCCATGCAGTATAATTTGCTTTAAATACTGTTGCAGCCACGATAAACATATCACCTGTATGAAAAGGCTGTAAGCAAACAAGAGACCACTTTCAAAATGCCACAGAAGTTGTGAGGTTTTACTGGAGCAAAGCTCAGTCAGTCAGGGATATAAATACTTCACTAACAAGGGTCTGAACACCTGACCAGTGACCTGTTTTAAAGACAGGTGCAAACACAAACAAGCAGAATACAAAACCTCATTCACACCAGTTGAAACTTCACTGTATGCCAAAGCCTTTTAAGCCTACACAGATTATATGACTGAGGCCATCCAGCATATTTGCAGCTCCTTGAAAAGCTACAAAAGTGTAATACAATCTACAAACACGTCCTTAAGGTTAAGTGGTTACAATCAAGGCAGAGCAGTACTGTTCAAAGAGCTCATTGTGAAACTGAGCTGAGACATTTTGTTCATCCTTTAACTGAAATGACACAACCTTTAATGATATTTATATCTGTCACTTGTTAAATTATCCTCAGTCAGTCATTTGTCTGTTTTTTTTCCGTTGTTTCTTTCCTCAGACATACCACTCTCTGCGTGAGATCACAGATCCGTCCATGTGGGACACGTAGTCGCTGTCTGTACCATTGTCATAGCAGTCCTCCGGGAGGTAGGGGGAGCCGTTGTTCACTATGGGGCTGTGCACGGGAGGCCCACAGGGGTGCATGTTTTGGGTGTTGTAGTGATCAGGGTAGTAGTTTCCCTCCTTGAGACCCCTGTGGGTATCCCCCCTGTCAGCCCAGTCGTCCCTGTCTTTGCGTTCGGGGGTGTAGTCGGGGTAAATGATGTCCCCACCCAGTTTGGGTTTTAGCTCCTGGCTGCCTTTACTTGTCTTGTCCCCGTAGACCTCCTGCAGCTCATGCGGCTGCAGCACATCCAGCTGAGACTCCTTCTGCATGTCGGACGGTCCCAGGTACTGTTTGGTGTAGTAGTCGCCCCTGAAGGTTCTGCGCTGGCGCATAAAACAGGCTGCTCCCAGGATCAGCAAGAGGATCAGGAACAGAACTCCACCCACTGCCCCACCAACTATAGTACCCAGGCTGCTGTCAGGTAAGGAAGCCAGGGTCGGGGAGGTGAACAGGGCACTCTGCTGGTCCACCGCAGTACCGGTTCCAGATGTGTCGTGGTGGAGGGCTGCAGTGGTGCTGGGGGCTGCAGTGGTGGGGGGAGGATCTACAGAGTGAAGATGTGATGAAAAGATTTAAACCAGAGAGGAAGGACAGCAGATGGAGTGAGAAATTATAAAACTAAAGAGGTGAACGAAGGCACTTTATGTTCTGTAACGACTGAGAAAGCAAGTGTGAATGGTTTTTAGATTAATTTATAACACTGTGCAGTGTCGGCGTAGAGACATGCCTCTCCCGAGACCAAAGAATCTGTTGAAAGCTGTGCTGTGGAGCAAAAAGGGGAAATGAGAAGAGCAGAAAGAGGTTAAGTGCTAAATGTCATTGTGTGTGTGAGCATGAGAGAGAGACAGAGAGGGGTAGGAGGACATGCGTTCATGAGCATCTGAGTGAGTGCGATTAGCTCTACCCCCTTTCTTTCTAAATCCTGCTGTGGGGGAAGTCATGTGAGACAAGGAAGCACTGTGATCGATGTGAGGTTCCTGCATCTGATTTGTCCTCCCGCGGCCGGTGTTTGTGATAGCAGCCAGAGCTGCAGAGAAAAGAGCTGTGCGGAGCTCAAGGTCAGGATAAGCGTCTCCATTCTGACCTCCAGCCTCTGGGGCTAAGAGCAGCCTGATACCACAAGTCGATCTCTGCACAGGCACATCAAAGGCCTGACTACAAAGCAATATGACTCGCACTAATAGAGGTCTGCATCTCCAGGAGGTTTTTAGGTACTAGTCATCAAAACCGGAATTCCCGTAGAGCAATAATGATTTCCACAATTTGTGTAACTGAGTAAGAATCTAATTACCTGAAATTATACACTGTGTGTGCGCTTGAAGGATCAGGGGTAAAGTAAAATCATGGGAGAGGATAACAGAGAAGGATCGAGGTCAGTGAACTGGTATACTGGCAATCGTCTCCTTCGTCAATCCTACCCTGCAGCGGGACATTTTAAACTCACGTAGGTTATGAGCATCTGCAACGATGTAGCTGATCATCTGAGAGACAAGCAGCCAAAAACCACAAGGCTACAGAGACAACTGGGAATGTGAAAGAGCTACACTAAGCAGCCATGGAGGGGGGAGAGTATATAACTGAGCTCAACCTGGCTATCTCTACAGGGGAGAGAGGCGAGAGGACGCATGCCCAAGTTGTAATATTTGACAAGAGAAGCAAGATAATTGCTCAGTGCAAGTCTGTCCTGGACAGGATGTCAGCTGTGCTTTCGTTTGGAGCAGGACTCCAAACCAGGCCTCTCCACAGATGGAGCCTGACAGCAATTTTTGGGGCTTATCCAGCTCTTTCCTCTTGACAGTGAGAAACCAAAGGACTGTGTGTGTTAGCGGAGTATGTGTCCAAAAGCAGCAGTTGCTTTGTTTGGAAAAGGATTAAAAGGAGCAGAGGAGAAATGAAAATAAGAAGAGATGCAGAGTTCTCAGGTTCCACGCCCTGACTTTTACAATAATGAACTCAAGTAGCAAATCATGGACAGACAGAGGAAGCAGACGGGAGAAGTTTAGTTTGCTGCAAGTTTTCTGACAAGGATTTATGTCAATAAATCAACAGCATTTAACAAATCAAAATGCAGGGACACCCCTTTCAGTGATTTAGGGAAGTCCCCTCTCTTGCTATTAGTTTTAATCTATTAAGTGTTGAATTAAACTAAATCACTTGATCACATTTCATACGGTACTGCTGTAAGAGCACAATATATCAATGAATAACATATTTTGTGGGGTATATACACATAAACATACACTATGTACTGCAAATCTGTGAACATCATTCATTGTGTCCTGCTGTGAAACCTGACCTTAAACAAAACAAAGGGAAAGGCTACATGGGTGCATGCTTTGCAGAACCAAGTGGGTAAACACCCACTTCCTTATCTGAGAAATCTAATGTTGCCAAAACCACAACACTGGAAATGTTTGGTACTGATACTCTTCATCTGCACTCTGTGCTCCTCTGTTGCCAGGAATGTGTGAAAGTGGATCTGGGCAGGGACATCTATACAGAGGCTTAGCTCTGCTAGAATTGTTGAACTAAGGGCTGATCGTACTGAGAGGGTAATCTTACATCAGAAAGGCAGGATGAATGTCAAAAGGTATTTCTCAGTTATTAAAGGCAATTTGTTGTAAGTAAGCAGATGGTTAGAAAAAAAAACGTCTACTTTAACATTTTAAGAAAACGGAGTGAAGAGGTCGAAACGTACCTTGTACCCAGAGGTTTACATTCTGACTGCGAAGACCGATGTCGTTCATCACTTCACAGCGATACACTCCAGAGTCATTGCGCTCCAATGGGCGAGTGAAAGCAAAGCTATTGTTTGAGATCTCAACACCCTCTGGCATCAGTCCATCCAACCTGTGCAACAATGAAACATTGCAAATATTTCAGTATACAGTACATCATACACAAATGTCCACACAAAACCTTGAACTTTATACATTGCATTATTACTGTAGGTTTAAGAGACATACTTTCAAAGCGTAGCATTGCAAAGCATTGGAAAAAAAACTTATCCATGACTTGCAATTACATCACTGTTCTGTTGGTTCAGTTTGCCTGTTGCAACTATTATCTGATCACATGACTGTGATAATTTGACTGCACTTCCATCAGTCGAGGAGAAAAGATGTCTACATAAACACAAGGCTGGACAGAAAGAGAAAGAAAGAAAGAAAAGAAAAGAAAATAAAGAGCTTGGCTGTCTAGACTTCACTGGTACTGTCAGCCCAAATGAGACCATATTTCTTGTTTTCAAAGCAAGATGATGACAAAGAGCTGCCAATAGACTGGTGTTGCTCTGATGCATGAACTGTTCGGAATCTTTTATTTATAGCAGGCATACTCCCTGATGGGTGCAGCAGTGCATTCGACAGCTCCAATGTCCACGCTCCAAAGTTATGCTGGAGGTAATTTACAGACAGGAGCTTCTTCACTGCTTAATTTATGTCAGTTTAAATACAGTTAGAGTGTATGTAACTTGACCAGTTATTAGCTGATCTGTTATGTAGTATTTGATATAACATTAGATGCTTGACGAGGACAGTCTGAATGCACCTGAATGACTCCACTCCAATACTACAGAGAACGGCAAAGGCTGCCACATTTGCAAGAAACCTTTTGGACATATATTGCTGTTACATAGTGCTGTTTCATAGCTTAACAATTTTGTAAAACAGCAAAGAGTACAAGGGTTAGAGTTTTACAGCATCTAAAGGTTGTCTTCCAAGATACCATCCCACAAACCTTTATAATGTATCTTACAGTTAAAGCAATAATAAACAAAATTGCAGTGTAGAAATACATTAGAAAAAGAAAATGAGTTATTCAGATCTTGGAAAATATGTGACATTCTCTTTCCAGTGATTAGTCAGAGGTTTTCTGCTTCACTTCCATACAGTGAGGTTTTTTCTGAGTCGCTATTAGAGAAACTGCTTTTTAAGGGAGTTGTGCATTAGCTTCAGCATTCAGCCATAGAGGTTGATGCTTACTCTCACCTGAGTATGGATGTATGTCATTGTATTTTGTTTGTGGTTAGTACAAAAGCACTGTGTGGTGGTGTTATAAGAGACAATGTAGCAATGTCCACAAAATACTGACATCATTGCAAGTCATGAATTAGGGTCATAATGCTTTTGCTGCAGCTATGGGATGATTATCTACCAGAATGGTTTATCTGAAGGCAGATTCTGGGGACACTGACCTGATCCATGTGAAGTGACGGGCAGGTGGGTTAGCTTTGGCACCACAGGTGAACTTCACATTCTCTTGTCCCACATACCAATTTTTGTCAAGTCCATTTATTGATACCATTGGCGCAACTGTAAAACAAAATAAGACAAAAGGTTATGATATTAAAAATAAGCATTTAGCAATAAGCATTTAAAATAATAAAAATTAAAAAATTAAAAAATTAAAATATATTTAATCCTTTAGGCTGTGTTACTTCATCCTAGACACAAAGCTTGGTCTTGATTTCTTAAAATAGTGAGGGTGATGTTGGCCAAAATATATTTTGTTTATTTTTTTTAAAAAGAGTAGAACTTAATAATCAGTCACTGTGATCCTGGCAGCCTGATGACAAACGAGCTTTCCCAGAAAGAACAAAGCCTGCATTATAAGCACAGTAGCGAGCGGTGACAAAAACAAAGGCTGTGCAGGACTATAGCAGGGTACAGGACCTGCCGGTGAACGCGAGCCAAGAGAACAAACAAATGGCCCTGGGTTGGTGGAAAGTTAGAAAATGACAGACTCACTCAGACAGTAGATGTACTGCAGCTCATAATAAACTCCACTGCCTACCATGACAAAGAAAAAAAGGAAAAGGGAAAGGAAGGCAGGAGGATGCCTAAATGAAGCCCAGCACATGTCACTGTAATAAAACATGGCAAACACTGACTTAGATATCCAATTGTTCATTTTGATTTCCCTGGAGGACAAATGAGGAACTCATTACAGCACACAGGAAGATGTCTCGGCTCATCGTGTCCACTGACCCTTTTCACATAGTTCAACGTTGAAATTGTGCTTCTTTTGCACTTAAAATCCCTTGCCTCTGCATTTGACATGATTTATTGAGCTAGAAAGCGTCTTTCTTCCTGTATTACCCTTGGTTTTTCTGTGTCTCCATCCGCTGCCCCCAGCAGCCTTCTGCTACTTGTGTTCCTGCTGAGGCCTGATCAATATTTCATAAAATACCTTCATTAGCCTGCACTCACACAGTCCAAACACAGAGCAACCCTTAGTACTGCTTGCCAAGGAAGTATGCATCAATGATTATAACATTAAGATGAGTCTTAAATGGCCCCTTTATGGGCAAAGAAGGAAAGGCAGTGAGCAGGCTATTCATAAATCAAGCTATCAATGTGGGTTAATATCAATAAGATATACTGTACCTGTAAGGGCTGCACAATTAGAGCTATAATAATGATCAGTATTTTGTTGTACATCTTGCTATATCTGATCATTATGATTAAACTTGGTTATTTCAGGAACAAGTTAATTTTGCTTGATTTTGACAACAACACTGGGTATTTGAAATTAAATTAAAATATAATGTAATGTCATTTCAGTTTAAATAAACTGTACAACTGTACACAATTTACTGATCAGCCCTTATATTTAACCTAATTCAAAGCATCGGATGTCAAAATAATTTATTTCAGCTGAAGTTACACCACAAAACCACAGAGACAAAAAAATGATTTGATTTGTATCTCTCTGTACATTTTGATTTGTTTTTGAGGGATTTGTTAGCAGTTTTCTGTCAATAAGCCCAATGAAAAGACCAAAACCAACACCGTCTTTTTGTGCTTCTCATGACTTCGTGAACATAACTGTGGCTCTCTGTACCAAGCCCATTCATTTCTACCGAATATTTCATTTTGAAAAAGCCTCATGAATATGCTTCTTTTGTTGCCTGACTTTTGTTGACTGTTGAGTACGTACAGCAGCAGGGTGGTGTACATGGGACTGACTTAAAATCAACTTTCCATTTTCATTGTACTAAGAGCAACAATGTGGCTCCTTCGTACTTTAATTGTTTTTGTACAATCGATAAACAAACCTTTCTTGTCCAGAATCTTAGTCCAAAAAACTCTAACTGTTTTATTGTGTAGATAAATTGCTTATTTTCATTATTATTATTATCATTTACAATTATTTGAGCATAACATCTGAGATTGGCTAAATTTCATGTTTTGTCTTCATGTGTTAATGTAGAAATTTTAAAGGCTTCACAGTTTTGGAACCGAGGAGCAAAGTACACCAAGCACAATGAAGTCATTGATGATGAGATTTGTTGACAAGAAGAAAAAAAAAAGAATATCACCAGGCTTATCATTTCAGATTTAAGAAAAAAGCATCACAAGAATTAAGGGGTCTTATAATTCAGCACTTACACTGAACGTTTAGTGTGTAGGGTATGCGGAACTCTGTTTGCAGAGCTGGATGGCGCACCACACAGGTGAGCGTCTTCCCCTGGGCATAGCTCTGCGGCGGCCACATGTAGCGCACATGTACGGTGGTAGTGCTGTTGGGCTCATCGTGACTTTCCCTCTCACTTCGCCCATACAGCTCCGTCTCCCAGAAAACCTCAGCAGCAGGACGGCCACGCTCTGCTATACAGGTGGCCACCAGCGACTCGTTCCCGCCATCCAGCAGAGCTGTGGGGCCAGCAGACACATACACCTTTGGCTCCACTGTGAAGAAGAGGGCGGAGAGAAGGGGAGGAGATGACAGGATGGAGAAAAGATTACAAAATGAATATTGATCTTTTTGTGTATGTATATGAATAAATAATGTCCATCATGTTGTATATGGACAAAAGGAAGTGGCCTCAGTATACTTAACTGCTAAAGAGCACAGATTGACTTCTTCCATTTCACATATATGCATTAAAAATTGATGAACCATGCTATTCAATCATATGGAGGCATTTCAGTGGAGACAGAGGTGTCTTTATTGTTCAGTGTCAAGCATATAATCTGCTGGAGAAAGGGTAATGCATAGCAGTAGCATCAATGGGTCCAACTGTATGGTTCTAACAAAGCATATCAGTGTCTGTAGTATGCATTTAACAGTGGGGAAAAAACAAAACAAAACACAGTATTTCAGAATCCGAGGCAACTGACAGTCGCACTGTAGTGTGTTTATATTTGACTGTGTGCTGTACTGGAAGAGGAGGAGGTATGTTAATGTAGGCTTGTCAGTGCTTTAGAGCTGGGGTAATGTTACACTGGCTTCCTGAGAATAACTGGAGGTTTAGATGTAACAAGGATTTTCTCGACAGAGAAAAGCAAAACAGATCCATGCAAGAGGGACGTGACCAGAATAACGCAACCTTCTACCTGTTGTACAAAGCAGAGTAACAGTTTATCTTGTGCTGCACTGGCCTAAAATAAACATATGGGGCCCTGTTTAATAACCGCAAAGTGTCAGAAATGACACTTGGGAAAGTTCAGCAAGACAAAGGAGGACAAAAGACAGTCCAAACACAAAAGAGTCTGCTGGGGAACTCTGGGAAGAGGTCAAAATGGGGAGGTAGTGAGGTAAACTGGCTGCACACCAGTTATACAAGATCACACTTCCATGTACCACTGATACAGAATTTCCCTCTTTGGTTCATTTCTTTGTTGTTTATGAGTGCACTACCATCCCTGTCGCTCTTAAAAAAGCACTAACAGCTGTTCCACTTACTGCAATGGTGACAGTTTTAAAGGCGGCACGTGGGGGCACACACCAGCCTAATCCACAAGACAAGGTCATCACCTTTAAGACATCTGCGACCCTTCTCCACCCAGGCTGAGCAGGAGGTCCAACAACAAATTCAAATAACTCCTTACACCCCCTTTTTCCAAAAATAACCTGGCGTCTCCTGTACCCAGTGCAGGGGTGGGGACGCTGTTCTCAGTCATCCACCTCACATTCTTCACTCACTACTCTCTGCCCCCCCTCACAGGCTTCTGACTATAAACAGTAGTTGCTCTATGTTAGGAGGCGAGCTGGCTGAAGCTTCAGAATAAGTAAATCAGAGAGACGTGTTAATTTGGAGTTGCTGTCAGGAAGGGAGGGGAACACTCTGGATAAGTGCAAATGCTTTAGGGGAAAGGGTAACGATTTCCCTTCAGCAAACTGGCTGCATGGGCCCTTTCTCGCCCACATACACACATCTACATATGCACACTGAACACTGACGTCAGAGTGGGAACCCCAATACAGAAGGGATTTAGCTGGATGTTCAATGGTCCTGCATCAGCAGGAGGTCCGCCAACAAATATTTACATTTTTATAGTAAGATTTAGCATAAAAACCTATAAACTGTCGTTTTTACTATTTAAAGCAGTCAGTGTGGCCTACACCAGTTCTGAAATCAGCAGACATCAATTTTGTTTTAGATTTTGGACTGCAAATGAAGTGCAAAAGAAGCCACACCTGGCAAGCAGGTAAGGTCAATGAAATTATCCGCAAGTAAGCCGCTGGCTTGGGATGTATTATAGCTTTATAACGCAAACTACACAGACACTGGGGACCATCAAACATTATTTGAGTAGACCAAAAGGAGAAATGAAACATTTTTCACAAGAGAGAAACTATGACACTCTTCAGATTTTTGCTTCCATCTGTAAGCAACTTTATCCATCTCTCTGTGGGGTATGATTCCTCATTTTTATAACTCAGCAAAAAAAAAGAGCTGCATTACTGGCCACATGAATGAACAGACAACTTTAAAACAAAAAACGAATGTGGTTTGTATGCGGATAAAGCTCCAATCCTTAGAGCTGACGTAGTTCTAGAATTATTTGCAGTCGTCCTTATCAGTAACATCTTACCAACATAATGTGTGTTCATGTTTTGTTTTTAAGGAAGGTCAATTGTTGGTTAACAGATTTCCTATAGACCTGTCAGCAGTTTAAAACAAAGGGTCATTCTAATCCATTCCCTATATGCAGTAGTTTTTCCTCCTCTGGTTCCTTCCTCTTGCTCACTGGTGGAGACCTCTGGCCCATGTACTGCATCACAATTCCTGCTAAACTGGTCCTTAAATGCTTGAGATGAAAACCAGAGTAAAGACAGTGTGAGGCCAATACAAATACTGTGTGTTGAGTGATAGTGACTGAATGCAAGCAAAGGTTTTATCAAGAGTGTGACTTTTGAAATTAAGTCAATGTCCACTGCACCTGTTAATCATTATGATGTGTGTCGTGACTTTGGTCTATTATTCATGGGTTTGAGCCTTTTCATTGCTTTACTTCAGTTCATTTGAAAGGAAAGAAAATGAAAGTCAAGTGCTCTCACAAACCTCAAAGAATTAACATGAATCAACTCTGAAAACAGAAAATAGAATAGAATAGAAAATAGAATAGAAAATAGAATACACACTGTAGAATCAATATTCCCTATATTAGATCTATATATTAATCAATTGTTCATATACTGACGAGATACCCACAATTTTTCAGAGATGCATTTATTGGGCTACAGTCACTGTGTTCCTTCTGGAAAGGTCTGTGAAAAATATACATGCCAACACGAAACAAGGCAGAGATGGAGAAGCCACTCTTCAAGGCTGCCTTGGGAGCTTGGATGTGCTGACTTTAGGACTTGTAATTGTGATGTTCTCTTTCTAACAAAAATACGCTGTGGGATAAACTAATTTGCACATGACATGAATCAAATTGTTAAGGACATATATTTCCACCATGATCACACTTTAATTACATCTGAATTGTAAAGTAGACCTTAGCATGAACAAAAAAAAAAAAAAAAAAGAAACTGCTCAGGGTGGAGAGCAAGGTGTAATTGAACTCTGTGAGGTCCCAGACACAGTGGCTGTCACAGCAGCACTTAATATATCACTCAAGTCTCCTTTAGTCTCTGTGGGGAGAAAAGAAGCTACTGTCTGCAGTGCAATCTCCTACTCTCAGCTCTGCCTGAGTGCAATCCAACCACCTATTTAAGGTATGAAACATATGCTGACCACAGAGAAAGTTCAATGTTCATGCTCCCCAGAGAGGAAGGGTTACTGTGTCCATACAGTATAGACCATGCAATGCACAGGCAATATAGCTACGTGTTTGTACACTACATTGTCTGTGCACTCAGACGATTGGGAGAACAATAAAATGGTGATAAGATTACAAAGCTATGGGTTTTTTTTTTTTCGCATTTACATAGGTAGCAATAAATAAATAGATCTTTGTGTGTGTTTGATGCTGCACTGTACATATTTTATTCGTTTTTTGGTAAATATTTTATATGTCTCATATAGTACATATATACTCATATATTATATTTACTGTGGCCATGTTTTTATTTTGTTTGTTTTTTGGGGTTATCAAGGAAAGGCAAATAGCCTTGACATTCAGCATAAAACATACATATCAGTAACCATAGAGTGAATCATTAAAATGAGCTAGAAAATAGAAAAGTTTTATATAGAAAAGATTTCTACACCGCAGACTGCCAAGTTTGTCATCTACTTCTCCACTGTCTGTGAGAGCTTTACAAATACCAATTACTCAGCCTGAGGTATGATTTCATAATTAGTGACAAAGGGTAAAGAGGGCAGAACTCAAAAAAAAAAACCTCTCTGGGAAATAGCTGCACATTGATGTTTTACGACCAGTGATACATATGAAACGTTTTCATGCAGCTTGGTTAAATGCAATTTAATGTCCTGAGAGTTGCTCCTTATCACACCCTGCAATTAACTTGTTGTTGCATGCAACTAAGTTGCATTGAGTTGGGACAGTTTAAACTTTCTGCATTCTGTTTACATGTTTGCTACATGAGGAGAGACTCCTAGTATTAAAAGTGTTTATACTCTGCGTGTGTCTTACATGTAGCATGTAAGTGGCCTTATAGCAGATCTTATGGAGACTCGGTAAAAGAACATTTCTAAAAAGTACTAATATAGTGCTGGGTATTTCAACCTGACGTAGCACTTTTTCACAGCAAGTAACACTGCAGTGAGTGAGATGAGTGGGACCACATGACAGCCGCCTCTGCAGCAGATTCCTGCAGGAATTTAAATCTACATGGCCTCTGTCCAGATAGTCATTTTAAAAGGTCAGGTGGCTTTAGGGAAAAGTTCATTCCCCCAGGGTAAACACTTAGTGGTTACCTAAACTTTGCTTAATCACAACCAACAACTCTGGCCTTTGAAAATTGAGATTTAAGAACAGCATGAAGAAACAATGCACACAGTGAAGATGGACGTGAGAGAGCTCTACGTTACCTAATACATTGACGAAGGTTGATGCTTGTGTATTGCCCAGAGGAAACGTTGCCACTTTGCAGGTGTAGGACCCGATATCTGTAAAGCCAACTTCTTTAAGGGTAATGGTGGCATCTTGAATCGAAGGGGAAACAAATGAGACGCGCTGGGCATATTCTTGAGAGAATGAGGTTCCATACTTGGGGTTGAACACTGCCAAGGTAATGGTGCCTGAGGGAAGACGACGTTCCCAGGAGATCTGTGTGAGACTGAGGTTGGAGCCCACCTCTATTCTGCAGCCCAGCGTGATGTTCTTCCCCAGCACTGCATTCACTCTCTCAGGAACAATCACGTGGTTACTGCTCACACCTGCTGAGAAAGAAGGACGTTTCAGAGACTCAGACAGCAACACGATTGTTTCGACGATAATCAAATTGGAAAACTGGATTTCTCATGCAAGTGTCACCTAATTGGATTAATAGATTACAATTTTTCTTCTATGGTGTCTAGTAGTGGAAGAAAATGGTCTGTGAATTGAAATCTAGATTGAATTTGTCACAGTAAGTTTTTCCTTGTCCATTGTGACAGCTGTAACACCACAGAATGTGTGCTATCCCCAGACAAAAGTAGAATTCAAAGTACAGCAGCTGAGATATACCAATCCAGGGAATGAATAGGGAGAAAATTGCTGTTTTCTTCAGTACTGACCAGTGTTAACACTGGGAAATAGGACATCAGCATATACTGATGTGGCATAGTGCATATACCTGCAATGAGACACATCTCACCCACACTGGCATGTGAGATTACACGAGAAATGAAAGTTGTGACTTTCTGGGCATGTGCTGCTGCCACCTGTGTGTTCTGGTGTTAATAGTGCGATCTAGAGCAATTGAATCCATAATGGGCCAACAACAGTACAGTTTTTCCTTACTGCCACTTTAAATTTTGATTCATATGTCAAAAAGAGCAGCTTGACTTGATTAGCTTTCTACAAACTGCAGTACACTATATCATACATTCTTCCTCCTCTCCCATCATCAGTGTTACTTATCCTTCCATGGTCACATTAAAAGCCATCATTTGTTTAAGACCTGTTTTTCCTGGGGTCGAAAAAGACACCAGACTTCATCTGGGTTACTCTGAGTGCTCTGGTTTCCCTCTTAATAAGCAACACACTTGCACCGCAGGACACTCAGATTGTCCCTCTTGCTAATTATCAGAGCACATTGTAAGCAGGAATGAAAAAAAAAAAAAACTCTGGAAGGAGATGAAACAAAAGAAGCAGTTTAATGGTTTTATTCCCTCTTTTTATGGGGCCCTTAATTTGACTTGAAGCCCACCGCAGGTTGCTTTTTTTTTGTTTTTTTGAATGACTTATTTTACACAAATGCAACATGTAAACTTTTCTTAATGGCCATTTTGAACGCTACAATTTGTTGAGGTTCTGTAAGTCAAGACAAGATCATTTTTTTCTGTTAAGAATATTTTAACTTTAAAAACATAATAAATTACTGAAGGAGGTGTGATTCTGTGGCCATGATAAGTGAGCTGTATGTAATCTATGTAAAGTGATCTCTATGTCACAGTTGATAGACGTGGTACTGGTTTATGACAAAAAAACTACCGTATTTTCCGCACTATAGGGCGCACTGGATTATAAGGCGCACTGTCAATGAATGGTCTATTTTCGAACTTTTTTCATATATAAAGCGCACCGGACTATAAGGCGCATTAAGCGAAACAAAACAGTCAGATAAGTCAGTCAAACTTTATTAAACGCGTTCACAATAACTCCCAACCTTTTCAGTTGTAACACGTAAAAAAAAGCACAGTCTGATACCGCTAAATCAAACGTTAGCGTATTCACAATAACTCCTTATAGGTCCTTATACACACACACACTGTAATATTATGGTGAAGCACAGTATGTATTACTCCGCGACGCTCCTGACTACGGTAGCCGTAATGCTGCAAGCGGTGCGGCTTTGTAGTTTACCAAAGTCGTACTAAAACATTTTGACAGAGCGCCGTGAGCGCCGTGTACCACACAAAATCGCTTCGAGGTCAGTAAGCACAACCAGAATTAATCCATATATAAGGCGCTCCGGATTATAAGGCGCAATGTCGTATTTTGAGAAAATTAAAGGCTTTTAAGTGCGCCTTATAGTCCGGAAAATACGGTAAACAAAAAAAAAAAAACACTAACTTGTGGGAATTAAAGTATCTTAACCTTTAATAAATTCTAAATTAAAAGTCAAGGATAATGCTCTCAATGGAAAAAAATCTATCAAAGTCTCAGTTTTTTTGCAAGCATAATCACAGAAAAGCGTCATTGATAGAAAAATGTATGCTTAAACCTTTTTAAGAGGCTGTACAAAGATTTACAACAGTGGTCAAAACTGAATTGTAGAGTAGATCCATATTAAACCTTGTAAAAATGTTTGTTTTATAGTTAAAATGTAAAAAGGTGACTTCATTCAAAATATTCAAAACAGTAAATCCCAGTTTTCTTGACACAATTGCAGTCAGAGTAAGCTATATTTGGGAGCCATAAATTTCCACTTTGTACCATGTCTCGGATGTGTATGGAGTAAAGCTTATAAAAGTGGTCCACTGGCTGGTATTTTGAGTCTTTGGCATGAATTTGAGTGGTAAGCCACAGCAATGCTATCTTGGTTTGTGAGGAATATAGCCAGGGAGGCTGAGGCTCCCCGTGCTCCATTACGTCCCCTGTAATTTTAGTGATTACACACACACACACACACACACACACACACACACAGACACTACACAGAGAGAGAGTTTCTCTCTTCCAAAATAAGTAATAAGTGTGTTACCATGTGTGTAAGAGTCAGGCATTTTGTTTGAATGGCTGCTGAATCTTAAATGTATGTTGAATTGTGTTGTGAAGTTTCATGTGCTGTTACAACTGCTTTCCTGTTTGTTTTTTTCTCTGCTGACCCACATTTTCAAAATATTTTCCTTGTGTTTCTTGTGTTGCTGTGTAAACTAATCAAATACAGCCTTACACTGCATTTAGGCTTTTAACCTATTAACCTCAAGTACTTAACTCGGGCTGCCTTATTTGTCATCCACTTGGAAAGATACTTAGGAAGGTCACTTTGGGTTAATATTCCATTTTTCCACAATAATTTAAAGATCTGTTTACATCTCTGTCCCACCTTTGAATCATGACCTGGTCTAAAACAAGCCTGCACTGCTATAATAATGTGCTTTGCACAGCATGTGTTACCCTGTGTTTGCATTGCGTCTGCCAGAGTCCTCTGGGTGCGCTGGTGTGGGGGAGAATCAGGGTCAGAGCCGTGTGGGTTTTGCAGTCTCTACTCCACAGTCATCTGAGCTGACACAACAGCTGTTTGTTGTCACCTTACTATTGCAACTCAGTTGTTTTGCTTGACACAATATAACAAAATCATATTGCAGTGACAAATCTCAACAGTGAGATAAATGTTTACAAATATATATCTGTAACTGGTACATGAATATAGATAGCAAACTGTTAAATCTCATCCTGCCCCATTGGTTGCCTGAGTAGTAAACTAACATGCTTGGCATGCGTGACATTGTGTTGATGTATGCAGACACGTGTCTCAGACCAGGCTTCTCCCTAACATGCTGCACATACTGCAGCTACCTGACACGACAGTCCAACTGCTACTGTATGTAGTTTGTCTATCTGAGTGTGTCAGCTTTCAGGCCTGTCAAAGCATACAAAGAAACTAGACTCCATCCATACTATGCTCTGTTTGTTTTACAGTAAGCATTTGGGAGTAAGTAGGAAAGGAAGGAGAGAAAGGGGGGATGTGTTTAAAGAGGACTCCACCCTTGCCATTAGGGGAGGAGTGACAGATGGCCTCTGCATGGGATACCTACAGCCAGGAGGAGAGTGGGGAAACTTGGCACTGCTAACTGCAACCATGAACAACAAAGCCAGGGCTCGCAAACTAGAGCACCGTGAAATATTATCGAAAATATTGCAGGCAAATGAAATGTAAGCAGTTCGTTAAACAAAGCTGTCATGTTGTTTCATCAAGAAAACAGGCGTACTGCTGCAGAACTGAGGCACAGCTCAGGACTGTCACTGGTCTCATTGCTAGTTATCCATCTTGTTATATAAACGAATAAGGTTCAGAGTTTTAAAAGGATCCACAAGAAAAACTACATTTTGCTCATCTTTACGCAGTGTCACTGTTTTCATGCTTTGCAATCCTTTAGTCAACTTTAAATTTGACACCCTGCCCCAGAGAACAGGAAGGACTCTGGCCTGCAAAACTTAATTTGACCGCAGAGAAACAGGCTGCACTTTTGCCCCTTTTTCCTTGAGAAACCCGAGGAAAGAATGAACTCATGGGAAGGATATGCTTGCTCTTTGAAGAAATGCTTCATATTTGTTTCTTTCCCTCCTGACATCACTAATTGTGACAAGCTGCTCGAAAGACGCAATGGTAAATCAGAACCTTCCTCTTTGCCTGGCAACCAGCTCAAACATTCCACGTCAGCCACCTGATGAGCCAAAATCTCCACCTACCCAGACCAGACCTAGCTCCAGCCCTGACCTCCCTAGAGGAAGCTGTCTCCTGGCTAGAGTGAGCCTCGCAATGAAGCCTACAGTGCATGTAAGAACCGTGTGAGACGAGTGATCCAAGGCTAGAAACATTCACAAGCTGCAACAAAATAGACAATATGTCATGTTCATGTAGACAAACTCCATGCATAGATTATCATGTCAAACAGCACTCATGAGGGACTGATCTGAAGACCTCACAGGAGAAGAATGCAGACATGAGATCCGTGCAGCAGGGAGTGTGGTTTAGGACTAAAGCAAGAGGAAACTGAGTTTAGCAGAGGATGAATAAGGACACAAAACAAGAAATAGGGCAGTTATTGAGAAGTAGTACAGGAGTGAGATGGACAGAAGAAATGGCTTCAATGAGAGTGTGAATTGTGTAAGGACATAAAAATGTAACTGGGCTGGGTCAACCATTTTTACCGACTCATATTAGTGCTAGACAAGCAATGGCAGTCTTACAGAAAGGTTCATACCACCATGTTTGCTATTGAACCGGGTCAAACTCAACACTAAAACTACTGGTACAAATACATGTACAGTATGCACAACAAAGACGGGACGGTTAATTTGTGCAGACTTTATAGTTTTTGCATTTCTAATGATTCAATCTCTGTAAGCTGACAGTTCAGTCAGCAGAAGTACAGCATTTAGCTCATTTCAATTCCAGTTTTTTTTAACATTACTCTTTTTTTCCCATACTTTTGGTTATGATAGCACACATTCTCACCAAAGTAACTACAAAGATTTGGGAACAGGGCAACATTGCTAAAAGCCCAAGGTCAGACCATCAGAGCCTAGTCAGTTTATTCTACCTCTTTTTTGGGTGTACACCTAAAAATTAGCATACCTGTAATGTAAGTAACACACTTTGTTTTAGCGCTGTAACAGTACTGGAGAGTCAAATATAGTCAAAAATATAATTTATAGTCTATAATAACTAGACTTGAGTCAATACTATAATAACAATGTAACTTTAGTTACCTCATCTATCAACATGAGGCTGGTCAATGTCTGTCATTCTCCTGTTAGCGGGCAACCTGGGATTCACCAGACCGCACGTAGTCTCCACCCACTTTCCTGCTTTGGCAATTTTCATATGTATTTGTAGAAGGTGGGCACAGGCTAAAGGGCAGTGTTTCATACTATTTAACGAGCACAGTCATTTATACTTCTTCCTGGCACTGAGGTCCCTTAGTCTACAATAAGCCAATGGCAACACTAGTGGACTATTAAACTTCCATTTGATTATTAAGGGTCACATTTCAAAAACGTTCATTAACATGGATTTGAAAACTGCACTGGCACACTCTGCTGACCTCACACGAAGCACCCAATCTCCGCATATGGATTAACATATGACTATGAGACACATCCAGTAATGTCTCCTGTGCAACTATTCCCAACCCAATCCAAACCCACTTTGTAGACAACGGAAAAATATAATACAAGGAAATAAATCAATGAAACCCTGATAAAAGCCATTTAAAGACAGATCTCTATTCCTTGAGGGTAGAAAATGAACAAAAACCGTCAAAGTAGGGAATTAGAAATAGCAGTTGGGAATTTTACTGTTAAATTGTCCACTAGGCCCCACATTTTCTAAGAGTCTTCTGTGCCTTGAAACTGCAAACGCAGTGTGGAGCCATTTGTTTGGTGCTGTTACTCTCTAAAGAGGTGGTAAGTGTTAACAAAACAAAAAAAACAAAACAAACAGACCTTTGCTTTATTTTTGTGAAGCCTATAACTCTGTCTCGATCAGTTAGACAGGATAGGTTAAGTGGAGAATTGCCTGTTTTATAGCATGTCTTTATCGTACTGAATATTTATGCAGTGTGAAGAAAACATTAGTTCCTACACCAGCTCTATTCTACCCCCCTTCCTTCCTAGCATTGTATCCTGTGAGGGTGTGAGACTTTTTTAGTGGGCTAATTCATGGTGGAGACAAACACAGACTGACAGGCCTTTAAAAAGGGGCAGGCGGGCCCTCTTTCACATGTCACTGTCCGCTTCAAAACCTTTTTGTTTTTGCTCCCCCATAGCATTGTGGACTCTTCTGCCCTTCTCATCTGAGTCACATTTGATTAAAGATCAGTGCTTAAAAGAAAAAGATCGATACTGTTGACATACAGAGTGTCAGGATAGGTTGCAACCTCTAATCAGAGTCAACTATTGCTATGCTGTAGGACTTGTGAAGGACAATGTCTGCCACTGTGTACAAAAGCAACACAAACATTCCTACAGCATCCTGCCTTATTGTGTGGGATTTGTTATTGTTTGTTGTGGCGGTTTGTGGTATTTTAGTGTGGGCACACAATGCTATGTACTCGATGGGCAGTGATTTTATTTTTCCGTGCAGTTAGAAACTGTGTAACAAAATTTACTGTATGTACTATAAATGTACTATACTTTAAAATGACAATTTACAAAAGCTATAAACAGCCATCCACAAAAGGAAAGGTATTTTTCAATCTGCTGTGTGAATAAGTTAATTTTAAGGGTTTTTTTTCAAGGGTAGGGACTACAACAGGAGTCAGTGAGGGACTCAATTAGAGGTAAAGTGTATCACATCCCTGACATGTAGATGCTAATAGAGATTGCACCACCATCACCTTCACTCCAAAGTAGTCTTGAAAATTGCACAAGAAGAAAGAATGGGTTCTGTACTAATCACAGACTCCGCTGCCCTTGACTAAGTCTAAATGGACTACTGTACTTTCATTAGGCCAATCTGACATAATAGAAACGCAGTTTCCCACATGCCACAGAGACCCCAGAGGGAATTAGACTGTTTTTCTTTAAAATGATTCCCATGATTGTCTAATTTTAGATTTCTTGTATGACGCCCATTTCTGCCAACAATCAGCAACAGTCCAGCAACAGTTTTCTTTCTTTCTTTTTTTTTTTTTTTAATGGGATCTATATGATGATACTCAATGTTGCATTTAGGCTTCACACACTGGGCTTGTATTATCTGTGAATGTGCAAACATTTGTATTATGTATTTGTGTAACAGAGGTGGTGGTTCAGGCTGGTGGTGGTGGTGTAATGGTGTGGGGGGATATTTTCTTGGGACACTTTGGGCCCCTTAGTACAAACTGAGCATTGTTTAAACACCACAGCCTACCTGAGTTTTGTTGCTGAACATGTCCATCCCTTTATGACAAAAGGGGGTCCAACCCGGTGCTAGCATGGTGTACCTAATAAAGTGGCTGGTGAGCGTATAACCTTACTTTTTTCCTGTTGGTGTAATACAACAGACTGCAAATGACTGACTTTTAGCTAAAATTGTAAACATATTTAAAGACCTTCTGATTGATACAATAAAACTTAAAAGACTTTGTTTTATGTGCAAGACCTGTCCAGCATGTTTAACCTCATCTTATTTAGGTCTTCCAATGAGGCCTGGAAACTGTTCCAGGTTACAGGCAATGTTTAATATTTAAAGATTAAAATAATAAATCAAATAACAAACATGTTTAAAGGCTCTTGACATTTTTAAATTCAGTCTGCATTCAGGTTTGTTGTTTTTCATTATGAGAGCTTTCCACTTCATTTTTTTTTTTTTTGGTTCACAAACCTTGTCAAAGGTGACTGCAGATCCCTTCAATAATACATTATTGTCTCTGGGAAAGGATGGCTATTGATGGGGAAGCTGCTTTGGACTTTCTTGAGCTGAGGAGGAAGTAAAGCAGTCCAACAGAAACCTGCCTCTGTACCGTACTGTGTATCCAGTGGTCAATAAAAACAATAAGTAGTTTGGTCAGTGTGGTATTTCACCAGCATTATCCTGGTCAGAGTGAGTTCATTTTCCCGGCACACCTACTCTTCCCGGCACATACTGTCACCCTGTTTCTGCAACAGATAACCACCAATCACCTACTTTGAACAGTGAGGAAAAATGAGATTTAGAAGCCTGGGTCACTTGTGACACATGGTTAAAAAAATAGGCTGACTAAAGCAGAGTTAGAGTTAATTCAAAGAGACATGTTTACAAAATCCACATATAAGCCATTCCTACTAGCCAAAAATTAGAGGTCCACCCCTCTGACACATGTAAAGTTAATATAGAGTAAAAAGAAAAATCTAAAAGAAAAAGTCAGTAAGGCAACATCAAAGTGTATTTTTTCTTGGACTCGGGTCACACGCCTGATTTGACATAGTGTTCCCATAATATACAGCTCACTTGGATGTAAAAGACAAATATTTTGAGTACATAAAGGCAGTAGGATGCTATTTATTGTCAAGCTAACAGCTCTGGGTTATAGTGTAATTATGCCTTCAAAATGTAATGCAATCTGTAAAACATTCCAACATTGTTTTTAAGCCCTAAATAGAACTGGCCACTTGTATTGTTGTAATCCCTTTTGCAAGGCAAGTAGCAACCACATTGAACAATCATGTTTGTCAGATGTGAGCAGTAATCTATGACTCTTCCCTTGTGTAACAGAACAGCTTAACTGTCAAAGAAAGACAGTAGACACATATGTTTCACCTTCCTTCATTAATACTAAACAGTAACACAACCTGAAGTCTATTTAGTCATCTTTGCTACAGCTTAAATCAGAGAAGGGAAACATATTCAGCTTTACAGTCTGTCTGAAAATCAACATCACAACTAAAATAGAAGCATGGAAACTTCAGTTTAAGGATGTAAGGTGGACATGGGCAGTGTAGCAGCGAAGGCAGGGGAATACAGAATAATTTGGCTGAATGCCAGCGGGGATTCAGTTGAACAAAACCCTATTCAAGCCATTACTGCAACATACCTGCATCAAGGACCAGGGCTGCTCAGCTGCTGAGTTAGGGGACAGGGCTTTCTTTCCCTGCGTGTGATGTTATCCGACACACAATGGGGGCAGAGGGTGTATGCTAAAACTGAGAAAACCTAGACAGAAGTTCTAATAAAATAATAAAAACTCATCATATCTGGTTCCCTTTGTTACTGGCAGAACAGTCTACTTTAAATGATGTGAGCCTTCCCGACTGAAATGTAGTAATACTACTACAAGAAACAATTTTGGTCTGTAACTCATGGCAAGTCCATTATTGTAAATAATTCATGCAGTGAACATTTCCTGCGCACTTATGGTTCTGGACGTGTGAGCTCAAGTCCAATACTGTCTGTATTTTGACTGCTTAATTCACTTGTATTTCACAGCCAAATGGTTTAGATTATCAGTATTCGTTGATAAGTCATAACAGAGGTTTTGCTTCACAGCTAGAGAAGACAAGATCAGCTTTGCAGGAGGAGAATTAATAGTGTTTTCAACAAAAGCCAGAACTGTGGATGATTGACTTTGCTGAAATTGTCCAGATATCCTGAGCCAAATGTCAATTTCCACTCTCAAGATACACATCACAGGTTTGGATGCTAGACAAACAGTGTGCTAGAAAACTTAAAACTGGGATGTAGGAGGGTGTAATACTGACTTTATAGAGGACAGATGAGGGATCCAAGCAGCAGGTGTGATAAAAACAAGAGATTCCTCTCATCTGCTATAGTATACTGTAAGTCACCGTTCTTTGTGTACCACCAGATGAGACAACACTTCAGATAGTTTACTCTCTACAGTCAGCACTGCCCAGTATTTGACTAGTGGGTGTTAATAATCTCCCACCTGGGTGGTAGGGGTGTGTGTCAGTGTATACAACTGACTGTGTGCTCATCCCAAACATCATAACCACCCAGCAGCTGAATGAGTGAAACAAATAAGACTGAGTGGTGAAAAGCAGCCACACCTGTTTCCCATAACCCCGGCACTCCTCTCCTGGGGGATTCAACTGCTGACATCCTGTGTGTATACCTCTTTAATATGGACTGTGAAGCCACAGTGTATCCGAGTGACCCGAACCTCAGTTGCATACTGTGATCTGCTCTTTCAGGGAAAAACCCTCTCTCCTGAAAACAGCAGGCAAAAAACGGTTTAAAATGTTTCTCTCTGTTCATTCACAGGAGGTAATTAACCATGGAAATATCTGGAAGCCATTTATACAGCACAGTTTCCTATGACTCAGTGAATGAAACAGTCGATTCCTGTCTATCCAAGATTTATTCAGTAGACCAGACATATCAGCTAAAACACTGTGAAAAATACCACTGCTAATATTAGCATTTTACATTCATTTTCTTGCATTTTGCCCCTTTCCTCTAAATTTTGAATGGCTAATTACCCATGCACTGTGGTCCTAATGACTGGTAACTCCCCATGTTGGTCTGGGGAGGAAGTAGACACAAAACAATGAATGCCATCAGAAGCATTGTGATTGGCTCACAAAACCAGGCAGCCGGGTCAAATGTTGAGGCTGGCATGATTGTATATTTGTGTCATTTGTGCTCATGGAAAGTCCATATTCACCAATGCCTAAAACTGCCTCTTGATGCTTTCCAACTTCCCTACCCTGTCTGTGGCACTCAGCCCTAAGGCCATTCGTTCATCAGAAGCTGTGAATCTTTCAAAGCTGGGTCACAAATATAAAGTTTCATTTAAAAGTTATTTCCTAAGACAATTGGGCACTGTAGTTTTTAGCAAACATGTGCAGTATAATTGTTGGTGAGTATTACCTCACATTTGGTAAGCTAGCTAGTATTTATGGCTCCAGCATTGTCTATGTGGGATTGACTCAAAATAACTTACAGTGGCCGTATTCATGAAAGTGCAGATACTAGGAATGTCACGAGAACTTTGGTACCAAGTCGCTGCCAAAATTCTGGAAATGTGACGATACTCTTTTCTCTACAGTGCCGTAGTTACTGAAGGTACCATAGATGTTATAGATACTAGAGATGTGATTCTTCCATGACTCTCAAGAGCAGTATGATAACACTACAAGTGTGTCCTAGTCTGACATCAAACTCAAGGGGTGTAGAAGGCAGGAACAGCTAACAATAACAACAACACGTGGAATGACAGCAGCAAGTGCAGATGCAGCAACAGATCCGCCGCTGGAAAAAAAACAAAAACATTTTGACTGGTGTATGGATATATTTTGTATGTGACAAGGATCTGCAGGGACAAGTTATAGACGGCCAAAAGCCAGTGTGCCAATGGTGCCACAGGAGGAAACACCTCGAACTTGTCCAAGCAGCTCAAAGACAGATCTGTATACAGAGTGAGTTTCAGTTGTTAACTTTATTCTAACAACAAGTTATTAAAATGTTCACGTCCTGAAATAGTACAGTTTCTGTTTGTGAATTGCAGCAGCTGGCATCTGTTGTATAAACGCTCAACACAAAATATTCACAATGGCTAACGTTAGCTTGTTTAGGTTAACGTTGCGACAGTGCATATTGTGAGCTGGTTGCTCTCCACATTAGCAGAATGTAGTCATCATCGTTTCATCTGTTAAAATATAACACTGACTTTTTCAATGAATATTTTCACATCTGTCTTCTTGTTTGTCAGTTCAAACTACTGCTTGTACACTGACTATATGGTGGTGTGTGTGTATGTGTGTGCATGAGTGTGTGTGTTCATGCATGCACACACACTCATGTGCATGTGTGTGCAGCAGCCTCTGCGGTTTTCTATTTCTTTTCTGTGGTCTTGAATTTGGTACTGATTTATGGAATTTTCAGTGGTATCGGTACTGACTACTAAAATTATGCAATCGTGACATGACACAGGTACATGACACCCACAGCAACGGTGTGGCTCATTGATGTATATTTTTTGGACAATAGAGGAATAAGCCATATAAGGCTTTTGCGACATAGACACTACTTGTTAACAGGATGCATTCACTGTTGATTTGTTTTTTTCATGGGATTTGCTGACAATAAGAAAAATATACAGCCTTATCCCTCTAGGCATACCACTAACAATGGTTATTCCTGGGTGCATGGCATTATGCCTCTTAGCCAAAGATGTCTGTCTAAAACTGTTGAGAGGACATGTCAAACTGCAAAAAGGGGCAATTATAACTTGCTGTATTGTATTTTTTACCTGTGAAGGAACTTTCCTAGAGCCAAGAAAAAATAATGTCCTGTCAACATTCAGAATATGCAACAGGGGTAAGAGACCAACTAGACTAACTTGCATATGGAAGTATACAAGGAAGAGATGTATAGAGCTCCTTTTATAAGGTGTCGCAAGTCAGGTTTCCGTCCAGAGGTAACGCAAATTTTGACAGAATATTCAGAAAATCAGCAAAAGGAGATGTTAATTTGTGTGCTTCTCCATCCACTACTGTTATGCCAGTATTAGAAGTTAGTTGTTGAAATGAGCAGTAGGTGCCACTAATTCTCCAGTCAAGTGCCATGAGACCATTGTCGAGGCACTGGGCCCAATCAGATGATGTAATTACAAGAGAACCACTCAAACTTCAAATGGTGGGAAAAACAGAATGAAAAAAACAGGACGCAAATATGACATTTCAAATTGAAAAAACTAATCGCTTGTGAGAATTTGCAGCTTTTTACTTTGTCTTATATATTTTATTTATTTTGGCCTTTTATACTGTTTGTCTAATAAAACAGCCATTTGAATATGTTTTACAAAACATAATGGGCACTTTTCACCATTTTCTGGCACTTTTTAGACAAAGCATTAGTTGCATCCCTAATGCCATTTACGTTCATTTCATGTATTAATGTGCAGAGCATTATGACTGATTCACTCAGTCTTTTTCCAGTGAACTTTGTTGCATTTTATTTTATCAATGCACCAACCTCTTTAACTTATCTTTAATCAGGTAAATTCAGGTTGGTTGCTAAATGTACAAATCACTGACGCTCATTCTTATGGAAGCAGTTGGCTTAAGGTAATCAACAACTTACTGCAGTGTCACAGACATTGCTGTCTGGAGGTCACTGCTATAAAATTACTAATAGACCACCAGAGAGCAACGTACCATTCATAGCCTCTGACAGTCAGTCACATCTGTTGAGGAAGAGGAACCAAAGGGTGGAGTCAACAGAAGCTGGTGACCACACACCCCACACACGGCCTCCATATCCCACAACAAAGTAGCACACTCATCTGCTGATGGCCTTCCTTCAAAAAGAAAACAGTGCATGTATTTAATGTGATTGGGAGTTTTCAGTCGACTGCTTCACAACTGAGATTTAACATCAAATGAGAGGTTCAGAGGGATGCAACAGCTGGGACCCACAGATGTGTATCAAAATGCTAATCCTTGCTTTAAAGCCCTCTCTTGCATATATTTTCAATAGCACATAACCATTATATCTGTCGACATATTTAGTCTGCATATCACAAGTCTCTCCACTTTACAAAGTCACATTCATGAATAACCAACCATCATTAGGAGGTGACTGACTGGAAAAAAGGGGTAAAAGTATAACGCGAATCAAGTAAAATTTATTATGACTGCAGATTTTATAGCTTGATAAAACATTATGATAGGTTGGCACATAACTGTATCTAACTGTATCTCCACAGCTATAATCAGCTGAGCATGAAGTAACCCCCCCCCCCCCCCCCCCCCCCCCCCCAAACAAAAACTTATGTAATGACCTGGTCTGCCTTATGGTGGCAAAGCTGTAGCCATTTGGATTACATTTTCAAAGACAAACCTACTTTCTTGGCTGCACCTGTCATTTATTAACCAATGAAGCACAATGACCTCTAAGAAGTGGAACCAAATCTGCTCAGTCAGTGCACTGCTTTTTCAAATCTATTTCTGTTATGAGTCTGTAATTTTGGTGGCTCCATTACTGCATTATTTATTTAGATTGTGATTCCTGCGGCTCCAAGGAAAGAAACCACAAAAGTATGGTCTTCAATTACAGACCTCACAGCCTGAAGCCACGCCTCAGATGAACCCCCGCCTCACAACCCCATCAACACTACAGGGAATCTGATAATAACACAGTCAAGGAAACTGACATCAACGCTGTCCATGTCACAAAGTCCCACTGCACACTTGTGTTATGTTAAACACACAACAGTGTACCTAACCATAGGGGCTCTAACCTTATGTTAGAACTGGCAAAAAACGGCATGTTTCTGTTCCAGATACGGCAACAACACAACAACAAAACTAAGTTTTTCGCTGACTGGTTTGTCCTGTGTGTTATTAATCAGCTAATTTGGCTGTCAAGGTGACTAGATGGACTGAAAACCTGCATAAACACAACAACGGGTAGCACATGTTTGGAAGCTAATCAGCTTAGTTTGCAGTAGAGGGTTGTTTATCAGTTCCCTGTGTTGATTTATTAACCGGTGTTTTGTGGTTAGAGACAGAAAAAGTATGGTATGAGGAAGACTCTGTAAAAGTATGTGTTGCAAGTGTGTGTGTGCGCAAGACAGAGATGACACTAGTGGCAGCAGCAGAGTCACTGCATATTAGAGCTTGACTAACGAATTTTCCAGGCCAACAAATTAACTGATAGATTCTTGTCACTGATATGTCTTATCTGAAAATCTTCCCACTGATGAGTTACAAGAAATTGTAATGCACTAATACTGAAGATATGTTTGAGGTAATTAAGAAAGTGTCTCCACTACATAGTTCATCACAGTTTAAAACACATCATTATCAAATATCTTAAATGGTTTTATATCGATATATCAGTATCAGCTTCAACAATCCAGTACCGGTTCAGCTTTACTTACTAAAAAAGAGCTCCAAAGATTAGTTGATCAATCAGTCAATAAATAAATTAATAAACGAAAATTAATCTGCAACCATTTTCATAATCAAATGTTTCAAATCGTTTTCTTTAGGAAAAATCGCCAGATGAGAATATTTGAATATAAGTTTTGTAGACCAAGAAATAAAGCGATCAATCAAAAGACTGAAGATTGAAGACTATTCATAACAATCATCACAGTAGTTTTATTTACTTTCTTAGAAACTATTAAACATGGCATACTTGCAAAAATTTGAAAGGCCTCGCATTCAGAAAAAAAAATGGTGCAGCATTTACTTCAGTGTCCATCTGTGCTTGTCCACTCTTTGGTCTTTGCAGGCCATGAGTTGTGATCCCAGCTCAGGACTGGGACACAGACAAGCTCTCCAGCTTCACGACTCGGGTCGGGATACAGACTGGAGGGTGCTCTCGCTGGCACACAGCCCAGCTGCAGGTCAATACTTCCAGAGACTCTGCGACTGCAGTGCCTCTCTTGAAGTATGTCTTCATTTCCCATACCACCCCTCACGCCCAAAGCGGAGGAGTCTGCGCTGCCTCTCCTCTCCTGTATCACATAACGTTTATCCCCCCCCCCCCCCCATCTGTATCCAACCACTTGGCAAACTTCACAAAGGAGCTCCTCTTTGCTCACCATAAGTGACACCCAGAATATTTCATTTCGTTTCTATATTTGGACACCTCGAACAACTGCTGCCTCTCAATGACTTTAGCCATTTGAGTGGGAGCGAAACCAGCCGGTATTCCCCCCACACTCCCTGAGTAATGTTAGCCAAGTCATGGTGTGACATACTGGAAGTATTTTTTTTCATACTGGAAGTAACTCCGACGAGAAAATGTGCGCATAATTACCACCAAACACAGCGCTTTAAGTTGCCTCCTGTCCCGAGTGGAGTCACTGGGGGCTGAAGATCCAGTTGTGTTAGCTTGTGTGTGAGCAGCAGAGCACAAGTTAACGTCAACTATTGTTAGAAAGGGAGCGGGCAAGGCTTAGCTAACGGTGAACTGAAGCCAGAAACAGCTACTTTCCTACACACGTAATGTGGAGATAATGGTCCACAGGCAAGAACCGTTAGCTCAAATAAAGCTAACGGGCTTTGAGCGGAACACAGCCCCCTTCAACACAGCGAGGACTAGCCGGTTTCGGCGTTTTGAATCGGCGAATAACGGCGGACACTCCGGGCAGCTCAGCTGCAACTTCTGTCAGCGGCCTCAGAAGTAGCGCAGGCAAAATGACAGAGAAGCCGTTAACTCACTGGTGAGTCCGTACAAGGTGAGGAGTGATGTTAAAAGTCGTAGTCCGCTGGACGGCGAAGTCCCTCTGCGCGGCGATGTGTTCTCCATGGTCCCTGCGTGTCTGTGCGCTCTCCGCGCTGCCTCTCCGCTCCGTCCTCCTCCCCGCTCTGGCTGGCGCGGGGACCTGCTCTCCATAGCGACCGCTGTGCGTGGGCTGTCCCGCTACAGCAGGACGACAAGCACAAACACACGCAACCTACGCACGCAGGCACGCATGCACGCACGAAACCCTCAACCATCCCCATTTGATTGTTACCTGTGCTCAGATTTTCGGTATCAACATGACATTCGCCAGGTCCTTTCATTCCTACATTTTATGGAGAAAGGCCCGCGGACTCATTCCTCTTTTTTTTTAATTGACATTATTCACTTTTATTTATATGTATTTATTTGAACTGCACTTTTATTTTGTGCTGCCTCTCGTCAATAAATCTATGCACTTATTTTCACAATGCCATAATGGTTGTAAAATGTTATGTTCATGTTGTTAATAAAGCTTTAAAAAAAAAAAAGAGGCGGCATGGTTGTAGTCGTTTTGTATCTCTTCCACCAAGTAATTAGTATTGTCACATGAATGTCCTGGGCTAAAAAGTACAATGCAGTATTTCTCTCTGAATTGTAGCAGAGTAGAAGTTTAAAGTTGCATGAGATGAAACTCAAGTAAAATACCCAAGAACACGTGCATGCACTTCGCTACATCCAACCAGTGGTAATTGTAGTCCCATCATCACTGTTAGCAGAAAAATCAATATCATTTTTAAAGTAGTAGGAGCAGTAGAGGCATTAGTAGTTGTTGTTGTTGTCGTAACAGGGAGAGCGTAGTTCCAGAGCCAGTCACAAACATTCTTATATCAAAGATGGATGAACTGGTTTTGCACCTGCTTCTCATTCATGAGGCATTTTAAAGACATTGACTTTTGCTGTGGATGGGACCAAGGTTGGTTTGCCATCTGGGCAAAATGAGCAGCTGCCCTAAGACCCTAAAAGGGGGCCCGGAGGCTCCCGGTTCACCATATGGCGATTAGTGTTCGAAAATCTGATTAATTGAACATTTGTTTGGTAATACCATTTTTAACGCTTAAGCACAAGACAAACTGGAATGATTAGGGCTTTAAACTGACACCTGCATTGTTATATAATCTTGATTTGAGGTTCCTCTTGTAGATGGGCCTCAAATCTTGTCTTAAAGCCTTTATTATTTCAGTTTAAATTGCACTTATACAGTATTATGCATATTCCCTCAAAATGTGCTTGATCAAGTTACCACATAATAAATACTAATTTCTGACTTATGCTTACACAATTCACAGAAAGGGGGAGAAACAGGGTTGAAAGGGTGACAAGGGGGCCCCTAGTGGATTAATGCAACCTGGATAGGACTGGATAGGATTAGGATAACTGCATAAGTGCATATGTGCGTAACATTTGCATGTGGATTATAAGATGGTGATCTTTACGTGTATTCTCTCTTTTTCTTAAAAAGAATGAAAAAAAGTGAAATTTTGTTTAGATCGGCAGGGAAATCCTCATCTTCTCAAGACACCCTTGTGAAAACTGCGATAACATGCACACTAAACTGCAACTGCTGAAACCGTTAATGGCACAAATAACCATTTTCTTTTCAAGCCTGATTATCTTCTTCACAGCAGTGACTGAACAGAAAAGGCTTCATTGTTTTGCTCAAGGAGACACTGTATCTTTATCTGTTTTGGCAGGCTCTGTGGGTGTTGTGGGGATCAGGCTTGTAACCTAGTGTTTACACACTATCGATCAAGTTTATATGCAGGTTGCTGATTGTAGGCTGATATAAATCCTGTTTTCATTTGACACATTTGTAAGGGCCTTTGGACTCCTGTAAGAGTAACAATACAATCAATCAGTCAAAATATGAATTAGACACTTTTACATGGATAAGCTTTCTTTGCTACCACAAAGGCCACTACATTCACTGTTCATTTACTGCAGTCTATTTAGTACATTGTAAATTAGAAGTAGTTGAGGATTACAGACCAGCTAAAGAGAAGAAACACTTACATTTTTGTACCCATAGCTAGACCTAACTCTACAGTAGTATTGCATGTTTAGATAAATAGCCAACTGACATGAAGGTGATAGTCAGTGATTGTTGTGTTGAAGACTGTCGAGGCCCATATTCTGTGTAGACGAATGTGTAACCAATGTTATACAGCTATTCTACAAGGAGGAAGTGAATGTGAAAGTTAATATAAACCCCAGGAGATCAGCTGCTAAAGGACAAAGTAGTCACATGCAGCTGAGGCACTTGGCTGCGTTTTGTTTCTGAAGAAGTGAAAAAGTTCTCACCAGCTTCAGCACAGGCACACTCTGACTACTCGATCCTAAAACAAAGTGGTAATGAAACACTCCTTGCATTGTTCTTTTCTTTCAGATAATTACAGCTTTTACACATTCAGGAATCCAGCGTCGTGTGCAGCATGCTGTTATTATCATGCACTGTAGCTAGGACTGATAAACTTGCTCCCTCAGCAGTTTCAGGCGAACATCATATTAATTCACTGAAGATAAGCAAAAATGCTTGTTTCGATGTGGCTCCCTCATGTTGAGGTTCCCATTTCATTCTGCAGTGACGACTTCATGACCTGTGTTAGCTCGGAGTCCTCATCAGGGGATGTGAACTCTGCAGGGGTCCTCCCTCTTCCAGTGCTGGAGCTCAGCTTCACTGTGATTAAAGCATGACCCATGATGTGTCACCACACTATACCCCCTGCCTTTATACCCTCTGGTGGTTTATTTATATCCTCAAAGAGCTATAAATCCCCAGGTGAAAGTGCTGCCCTTTTCACCAATCAATCTCCCCTCCTTGGCCACTTTGCATTGGAACTGTAAAGTCAGTGCAGTGAGAGGGCTCTTGTCTTTACGAGATGATAAATCACGTCTTATTTTCTTCCACAAAACATTTAATGTGTTAATGATATCACCAATTTGGGTGAAATAGGTTCAGTGAGGCTTATTTCACACATAACTCGTGCTGCATAAATGCTGCATAAATGCTCAAACCCCCTTAGTAGCACTAAATACTTTATGAGCATTTATGGGCCGTGACCTTTGTAATTGTGGTTACCTCATTTAGGTTTTATGCTGTAAAAATACTTACTCAGTAAGCACTATTACATTTTCTTCCAGGCAGGCATGGCTGTACTGGCACCACCTCTCCTGTGACCAGTGGGTGCACATCCACACAGACTGTCTGGGACATTTGGTTTTACAGTCTGTGAAAACAGCCTTTGTTAAACACGACATTCCTCACTAGTCACATTGGTGAGCCAGTCCTTGCACACCTCAAAAAATCCCACCCCAACCCCCTCTGTAGCCACACTCACGGTCCTATCCCCTGCCAAGGCTTGACCATCTAGAGCTGGGAGAGGTCACCTCACTGCTGACGCTACACACTTGTGCTTGTCTCTCCACATAGGTCTTCCCCTTAATGAGCTCCCTCTGAAATGACCCTCTGCAGTACACACTGACCTTTGGAAGTCGTACGAGAAGACAATTAATAGAGCGTACCTGTTACAGAGCATATTCTGGATGAGGCCTCTGCAGTGAGTATATTTGGTAATAAATGTGCAGGTTAGATATATAGGCAATTTAACTTTCCTCCATATTTAATATCCTGTTAAGGCATACACATAGCAAAGAAGAGAAGGTGACAGAAAATAATAACAGTGTCTGGTGTTCAAACTGATTATGATTCAAGCACAATCATACTGGTTTAGAGACAAAAAGCCACATGCAAATGCAGTGTATTCACATCACAGGTTCTGTAACAATCTGGGGCTCCCATTAAGTCACAGCCAGAAACATTTAAGAAAACAGTGTAGGTCATCTCTTTTGTAATGAAAAGGTCAGCACAATATGGATTGATGACTCAAATAAGTACATTTCAGTTGACTGGAAATGAAACTGCAGATGCAATGCATCCAACTGACGCAACGAAATATTAAAATGTATTACAATGGATTTAGATCGCCACCTGCTGGAATTAAAAGGCAGCTTCAAAAGCGTCAATAGGAGCACTGGCACAGGTTTTTCACACTGGCATTTAAGGGAATTTGCATCCAGTGTAAGTGATGACAGACGAAATCTGCAGTCCTCACTCTGTGTAAAAATACACTCCAAAGTTTGTCTGAGGCTTCAGCAGACTGAGTTAGATAAATCATGTTCGAGAAGCATATCAAGACAGGATCTCTGGCCAGGATGAATGAGAGGGACAATTACACAAGCAAAGCCTGTTTTAATATCCATTGGGGCATCTGGCCACTGTTTTAACACTGACCTGAAAATTGTGAACATCTCATTAAGGTTACAGAGAAAGTCAGTTATGTGGGGTTAGCCTTTGGTCCACCTTCAGCAGAACAGATTTGTGATTTGTTGTTAACCCGGGAAATTGGCACAAAGTGAAAACAATTTGCAGTCTGTGAAGATGTATCTACATAAAAATGAGGCCAGTCTGTGTTCATCTCCATTTACAAGTTTTACCAACTTCCCACACATTAGAATCTGAACTAGAGAAATCTATATCATTTTGTAACTTGTGTGCTGGAAACAGAACTGTGCAATATGAAATTGTTCCATGTTTCTCACTTTAAAAAGTCTTAGTTTTTTAATGTTGACCAGAAGTAGGCCGCTTTGGTTCCTGTCCTGTGACATTGTGAAAAGAGATGATGCTGCAGATGAAGTGATGACAGCGGGGAGGTTGAGAAACAGCCTAAAAAGCTCCATGGGAGAGAGTCAGGACATGGGTAATTTGCAGTGAGGGTAGAGCTGTTGAGTGAAATAGAAAGATACAAATAACAAGTAAAGCAACACTGCTTTTAAAGATTTTCACAAAGGAACAGGTGAGTAGGAATCAGTGGGAAAATCAAAACTTCACACCAACTTGCAAGAAATGCGTTACTCAGGCAACTGCGTGGTGTCTCTGGGTTTTACAGTGTTTACAAAGAGGCTTCTATCATTTTAGCGAACAGAATATTTCCAGAGATGACCACAGTGGACATTCTGTTCGCATAGCTGGCACAGACATCTCTCCTGTATAAAATCTGTTCACACCAACAATTAAACTCCAATCCTTTGGCAAACATGTGAGGTGGACACATTGTTTTCCCTCCATTTTTAGCACTGGTTTACTGTTTGTCAGTCCTTTGGATCAATGAATTGTTACACAAAACAGACACCAGCAACACAATGCTAATCCACTTGCTACTTAAGCAAACACAATATTTATCTAGTAAAAGGAGACGCAATGCTATGTGTCATTTTCTGATGCTACAACATCAAGTGAAGACCAAAAAAAAAAAAAAAACAGTTTTATTTTTTTATACTGTCTTGATTTTATTATAATTAATTCTGACAAAATATAACACAAAAATTGCAACACAATAAACCATGGAGAGAAAACATGATGTTGATAGACATTAATCATCAATCATCAATCAAAGAGTGTTAAAGGGGCTATTTGTAAGTTTTCTTGCTGGGAGCAGGTGTTGGTGATTGCTGCTTGACAATCGTCATTGTCTTTATAATGCTAGAAGTTATAATACGCCCTCTGAGCAGGGCTACGTCTTCAGGGCAGATTAAAGACTGGAGTGAGTCTCTATTGGAAAGTACGTAGACTTCAGTAGAAGATCAGACATGACAGACAGACAAGAGACATGATTTAACATTTGCACTGGCTTTCAAATACTGGAGACAGCTCTTTGGAGTAATAAAGTGTGATGCTGAACTTGCAACATTTCCTCTAGACTTGTAAGTAAACAGCTGTTAGTGCTCACACTGGCTATGTAGCAATAGCAAAACTTACAAATAGCTCCTTTAAATGACCAAACCCTTATGTGCAGACGTTTGTCCTCATTTTGTGCAATAGACTTTTTCAGTTTATGAGCACATACATTTGTGCACAATCTACTACAAATGTGACATGGCAAATCACAGAGCCAAATACAGACTCAAAATGAAAGACACTGTAGGGGTGGTAAAAAGTTATCATTTACTTTGAAAGCGTATTAAATGTTTTTAAATGCTTTCTTCTGTTTTCTAATTTCTCTGGGTATTTGTTTCAATCTTCTCTCAGATAAGCCTCAGGCACCTCTTCCTCATCACTATTCTCTAAGGACGCAGCATATTGCGCAATCCTTTCAATCTCCATTACTTTAGTCTCAGCCAGCTTCTTTTCTGCATCCACTGATATTTTCTGTGCCTCCTCCACCTGCGACTGGGACACCTGAATGTTTGTCCGCACCGTGATGGATGCATGCTCAGCTCCTGGGAACACACAGACGCAAACACAAAGTTCAAGGGGTTGACAAAACACCACCTCAAGTTCAGACATTAGGTTTGGTCATTAAGAAGGCACTCCTGTCCATCATCTTCATTTTGTTTTAAACAAAGTCCTGATGAGTGACAACAAATGATCTGAACACTGTCCAAAGTGTAACACTGACAGCAGCTGAATAGGAACACGCACAAACAGTAATGTACAAAGCTTTAAGAAGATGATTCACAGCTTAACCCTTTTATTCACCATCCCAAGAGCCCTGAGAAAACCTGCCTCGACACTGCAACCATAATATCCCAGCCATTCAGTTGCACAGCCATATAACCTCACTCAGACATTTTCTTTTACACACCTGATGTGTATGCTGCCTCAGCTGCCGTCTCACACATCTTAACTGCACTGACCCAGGTTGACTCGAAGCGCTTGCATTCATCATGTCTGTCACTAACCTGTCAGGACAGAGAGAATTATAAAACCCAAGTCGGACTCAAAAAGCTCTACAACTGCCTGTTTGTAGACTTTTGCAGATCTGTAATATTTCCAGTGTGGCTACCAGTGCATGAACAGAAAAACACATTGACAGGTTTTATTTGAAGTACTTTTTGACCAAAGAGGACAACATAAACTAACCTCTGCACGCTGGCCAATGATCACCTGCCAAATTGAATCTTCTTCAGCTGGGCTCAGTTTTCCTACTGAGGCTAGATATCGTCTTTGGAGGGCAATGAGTGTGTGCACAGCCTGTTGGCAAACATGGAGGAGTGTATAGACAGTTTACATTTAAAAATCAAAGACCAGAGAAGAACAGAGTAAGGTTTTCAGGACTATAGACACTTTTCAAACTATAGTTGTTAAATTCAGACAAAGCCAAGTCTGTAGATTTTCATTATCATTAGCCCGGACAGAGCTTCTGGAAAAAATAAATGTATGTTATGAGGATATGCTTTTGAGTACCACAAATGAAATATCTTTTACCTCTGCTGTTCTGGAGTAGCATCAGACAGAAATCGTCAACTCCAAATTGAACCAAAAGGGTATGGGAAAAGGGCATGCTTTAACGTGCTTTGGCTGAACTGACCTTTGACAGTTACATGACCATACTTAACGAAATCCACTACAGCTTGTATCCCTGCACACTGCATCATGCTGCATCTGGACATCTACACCATGCACCCCTGACCTGCTCTGCATTCAACCCTGACCTACATGTATTTCAAGATAAACTGAGGCAAAACGTGAGAGAGCTCACTTAAACATATATAACCAAATATTTTCTACACCCATAATTGCTTGGTTTCATCACATTGCATCAACCTGAATAAACTTCACATTGTGTTAAGTACTAAGAGAATAATAGGCATAGGTATATCTCCTTGTTTTTGTTTCCCATTATGTACTTTAAATTATGGTGACACATGTACTAAGAGATCCCACACTATACATATTAATATGTGAGTATGCAATGATTGAGGAAAAATGTTTACCACAAGATCAAGACGTACTTTTGAGTACTCTGTGATGGCATCTATGAGAGCCAAGGTGGTCTGTGAGAGAAAGGTGCTGGAACTGTCTGTTACCAGAGAGGCTGCTCGTCTGATCAGAGAGTCATGAGAGAGGTTTTCAACCTGCAGCACAGACACAAAGAGAAACGTGGAAGAGAGTCAGAACAAACCAGAGGTGGAAGAAGTACTCAGATACTTAAGTAAACTACAAAAAGTACTTTTAACAAATAAAACATCAAAAACATTATGCAGAAAATAGTATAATTTGTCAGTATTGTATTATACATACATCTATATTATATAATAGGATTTTTTATTACTGAAGTGAGTGGCTTTTTAACATTATAGCTGGTCAGTGTTGAGCAAATTTGAACTATTCTATATAGTGTTGGGCAGTTTCATCTGCAAAACACCCAATTTAATTAAGACATTTCTGAATATAATCAAATATTAAAAACCTGTTTCTCTTTAAATAGGGGAAAAAATCTCCTGGCGCACTGTATTCAACTAGTTTTTACTTTTGAATCATTTGTTCGATTATGCTGAAAAAGGGAGAGTCTGTATCTTGAAACAAGACAGAATGGCGTAGATTGTTGTACTAGGATTTTGAAAAAAGTAACTTGATAAGAATATTTTATGCACTTGCACTTGCACAATGTATTATATTTAAGAAGAGGGCCACATGTTTTGGGTAAATCCTATAGCTGTTAAATAATCATGTAGTGTAAAAAGTACAATATTTCCCTCTGAAATGTAGTGAAAAACTTAAAATGGTAAATACAGTACTTCAGCGAATGTATTTACAGTTACCTTTCTGTAACTGTAACAAACACACAAGGTAAGTGTATAGTGTGTATACTTACTCATCTACTTCATATGACTATTGTGACAGACTCACCTGTTTGAAAGGTACAGCACAAAGCCCACCGCCAATGGTTAAAGATGCTATACTTGTGTACAGAACATTTGTCCATTTCCCCAGTTTATGGACTGCAGGTTTTTTGCAGCTGAACAGGACACGAGCACAACTCCTGAACAAAACAAATGAACTGTTTCAGTTTAAAACCCGTCACATTCAGGAATCTCAGATTTACAATAAAGCCCAAGATTTACAGAGTAATTTCATTTTATGAATAAGATACTAATAAAATACTGACCAATTCCAACTGGTACTTAAATGTACATTGGAAGAAAACATGAATATGGAGATTACGAAAGTAAACACTGGGAACTTTAATAGAAAGGAGAAATAAATCATAATTTATATAGTCTTTATATAAATACTGAGTACCTATAGGGTACAGTACTAAAAACTAACCTGAAGTTTTGGTAAAATCGTGTTAACAACCTTATTATCTTTAATCTTATTGTGTGAGAACAGCCTCACATTATATCACAGCATATGCACATTATTCTTACTGTGCAACCTAAAAAGCATATGGTTTCTCTCTTTAACCAATGTTGCTGTGTGTAGGAGAAAATACAACATACAGGAGAGAAGGTCAAATAAACCATTGTGCAAGGATTTACTATCATACTTCATTGTTTAAGTTCAAATAAGGACAAGGCGAAAAAAATAGGTAATTGTTCTAATTATATAGTAAATATAAGTAGGTAATAAATACGTAATACGTGGTACGTAATGTAAAAAAGTGTGGCTAATCTTTCATTTTTATACTTAGTAAGTATAAGATTATTTTAAATTTTGATCAATCTGCTAAATTAATCAATTAATCGGTACTATTGACATAAGATGTCAATAGTGAAATGTGACTGCTATAATTTCCCAAAGCCCAAGATGATGTATTTGAACTGCTTGTTTTTTTACAAACCGTCACAAAAATGTTTTGTTTACAATTAGATATAACAAAGCTTTAACTTGGGACTGTTTGAAATATTTGCATGAAAAACCTATTGTCATGACCATAATCAAAATTATAGTCTACAAGGTTGTTCACAATTTTTTTCCCGCAAATTTCAGTTCCGTTTCACAGTACCGTGCCCTGTAGAAGTGTTTTCAATAATTCTCATGGCACAATTTATTTCCCTCTTCCCCGAATATGTCCAGTCCTTCCTCATAGTCTTGTTTTCTACCACTGTCCCTGTCCCTGTATGAGAACTGAGAAATCAAAACTGAAACTACTATGAAATACTGTGTTAACACTGTGGTGCATTTATTCTTCATTATTGGGCCACTTCTGTACGATTTTACACGATTTAGCAAACACAATAAAGCCAATTTAATGCAACGGAAAACAAGTTGAAGGTGTAAACTGACAAACTGCTGTTGTCGTTGCTGGCGCTGTTATCAAGCTAAACACGCTCATTTTCCCACAACAAAGTCGACAGTAGCTTTCCATTTTTGAGAGGCGGTTAGTTAAGTAAAGCTTGTATAGTTTCAATGATAACTTTTGTTTGTACAACGTTGTCTAGTTGTAATACACATCATACCTGAATATACTGAGGTAGGACACCCCCCTCTTGAGTGTGGCCATGTTGGTCCGCCACCATAAAATGTCCGTCTAACTGAGGTGAGACAAAGGTTCCGCTGCTGCACGGATGATAAAGCCTACAATGGTGCCCTCTTCTGGTAAAATCATGGATGTATGAATACATCCATGGGTAAAATAGCGACATTATCCTGTGCTCAACAACGACTGATGATTGCTACACCTTTCTCTCATTTACTCAAATACTTAAATACAAATTTGAGGTTTATACTCCTACTCCACTACATTTATTTGATAGCTGTAGTTACTAATTTACAAATTAACATTTTTGCATACACATGAAGAATACTAAATAATGAATGAATTATGATAATTTATTATGGATTAATAAAACATACAATATATTCAAGTAGAGATGAAGTGATTAGTTAATTAATGGCAACTATTTTGGTAATGGACTGATTCATGCTCCCACTACGGGCAATTTAGAGTCATGTCTTTGGACTGTGGGAGGAAGCTGGAGTACCCAGAGAGAACCCAAGCAGACACAGGGAGAACATGCAAACTCCACACAGCAAGGCCCCAGGCCCGGAGTTAGAACAACGCTAACCACTGCACCACTGTGCCATCTGCAACATACATTAACAAAATAAAATGTGAAAGGCTCCAGAATACTCCAATACATTTTAAAAGAGTTCACATTATACTCCATTTAACAGGACTTCATTAACTACTGTCTGACAAGTGGCTGCTTCAGTTGGATAGAAACATTAAACATGGGCCACACTGCTGAGATCCATATAGTGGGTTGTAGTACACGCAGGAGATCTTGCAGAACATCCGTTATTACTGGCTTCATGTGAACTACGGTGTATAGAGTTATCACCAATTTACTGTATTTTATGATACCAGTGAAATAATTGATGTCACAGTTAAAATGAAGCTTTGGCAAAAGTTCAATAAAGAATATCTATTCACTTTTCACATTTTCTTTGCATTCTGTTTGCGTTCCTCTATAGGTGTTTGCTATTTCCCACAGACACTTTGTTTAAAGTTTTGTAGTAATTGTTTTAAATTCAGTGAGAGATGATATTCCAACTATTACAGATGTATTCATTAGGAACATCAACACAACAATCTTTGAATAATTAATGAAGCCATCAACCATCGCTCCTAATTAGTTTCACTGGAGTTTATGATAACACAAAGGATAACTGGCTAATTATCATCATCATTATGTGAAGAGAAAAAAAAAAGTATCTGATGAAAAACAGGCCAAGACTTCACACTATCAGTGTAATATTCCCTCATCGTGTCTGAAAGTTAAGTATCAGAAGTTGATTGTTGACTGTACAGGCCACACAGAGCTGTCCAGCAAAGTGTTTATAAAAATAAAAATAAAAAACATAAAATGAAATAAAATAAAATAAATAAAAAAGTACTATACACCCTGTCTGACTTTCATTGGTCAAATTTGTTTTATATTGTGAGTGTGTTCATGTAATTTAGAATATTTGTGCATTTATCATACACACATTTCTGGACAAAAAATAATAATTAAATGTATATTATTTACTGTTTTGTTTCACAGAAGCTTAAAACTAATTACTGCAACTACTGACTACTAAACAAAATGTTTTTGAGCACACAGTGTATCTAACTGAATACAAGGTGAGGAGCATTTGTCGTGCGTAGTGATGACGACACTGTTGTGCAAAGCTAAAGTTAGTATCATTCCCCATGTGTTGCACTTCTACATAAACCTGCTGTCAGAAGACAGAAGTCAGCAGATGTTTTTCATCTTTGGAGCTGTGAGCCATGATACGTATCAGTGGTGGGAAGGTTTGATAAACTGAATGATCTTATGCTCTTTGACCTGCATCTTTGTGAAAATTACTACAGATGTTTGTTCTGATGAAAGTAAATTCCACCAGTTGCAACTGTTAGGTGTATTTCAGATAATTTTGACACATGAAGTTTAGATAATGATTTGTATTTAGTCACAACATTGACATATGGCTAACAACAGCTCACTGGTTGATGGTGAATCCTCCAGGCAAAACAAAATTAACCAGGTGATTTTACCGCAGGTTTTGGTGGCAGTTTTCCTGTTCATCAACTTTTTGCAGATCACAACTTTTTTCATGAAGGATTTCTTTTACACAACCATGCGCTACATCTTATTTGCCAATACATTACTGTCTGATTGTTTGATTTTAATTATGACAAACCTCTTGGTCATCCTGAGCTATTTTCGTGATACGATTCAGATGTGGTTGTGTCTTATTGTATACACACTGTCGTCTGTGTGTAATTTTGTCACACCAGTCACTTTGACAGCAATGACCCTGGAGCGCTATGTGGCTATTTGCATGCCCCTTCGCCATGGTGAGCTGTGCTCCACACGCAGTGCTCTGCACTGTATCCCCATCATTTATGGCATCAGTTCTGGGCCAGTCACCATCATACTCTTGATCCTTTTTGCATCTGCTACGCGTAGCTTTTACAAACAATACACCATGTGTTCATTGGAGGTGTTCATTTTATACACTTGGCAAAAACATCTTAGGTCAGCTATAAGTCAGTTTTACTTCTTGATTATGCTTATTACTATTGTGTTCTCCTATGTAAACATAATGAAAGTGGCCAAAGCTGCATCAGGAAATGATAAAAAGTCAACACAGAAAGGGCTCAGAACAGTGGTTCTTCATGCTTTCCAGCTGCTCCTCTGTCTCATCCAGCTGTGGTGTCCATTCATAGAAGCTGCTGTACTTCAGATTAATTTTATGTTATTTCTTAATATCAGGTACTTTAATTACATTACCTTTATACTTGCTCCAAGATGCCTGAGCCCTCTTATTTATGGCCTCAGGGATGAAAAGTTTTTTCTTGCACTGAGACACTATGCTCTGTGTGGCTTGTGCAAGAAAAAATCTCCAGATTTTTTTATTTGACAAATTAAAACTATGATTCTGCCACAGAAACTACTGTTTACTTCATATGAATGCATCTTGTTTATTGGAATTCCTTATTTTAACTAAAAAGTGATCAGTGATTATGCCCCCAAGTCCATTTCTCATGGTGCTGTATTTCCTGTTATGATGTGATACATTTCTATGATGAATACAGTTTAATGTCAAACCCTACATTTTACTGTCTATGTACTCCACATCTCATGCGCCAGCTAGATGTTCCACTATATCACCAGGAAATTTTCATTGTTTGTAATTCAGACATGGCCTTTTGTTTGTCTTTATATTACTTGTATGGTTTGTTTGGTTTATTACTGTAAATGCAGCTAATTAAAAAAATACACATTCATACATGCCCCTCTTTGACACCAAATAATTGTTTGTCAGTTGTCCATCAAATGAGTTTCGCTGTCAAGTTTGTTTACATCAGATGTGCTGTTGGGGACATGCAATGATAGCATGTGCACTTTTCCAGCAAACAGGAAATATGTTGCCATGGATTAAATGAGCTAAGCTGTGGGCTTCAACTTCAGCCCTTTTTTTTAGCCAATGTTTGTTTACATTTTGGAAAATGAAGTGTACTGAATTAGCTATTTTATGTTCCTCTTTGTTATGTACCATTGGATGTACTGTTATCATGTCTGTGTTGAGGTTTTGACTGATCCATGACTTGTTAAATTATCTTATTCATCTGATTTGGTGTGGAGATCAGTTGAAGTGTTTATGATAATACGATATGTGAATAAATGTAACCAGTCATATAAGATATGAGTTGCTCACAGCCCCTTTCATTTTGTCAATATAGCTTTAAGAGTAAAAAAAGTGGGAGACCCCTGAGCCATATGGTTCAATAAAACACTCAATGCATCAAGAAAAAAATATCATGATTTGAAAAATTTGAGCCAACAATGAACTTAAACATCCTTGTGCATATTTATCAAGTGATGTGTCTTAAAAATGTCAGAGTTGGTGTCTGTGACTTATTTTGATACTAGATGATTATTTGGAGTTTTGCATCCTTAAGCATCAAATGCTCACTGTACTAGTCGGATTAACTGTTTTTGCCATTTTAATAGCAATAAAATGATAGCATCTTGCTTGTTGAATCCATCTGATTATTTTCTCAGTATATGACTCCTTTTGAGTAGTCTGTGTCACACTGTATCCACACCATTCCTAAACATGGACAAAACAGGTACACACATTGTGTAACAAAGTGTTTTCACTACAATATCAGAGAAAAGGAATTAACACACCAAGGAACAAACTGAGGATACCAGAAATGAATTAGGCCAACATGTGATATAAATTCCTTCAAATGCACAATGCTATGTACAGAGGCTGATTGGAAAACAACACATCATGGTCCATATATATCGTACATTGTTGTACAGTCCAATTGGAGATCTTTCCTGCGATTCATTTGACCATATGTTTACATTAAACAATCATTTACTGTTATTTTTGTTAAATTTTATTTTTTTGGCCCAAGTGTTGCATGACTTTCAACCCCAACCCCTAAGAACAGCCCCTATCAACCCCAGCTCTCTCCACACAACCACCCTGAGCACCTTGAGGAATGGATCTTGTTACTGGGGCTGAACAATATGCAAAAAAAAAAATATTGCAATTATTTTGGCAGATATTACAATGACTTCAATTGAAATTGAATTTTTTTTTAAATTTCACAGAAAAATATATTTAAAAAATGATGATGTGATTTTTCTTGGCTCTTATACCAAGCAAGCATGGTCTCTGTAGTTACAACAGCCGCACACAGTCAACACAGAGTGAACATCCTCAGAATTGATAGAACTGCCTCAAATCAGCTCTACTGGAACAAAAGAGTTTCCATCTCAGGTTAATCAACTCAAAGTTCAGGGTTAAAGTCAGAGTTTGTTTCAACATGCTTTCTGGAATAGCCCCCTGGGTGCTGAGCTCAATAACAGCCTGTTACGATGGAATGTCTATAGTTCTCTTTACAAACCTATACAAAATATCTGTTACTACAGTTTGTTGAATGGCCTAAATATTCACTGAATGAAAGATATATACTGTGTAGAAAAAACCTCTTTCCATCTATGGAAGATAAATTGGAACATCTGCTTTCTCCTGTTTATTCATGAGGTGCCATCTTTTTCCAGGGAATTTCAGTCATTCAGGGTTTACCACTAGAGATGTTTGCATGTTGAAAACATGACAAATGTACAATAAATGACTGATTTGGTCATTATTGTCATGTTGATCTAATTGCAAACTATGTGAACAAGTGCACAGTTGTTTGAAATGGAGTGTAAAAGAAATCACTTTTTTTTTTTTCAAACTTTGTTTACTGGGTTTTGCATTTTCATACAATTGTATCAAGACATTTATAAAGAATTAAATATTCATTTTTCTTAGTAGAAAAAAGACAGAAAAAGGAGGTGATCATTGAGGTAGTGCTGCATACCCGAACAACTTACAAAAAACCAGAACAGCCACAATGAAAAAATAAATGTAAATTATAACTAATTGGACTCGGACAAAGACAAAATTGAGAAAGGAAAAAAAAAAACAACTCCTCCCAAAAAAACAGACTGCCTGACAGCTGCCTCAATAACTTTAGTCAGGGGTGAGTGGGAGATCTGTCTTCTCAACAAATCGAAAGAATGGGCCCCATATTTTCCCGAATTTACTGGACCAGCCAGTTCATGACAGTCTGAGTTTCTCCAACTTAAGAAAATAAAGGGTGTCTCTAATCCAGCAGGTGTGACAGGGCGGTACTGTTGATTTCCAATTGGTTACAATTGACCTTCTAGCCAGCAGGGTGGCAAAAGCCAAAGGGGGGGGGGCAACCCCAGACAGTACACTCAGAGGATTTGGTTCTAATTTTTCCCCAATTACCTCTGACAGGGTGTTTAAAATCTCTGTCCAATACTTATATAGGGATGAGCAGTGCCAGAGCGTGTGCATTAGGTTTGCCGGAGATTACCCACACCTATGGCAAGTTGGAGATACACCATCATAAATCTTAGCCAATCGAGCCTTGGTATAATAGGTACGGTGTACAACTTTACACTGGAGTTCGAGCCAAAGCTGAGTCAGAGGGTAAATTGGGAAACCTGGGAAATATGTCACGATCAAAACTAGTAAAGTACTTGTAAATATCTAAAGAAATGATGCTTAGGGAGAGAAAATTTATCTGAAAGTTGTTGAAAAGAAGCAAAGATATGATCAATGTACAGGTCCTTAAAATTATTAATACCAAAATGTGTCCACCTTTAGAAAGCACTGTCTACGAGGGAAGGAGGAAAAACATGGTTAGCCGCCAGTGGTGCGTAAATAGAGAATGACTGTAGGCCAAAATAGCGCTTAAACTGATCCCAGATCCTGAGTGAGGTCTTGACAATCACATTCTTGTTGTAGGGAAAAGTGGAAGAGTGGATAGGGGAGTGCATTAAAGCTTTCAGGGTCACTGGATTTGCAGTTTGCCTCCATAACCAGCCATGCCGGGGGAGGTTTAAAGGCCTCGTATTGAAGCCAATACTTAAGAATCCTGATGTTGGTGGCCCAATAACAAAACCTAAGATTTGGCAGGGACAGCCCTCCCAGTGGCTTAGATCTTTGCAAACATTGTTTACGCAGCCTCAGAACCTTCTTATTCCAGATGAATTCTAAAATCAGGCTATCCACTTTGCGGAAGGAAGAATGGCATGCCCTGGAACAAATAGAGTCTTGGGAGTATATTCATTTTAACAGAATTGACACGTGCAATTAAAGATAGATTAAGCAGAGACCAGCGTTCAAAGTCCATCCTGATTTGGGTCAACAAGGGGGCAAAGTTAGCTTTGTAGAGGTCTTCAAATTTGTGTGTGACATAGACTCCTAGATATACAAAGCTGTGTTGGGCCACTTTAAAAGGGAAATTTTGCAGAGGACAAGTCTTAGCAGCAGAGTTAATGGGAAATATCTCACTTTTGTTTAAGTTTAGTTTGTATCCAGATACTTGACCAAATGATTGAAGAGTGACAAGAGCAGCAGGAACTGAGACAGGCAGGTTGGAAACATACAAAAGAAGGTCATCTGCATAAAGGGAAACCTTAAGCTGAATATTATTTCCTAATATGCCTGTAGTGTGGGGGTTAGACCGAATGGCTATCGAAAGAGGTTCAATGGTGGTAGCAAATAATAAGGGGCTCAAAGGACAGCCCTGTCTAGTAGAGCGATAGAGGCGAAAGTATTCTGATTGGATATTATTCATCCTGACAAAACTTTTTGAAAAATTCAGAGGGAAAGCCATCTGACCCTTTTCCCATTTTGCAGAGATAATGCAGCTGCATTAAGTTCAGCAATAGTGATTGGCCTCTCTAAATCTTCTGCAACTAATCGATCGAGTGAAGGAATATCCAAATTATCAAATAAATTGTCAAAATCAGGAGTGGAGCCTTGATCAGATGAATAGAAAGACATGTAAAATTCCTTAAATACATTATTAATTTCCATGGGTTCAGTAGTATTACCTGAACTTGTTTGGATTTGTGGGATGTGGCAAGATGTTGATGCCTGACATAATGTGTGCTAATAATTTGCTGGCCTTATCCCTGTGTTCATAACTGGGACCTCGATTGGAGGAGGAGTTCAGTAGTACGGTGTGTCGTAAGAGCATCAAATTATGCCTGTAGACAGAGACACTCCTTATATAACTCTGGAGTTTGGGAGGTAGCATACAACCTGTCAAGTTGAGATATGCGTTGTGTCAGCTTAGTCAATTTCTCCTTTCTAAGTTTCTTCTCATACCCTGTGTAGGAGATTATCTCCCCCTTGATGTATGCCTTTAAGCCCTCCCATAGAACTGAGGCAGACACATCAGGTGTTTTATTCAGGTTCACAAAGAAATCAATTTGTTGTGAGACAAAGTTAACAAAATCCTCATTTAAAAGTAAGCGTGTATTCAGACGCCATGTCGCACATGTAGAAATAAGGTTCTTAAAGCACATATTCATAGAAATTGGGGCATGATCCGAAATAACAATCGCATCATATTTACATGTAGATACCGACGAGAGCAGTCTGTTATCAACCAGAAAATAGTCAATACGGTTGAAAGTATGATGAACATGAGAAAAAAAAGAATATTCCCTCTTAGAGGGATTAAAAAAGCGCCAGGTGTCAGAGACAGCAAACTCCTCCATAAAGCACTGGATTACCTTAGCCGACTTCAATGGAGCACAAGCTCTGAGGGAAGAATGGTCCAGCTGAGGATCAAGACAGCAATTAAAGTCTCCACCTAATATTAAGTAGTGTGATGACAGATCAGGGAGAGTTAGAAAAAGGCATTTAAAGAAGGCATCATCGTCATAGTTGGGAGCGTAAATATTAGCCAAAATCACCCGGGTGTTATAGATCTGGCCAGTAACTATGACAAATCTACCGTTAGGGTCAGAAATAGTACTTGAATGTACAAAGGGAACAGATTTATGTAATAAAATAGCTGCAACCCTAGATTTGCCTTGAAATGAGGAATGATAAGTCTGGCCTTCCCATCCCTTCCTCAGTTTTGAGTGGTCCAAGACTTTGAGATGGGTCTCTTGCAGGAAAATAACATGGGCGCCCAGATGGTAAAGATGGTGCAATACCTTACTTTGTTTTATAGGATTATTGAAACTTTACAGTTGAAACTGGTGAATCTAATGGCACACCCGCTGGACGATGTTGTTACGTTAGATGGGGTCATAGCTAAGAGACAAGAGTATTATATAGGAGTGATAGTCTGAAGCAGGACTCGAAGTAAACACTTGACTGATGTAAAAAACTAACAAAACAAAAAAACAACAAAAAAACAAAAACAGAAACAAACACATAAAAACACACATAACTTTCCCTTCCACCTGTTCACCCACCCACGTAAACTCTGGCAGAAGCAATGTTCCCCGAAAGCAAACAAACTGTCACAATTCTTATAACTCTAGTAAGGGCCTAATACTAAACAACTAACAACCTACAACTACTTAGGCGTTGGAATTGTGACAAGGAATTAAGTCAATGAAAATACACAGTAATAAAAGCACTAATAACTGAGTCGGGTAATTAAAGCTGACCATTAAAAGGGAGCATATAAACAATCTTATTGAACAATAATAAAGGAGAACAATACCAAAAACTTGCAGCATCACACAATCGTGTCATAACAATAAGGCACCTGCAGTGCTATAATTTGCCTGAGGTATTCCTGCATTCAAGTAATCACCATGAGCCATGTTAGAGAAAAAAGAAACTAACAAGAGTAAATAAAAAACAAAATCAATATCACCTTGGAGCAGCAGCTCACTGATCACATTATCAAAACAAGGCATCCAGGATGAATGGGAAACGTAGTCCTCAAGGCAAGCAACAATAACAGCCATCTAGCAAGTTAACATGTCTGCTAAATAGTATCAAGGTTGACTCCCTTTTTAATGTTTTTCTTGACGAAGTCTGACGCCAGTGCCGGATCCTCAAGCCTGTGGGTCTGCCCGCTGGGCAGAGTGGTGCGTAGCATCGCCGGATAAAGAAGATGGAACTTGACATTTGAGCGTTCTTTACTGTAGCCACCTTAACCACTTAGTAAAGTTGGGGTAAATCGAGATCCTCCTGCCCATGTAGGAAAGAGGGGAAGCATCTCCAGCTCGGCACAGAATTTGGTTCCGGACTTGAAATAGGTTTACCCGAATGACGAGTGGACGAGGGGGTGCGCCATCCCTGGGCTTAGCGCGTAGAGTGTGGTGGGCCCGATCCAGCATGGGTTTGTCATCAAGTCCGAGTAGTTCTTGTAGGAGTTGGGCAGTAAACTCGGTGGGGCGAGGAACCTCTGAGCCCTCGGGCAGGCCCACCTGGCGAACATTGTTCCATCTTGAACGACCCTCCAGGTCCTCGCATTTCTTTGACAGGGAATCAACCGCGCAGGTTAGCTTGGTAACGTTAGCTCGGAGGATGGATAGCTTTCTGTCGTGGGCATCAGCCAAGCACTCAAGGTCTGCAATCGTCTCGCCATATGAAGCAATTCTGTTCTCAAAGGGCTCCAGAGCCGCCACTATCTCTCTTTTAACTGCTGCTGAGATGGTGGACTCAAACTTACTGAGAATGTCCGCATGCATTTCATCCATCATCTCCCTCATGTTCAGCAACAGAGTTGCATTGGCGTTAGCATTTGGCTGTCCTGGGGATTTTGGCTCAGGAGATAGTCGAGGTTTGCCACAGCCTGCTTTAGCAGCATTGGATTTCCCTCGGTTTGCCATCATAGAGTGTCCACAAGAAAAAAAAAATTACATAAAGTGGATTGCTGCAATGTTAAGACTTGAAACCGGCAGAAAGAGTCAAAAAGTGTAATTAAAACATTTATAAAATGTCACATTCCAGCAGAGCCACTGCAAAACACGTCCTACATCTTCCTCGGTCAGCAGCGCCCCCCAAAGGAAATCACATTTAATTAGCCTTGAAAAAGTAAGATGTTGAAACAAAGTCGCAATTTCAAAGTTGATTCATCTTTCAAAATCAAAAACTAATTCAATGGCGATTCAACCTTGATAAATAGCATTAATTCAACGTTAAATCAACATTAAAATGCCAGCTGGGTATTGTCCCTTCAAACTAGCTTGCCTTCCGGCTGTTGTATCCAGAATTTTTGTAATTTTTGTGGGTGTGGCTGTGTCCCATTGACAAAGGGCGGAGCATGGCAAGCAGAGAGGAGGGCAGCTTAATTTGGACGTTTGCTCATGCACATTGAGGATGATCCTGGGATCTTTGACTGGTGATTAGCTACAGCCAAAATGTGCTAGGCAAGCTTTCCTTGACTTGACAACTTCCACTGTTCAGACAGGATATTGCTACAGAAGTAGCTCCTTTCAAGAATGGATCAGTATGTAGATTGCATGCGGAGCGGGAGAGAAAGAGACACAAAATCAACACAAAATCATGAGACAGAGCAGGAGCTAAATGTATGAGTGATTTGCTGCTACTGCTGTCATGAAAAGGTATGTTTAAGTCTGGGCCATATTTTTATGGTTAGTGTAGCACCCAGCTGAATCGCAGGGGTTTTTTTTTTTTTCTTTTGGGCTGGGCGGTTGGGGTACTTGGCTGCTTGGTCGTGTTTGCCCATCTGTAAAAGCTACTTCAAGCCACCAGTAAAAACACAACAGTCTTTGAAAAACAAATGAAGCCATCAACCATTGCACCCAATTATTTTCACTGTAGTTTGTGATAACACACAGGATAATTATCATCATCATTATGTTGAGAGAAAAAAAAAGTGATCTGATGAAAAACGGGCCAAGACGCCACACTATCAGTGTAATATTCCCTCATGGTGTCTGAAAGTTAACTATTAGAAGTTGATTATTGATTGTAGAGGCCACATACAGGTGTCCAGCAAAGTGTAAGCCAATGTTATAAAAAAAAAATATATATATATATATAATATATAAATAAAATAAATGAATAAATAGGTACTAAGTACTCTGACTTTTGTTGGTCAAATATACTTTATATTGTGAGTGCATTTATGTAATGTTAAATATTTGTGAATTCATCCTACACATATTTTTAGACAATTGAGTCATGATGGCCTGAGACATAAACTTGGACTAAGAAAACTGAAGAGAAAATCTTTGTGTTTTATTTACAGTTTTGTTGCACAGAAGCTTAAAACTAATTACCCCAACTACTGACTACTAAACAAAATGTTTTTGAGCACACAGTGTATCTATCTGAATACAATGTGAAGAGCATTTGTCGTGCGTAGTGATGACGACACTGTTGTGCAAAGCTAAAGTTAGTATCATTCCCCATGTGTTGCACTTCTACATAAACCTGCTGTCAGAAGACAGAGGTCAGCAGATGTTTTTCATCTTTGGAGCTGTGAGCCATGATACGTATCAGTGGTGGGAAGGTTTGATAAACTGAATGATCTTATGCTCTTTGACCTGCATCTTTGTGAAAATTACTACAGATGTTTGTTTGTTCTGATGAAAGTAAATTCCACCAGTTGCAACTGTAAGGTGTATTTCAGATAATTTTGACACATGAAGTTTAGATAATGATTTGTATTTAGTCACAACATTGACATATGGCTAACAACAGCTCACTGGTTGATGGTGAATCCTCCAGGCAAAACAAAATTAACCAGGTGATTTTAGCTCAAGGTTTGGTGGCAGTTTTCCTGTTCATCAACTTTTTGCAGATCACAACTTTTTTCATGAAGGATTTCTTTTACACAACCATGCGCTACATCTTATTTGCCAATACATTACTGTCTGATAGTCTGTTTTTAATTATGACAAGTATCTCGGTCATTCTGAGCTATTTTCGTGTTACTATTCAGATGTGGTTGTGTCTTTTTGTATACACAGTGTTGTCTGTGTGTAATTTTGTCACACCAGTCACTCTGACAGCAATGACCCTGGAGCGCTATGTGGCTATTTGCATGCCCCTTCGCCATGGTGAGCTGTGCTCCACACGCAGCGCTCTGCACTGTATCCTCATCATTTATGGCATCAGTTCTGGGCCAGTCACCATCATACTCTTGATCTTTTTTGCATCTGCTATGCGTAGCTTTTACAAAGAATACATGATATGTTATATAGATGTGTTCCTTTTATATACTTGGCAAAGGCATCTTAGGTCAGCTATAAATCAGTTTTACTTCTTGATTATGCTTATTACTATTGTGTTCTCCTATGTAAACATAATGAAAGTGGCCAAAGCTGCATCAGGAGATGATAAAAAGTCAACACAGAAAGGGCTCAGAACAGTGGTTCTTCATGCTTTCCAGCTGCTCCTCTGTCTCATCCAGCTGTGGTGTCCATTCATTGAAGCTGCTGTACTTCAGATTAATGCTATGTTATATAGTGATATCAGGTACTTTAATTACATTACCTTTTTGCTTGCTCCAAGATGCCTGAGCCCTCTTATTTATGGCCTCAGGGATGAAAAGTTTTTTCTTGCACTGAGACACTATGCTCTGTGTGGCTTGTGCAAGAAAAAATCTCCAGATTTTTTAATTTGATAAAATTAAAACCATGATTCTGCCACAGAAACTACTGTTTACTTCATATGAATGCATCTTGTTTTTTGAAATTCCTTTATTTAACTAAAAAGTGATCAGTGATTATGCCCCCAAGTCCATTTCTCATGGTGCCGTATTTCCTGTTATGATGTGATACATTTCTATGATGTTTAATGTCAAACCCTACATTTTACTGTCTATGTAATCCACATGTCATGAGCCAGCTAGATGTTCCACTATGCAGTTTATGCCACATGAAGGACTCTCGTACTCTCATCTACAGGGTGTGAGAATGACCTCCTGCTGCAGATTTCTGGACTGATTTGGCTTTAAAATAATAATAAATGATTGTTCAGTCCTTGGCAAACCTAATCACCAGGAAATTTTCATTGTTTGTAATTCAGACATGGCCTTTGTTTGCGTTTATATTTCTGGTATGGTTTGTGTGGTTTATTTGTCATATGTGTTATATCAGGGGTCTCCAACAGGTGGCTCAAGAGCTACCAGTAACTCACCCCCTGATTTATAGTTTATCCAAAGGTTCTAAGAGCATAGTCTGTACGAGCCATGGATGTAGAGTTCAAACTTTAAGTAACACAACTTCACTCATTAAATCTACTGTAAATGCAGCTAATTAAAAATACACATGGCATGTGCACTTTTCCAGCAAACAGGAAATATGTTGCCATGGATTAAATGAGTTAAGCTGTGGGCTTCAACTTCATCCTTTTTTTTTAGCCAATGTTTGTTAACATTTTGGAAAATGAAGTGTACTGAATTAGCTATTTTACGTTCCTGTTTGTTATGTACCATTGGATGTACTGACAGCTATTATTTACTAAGGAGCTTCTTTTATCTCTGATTTCTAAGCAGATTTATGGATGTTTATTTGCAATCGTGTTATCATGTCTGTGTTGAGGTTTTGACTGATCCATGACTTGTTAAATTATCTTATTCATCTGATTTGGTGTGGAGATCAGTTGAAGTGTTTATGATAATGTGATGTGTGAATAAATGTAACCAGTCATATAAGATATGAGTTGCTCACAGCCCCTTTCATTTTGTCAATGTAGCTTTAAGAGTAAAAAAGGTTGGAGACCCCTGAGCCATATGGTTCAATAAAACACTCAATGCATCAAGAAAAATTGAAAAAAATTTGAGCCAACAATGAACTTAAACATCCTTGTGCATATTTATCAAGTGATGTGTCTTAAAAATGTCAGAGTTGGTGTCTGTGACTTATTTTGATACTAGATGATTATTTGGAGTTTTGCATCCTTAAGCATCAAATGCTCACTGTACTAGTCGGATTAACTGTTTTTGCCATTTTAATAGCAATAAAATGATAGCATCTTGCTCGTTGAATCCATCTGATTATTTTCTCAGTATATGACTCCTTTTGAGTAGTCTGTGTCACACTGTATCCACACCATTCCTAAACATGGACAAAACAGGTACACACATTGTGTAACAAAGTGTTTTCACTACAATATCAGAGAAAAGGAATTAACACACCAAGGAACAAACTGAGGATACCAGAAATGAATTAGGCCAACATGTGATATAAATTCCTTCAAATGCACAATGCTATGTACAGAGGCTGATTGGAAAACAACACATCATGGTCCATATATATATCGTACATTGTTGTACAGTCCAATTGGAGATCTTTCCTGCGATTCATTTGACCATATGTTTACATTAAACAATCATTTACTGTTATTTTTGTTAAATTTTATTTTTTTGGCCCAAGTGTTGCATGACTTTCAACCCCAACCCCTAAGGACAGCCCCTATCAACCCCAGCTCTCTCCACACAACCACCCTGAGCACCTTGAGGAATGGATCTTGTTACTGGGGCTGAATGATATGCAAAAAAAAATATTGCAAATATTTTGGTAGATATTACAATGACTTCAATTGAAATTGAATTTTTTTTTAATTTCACAGAAATATATGTTTAAAAAAAATGATAATGTGATTTTCTTGGTTCTTGTACCAAGCAAGCATGGTCTCTGTAGTTACAACAGCCGCACACAGTCAACACAGAGTGAACATACTCAGAATTGATAGAACTCACTCAGATCAGCTCTACTGGAACAAAAGAGTTTCCATCTCAGGTTAATCAACTCAAAGTTCAGGGTTAAAGTCAGAGTTTGTTTCAACATGCTTTCTGGAATAGCCCCCTGGGTGTTGAGCTCAATAACAGCCTGTTACAATGGAATGTCTATAGTTCTCTTTACAAACCTATACAAAATATCTGTTACTACAGTTTGTTGAAGGGCCTAAATATTCACTGAATGAAAGATATATACTGTGTAGAAAAAACCTCTTTCCATCTATGGAAGATAAATTGGAACATCTGCTTTCTCCTGTTTATTCATGAGGTGCCATCTTTTTCCAGGGAATTTCAGTCAGTCAGGGTTTACCACTAGAGATGTTTGCATGTTGAAAACATGACAAATGTACAATAAATGACTGATTCGGTCATTATCGTTATGTTGATCTAATTGCAAACTTGGGGAACAAGTGCGCAGTTGTTTGAAATGGAGTGTAAAAGAAATCACATTTAATCAGCCTTGAAAAGGTAAAGTCGCAATTTCATCGTTGATTCATCTTTCAAAATCAAAAACTAATTCAATGGCGATTCAACCTTAATAAATAGCGTTGATTTGACATTATATCAACACTGAAATACCAGCTGGGTATTGTCCCTGCAAACTAGTTTGCCTTCTAGCTGTTGTATCCATAATTTCTGTCATTTTTGTGGGTGTGGCTGTGTCCCATTGACAAAGGGTGGAGCTTGGCAAGCAGAGAGGAGGGCAGCTTAATTTGGACGTTTGCTCATGCGCATTGAGGATGATCTGGCGATCTTTGACTGGTGATTAGCTACAGCCAAAATGTGCTAGGCAAGCTTTCCTTGACTTGACAACTTCCACTGTTCAGACAGGATATTGCTACAGAAGTAGCTCCTTTCAAGAATGGATCAGTATGTAGATTGCATGCGGAGCGGGAGAGAAAGAGAGAGAGAGAGGTGAGGCTGGTGACTGGAGCAGAGAGTTAGCTCGTTAGTTAGCAATTAGCAGTGTACGTGGCAGTGCAATGTATGGACAGTTTAGGCTATTTGTCAGTAGATAAATGCTGTGACTCCTCAAGACCGAAGTTCCCCTGTGCTTCCCAACTACAGTCCACACAATAAGCAAAGAAGATGAACAACTCTGAGGCTGGAAAATACAGGATTCTACATTGTCATTGGAGTGTGTCATTGTAAGTTAATGGTAAATATATTGAAGACCGCCAAATAAGTGATTTTCAGTGATTCTTCCTCTATAATTTGATGTGTCATTTAAGAAGAGCAATCCTAAAACTTCTGCAGCCAGGAAGGAGACAGGTGAAGATGACTGGGCAGAGAGCAGCAAGATGTAGGAGAAAACAGGCAACACAAAATGTAAATGTATGAGAGATTTGCTGCTGCTACTGTCATGAAAAGGTATGTTTAAGTCTGGTCCATTGTTACAGCCTGGCTGGGGTTTTTCCCCAGTGTTTCCTTGTGTGTCTTTCCTCTGTGTCCTACCCCGTGTTCTTGTGTGTTTCCTTCCAGCAGGAGCGTGGCGCAGCACTGGCAGCCTGACACACCTGCAGCCCATCATTCATCAAGCCAGTTTAAAACCCCCGGTTCATCATCCACTGTCTGCCCGATTGTTCCGCTTGCTTTGTGGTAACACTTCAGGCCATTCTAGTCCCTTGTGTTTGAACTTGGCTATTCGCTTTGTGTTTTCTCCAGAACAAAAGTGCTCATCTGTGTTTCTCCTTGCTCCAGAGTTTCCTGCTCCAGTGCTCTTACCTGCTCCTGCTGTGAGGCCAATCCTGCTCCCAGAACCCCAACTCTCCCTCTGTCTCCACACTCCGCGGCCATTACCTGCCACACCCCTCACCACCGCTTGGCTTCCAAGCTTAATCTCTGGAAAAGAGACTTTGACCACTCAGATCTGCTGAAGTCTGACAATAAACCTTCCTTTTTCTTTGACCTGCTTGTCTGTGTCTGAATCTGCTCTGGGGTCCAATCCTGACAAAAGTACGAGCCTTAACAGTCTATGTGTTTGTGGTTAGTGTAGCATACAGCTGAATCGCAGGGTTAGGGTTTTTTTTTTTTTTTCTTTTTTTTTTCTTTTGGGCTGGGTGGTTGGGGTAGTTGTCTGCTCGGTTGTGTTTGCCCATCTTTAATCTCATGCCACCAGTAAAAGTTCAACACAACAATCTTTGAATAACTAATGAAGCCATCAACCATTGCACCCAATTAGTTTCACTGTAGTTTGTGATAACACACAGGATAACTGGCTAATTATCATCATTATGTTGAGGAAAAAAAAAAAAAGTACCTGATGAAAAACGGGGCAAGACGTCACACTATCAGTGTAATATTCCCTCGTGGTGTCTGAAAGTTAAGTATCAGAAGTTGACTATTGATTGTAGAGGCCACACACAGTTGTGTAAGCCAATGTTATGAAAATAAAAAAGAAAATACTGTAATAAATAAAATAAATGAATAAATAGGTACCCTGTCTGACTTTCATTGGTCAAATATATTTTATATTGTGAGTGCATTTATGTAATGTTAAATATTTGTGAATTCATCCTACACATATTAAGACTTAATATATTAAGACTTAATCACACATAAGACAATTGAGTCATGATGGCCTGAGGTATAAACTCAGACTAAGAAAACCAAAGACAAAAATCTTTGTGTTTTATTTACTGTTTTGTTTCACAGAAGCTTAAAACTAATTACTGCAACTACTGACTACTAAACAAAATGTTTTTGAGCACACAGTGTATCTAACTGAATACAATGTGAAGAGCATTTGTCGTGCGTAGTGATGACGACACTGTTGTGCAAAGCTAAAGTTAGTATCATTCCCCATGTGTTGCACTTGTACATAAACCTGCTGTCAGAAGACAGAAGTCAGCAGATGTTTTTCATCTTTGGAGCTGTGAGCCATGATACGTATCAGTGGTGGGAAGGTTTGATAAACTGAATGATCTTATGCTCTTTGACCTGCATCTTTGTGAAAATTACTACAGATGTTTGTTTGTTCTGATGAAAGTAAATTCCACCAGTTGCAACTGTTAGGTGTATTTCAGATAATTTTGACACATGAAGTTTAGATAATGATTTGTATTTAGTCACAACGTTGACATATGGCTAACAACAGCTCACTGGTTGATGGTGAATCCTCCAGGCAAAACAAAATTAACCAGGTGATTTTAGCTCAAGGTTTGGTGGCAGTTTTCCTGTTCATCAACATTTTGCAGATCACAACTTTTTTCATGAAGGATTTCTTTTACACAACCATGCGCTACATCTTATTTGCCAATACATTACTGTCTGATAGTCTGTTTTTAATTATGACAAGTATCTCGGTCATCCTGAGCTATTTTCGTGTTGCTTCTCACATGTGGTGGTGTCTTACTCTATTCGCACTGTCGTCTGTGTGTAATTTTGTCACACCAGTCACTCTGACAGCAATGACCCTGGAGCGCTATGTGGCTATTTGCATGCCCCTTCGCCATGGTGAGCTGTGCTCCACACGCAGCGCTCTGCACTGTATCCCCATCATTTATGGCATCAGTTCTGGGCCAGTCACCATCATACTCTTGATCTTTTTTGCATCTGCTACACGTAGCTTGTACAAAGAATACATGATATGTTCAGCAGAGGTGATCCTTTTATACACTTGGCAAAAACATCTTAGGTCAGCTATAAGTCAGTTTTACTTCTTGATTATGCTTATTACTATTGTGTTCTCCTATGTAAACATAATGAAAGTGGCCAAAGCTGCATCAGGAGATGATAAAAAGTCAACACAGAAAGGGCTCAGAACAGTGGTTCTTCATGCTTTCCAGCTGCTCCTCTGTCTCATCCAGCTGTGGTGTCCATTCATTGAAGCTGCTGTACTTCAGATTAATTCTATGTTATACAGTGATATCAGGTACTTTAATTACATTACCTTTATGCTTGCTCCAAGATGTCTGAGCCCTCTTATTTATGGCCTCAGGGATGAAAAGTTTTTCCTTGCACTGAGACACTATGCTCTGTGTGGCTTGTGCAAGAACAAATCTCCAGATTTTTTCATTTGACAAATTAAAACTATGGTTCTGCCACAGAAACTACTGTTTACTTCATATGAATGCATCTCACCATGTACTCCACATCTCATGAGCCAGCTAGTTGTTCCACTGTGCAGTTTATGCCACATGAAGGACTCTCGTACTCTCATCTACAGGGTGTGAGAATGACCTCCTGCTGCAGATTTCTGGACTGATTTGGCTTTAAAATAATAATAAATGATTGTTCAGTCCTTGGCAAACCTAATCACCAGGAAATTTTCATTGTTTGTAATTCAGACATGGCCTTTGTTTGCGTTTATATTTCTGGTATGGTTTGTGTGGTTTATTTGTCATATGTGTTATATCAGGGGTCTCCAACAGGTGGCTCATGAGCTACCAGTAACTCACCCCCTGATTTATAGTTTATCCAAAGGTTCTAAGAGCATAGTCTGTATGAGCCATGGATGTAGAGTTCAAACTTTAAGTAACACAACTTCACTCAGTAAATCTACTGTAAATGCAGCTAATTAAAAAATACACAAACATACATACCCGTCTTCAAAACCAAAAAATTATTGATCAGTTTTGTGTCAAATGAGTTTCGCTGTCAAGTTTGTTTACATCAGATGTGCTGTTGGTGACATGCGATGATGGCATGTGCACTTTTCCAGCAAACACATAAATATGTTGCCATGGATTAAGTGAGTTAATCTGTGGGCTCCAATGTTTGTTTACATTTTGGAAAATGTTATAGTTATTTTAAGTTCGTGTTTGTTGTGTACCATTGGATGTACTGACAACTATTATTTACTGAGGGGCTTCTTTTATCTCTGATTTTAACCAGATTTATGGACATTTGAACACTAAATAATAAAGAAAAAAATATCATGATTTGGAAAATTTGAGCCAACAATTAACTTAAACATCCTTGTGCATATTTATCAAGTGATGTGGTTTACAAATGTCAGAGTTGGTGTCTGTGACTTATTTTGATACTAGATAATTAGTTGGAGTTTTGCATCCTTAAGCATCAAATGCTCACTGTACTAGCTGGATCAACTTTACCATTTTATTGCAATAAAATGATAGTATCTTGCTCGTTGAATCCATCTGATTATTTTCTCAGTATATGACTCCTTTCGAGTAGTCTGTGTCACACTGTATCCACACCATTCCTAAACATTGACATACATTAAACAATCATTTACTGTTATTTTTGTATTATTATTTTTTTGGCCTTGTACCATTAGTTGATTGTTTTCAGTTGGGATACTGAGAAAACATGAGGGGCATGAAAGAGCTATGACATGGATATGAAAAGTCCCCTAAACGAACAGGGGACATTGCAGTTACATGGTATACATTTCGACTAGTAGGCCCTCAGGCCACCACAGGATTTGTTTTTTAATGCAGGTCATATCCTGCTGCTGTTTTTTGTTTTAACATAAATATCAAATATTATGCAACATTATGTCCTCTTCTATCTTAATTGATAGTTGAGCAATTACTAAAGAGGTTATAGAAAGGAAGAACATGTTACATGATGTTTTAAATAATGTATTGTTTCGGTGCTGGTTGCAGAATTAAGTGTAAAATGATTAATTTAGAATGTTGATCATACTTGTGATAACAATGCAGCATTTGGACTCTTAAAAAAATGCATGACAAATCAATTGTTTTCCAACTACTTTTATGACCTATTATGTCATCCATCTTCACTCGCCCAAATCAACAGCAGAGTTTAAATAATTAATGAGCCAATTAATTTAATGAGTTTCACAGGAGTTTATTTGCCTTAAGAGAATAGCAATGAACAGCTCATTAACATCACTGTTCTGTTTGGAGTCTGAATCCCCATGGACAAAAACAAACCGTGACTGCTGCCCCCATCAGTAGGCTACAGTATTCCCTCATGATACCTTTGCTCCTTGCTGCAGGTTGCTAAGTGCACAGACCCAACAATGACAACAATCTAAAATTCAACTGCCAAACAAACACAAATGAGACAGTGCTTTTGTGTAAACTTTCAAAGCAGTATTTGACTGTCTCTAACTTTCATGTTTAGATAGTTTCGATCATACAGCTAAACTGGGAGCCTATTGATAATCACTTGGGTTCATTGTCCTGTTAAACAGTGTTTGAACAAAATATGTTTCCTTGGCACAAATTAAGGAACAATCAGTTACAATATAAAATATATAGCCTTAAGGATGTCAAAGATAATATGTCGAGGGTAAAAAACAAAGTATATCTATACCCAAATAATATTAGTCCCATTTGACATGCCAGACATGAAGTACTTTGGACAAAGTATTGTCTAAACTCATCAGAATGGGAAAACTGTTTACAGCTCCTCAGAATACAACAAGCTGACAATCAGGGAGCCAAGGAGAATCAATATTGTGTGAAATATTGCATATCTGCAGGGGTACATACATACTGTTCATTCATACTGTTGTGCTCAGGTGTTAACATGTTAACATGTGCTTGGAGCTAAATGATGATGCTAACATGCTGATGTCTAGCAGGTATCATGTTTACTTTGCTCACCATTTTAGTTTAGCTTGTTAGCATGCTATTGCTAATTAGCCTTAAACACAAAGTAGGCTACAGATGAGGCAGGTAAATGATGAATGAAAAATTATTAGTTTACCAAATATTTAGTCTTGAACCAAGCTATTGGGCCCATTGAGACTTTGGCCTACTGGTGGCACTGCATGAAAAGTCAGGTGATCACCAAAATTATTACAACACATCCTGAGGGGGACGTGGATGTCTATTTCATATAGCAGCCCATACAATAGTTGTTGAGACATTTCACTAATAATCTCAACATGGTTGAGGCATCGCCTGTGTCATCAGGATACATCCTCTGGGGACGATGGAGGTCTTTAACAAAAATAATGACAATCCAAACACAAGTTGTTGTGATATATGAACTGACTGATGTTGCCAGCCCCAAAGCCATGCCAGTAGCATGGCTAAAAATGATTAAGATTAAGATTAAAATAACCCTTATTAGTCCCACAGTGGGAAATTCGCAGTATTACAGCAGAGAAATAAACTGCAAATGTCGGTAACAAATACTAAAGAAAAAGATAAATAATAGATAATAATATAATAATAAATATAATAAGATATTTACAAAAATGTAAAACAGTAGCAGCCGATTGTGGATATTGCACAGATTATAGTATGAAGTTATTACCCATGGTGAGTGAGTGTGTGTGTGTGTGTGTGTGTGTGCGTGTGTGGTATACTGAGTGCAGTGTTTGTTGTACTATCTGACAGCAGTAGGAAGGAAAGACCTGCGGTATCTCTCCTTGACATACCATGGGTACAGCAGCCTGTCACTGAAGGAGCTGCTCAGTGCTGTCAGAGCGTCCTGCATGGGGTGGGAGATGTTCTCCAACAGGGATGATAGCTTAGCCACCATTCTCCTGTCAACCACTACCTCCACCGGGTCAAGGGGGCATCCCAGAACATAGCTGGCCTTCCTGATCAGCCTGTTCAGTCTCTTCTTGTCAGCAGTGGAGATGCTGCTGCCCCAGCAGACCACATCGTAAGATGGCTGATGCCACCACAGTCATAGAAGGTCTTCAGGAGCACTCCCTGCACTCCAAAAGACCTGAGTCTCCATAGCAGATACAGCCTGCTCTGTCCTTTTTTGTAGAGTGCATTTGTGTTGTGAGTCCAGTCCAGTTTATTGTTCAGCTGAACCCCCGGGTGCTTGTAAGAGTCCACAATCTCAATGTCCATTCTCTGGATGTTCACTGGTGTGAGTGGAGAGTGTTTGTGCCTGTGGACGTCCACCACCAGCTTCTTGGTTTTTCCAGCATTGATCTGGAGGTGGTTCCGCTGGCACCAGTCCACAAGATCCTGGGTCAGTTCTCTGTACTCCCTGTCGTCCTCATCGGTGATAAGACCGACAATTGCAGAGACATCAGAGAACTTTTGCAGGTGGCAGTTAGTGGAGTTGTAGGATAAGTCTGCAGTATAGAGAGTGAAGAGGAACTGAACCAGACCTGTTCCCTGTGGGGCTCCCTTACTGCAGGTGACCCTGTCAGACACACAGTGCTGGATCCTCACATACTACGGGTGGTTGTTGAGGTAGTCAAGGATCCAGATGGTGAGGTGGTGGTCCGCTCCTATGCACTCCAACTTGTCCCTTAGGATCGTGGGTTTGATGGTGCTGAAAGCACTGGAGATATCAAAGACCATGATTCTCACAGTGCTCCCAGCCTTTTCCAGGTGAAAGAGGGATTGGCGAAGGAGGTAGATGACACCAGGTTTGTACCAAATCAGACACAAGTTATGAAAATAAAGTAACGTAATTATCCTTTAAGTGCAATGATTACAGGAATTCAACAGCAGAGATGGGGAGAGGTGAGCATTAGCTATTCATTCACACTTTTAGATTTAATAAGTATTGTTTTAGTTGTTGTTTAATTGAATTGTTTTGATGCAAATTTATTTGTAAATGTTTAGATCTTATGATTTTTCATGTTCAGCACATCTACCATCACCACAAAGAGCATATTCACCAATAAGGCTTCTAATTTCTCAAGAGTTTCCAAATCTGTGTTTGAAATTTCTGCATTTTATTTGCCAAAAAATACAATGCATTTTTCAGTTATATACTGCAGATGCAAACAGTGTGGATCATTCCATGTAACATTTGCTTAAGTGAATCATGAGGTGAGAACCTGTGCCATCTTATTGTGTCTGTAGCTGTGGTTTAATTGCGTGTCTGTGGGAAAACGTATTTGGAGGAGACACAAAAAAAAAGATCCAGCACCAGCATCCAGTGATGTGACTATGGTTACTGCAGCCTATGAAAAATGATGGCAGTGATGACACTGTAGTGAGCTAACTTTCATTTGAACCCCTTGTGTCATAGTTCCCCTATAAAATCACAGCTCTTGCTCAGAAGGCTGCACAGAGTTCAGAAGAAGACATTCATTAATAGAACCGTGTGTCACAGTGTCATGTTACTCCAGGTATAGTTTGCTAAAATGAAAGTTTTTATACACTTTCACCTCTTGATACATTTCTGTCAAACTTGTTGTTCATATATGTCACATGCCACTGAGCTGTATTGTTGTTTTTTTTTTGGTCAATTGCCAGTTCTAGTGGTTGCAGCGTTGAGTTCCTTCATATTGAACTCATTTCACTTAATCACCACAGGAAAGGCAGGTATCAGACTTAAAAACCTTGTGTATTTGGTTACAACTGATAAATATATGGATAACAACAACTCACTGACTGGTGGTGAACCCTTAATGCGTAGCGTTAATTATCGGCTCATTTTGGTTCAGGTTTTTGTGTCACTTTTCCTTTGCATCAACGGTTTGCAGATCACAACCTTTTTTATGAAGGATTTCTTCTACACGACCATGCGCTACATCTTATTTGCTGTTACATTATTGTCTGATTGTCTGATCCTGATTGTAACAAATTTTCTGCTCATCTGTGACTATTTTAATTTGACCATGCAAATGTGGTTATGTATCATTTTCTACGTTTTGTCAGCTGTATACACTTTGGTAACACCATTTACTCTGACAGCGATGACCCTGGAACGCTATGTGGCCATTTGCATGCCCCTGCGCCATGGAGAGCTGTGCTCCACACGCAGTACTATGCACAGCGTCCTCATCATTCACGGCCTTAGCTCTGTGCCCTGCATTGTTGTTCTCCTCAGCTTCTTTGCATCAGCCTCTCTTAGCTTCTACAAACAATCCAGGGTATGCTCTGTGGAGATATTCATTTTTTACACTTGGCAGGCTCATCTTAGGTCAGCTATAAGTCAACTGTACTTCTTGATTATGTGCATCATCATTGTTTTCTCCTATGTTAAAATAATGAAAGTGGCCAAAGCTGCATCAGGAGAGGATAAAAAGTCAACATGGAAAGGGCTCAGAACAGTGGTTCTTCATGGTTTTCAGCTGCTGCTCTGTCTTATGCAGCTATGGTGCCCATTCATAGAAAATGCCGTACTTCAAATTAATTTCATGTTATTTATTAATGTCAGGTACTTTAATTACATAGCTTTTTATCTTGCTCCAAGATGTCTGAGTCCTCTTATTTATGGCCTGAGGGATGAAAAGTTTTTTCTTGCACTGCGACACTATGCCCTCTGTGGCTTGTGCAAAAAACGTTTTTTAATTTGACAAATTAGAGCTCTACTTTTTCTATAGAAATGTTGCTACCTTCAACCGCTTGGTAAAGGTTAAATGACCTCTCCTTGTAGGGCTATTAATACAATGCTCATCTGTTTAGTACATTTTCTGTGTAATGCCAGTTAAAACACACATTTTAATAACCCTTCACCCCTTTATAAAATTGTAATTTTTATTATATTTGTCATTACTTGTGATTTTCATTTTGTATCTGTTATATTGTTCAATAAATGTTGATTGAAAAAACGTGAGATTTACAATTTAAGCACAAGTTGAAGCTGGATACTCTCTTTCCTTGTATTCTTGAATCTCTGTTTGTTTGAGATGACTAGATTCTTTAAGTCTATATTTTCATGTATACCGTGTTGCTGAAACTCAACTTCTGTAGCATGAAAACTCAGTAACAAATCATAGTATGTCATTATAGTCTATGTCTTGCTTCTAGACATGGACAAAACACTGACCCTCTTCAGCACAGACTCTTGAAGGCCCCAGTACTGAAGCACATGTAGTAACAGTGACTGGTGTCAAGTCAACTCAAGCCAACTTTCTTTCTACAGCACATTTAAACACAGCTGGAGCTAACCAAAGTGTTGTACAAAGGACAATTTTTTTTAGTTTTTTAGTCTTTGCAAGCAGTATGAGTGGTCTGGATGCCTTGTGTTGTTGGGGCAGATTTACTCTGCAAAGGAGGGGTATGGGATACTCTTCTGCTGCATGTTTTAACTTTATTGAGACAACCAGACAGCATCAGGAATGAGAAGAGGACAGGAAGAGGAAAACAGAGAGAATATGGGGAAAAAGAAAAAAGGGGGTGGAGAGACAGAGAAAAAAACAACAACAACAACAACAACGGCAACAATAACAGCATGCATGTGTAAGTGTGTATTGATTTGTCATTGGATGTGGTGGGTAGTAGATGTGGGGACCGCAGTAACACCGCCCCCCCCCCCCAGACCAAAGGCACAAGCAGCCAGAAACCAGGCCACCAAGGCCCCCAGAGCCCAAGAACCTGAGGCAGCTTGCCCCCACAACAGCCACGTGCTGGACCAAAAGGGGAGCTCGCGAGGGAGTACAGAGGCAACATCCCCCAGTGCAAGGAGGCAGGCAGCCCCCCAGCCAGCCTGCGACCACCAACCCCAGCGCAAGTTGGGCCCAGAGCCAAAGGGCCCCAGCAACCAAAGGCCCGGCCACACCGGAGAGGCCCAAGCCCACCAGCCCCCGCAGCAGGGCAGACCCAAGCCCGCCATGTCAAAGGGCAATTAAATAGAACAAATAAAAGCAAGTAAAACAAATGTATCCATTCTTTTGGGGCAGCAACTGCAGAGTCTCTGTCACCTTTTTTAAATGAGCTCATGGGACATGTAGGAGGGTTGAGCTTTGAGATCTGAGAGGTCTAGGAGCTGATTGCCTGTGGATAAGATCTGTGATGTAAAGTGGAGCCTGGCCATTGAGAGCCTTAACCCTATAATGCCAAATGCATCAAATTTGATACAAGCATTTTTGAGACCTATTGCATCACCTTATGGTAAAAATTTCACTCAAAACGCTCTTGTATCCAATCTGATACTTGTCTTCCAACCCCTGGTGGATCCCTTTATCAGTACAACAATTCAAACACAGTACATGGGACAATCCAAGTTGGCCACCTTCAGATAGTTCCCAACTCACTGGATCAAGGTAACGAAAATTGCGATTTTTACGATTTTCCAGTGACATTTTCTTAGAAATTTTTAGTAATATTCTAACATGAACACTTAATCTGTTGAAGCAAGTTATAATTACATTTTTTTTTTTGCATTTTAGGATGGAGTAAAATTGTGTATAAAATTTGGAAAAACCTATATGCAAATAATTTTTTGGAATTTTTTTTTTCAAATTTTGTGAAAGGGCCAAATAACAGTTCCAGATTCAAGAAATCAGAATTTTCTGTCCATTATTTCTGGGGTCAGGCATTACAGGGTTAAAGGTGAAAAGCAGGGTCTTTGAATTCTGAGGTGAGCAGGAAGCCAGTGAAGGGAGGCTAAGACTGGGGTGATGTTCAGCAAAGTGAGCTGGGACCTCAGAAAAAGAGGGTGTTTCTGAGCTGCATGTATGAGACGTCAACAGTCAGTGACATGGGGGGGACAGCACCGTGTGCAGCATATTTGCAATTAGCATCCCAGGGCCTGGTTTGTTTACATGGCTGCCAACTCTGTTAAAAAAACACAAGCAAAACAAAACAAAAAAAAAAAAACCACCTGGTTGAATAACTCACAACTAATTAGGTTAATTGGCAACAGGTCAGTAAGATGATTTGGTATAAAAAGAGGCTCCCAGACAGGCAGAGTCTCTGTGCAGTGAAGATGGGTAGAGGTTCACCACTCTGTGAAAGACTGTGTGGGCAAATCGTACAACAGTTGAAGAATAATGTTCCTCAACATAGAGTGGCCAAAATAGAATTTGTGAATTTCAGCATCTACGGTTCATAATATCGTTTAAAGATTCAGAGAGTCCAGAGAAATTTCTGCATGCAAGAGACAAGGCCAAGAACGAATACTTGGATGGCTGTGATCTTTGAGTCCCCAGGTGGCACTGCATTCTGCCATGATTCTATCGTGGAAATCACTGCATGGGCTTTTTCAGAGAAGGCCTTGCATATTTCAGCAAGACAATGCCAAACTGCATTCTGAGTGTATTACAACATCATGGCTCTGCAGTCGAAGAGACTGGATGTGAAACTGGCCTGCCTGCAGTCCAGACCTGTCACCCACTGAAAACATTTGGTGCATCATGAAATGAAAAATACAACAAAGGGACCCTGAACTGTTGAGCAGTTGAAATCTCATATCAGGCAAGAATGAGACAGCATTTCACTTTCAAAATTCCAGCAACTGATCTCCTCAGTTCTCAAACGTTAACACGAGTGTTGTTAAAAGAGGAGGAGATGCAACACAGTGGTAAACATGCCCCTGTCCAAACTTTTTTGAAATGTGTTGGTGGCATCAAATTCAAATTGAGCATATATTTTTCATAAAACAATAACATTTCAGCATTTCAACATTTGATATGTTGTCTTTGTTCTATTGTCAATTAAATATGGGTTTACATGATTTGAAAATCATAGCATTCTGTTTTTATTTACATTTTACACAGTGTCCCAACTTCTTAGGAAACTGAGTTGTATCTGCAGGCAGATTATTTGCCAACATTTCCATCACAGCTGCTTAAAATGTACATCCCATTGTTAGGATTCTTCAAACACAAAATGAACAGGCCTTAACAAAGCTGCATCACGAGGGAATAAATTGACAAAACATGTCAACATGTCTCACATAACAAGGCCCTCCTGCTTAAAATTGTAAACCTGATGTACACAATAATGCCTAATTGCCTTTGAGTCATCACTACAGTAATAGCCTTCAAGGTGTATTGTTTGCAAAAGTTGACAATGATGACACTGCTGTGAGTACTTTCATTTGATATTCCCCTTGTGTTATAGTTACGTCTATAAAATTGTCATGCACAGCCATTACTCAGAAGACTGCACAGAACTCAGCAGAAGACATTCATTCATTCATTCACTCCAGGGATGGTTTGGTAAACTGACTGATATTTTTCTGTTTAATTTTTCTGTATAGTGCTTGTTTTCATCAGTATAAATTCCACGTTGTTTAAAATTAAATTATTTGAGCCCTTTTCCACAGAAAATCTTGACGTACATCCTAAACAAACATTTTAAATTATATTTCCACTTTAGTCTTAGATGAGTAATTGACTTCTTTTGGATCTGTCTTTGGAGCTCAATGAATTGTGGCTGTGTCTAGGGAGAGAACTATATGGCGGCCAATGACTCTGCTGTGTACAAGATCAATGACAGGGTCATTTTGGTTCAAGTTTTTGTAGCAATTTTCCTTTTCATCAACCTTTTGCTACTCACAACTTTTTTTATGAAGGATTTCTTCTATACCACCATGCGTTACATGTTATTCGCTATTACACTACTGTCTGATAGTCTGTTTTTACTCATGACTGATATCCTGCTCATTTTGAGCTATTTTCGCTTTAACATACAAACGTGGTTGTGCCTTATTCTATATATTGTTTTGTCACTGTACACTTATGTTACACTAGTTACTCTGACAACAATGACACTGGAGCGCTATGTGGCCATTTGCATGCCCCTGCGCCATGCAGAGCTGTGCTCCACACGCAGTGCTCTGCATTGCATTCTCATCATTCACAGCCTCAGCTCTGTTCCCTGCACTGTTGTTCTCTCCATCTTCTTTGCATCTGCAACCAACAGCTTCTACACTCAGGGCAGAGTATGCTCTGGAGAAATCTTTATCTTTCACACTTGGCAGGGGTATCTTCGGTCAACAATAGGTCAGTTTTACTTCTTGATCATGTTTATTACCATTGTGTTCTCTTATGCTAAAATACTGAAAGTGGCCAAAGCTGCATCAGGAGAGGATAAAAAATCAACATGGAAAGGTCTCAGAACAGTGGTTCTTCATGCTTTCCAGCTGCTCCTCTGTCTCATCCAGCTGTGGTGTCCATTCATAGAAGCTGCTGTGCTCCAGATTAATGTTGTGTTATATATCAATGTCAGGTACTTTAATTACATAACTTTTACTCTTGCCCCAAGATGTCTGAGTCCGCTCATTTATGGTCTCAGGGATGAAAAGTTTTTTCATGCACTGAAAAGCTATGCTCTCTGTGGTTTGTATAAGAAACAACCATCAGATTTACGAAAATTGACAAATTAAAGTCATGATGTTACACCACTAAAACGTGTGATAGTCCCAACCCATTCCTTTTATACTTAGATAACAATACATGAAACAATCTCCCTTTTTTATCCCTTTGTTGTTTTTAGTTCCCATTTCCACTTCCCGTTACCAACAAACTTTATCATGTTTGTTTAAATCATGTTAAAACAGTCTTTGCTATACTAAATGTCACATGATGCCAGTTCCAAAAAAAAAAAAAACTGTGTTTTTTTTGTTGCAGTGATAACTGTGTTGAAAATAAAGGTTCTCACGCTCCATATTTTGGATGTGTGCTAGTATAATTAAGAATGCTGCCTTTGGACCCATGAATCCATTATTCTTTGAGCTGTTTTCTCAAATAGCATAAACATGAAATCCTGAGGCGACCAAACTCATCTCTCTACTCTTGGCAGTTTCAGATTCTCTCCTGGTGTTTGTATTCTCTCTTTGCAGCAGAGCTGATAGTCACAGAGATTTGGTTCAAGGGCATAACACATGACTACCAGCACTAAGACAGCTACTGGATTTGAGTAACTTGGACTCCTGAAACCCCATATCAGCTGCAAATGAACGTAAAGCATGTCTCTGACAGAACACAAATTTCACAAAAGTCAGAGGTTCTACATAATTATCCATCTACCAACCTGACCATTAAACATTGATGGAAAACTTAAAAAAAAAGTTCTCTTATAAGTCTATTCCAAAACTTATTTGGTACACTTAATGAGGTCACTCTAGAGACTCTCCTGCACTCCAGCACCAATGAGTAACAAAGGCAGTTAAAGAGCAGTGACGACCATGTTGTGATATAGTAAGGCAGACATCAACTGAAGTTTAATTTGGTACCAATCTGGGATTGTTTTGTCACTCTTATAAAGTCATAATGCACAATCCTCTTGCAGAGGGCTGCACAGAGCTCAGGAGGGCACAATAATGTGCCTAAATGACACATTACCGCTGAGAGGATTTGGTAAATGACTACACTTGAACCAAGACCTTATTGCTTAAAAGATGCTGATGTTGTACTTGGCTAAGATTGTCATATTACTGTGTGTCGACATTACAAGGCATGTCATTTGACTTTTGGTAGTACCTAAAATAATTTATATAGTATGGCAGATAACAACTCCGTGAGTGGTGGTGAGTCCCTGCAGTAGCAGATGACTGACCGGGTCACTATAGTGCAGCTCGTGGTTTTGATTTTCCTTTGCATCAACTTCTTGCTCACAGTGACCTTTTTTTCAAAGGTCTACTTCTACACAACCATGCGTTACATCTTATTTGCTGCTACACTCTTGTCTGATAGCTTGATATTAATCATGTCTAATATCCTGCTCATCTTGAGCTACTTGCATTTCACCATACAAATTGGCTTATGTGTCATCATCTATATTCTTTTGGTTTTATGCACTTTTATCACACCAGTTACTCTGACAGCAATGACACTGGAGCGCTATGTGGCCATTTGCATGCCCCTGCGCCATGGAGAGCTGTGCTCCACACGCATTACTATAAACTGTATCGTTATCATTCACAGCCTCAGCTCTGTACCCTGTGTTATTATTCTCTCCATCTTCTTTGCATCCGCCCCACAGAGCTTGTATACCCAACACACCATATGCTCTATGGGCATGTTTGTGTTTCTCCAATGGCAGAATAATGTTAAATTAGCTGTATATCAGTTCTACTTCTTGATCCTGACCATTACCATCATTTTCTCCTATGGTGAAATAATGAAAGTGGCCAAAGCTGCATCAGGAGAAGATAAAAAGTCAACATGGAAAGGGCTCAGAACAGTGGTTCTTCATGGTTTCCAGCTGCTGCTCTGCCTCATCCAGCTGTGGTGTCCATTTATAGAAAATGCTGTACTTCAGATTAATTTAAAGTTATTTATTGATGTCAGGTACTTTAATTACATAATGTTTAATCTTGCTCCAAGATGTCTGAGTCCTCTCATTTATGGCCTCAGGGATGACAAGTTTTTTGATGCTCTGAAATGTAATACCTCTTTTGGATTTCACTGTGTAAAAAACAATGTGCAGATTTCTATTGTTTGAAAAATTATTATGAAGCATTATGACCTGTTGCTATTATTTTTCATCTCTTGCTCACAGTTAATTACATACATTTTTCTTCATTCTTTGTTTCTGAGTTTTTTTCTATTGTGTAGTGTTGTCTTTGTTATTGATTGTGTGTGTGATTGTTTTTTTTCTTGGGTCTCTCTTAAAAAAAAAGATCTTGATGAGATCTCAATGAGACAAATATATATTGATAAAGATAACATAAAGATAAAAAATTCAAACTTAAAATACATTACTTTTCATCAACCTTCATCATACACTTGTTAGTCATTGTAACACTGTAACATCATTGTAACATAACATTATGTCTGCTCTTTTCTGAACATGAATGTTAAAAAATAAAAATGGACCACTGCAGGAGTGTTCAAGGGACAATATGTGATGGCTTTTGATTAAAAAAAATCAAATTTGAATGAAAATTTACATTGCAATTACATATAGTAGAAAAAGAAAATTGTGAAAAAATGGTCAAACGACTGGGAGTACCAGCTGCCATAATATTAAAGTAAATTCTAATTCAAATAAAGTGTAAAAACAATACATTTCCAGAAATTTTCATTAAAGTTTCTACAGAGAAACGCTGTTATTTTACAGATTTTTTTCTTCTGACAAATTATTATGATCAAACACCTTCAATAAAGTGATGGTGCTAAAGGCTCTGGAGGGAAAAACAGTTTTTTACTGATTTTTCTTGATAATAAAATTAAAAAAGTGTCAAAATAAAACCACTGTGTAAGCATTAAAATCATCTCAAACTTTAACTTGCAGAATTTGTGTTTACATTGAATGTTTAAGTAATGTTTAAAACCCATAGAAGCAAAATCTAAAGACAATATATAATTCAGTATTTTGTAGAATTAAAGTACAAACTTTAAACAAAATACATTTAATATTTAAACTACTGTACTCATTGACAGTAGATACATTTCTTCAAATTCTCATAAAATATAAGATTTAAAATTACTGTGATAATAAAGAAATATTCTCAACTGAAAACATATTGAAGAAATGCAATTTAAATTGTTTCACTACGTAACTTTTCCACATTAAAATGTCTCACAATGACTAGACCTATGTTATATACCTTTTTGAGTTATGTACTTAAATGTAATTATCTGGCATGTTTATAGCAATTCCCAAACCAGAGAAATAGTGATTTTAATCATAGTAACAGTCTGTTTCATTTGATCCCCTGTCAAGGATGTCATATCCCTTATGCGTACGTGTCAGCATCTTGGCCCCCTTTCAATAAAGAATAAAAAAAAAGCAAAAAGTGTCGCGATTGCTTGCCAGAAATTCAGAGTTTACTTTTATCCTATTTTAAGCTTGTTTTATTTTCAACCTGTTTTAAGATAAACATTTTACACCTGGGTCGTTTTCAACTATAGTGGACATCTGGATTTAAGTTATCAGAGAAAACATCCAGGCAAAATGTCAGTGCATCAACTCTGAGATGCTCTGTGTCCACTGAAGAGCATCAGCGAATCACAGATTTCTTAAATGAAACTGTTTTATTTGCTGTGTCTTTTAACGTCCTGGTCCATTTGTTATGGAGAGGAGGGCACCTTTATAAATACCAGTTAAGACTGAGAAAAGGGCAATGTGATGCACTTAAGAGTCCTGGCCGGGACTTGCCTGCTTGATGGATTAGCGGCTACATGGTGTGCCTGTAAAAACATCTTGAACGTCTGATTCATAAGTTATCAAAGAAACAAAGGTAAGGAGTCTCAGTTTCCAGCAATTCCAAGACTTTGTGTCTGCCAAGAAGCGCCAGGAAACCACAGATTTTTTAAGTGGCACTGTTTTATTTGGTGTTTGTACTGGTTTGAACATCCTTGTCTATATCACAGCCATTAGTGTGACTTCAAGTTTTCCCCAGTGTTCTCTGTGTTCATTTTTCCCTGTTCTTCCTTCCCTGTGTCTTTTGTCCTTCCTTCTGTCTCCTCTCCTTTGTGTGTGTGCATGTGTGTGCTCAGCAGGGGCATGACACAGCACCAGGTACATGGCACACATGTCTCTCATCACTCATCAAGCACTGTATAAAAACCCTGGGTCTTCGCCCACTTGTCGTCAGATTGTTCTACTATCAATGTGGTAACTCTCCAGGCCACAAAACTCTCCAGTGAAGAAACTCTTTCTGACAAAGATAAAAACCTTGGAACATCTGCTATCTCAGCGTTACTTGAAACACTTTTGCACAAAAGCATTTTATTATGATCTGTGCCTCTTTGAGTGGGAAAGCATTTGTTTAATTGATGATGAGTTGGCCTGGAATTACTTTTATGAAAGGTTTAATTTGCATTCCAAACTGACATGCCCGCATCTGTAAATTCAGTGTGAAAGGACAATTCAATCCCTGGTTTTCACCTGAATTATCTTGTCTTCAGAGAGAAATGTAGAGTATGAGTCTGAATGTCTGTATTTCAGACAACTCAGAAAAGGCTAAGAATTAATTTTATCTCACTGAAATTACAAAAAGCTTGAATTATCCATTTTCAAAAACAGAGACCAGAGGATATCCTTAAATTATCTGGGTATCATACTGCTCAGCCTCTGGGGAAAAGCTATCTCAGGGTGCTGGAAAGGGGGTCCAACCAATTGTGGAACCTCAGAGTCAGGAGGAGCACACTGGATTCAGTCACAGTTGTGGAACAGTGGACCAACAGTTTACCCTGGCAAGGCTACTCGAGGGATCATGGGAGTTTGCCATCAAGTCTACTTGTGCGTTGTGGACTTACGAATACGGGGGCCATTGCTACAAGCTATCCGGTCCCCATATGACCCAACTGAGAGTTGTGTCCATATTCTAGGCAGCCAACTTGTGGGTGTTAGCCTCCACCAGAGTTGTCCCTTGTCGCCAATCCTGTTTGGGATTTTCATGGACAGGATTTGAAGGCACAGCCCAGTGGAGGAGTGTGTCCAGTTTGGGGGCCTCAGAATTCCCTCTCTGCTATTTGCAGATTATGTGGTTCTGCTCTGGTGGCTTCATCAGACTGGGACCTTCAGCATGCACTAGGGTGGATTGCAGTCAAGTATGACGCAGTTGGGATGAGGTTTAGCACTTCCAAGTCTGAGGCCATGGATCTCTGCTGGAAAATGGTTGATTGCTCTCTTCAGGTTGGAAGTTTCTCCCCCAAGTGAAGGAGTTTGAGTATCTCTATGTCTTATTCACTAGTGGGGGTAGGATGGAGTGTGAGACTGATAGGTGGATCGGCACCCCATCAGCAGTAAAATGGTTGTTGTACTAGACCACTGTAGTGAGGAGGGAGCTGAAATGCACTTCTTCTGCAGGGTGTCTGGGCTCAGCCTTAGAGATAGGGTTAGGAGCTCTGACATACTGGGGGAGATTGGTTGAGTTGCCAGTTGAGGTGGTTTGGGCATCTGGTTAGAATGCCTCCTGGGTGCCTGCCATTGGAGGTCTTCTGTGGACATCCAACTGGTAGGAGTCCCTGGGTAGACCCAGAAAATGCTGGAGATATATATATATATATATATATATATATATATATATATCACCTGGCCTGGGAATGCTTAAGATTTCCCTAGGAGGAGCTGGAAAATGTGGCTGGGGACATCTGAACAACTTTTCTTGACTTGCTGCCAGGACAACCTCCCGGTCATCGTCAGCATCTCTGGTATTATGTGTCTCCGGAATTACGTTCTACATGCTGAATTATGGTCGGGCGACCACATGCAAATGACCATGGTATTTTCAGTTTTGCCATCGGGCTTTAAATTCTGTTTTGTCATTGCTGACTCATTCCTGTTTAGTTGTCTGACCTTAACATTCTTTTTGCCATTTTATTTTTAGCCCCTTTTCCACTGCTTAAAATACCTGCTAAGACCTGCATGCTGGCTTTTGTCAGCAATGGATAAGGTTGTACCTGGCATTTACATCCGGGTCTGTTAGGTTCCCTATTAGGTTAGGACCCTGGAGCAGAGACGCACAGAGACAGGAGTTGGAAACTGAAAACTTCTTTAATGACACAAACCCAAAAACAGTCCAACAGAGCAGGCAAAAGGAGGCAGGAGGCTGGCAGGCAGGTGAATGGCTGGAGAAACAGAGCGACGGAGAATCTGGAGACTGGGTAGCCAGGGAACAGCATGCAGGGAGAGAGCATGGAATAATCTGGCAGAGAGTGGGTGATGAACCGGGGGTTTTAAACTGGCTTAATGACTAATGGGCTGCAGGTGGGTCAGGCTTCCACTGCTGCACCACGCCCCTGCCACACACAAGCTCTGCAGGGAAAAAACAGAAAAAGGGAGGGGGAACAGAAAGAGAGCAAAAAGTGCAACAAACAAAAACATACAACTCAAAACCGTAACAGGGTCAAATGACTCTGCAGCAGACACAGGTATTTATCAGCTCCAATCAGCATTGATGTGAACATAATACCCGGGTCAACCCGCCTGTTTTCAACCCTTTGCAGCTATATGTCTTTCAGAGAACAGACACTGTAGACAGACCTGTCACCTGCCCAGCACAGTGCAGTTAAACCAGAAACACAGAAGCTACTCTGTGCATGAGGATGAAAGTGTGAGCGCAGATTCAGAATAAGCTTTAAAAACAATCTCACAAAAGGATTTCAAACAGGGGCCCCAACACTTTTACAGGAACACCATCCCAGGGGTGAGATGAGACAGATCCATTTAACCAGTTTGCATGGCGGCTAGTAGCTCACTGTCTCTCCACTGCTTCTGTGTGTGTGCTCTGTAAGTGCATATGATGACATCACTTCTTGCAGTTGTGTACGTCCTCCATCCAAACAGAAAGGCAACCTCAACTTGCAGTGGAAAAAGGTCAATCGCTTATTAGTGGGTTTACACATGTTTAAAAAACCTGCTTATGCCTGTTAATTTTAGTGGAAAAAGGGTATAAGTTGGTCTTCCTGATCTCAATTTTTGTTTGGTCTTATGACCTTTTATTTCAGTTTGGTCCTTGCTGACCTTCTATTTTGTTCTTACATCATTCTCTTCATCATTTCTGACCTTAATTTTGTTTGGTTGTCGGACCATATATTTCTTGTACTATTTTATTTAAGTATGCATTCTGACCTAAATTTCTACTTGGTTAATGACCTTCACCTCTGTTTTATCTTTGCTTTTTATTATATCGCACATTTTGATCTTGAATTTGTTCTGGCATTCAACCACATCTTAAATTTTCACATTTATCTAAAATTGCTGCCTCACATAACTTTACTTCGGGCAGTTAGGTAAGGTTTGATATAGCAAGCTGGTTTGTCATTCTTCCTTCTTTTGCTTTTATTTTGCGGCATCTCTTAAACTGTGCACAGCCTCAGCCCCTTTTCAAATATGACATCACAGTGGGCTGTAATTACCAAAGACTCTCACATCTCACACTTTTTCTCTCATTTTGCACATGGCAATAAAAGTTTATTCATGAACACAAATTAAGGTTTTCCTGATAGGACTGTTGATGATATCTGTTTGAAAATGTTTTATTCTTGGTTTTTGATTCTGTCCTCACATTCTCCTTTGTCAGCTGCTATGGGTCACTTAAACCCAAAAATAGATATTGCAGGGTATTGTCAATCTGTGCAGCAAAATTACCGGTAAAACGTTGAGTGACCTAATTAATTTGTACAAGGTTAGGACAATGAAGAAGCACAGGTGATCCTGGCTGATCATAGTAACCCCTTGATCCTAGCCACCCCCTGGCCATGGATACAATCTGCCATGTTCTGCCACTGTGACAAATAGACCCAAGAAATGATCTGTCCCAGCTACCATTGACCCTTTAAATAACACAATTTGAGTTACATGTTGAATTTATTGTCTTTTATTTTACTCTGAGGGATTTTGATGTGTTAATTGTCCATTTGTTATTGGCAGTCTGATGGTTGTGTGGTCACTGCTAACTGTACAACAAAATTGCCCCTAGAAAATAACAGACATATCATTTTCATCCTCCTTGTTTAGCCTGATGGACTCCTGAAGTTTGAAAATAGCCCACTGAGGCTCCAAGTTATACCTCACAAACAGGGTCTAACTTACCAGCAAATGGTAAGCAGTGAACTGCTCTGCTCATCTGTGTCATATGTACACATTGTTATCAAGGCAGAATAAAAACAATATAAAATGGATGGATTGACTTGATTTGTTTGAAAGTTTACAAGGGTTCCAAAAAGCAGATAAAAGATTTTATACTGTCATAGAGGGCAATGTTGTTAGTTTCCATTTACATTATGTATGATATGTCAGACCTGTTGACAGGGGGGAAAAAAAGTGAACAGCATTTCATTTCTCAACGTTACCGATTTATCCAATGAAGTAGTTTCCATCTAAAGCCATTCCTATGCTGTACTATATGGAAAAACTTCATGACTTCTGGCGGCCAAGCACCTCACTGCATATCATTACTCATTACATTGTTATGCAGGTCCTGAGACTGATCCATCATCACTGATACTGTGGTTTTGTGGAAAAACACCTGGCCTGCTGGCCAATTATTCGTGAGCACACACCGATTAAAGCCCAGTTCAACATCCATGCTTTTCATAGACGAATAATTCCAAACACACAGTGAGTCATTTTGATTCTAATTTGTCAAATAATCAAATAGTATTTCCTTTATACAAGCCAAAGGAGGCACAGTTTTTAAGTGCATGAAAAAAAACTTCATCTCTGAGGCCATAAATCAGAGGACTCAGACATCTTGGTGCAAGAAAAAACATGATGTAGTTAAAGTACCTGACATTATTGAATAAGCTAAAACTAATCTGAAGCAAAGGAGCTTCTATGAATGGACACCACAGCTGGATGAGACAGAGTAGTAGCTGAAAACCATGAAGAACCACTGTTCTGAGCCCTTTCTTTGTTGACTTTTTATCCTCTCCTGATGCAGCTTTGGCCACTTTCATGATATTAACATAAGAAAAAACAAGGACGATGCACATAATCAAAAACTGGAATTGATATATAGCTGACCTAAGATGTTGCTGCCAAATAGATATTAAAAACAGTTCCACTGAACATAACTGATATTGTTTGTAAAAGCTAAGGGGTGCTGATCCAAAGAAGATGGAGAGAATAATAATGCAGGGCACAGAGCTGAGGCCATGGATGATGAGGATGCAGTGAATAGTATTGCGTGGAGAGCACAGCTCTCCATGGCGCAGGGGCATGCAAATGGCCACATAACGCTCCAGGGTCATTGCTGTCAGGGTAACTGGTGTGACTGTGACATACACAAGTACCACAACACAGATAATGATACATAACCACACTTGGATGGTAATATAGAACTGGTTGAAGATGGCAAGGATATCAGACATGAATAACAGGAAACTATCCGACAGTAATGTAACAGCAAATAAGATATAGCGTGTAGTTGTGTAGAAGCACTCTTTTGTAAAAAAGGTTATGATGTGCATCAAGTTGATGCAGAGAAAAATCACTACCAGGATCTGCACTGTAACAATCTGGTCTGGAAGCTGCACCTCCAAGGACTCAACACCAGTCAGTGAATTGTTATCTGCCATATTTCTTAGCAAACATAGAAGAGTTTCAGCCTCTGCAAAAAGTCATTGAAAGAGTCATTATCAAAAGAAAACAGGATTATATATACACAATATTATGTATGTCCACAAGCAACCTTCTCTGAAGTGATACAATGGTGGAAAGAGTGGAGCAGTTTCCCAAACTCTACATGCTGCCTTAGGAATAACGTCTGCTGAGCTCTGTGCAGCCTTCTGAGAAAGGGCTGTGCATGATGATGACTTTAAAGACTAGAACGTCCAAAAATAGCACCAGTGTCGTCATTACCACTTACAACTGTTGTCTCCCTCATTGCCTATTCACAGTTGGATAGGAGTGCTGCAGTGTAATTAAAATTATTTGCAAGTCCTGTTTTTTCCAAAGTTATTCATCATCATCAAGTTGTGACAAAAAATAAAGGCCTCAGCTGGGACCTCAGAAAAAGAGGGCATTTCTGCCAACAGTCAGTCAAATGGGTGAGACAGCACCGTGTGCAGCATATTTGCAATTAGCATTCTAGAGCCTTGTTTGTTAAAGTGGATCCCATCTCTGTTAAAAAAATTAATTAATTAATTAAAAAAAATAAAACACCTGGTTGAATATCTTAATTGGCAACAGGTGAGTAAGATGATTGGGTATAAAAATAACTTCCCAGACAGGCAGAGTCTCTGTGCAGTGATGATGCAGAGAGGTTCACTACTCTGTGAAAGACTGCGTGGGCAAATAGTGCAACAGTTGAAGAATAATATTCCTCAACATAAAATTGCAAAGAATTTGGGAATTTCAGCATCTACAGCTCATAATGTCATTAAAAGTTTCAGAGAATCAGGAGAAATCTCTGTATGCAAGGGACAAGGATGAGAATCACTGCATGGGCACGGGAACACTTCTGAAAACCATTGTCTGTGAACACAGTTTGTTGTTTCATCCACAAATGCAGGTTGAAATTCTACCATGCAATGAAAAAACCATATCTAAACATGATCCGGAAACATCGCCGACTTCTCTTGACCTGAGCTCATTTAAGATAGTCTGAGGTGAAATGGAAAACTGTCCTGTGGTCTGACAAATCGAAATTTCAAATTATTTTTGGAAATCATGGACGCCACGTCCTCCAGGCTAAAGAGGAGAGGGACTATCCAGCTAGTTATCAGCGCACAGTTCAAAAGCCAGCATCCGTGATGGTATGGGGGTGCATTAGTGCCTATGGCTCGGGTAGCTTGCACATCTGGGAAGGCATCATTAATGCTGAACGATATATACGGGTTTTGGAGCAACATATGCTGCTATCCAGACAATGTCTTATATGTCATATTTTAGCAAGACAATGCCAAACTGCATTCTGAGCATATTGCAACTGCATGGCTCTGCAGTAGAAGAGTCCCGATGCTAAACTGGCCTGCCTGCAGTCCAGACCTGTCACCCATTGAAAACATTTGGCACATCATGAAATGAGAAATATGACAAGGGATTGTAAAGGGATTTTACATTTTACTTCTCCTCAGCTCCAAAACGTTTCCAGAGTGTTGTTAAAAGAAGAAGTGATGCAACACAGTGGTAAACATGCCCCTGTCCAAACTTTTTTGAAATGTGTTGGTGGCATCAAATTCAAATTGAGCATATATTTTTCATAAAACAATAACATTTCAGCATTTCAACATTTGATATGTTGTCTTTGTTCTATTGTCAATTAAATATGGGTTTACATGATTTGAAAATCATAGCATTCTGTTTTTATTTACATTTTACACAGTGTCCCAACTTTTTTGGAAACTGAGTTGTATCTGCAGGCAGATTATTTGCCAACATTTCCATCACCCTTGTGTAATAGTTGCCCCTATAAAGTCGTCATATACAGCCATTACTCATAAGACTACACAGAATTCAGCAGAAGACATTCATTCATTCACTCCAGGGATGGTTTGGTAAACTGACTGATATTCTTCTATTTAATTTTTCTGTATAGTGCTTGTTTTCATCAGTATAAATTCCACATTGTTTAAAATTAAATTAATAAAGCCCTTTTCCACAAAAAATCTTGACATACATCCGAAACAAACATTTTAAATTATATTTCCACTTTAGTCTTAGATGAGTAATTGACTTCTTTTGGATCTGTCTTTGGAGCTCAATGAATTGTGGCTGTGTCTAGGGAGAGAACTATATGGCGGCCAATGACTCTGCTGTGTACAAGATCAATGACATGTCAGGGCTGAACAATGGCTCGGACTCAGATGCACATTGACACAGTAAGCGAGTTCACAATGTCCTTTAATCAGGCAAAAGTCGGTACACTGGAGATCAGTCCGCGGAGCAAAGGTATCAAAATCGGTGAGCAAAGGCAGGGTCAAAAACCAAAAACTAGACAAGACACGAGTAAGGCACACGGGGAATAAAGGCTGGAACGTAGTCATACAGAACTAGACGAACTGGCACAGAAGGGAGGGAACACAGAGACTAAATACTCAGGGAGAGGGAAGACAATGAGACACAGGTGCAGCACATTAGGGCAGGGCAGGTAATCACACAAGGGGAGGACACATGAGGGCAGGAAGTGAGGAACCTGAAACGAGAAAAGAGGTGAGTCTCAAAATAAAACAGGAAGTACAAGACAACACACTAGGGGAAACAAAAAAGGGAACTCAGCTATCCAGCTGAGGCATGACAGTACCCCCCCCTCCACGGCCGGCTCCAGACGGCCCAGGTTCGCCAGGGTGGGCCCGATGGAAGTCCCGGATGAGGGAGGGATCCACAATGTTGCTGGCGGAGACCCAGGAACGCTCCTCAGGGCCGTACCCCTCCCAGTCAACCAGGTACTGGAACCCCTGGCCCCGACGCCGGACTGCCAGGAGCTTGCGGACGGTGTAAACAGGGCCACCATCGATGAACCGGGGGGGAGGAGGGGGTCTGGAGGCAGGGACCAGAGGACTCTCTACGGCTGGTTTGATCCGACTCACGTGGAAGACTGGGTGGACTCTCATGGCTCTGGGGAGTTTGAGCTTGACCGCAACTGGGTTTATGACTTTGGAAATGGGGAATGGCCCGACGAACCTGGGAGCGAGTTTCTGGGACTCCACTCTGAGAGGCAGGTCTTTTGTGGAAAGCCATACCCTTTGACCGCTCCTGTACGTGGGGGCAGGGGTCCGCCGCCGGTCAGCCGCCTTCTTGTAACTCTCAGAATTGCGTAGCAGGGAGCGTCGGGCCCGGGCCCAGGTGTGACGGCAGCGGTGGACTAGAGCCAGAGCTGAGGGCACACCAACCTCCCTCTCTAGAGCAGGGAAGAGAGGAGGCTGATAGCCATAGGCACACTGGAAGGGAGAGAGACCAGATGATGAACACGGGAGAGAATTGTGTGCATATTCTACCCAGGTGAGCTGTCTGCTCCATGTGTTGGGACTCTGTGAGGCTAGACAGCGTAGACTGGTCTCCAGCTCCTGGTTCAGCTGCTCCGTCTGACCGTTGGTCTGGGGATGGTGGCCCGATGAGAGGCTGACAGAAGCTCCCAGGAGTGAGCAGAAAGCCCGCCAGAACTGTGCCACAAACTGCGGGCCCCGGTCAGACACAATGTCCCTGGGAAAGCCATGGAGGCGAAAAACATTATGTAACATCGCCTCGGCCGTCTCCTTGGCCGAGGGCAACTTAGGCAGGGGAACAAAGTGGACCATCTTAGAAAATCTATCCACCACCGTGAGGACAGTGGTGTTACCTTCGGAAAGGGGAAGTCCAGTAACAAAGTCCACGGAGATGTCTGACCAGGGACGATGTGGCACAGGGAGTGGGTGGAGCAGACCAGAGGATGGGCGTCGGGAGACCTTACAGCGAGCACACACAGGACAGGCTGCCACATACTCTGTCACCTCCTTCTCCATGGCCGGCCACCAGAACCGCTGTCGAATGACGAACAGAGTCCTGCGTACTCCAGGGTGACAGGATAACCGGGAAGAATGGGCCCAGTGGATGACCTGTGAACGCAAGGCAGGAGGCACAAATAGTCGGTTCGGCGGGCAGCCGGCCGGAGGGTGACAGTTCACATTAGCCTCGTTGACCCTCTTCTCAATGTCCCATGTGATGGAGCCCACAACACACGAGAGGGGAAGGATGGGAGCAGGATCATTAGAGGATTTTTCAGAAAGAAACAAACGTGAGAGAGCATCAGGCTTTAAGTTCTTAGAACCAGGACGATAGGAAAGGGTGAAATGGAACCGGTTGAAAAAGAGAGCCCACCTTGCCTGTCGAGAGTTGAGCCTCTTAGCCGTCCTCAGGTACTCGAGGTTCTTGTGATCCGTCCAGACGAGAAAAGGCTGCTCAGCCCCCTCCAACCAGTGTCTCCACTCCTCCAGTGCTACCTTTATAGCAAGCAGCTCGCGGTTGCCAACATCGTAATTCCTCTCAGAGGCCGACAGCTTGCGGGAAAGAAAGGCACAGGGATGTAATTTATTGTCCTTAACTGACCTCTGAGAGAGAACAGCTCCCACCCCCACATCAGAGGCATCCACCTCCACCACAAACTGCAGGCTGGGATCCGGCAGCTTGAGGATGGGAGCCGAGGTGAAGCTGGTCTTTAGCTTCTGGAAGGCGAGCTCAGCCCGGGGGTTCCACAGGAAGTTACACTTAGAAGAGGTCAGTGCATGAAGGGGGGCAGCAACAGAACTAAAATTTCTGATGAACTTCCTATAGAAATTAGCAAACCCCAGGAATCGTTGAACCTCCTTACGGCTTGTGGGAGTAGGCCAGTCAACAACAGCATTGACCTTTATGGGATCCATTCTGACCTCCCCCTCTGACACGATGAACCCCAGGAAAGACACAGAGGGCACATGAAATTCACACTTCACAGCTTTGACAAAGAGTTGGTGCTGGAGGAGGCGCTGGAGGACCCGCCGGACGTGCTGAACATGAGTCTGCTCATCAGGGGAAAAGATCAAGATGTCGTCAAGGTACACAAAAACAAATTCATTAAGCATGTCCCGAAGAACATCATTCACCAGGGCCTGGAAGACAGCAGGGGCATTTGTTAGTCCAAAAGGCATGACCAGGTACTCATAATGACCACTGGGAGTGTTAAATGCTGTCTTCCATTCATCCCCCTCCCTTATTCTAACTAGATGATAGGCATTTCTTAAGTCCAGCTTGGTGAAAACCTTAGCACCTTTTAGCTGTTCAAAGGCAGTGGAAATTAAAGGGAGGGGGTACCTGTTGCGACTGGTGATCTCATTGAGTCCTCTGTAGTCAATGCAGGGTCGCAGGGTTTTATCCTTCTTCTCTACAAAGAAGAACCCAGCGCCAGCAGGAGAGGAGGAAGGCCGAATAATCCCTGCAGCCAGGGATTCCTTGATGTACTTTTCCATGGCCTGAGTCTCAGGAGCAGACAGTGAGTACAGCCGACCCTTGGGTGGGAAGGTACCAGGGAGCAGATTAATGGCGCAGTCATAGGGCCTGTGCGGGGGCAAAGAAGCAGCCCGGGCCTTACTGAAAACCTCCTTCAGGTCGTGGTAGCAGGTGGGAACCCCGGAAAGGTCGGGAAACTCTGAGTCTGGGCTGGAAGGGTTGAGAGAATGAAACTCTGATGGATGAGGCTGAGAGGGTGAAAAACAGTCCTTTTCACAAGCCTTACCCCATGAAATGACCTGTCCAGTTTTCCAGTCAATATGAGGACTGTGGAGTGTGAGCCAGGGATATCCTAAGATCAGAGGGTGCTGAGGAGCTTTAACGACATGAAAACTGATTCTTTCCGTGTGGGAGTCAGGAAAGGACAGGTGCAGTGACTGAGTGCGATGGGTTACCTTACATAGATGCCTGCCGTCCAAAGCGCTGGCATCCAAGGGCTGGTTGAGACGGAAGGTCTTGAGGCCCAGCTTCCTGACAAGACTAAAATCCATTAGGTTAGCATCAGAACCAGAGTCAACTAAAACTGGGTGTTTAAGAGTACACATAGGGGAGGTTAGATGCACAAGAGGTTGCAAACGAGAGGGATTGGAAACAGTCAACATATGGCTCACTAATGCCTTCACCTTGACTGGTGAACCCGATCCTTTTAACGGGCAGAAGGCGATGAAGTGGCCCAGTTGACTGCAGTAAATGCAGCGTCCCTCTGAAACTCGTCGCAGGCGTTCCTCAGGAGTCAGGCGGGTTCGGCCAAGCTGCATAGGTTCCTCCGTAGCGGAGGGGAGCGCAGAGGTAGAGTCGGCAGGAGGTGTGCGTCGCCAGGAAGGAAAGGAAGAAGAGTCTCCAGCTTGCTGCCTCCGCTGGTTCTGCGGGGAACTGCCGGGTCTGGTTCGGTCTCTCTCCCTTTCATACAGGCGCTTGTCGATCTTAATAGCCAGAGCGATAAGGGAATCCAGCTCTGCAGGGAGGTCGAGGGGGGCTAACTGGTCCTTCAGAATGTCAGACAGTCCATCAAGAAATGCATCAAACAAGGCTGGTTGGTTCCACTCACTCTCTGCTGCTAGAGTGCGGAACTCAATGGCGTAATCAGAGACCCTCTTTTTACCCTGTCGCAGTCTAACCAGAGCTCGGGCTGCCTCCCGCCCTGGAGCTGTCTGCTGGAATATCTGGGTGAAGGTCTTGGAGAACAGCGACAGAGAATTGCAAATAGGCGATTTCCGACTCCACTCGGCCGTCGCCCAGGCCTCCGCTCTCCCAGTCAGGTGAGAAATGATGTATGCAATCCTTGAGCGATCAGAGGGAAAGGCAGCAGCCTGAAGCTCAAAGTGCAAATCACACTGGGTTAAAAAAGTTCTGCAATCACCGGAGTCTCCGGAGAAGCGCTCGGGTCTGGAAAGATGGAGAGGCAAAGACGGAGTAGCAGGCGTAGGAAAAGCAGCATCGGGCCCAGCTCCCGCTGGCGCCGTCGGTGTTGAATCGGCTGAAGCCGGCGGGTTCTGCATCCTCTGCATATTATCAACGAGAAGACTGATCTGAGTTCCGAAAGCTGTCAGGAGGGACTCCTGACGATTAGTCAGCTCCTTCATTTCATGGCAAAGGAGGCTGATTTGTTCGTCTTGGCTGTGGATCTTGCAGACCTGTGCCTGGAGCATGGCGCGCACTGCGTCTGAATCTGCTGAGTCCATGTTTTGGCCAGTTCGTACTGTCAGGGCTGAACAATGGCTCGGACTCAGATGCAGATTGACACAGTAAGCGAGTTCACAATGTCCTTTAATCAGGCAAAAGTCGGTACACTGGAGATCAGTCCTCAGCTCTGTTCCCTGCATTGTTGTTCTCTCCATCTTCTTTGCATCTGCGACCAACAGCTTCTACACTCAGGGCAGAATGTGCTCTGTGGAAATCTTTATCTTTCACACTTGGCAGGGTCATCTTCGGTCAACAATAGGTCAGTTTTACTTCTTGATCATGTGTGTCACCATTGTGTTCTCTTATGCTAAAATAATGAAAGTGGCCAAAGCTGCATCAGGAGAGGATAAAAAATCAACATGGAAAGGTCTCAGAACAGTTGTTCTTCATGCTTTCCAGCTGTTCCTCTGTCTCATCCAGCTGTGGTGTCCATTCATAGAAGCTGCTGTGCTCCAGATTAATGTTGTGTTATATATCAATGTCAGGTACTTTAATTACATAACTTTTATTCTTGCCCCAAGATGTCTGAGTCCTCTCATTTATGGTCTCAGGGATGAAAAGTTTTTTCATGCACTGAAAAGCTATGCTCTCTGTGGTTTGTATAAGAAACAACTGTCAGATTTACTACGATTGACAAATTAAAGTCACTACTAAGACATGTGTGATAATCCCATCCCATTCCTTGGACACTTACATAGAGACACATGAAACAATCTCAATCTTTTTATCGCTTTGTTGTTTTTAGTTAGTCACTTCCCATTGCCAACAAACTTTATCATGTTTGTTTAAATCATGTTAAAACAGTCTTTGCTATACTAAATGTCAAGTGTATATGTAAAGCACTTTGTGCTACATTTTATTGTATGAAAAGTGCTATACAAATAAAGTATGATTGATTGATTGATTGATTGAAGTGATCAACCAGTTCCAAAAATATAAAAAATAAAAAATTGTGTTTTGTTGTTGCAGTGATAACTGTGTTGAAAATAAAGGTTCTCATGCGCCATATTTTGGATGTGTGCTTGTATATTTAATAATGCTGCCTTTGGATCCATGAATCCATTGCTCTTTGAGCTGTTTTCTCAAATATCGTACCCCCTCCCATGAAGGTTCAATTAAGGGGTAGCACAGGGCTAGCACAGGTTCTGCCGTTTCCGCAGCTATGGGACAAAGCTGTCAAGCAGCTTAACCTGTTTGTGGAGATATGACTACAGGCTGAAGACACCATCCCTAACCTGTCAGTGTGAAAGTTTGGAGTCCACACACATAGCCATAATAATAGCTGGTTTTCAGTCCAAGTGTAACTCATTAAACAACACAGGCAACTTAAAACAGCAAGATAAAAGTAATCCAACAATTGGTAGATGAGTATTTATAGGGCACATAGACCTTTATAGATCTTTATATTCAATAAAGAAATGGAAATCTCACTTTTCACTATATGTGACTGTGCTGAGTACGGTCTCAAAGAGCTGCTGTCAGGGCTGTGTTAATTTTTTCGTGCTTTTACCACAACAGACCTGAAATGACGTGCTGGAGGTGCTGGAGGTTACAGGCAGAAGGACAATAATAGCTGCTGAAAACAAACATGAAATCCTGAGGCGACCAAACTCATCTCTCTACTCTTGGCAGCTTCAGATTCTCTCCTGGTGTTTCTTTGTATTCTCTCTTTGCAGCAGAGCTGATAGTCACAGAGATTTGGTTCAAGGGCATAACACATGACCACCAGCACTGAAACCCCATATCAACTGCAAATGAATGTAGAGCATGTCGCACACCTCACCACGAAATCCTGACATACAGCATAGTCAGCTATTAAATTATCAACTTAGAAAAGTTATCATTAAATACACAAACGTGATTTAACTTTGGAGGCTCTTCCCTAGCTCATTCATCATGTATTTTATGCAGGCCATAGATATCTCGCCGGCTTAAGTATGCCATTTTTTGGCATATAAAGATGTTTGTCTTGTTAGGGTTAACAAAACAAAATTGCGGTTACATGCATGTCTCTGACAGAACACAAATTTCACTGTATCGTTATCATTCACAGCCTCAGCTCTCTACCCTGTGTTATTATTCTCTCCATCTTCTTTGCATCCGCCCCACAGAGCTTGTATACCCAACACACCATATGCTCTGTGGGCATGTTTGTGTTTCTCCAATGGCAGAATAATGTTAAATTAGCTGTATATCAGTGCTACTTCTTGATCATGACCATTACCATCATTTTCTCCTATGGTGAAATAATGAAAGTGGCCAAAGCTGCATCAGGAGAGGATAAAAAGTCAACATGGAAAGGGCTCAGAACAGTGGTTCTTCATGGTTTCCAGCTGCTGCTCTGCCTCATCCAGTTGTGGTGCCCATTCATAGAAAATGCTGTACTTCAGATTAATTTAAAGTTATTTATTGATGTCAGGTACTTTAATTACATCATGTTTAAAATTTTCAAAAAAGTTTAAACTTGCTCTGAAATGCAATACCTCTTTTGGATTTCACTGTGTAAAAAACAATGTGGAGATTTCTATTATTTGAAAAATTGGCATAATGATCTGTTGCTATTATTTTTCATCACTTGCTCAAAATTAATTACATACATTTTTCTTCATTATTTGTTTCTTAGTTTCTTGTATTGTGTAGTGTTGTCTTTGTTGTTGATTGTGTGTGTGATTGCTTCTTGTTCTTGGGTCTCTATTGAAAAAAAGATCTTGATGAGAGCTCACTGAGACTGCCTGATTTTATAAAGATCACATAAAGAAAAAAATTAAAACTTAAAATACATTACTTTTCATCAAGCTTCATCATACACTTGTTTGTCATTGTAACATTGTAACATCATTGCAACATTACAACATTTTGTCTGCTTTTTTCTGAACATGAATGTTAAAACATAAAAATGGACCACTGCTGGAGTGTTTGAGGGACAATATGTGATGGCTTTTGATCAAGAAAATCTAATTTGGATGAAAATTTACATTGCAACTACATTTAGCATAAAATATGTAAGAATATATCATAAAGTGTAAAACAGTAAATTTACAGAAATTTTCATTCAAGTTTCTACTGAGAAACACTTTTATTTTACAGAGTCAATTAAGTGTTAACACATGCTAAAAATTGTAAGGTAAACATTTTATTTTGGAGGACAAAATAAAACTACTGTGTAAACATTAAAATCAACTCAAACTTTAACTTGCACTATTTGTGTTTACATTAAATGTCTACCATGATTTAGCTGAAGTGCTCAGCAAAGACACAGCCCTTTCCCTGCTTCCTCATTATCCTTACAACTGTGTGATAGACCTGCTTTCAAAAGCCTCCCTGCCCACCAGCGGCCTTTATAACTTCTCATGCCTAGAGAGAGAGAGGCAATGGAAAAATACATCCAAGACTCCCTGGCAGCTGGTCTCATTCGCGCCTCATCATCACCAGTGGGATTGTTGGAAAAAAGACAGCTCCCTTCGTCCCTGCATCAATTACACCTGACCTAATAACATCACTGTCAAGAATAAGTACCCTCTCCTCCTCATCGACTCTGCTATTGGCCCTCTACTCCTGGGAACTGTATTTTCCAAACTGGATCTGAGAAATGCATACCACCTAGTTCAGATCAGAGGCGAAGATGAGTGGAAAACTGCCTTCAACACCCTGTTGGCCACTTTGAGTACTTGGTCATGCCCTAGTCAATGATGTTCTTTGGGACATGCTCCGGTTTGTGTTTGTCTACCTTGATGACATCTTGATCTTCTCCAGGACCTTACAGGAAAATCAACAGCATGTGAGGTCAGTGCTCTAAAGACTACTTAAGAACAGTTTGTTTGTTAAAGCAGAAAAATGTAAATTTTATTGTAAGTTTTCTGGGATTCATTGTTGAAAAGGGGCACCTGAAAATGGATCCCACCATGGTGAAAGTGGTAGTAGAGTGGCCAAGACAAGAGACCAGAAAACAGCTCCAGCGGTTTCTGGGATTTGCCAACTTTCACTAGAGGTTCGTAAGAGACTGCAGGAAGGTGGCAGCCCCTCTCACAAAATTCAGCTCACCTGCTCACCCTTTTTCCTGGTCACCTGAGTCAGAGACACCATCAACATCATTAAAGACTCTTCACTAGTGACCCTATGCTGACACATCCAAATCCATCTCAGCAGTTTGTGGCTGAGGTGGATGCATCTGACTCTGTTGTAGAGGTGGTGCTATCCCAGTGCTCCACCAAAGACCACAAACTGCACCCTAGTGCATTTTTTCTCTCATCATCTGTCTCCAGTCGAACAAAATCACGATGTTGGGAACCGGGAACTCCTAGTGGTGGTACTAGTGTTGGAGGAATGTGTCGTCCTGCCCGAGGCTTTGGAGTTCTTTTAGTTGTGTTTTAGCACCTGCTAGTGGTGGTTTCGTTTGAATAGGTTGTACTTCTCATGTGATCTGAAAGCAGACATTTTCTCCTCAAGCAGTCCAAGGAGTAGATACATATCAAATTTACTGCTATCCTGTCATTTGAGCTTATGAAAGCATCATCTGTAAGGTTCTTTGTTCTGTAACTAAATGTTCAAATCATATTTGGTGATATTTGTGAGGAGGATGCTTTTGTGAAGACAAATTTTGTAATTGTTGAGATTTAACATGTGTTTTCTTGGTTTGGAATTGATACTGGCTAAAATAGAGTGTAGGCTGTTTTAATAACTTTGTTGTATGTAAAGCGCAAGTGCATTATTATCATTTCATATATATAAGGTAAAATTCAGACATTTTGGTTTATTTAAAATTCATATGGTATGCAGCAGTAAATCATAGCTACCTTGGCACGGACTTTGGTCAAGGGCGAGGTACACTGCCAGGTCGCCAGTCTATCGCAGGGCTAACACATAGAGATAGACAACCACACACACACTGACATATCTATGGGCAATTTAGAGTCACCAACCAACCTAACGTGCATGTCTTTGGACTGTGGGAGGAAGCCGGAGTACCTGGAGGGAGAACATGCAAATTCCGGGGTTTGAACCCAGAACCTTCTTGCTGTGAGGCGACAGTGCTAACCACTGAACACATCTACATGCTCAATTTCAGTCCTACTCATAGCGCCACCTAGTGGTGAAAGGAATGTTAATGCGTGTGGCAATCATCGCAGTGCACAGGGGTGCGAGGGCCTGTTCAATGCCGCTTGCAGCTTTAATTATTTATGTTTTCTTCAGTTTCACTCTTGATTTATACATGCATCTGCAGCGGCATCTCATTAAAGGCACTATGAAGATGGTCCCTGACTTTCATGCATTTATTGGACAGAGTTTGGCTTGCTGTTAAATTGTGTTGCAATATGATGAAAACAGCATAGGTGTCACCTTTTTTAGTAGGTCTTGGGCTCCGCCAAGAATCTCCTGTGTCACCAATTGTGATTTTTATGAAAGAGATCTCAAGGCAGAGCCAGTTCACCTAGTACCTATAATACTTGGGTATTGTGTTGTAGGCAAGTACCTTTAAAAGGTGAAATTATGAAATTATGTAAAAATTGAGAATATAGCTTCAGACCTCAGAGGGTTCAATGATGTCAGCCAGTGAGGGGGACGAGCTAAGTGGTGATGACAGCACTGAGGTGAGCAAAGTTTCATGTTGTGTTATTTTTGGATGCTGTAGTCTTTAAAGTCATCATGCACAGCCCTTTGTCAGAAGGCTGCACAGCGCTCAGCAGAAGACCTTAGTCTTTAAACAACATGGAGGGTGTGGTAAACTGCTTTCTTTAACACAGCATCTGAGCAATTCTGATGCCTTGTGGCTCAAACTAGTGTGTATTTGCATTGAAAACATATGAAGATATATGGCTGCTAACAACTCACTGGCTGGTGATGATTTATTGCGACAACATGTTAAGTTCGTTATTCTGCAGGTGCTGGTGATGATTTTTCTTTTCATCAACTTGTTGCTCATAATAACCTTTTTTAAAAAGGAGTATTTCTACACAACTGCTCGCTACATCTTATTTGCTCTTACATTACTGTCGGATAGTTTTTTGTTGTTTATGTCTGATATCCTTCTCATCTTCACCCAGTTCTATATTACCATTCAAGTTTGGATATGTCTCATTATCTTTGTGGCAGTACTTGTTTATGTCACAGTCACACCAGTTACTTTGGCAGCAATGACCCTGGAGCGCTATGTGGCCATTTGCATGCCCCTGCGCCATGGAGAGCTGAGCTCCATGCGCAATACTATGAACTGTATCCTCATCATTCATTTCCTCAGCTCCCTGCCCTGCATTCTTATTCTCTCCACCTTCTTTGGATCAGCATCACTTAGTTTTTACAAACAATATCAATTATGTTCAGTGGAAGTGTTTATGTTTTACATATGGCAGCATAATCTGAGGTCAGCTGTATATCAATTCTATTTCTTGGTCATGTCCATCATCATTGTTTTCTCCTATGTTAAAATAATGAAAGTGGCCAAAGCTGCATCAGGAGAGGATAAAAAGTCATCAAGGAAAGGGCTCAAAACTGTGGTTCTTCATGGTTTTCAGCTGCTGCTCTGTCTCCTCCAGCTGTGGTGCCCAATCATAGAGGTTGCTTTGCTTCAGGTTAACTTCAGTTTATTTGAAATTGCCAGGTACTTAAATTTCTTACTGTTTTATCTTGCACCAAGATGCTTGAGTCCTCTCATTTATGGCCTCAGAGATGAGGTTTTTTTTCAAGCACTGAAATACCATGCCTCCTTTGGCATTTCTCTATGACAGCTGTGGATGTTGAATTGGTCTTAATGGGCTGGTGTGCAGAGATAATGAGCCAGCGGGCCTCTGGGTTTTCTTCCTGCAAAACCACAGTATCAGTGATGATGGATCAGGATCAGGTCCTACATGACACTGTAATGAGTAATGATAATGAGTGAGTTGCTTGGCAGCCATCAGCCATGAAGTTTTTATAAATAGTGCAGTACACTTATGGCTTATTATGGAAAACACAGCATGTTATTTAAAGTTATAATATGTAACTTTTCCACATTAAAATGTCTAAAAATGGCTAGACTAATGTTATATATATTTTGAGTTATGTACTTACATTATCCCAAATGTTTCCAGCCATTCTCAAACCAGAGAAGTAATGATTTTAATCATGGTGACAGTCTGTTTCATTTGGTCTCCTGTCAATGACATCATATCCTCTATGTGCATGCGTCAGCGTTGTAGTTCCCCTGAATGTTATTCAATAAAAATTGGGGGGGAAAAAATGAATTTTGTCTTGTTTTAAGATACATTTTAAGATGAGCCTAGGTTGTTTTTTTAATTGAATGAAAGGTTTTAAACATCAGATATCTTGATCTTAAGTTATCAGAGAAAACAACCAGTGGTCCCATCTAGTCATGGATGTCCATGCATCCACTTTAGATGTGAATCACTGATTTTTGAAGTGAAACTGCTTCATTCCCTGTTTCTTTTAGTCCCCTGACCCTGATCCCTTATGGATAGCTAATCAGCTGCAGGTAAAAATCAGTAAAGGGTGACAGAGAGAAGGGGAATGATATACAGTCGAGAGCCTGGCTGGTGTTCCTGTTTAAGTGGTGCTCATGCTATCTGGTGATATTTGTTTGCATATTCCACTTCCTATGCGCCAAATGTTGTCATCATTTTCACTATAGCGGGCCCACATGTGTGTCTGTGATGTGTTGCTGAAATAAAACTAATAATCAACATCAGCTATCACTCTCAAGCCACAACACTTATTTTTTTTTGTGTGTCCTTTCCCAATATCATTGGCAAGCAGTATGAGTGGTCTGGATGCCTTGTGTTGTTGGGGCAGATTTACTCTGCGAAGGAGGAGTGTGGGATACTCCTCCTGTCGCATACTTTAACTTTATTAAGACAACCGGACCGCATCAGGAATGAGAGTGGACAGGAAGAGGAAAACAGAGAGAATATGGGGAAAAGGAGAATGGGAGTGGAGAGACGGAGAAAAACAACAACAACAACATAACAACAGCAAAACAACCACAGTAACAATAACAATAACTAACAATATCCACATCTATGGTCACTCTATAGTCCTTAATCATTAGATGCTCCGTATGTGTATATGTGTATGTGTGTGTGTGTATGAGGGGAGGGGTAGGTGTGTGTGTATGTATGTGTATGTGTTCATGTGTGTAGTGATTTGTCATTGGATGTGGTGGGTAGATGATGTGGGGGCTGCAGTGACACTGCCCCCCCAGACCAAAGGCACAGGTGGCCAGAAACCAGGCCACCAAGACTTCCAGCCACCCCCAGAGCCCAAGGACCTGTGGCAGTATGCCCCTCCGGCAGCCACGTGCCCGACCAAAGGGGGAGCCCGCAAGGGAGTACAGAGTCAACCCCCAAAGGAGGCCCGTAGAGGGCAGGAATCCCCAGAGCCAGGACGCGGCCACCTACCCCAGCGCGAGCCGGACGCAGAGCCGAATGGCCCCGGCAACTGAAGGCCCGCCCATACCCCCAGCGGAGAGCCCTCCACGCACTGAAGAGGCCCAAACCCCCCAGCCCCTGCCCCCCCAGCAGGAAAGACCCCAGCCCACCGCGGCTGCCCGGTATTCCGGCCCCAGTGACCCTGCAGGACAAATGGGGGAAGGAGGGCGGACGGAGTCCCCACCCCCCTGCTGGGAAGCCAAGCCCGTGTGGATAGAGAACAGCAGAGGCAAGAGGAGGCCGCCCACCCCCAGCAGGGCCACCCGCGACATCCCCGCAGTGGATCTTCTGCCACATGGCAGGCTCCCTGCACAGTCCACACGGCACCAGAGACAGATAGACGGGGGGGGTCCCTCGAGCCACCCTCTCCCCACCCTGCGTCTGGTGTGGGTGCAAAGTGTGTATGTGTGGGTGTGCGTATGAGTGCGTGAGTGAGTTGGGTATGTGGGTGACTATAGCGCATTAAGATTGGGGGAGCGGTCAGGGCATGGGCACCCCACCGCTAGCAGGCGGTTGGGTCCTCCCTGCCCTTCCCTACCCCCAAAGCCCTAGTGTCATATGGCTTGTGGGCCGTGTGGATGACTAAGGTGTATTAAAATTGAGGGAGCAGATGGGGCACGGGTACTCCACCGCTGGTAGACGGCAGAGTCTCACCTGCCCCATCCCGTCCCCCAAGGCCCTAGTGTCATGTGATATCTAATGTGCAATTAAAATTGAGGAGCAGCACAACAATAGCAGGGCCGGTGGGCAGTCCTGCCCATCAACCAGCCTTGTCCCCACACCACCCATCAGAGGCCCTACTGTCATGTGGAATGTGGTGTGTGGTACAGGGGAGCAACAAGGGCAGGCAAGGCATACACCCCCCCACTGGGGCCAGATCCCCAACTGGCCCCAATACGTTCTCCATCCCTGCCCCGCCCAGCCAGCAGGGAGCCAAACCGGGGTGCCCAGAGATGCCTTCAGGCGGCCCAAGCGGTAGGGCCGCCACCCGCTTACGCGCAAGCCGGAGGGGCACAGACCCGCCGCGCATGGCGAGACCCCAGTCAGGTGCCCAGGATGGGACATCCAGGCCCACCGACGAACAGGGAGCCGGTCCGGCTAAGCAGGTCGACCCGCACACCCCACCCCCCCAGCATCCCCCCCAGGCAGGGAGGCAGCCCCCCACAACACACCACAGCAGGCACGGGCCCACCCCACTAGGGGGCCAGGCCTGGGCAGGCACGGGCACCCCCCGCCCCCGGGAGCCAGCACGGGGCCCCAGCCGCCAGGGCCCAGGCCCCAAGACCCACCAACGCCAGTGCAGCAGCACAGACAGAGCCCAAGGGCCCCCCCCCCCATCCGAGCCAGACACGCAGCCACCCAGGGACAGCGCCCACAGGAAGGACTCCAGCTGCCCACAGTAACCCGGCCCCCTGCCCCCAGCCCGGTTGCAACATCAGCTATCACTCTCAAGCCACAACACTCTTAAGCTACATAACACACCCTCAAGTAACAAAACACAGTCAAAAGTCACACACATCTCACATTCGCCAATGAATATCGAGCTAGTTCACAGTTTCTCTCTCTCTCTAAGAATGAACCTCTAAACTCGCCACAGGTAAAAAGTGTAAAGAAACATCTGGACACACACACACACACACATCGCCATCCTAATTGGCTGGCAAAGAACTTATAAGTTGTGGTAGATAGGCAGATAGACATAGCTTTGGCACTGTCTGGCTGTGTTATAACTATCACAAGTTAACATGGGAGAATCATCTGAACCATAAACAGTTGTTAACCATCTGACAGAGTAAATAAGATGTACCTGAGTAAAGAATAGGGATACATGAGAAAATCAGTGGTGTATTTTTGCTTAGGTCAAAAATATTTTTTCAAATGTGTATGTAGGGGTGGGCGTTTCTGGCCAAAAGATCATATGACAATCTTATGGGGTAATCAGAATCAGAATCAGAATCTACATCCTATTTCCGCTCTGGTTTTATTGTGAAAGTCCTAATTGGAAGTTGTGATCTGTATCTTTCCTTGGCTCTGTTTTTCCATTTGTTTGTTACAGGTTTAAAACAAAAAAAACGGAAAAACCTTGTTTTTTTGTTTTTTCATTTCTGGTTTAAAACAGAAAAACGAACTTCTTGAATGTACATGAACCAGGTGGAGACCTCTGTAGCTAATTCAGCTCTTGTACTGACAAGGCTTCAGGTCTATTTTGCCCACCCCCTGTTCTGCAAATTGGTGGGATTCCCTGGGTATGTTACGTATAAAACCCCGGCTGTCTGAATGCGTTTTTATGAAACTGTCATTGGTTCACTGCAGTCCCAAGTCCCAGTCCAACATGGAACTGTATGTTATTTTATGTTATTGTAACCATGATGACAAACATCCAGTATGCTTGCCAGCGCAGCGGCACTACTTTAGAAGAAGCTCCCGTTGTTCATATCACAGGATAGGGACAAACATCCTCCTTCATTTGAGAATCTCCCATGTCACTGATTCTGATTTTTATGAAAGGGATCTAAAGGTAGAGCCAGTCCAGTTGGAAAATGGTGGACTGCGCTGTGAGTCAGTTGCTGCCCTAAGGACTCCATGTTTTGGGTAGTGACCAAAAGAATGACATTGTGGATACAAGTGACGAAAATATTTTTCCTCTGTAGGGTTGCATAGGACAGGTTAACCCTCTGAGGTTGACGGACCCGAGGGGAGGTTTTTGTGACATTTTCTTGATGTTTATAGTAATATCTCCGGGTTAATATGATATAGACTTATGGTTTAAATGTTGCCGTAATCTGTAGACTCTCCCCTTTCCAGTCCATATGACACAGGTTCAGAATCTGTGGGATTTGATGAAGAGGAATATGACAGCAACAGGGATCCATGTGAGGATGGTTAAGTGTATTATCCTGAAGAATCTGGGCCATGCTGGTGCCAACATCTCAAGACAGACAGTCAAACGGACACTGCATACTGCTGGGTTCCATGGAGGACACCACTTCTCCAAATAATGCACACAAAAGCACGCTTGGCCTTTGCAAAAACTCATCTGGACAAAGGAGACGACTTCTGGTCTCCTATTCTGAGGTCAGATGAAACAAAAATGGAATTGTTTGGCCACAATGATGTCGCCTTCATTTGGCATAAAAAAGGAGAAGCATCCAACCCCAAGAACACTATCCCCACGGTCAAGCATGGTGGTGGTAACATAATGCTTTGGGGGTGTTTTTTAGCCAATGGGCCAGGCAACCTAATCAAAATAAATGGCATCATGAAAAAAGAAGACTACATCAAGATTCTCAACAAAAACATCAGGCAGTCTGCAGAGAAACTTGGCCTTGGGCAGCACTGGACATTCCAACATGACAATGATCCAAAACACACTGCAAAAGTGGTCAAGAAATGGTTAGCTGACAATAATATTAACGTTTTGGAGTGGCCCAGCCAGAGTCCTGACTTGAATCCAATAGAGAATCTGTGGAGGGAGCCAAAGATTAGGCTGATGGCAAGGAGGCCTTCCAACCTCAAAGACTTGGAGCTCATGGCAAAAGATGAATGGTCCCCAGTTATACCCCTTGTACATTGTCTTATTATCTTTTGGCACATGCCTGTGTCACAAGAGAGTCAGAGACTCACACCTACCACACTTTTCTCGTGTGTGTGTGTGTGTGTGTGTATGTGTGTATGGAGGATGTGGAGGAAGAAAGGAGAACTGAGTGTGAACTTTCTAGTAGTAGTAATAGTGGAAACTGACAGGATTCAGAGCTGACCAGTACATCACATGTGGCATCTCCCTAGCAGCCACCACCTCCCTCTCTGGCACCACCTCCTACTCTGCCTGTCACCAGGTCAAGACCAATCTCAACATCACTGCCAGTAAAGAGGTCCCATGCCCCCAAAGCACAAATAGCTTCCCCAACTCCACCAGTACCCCCAAAGACCCTGACAATGCTCCCCCAGTTTCCAAGTTTAAACTTAATCAGACAACAGAGCCACAGCTCAGCTTCACTTCCACATATACACCCCTTGAACTTATTACACTTAACACTTTTCTCTCCTGTACAAACACTGTGTGAGAACGCAAACAAGCAGGCTGCTAAAATGATTGCACAGGAAAATAAATACAAGTGGACAGACTTTAATGTAGGAGGATTTTATATTTGTTTTGGACTGCTTATATACGTATATGGCCATGGTAAAACTGGACAGCATTGCAGATTACTGGAGGAGGAATCACCTCATTTCTTTGCCACGTCCAGTACAGATCAAGTCACAGGACAGGTACAGAACGTTGTCCCTGAACATTCATCTCAGCAACACTGATGAGGATCTACAAAATGTCCAAAACAAGGGCACAGTCAACCACTACAAACTCTTCAGTGTAAAGCCTCTCATGGACACCATCAAGAGTGCGAGCATGGCAACCATGGGCCTTTCTCCACTGCGTCTCTCTCTTATGTTGACTGCATTCCAGAGCTCAGAAAAAAAAAAAATTACGTAATTTAGTTTGAGACATGTGTAGCATACTAAAGCCACATTTTAAAAACTGGACTTCAACTTTTCAGCATTTGGGCCAAATTATCTCTTTACCACAGTGCTCAGGGGCCTCAGTCTATACAAAGCACCTGTGACACTTGGGTATTGTGTTATAGGCAAGTACCTACAAAAGGTGAAATTATGAAATTAAAATCAAGAAAATAGCCTTAGACCTCAGAGGGTTAAATGACATCAGCCAGTGAGAGGGACGAGCTAAGTGGTGATGACAGCACTGAGGTGAGCAAAGTTTCATCTTGTGTTATTTTTGGATGCTGTAGTCTTTAAAGTCATCATGCACAGCCCTTTGTCAGAAGGCTGCACAGCGCTCAGCAGAAGACCTTAGTCTTTAAACAACATGGAGGGTGTGGTAAACTGCTTTCTTTAACACAGCATCTGAGCAATTCAGATGCCTTGTGGCTCAAACTAGTGTGTATTTGCATTGAAAACATATGAAGATATATGGCTGCTAACAACTCACTGGCTGGTGATGATTTCTTCCTCCGAAAGGTTAAGTTCGTTATTCTGCAGGTGCTGATGATGATTTTTCTTTTCATCAACTTGTTGCTCATCATAACCTTTTTTAAAAAGGAGTATTTCTACACAACAGCTCGTTACATCTTATTTGCTCTTACATTACTGTCGGATAGTTTTTTGTTGTTTGTGACTGATATCCTTCTCATCTTCACCCATTTTGATATTACCATTCAAGTTTGGATATGTCTCATTATCTTTGTGGCAGTACTTCTGTATACTACAGTCACACCAGTTACTTTGGCAGCAATGACCCTGGAGCGTTATGTGGCCATTTGCATGCCCCTGCGCCATGGAGAGCTGAGCTCCATGCGCAATACTATGAACTGTATCCTCATCATTCATGGCATCAGCTCCCTGCCCTGCATTCTTATTCTCTCCACATTCTTTGGATCAGCATCACTTAGTTTTTACAAACAATATCAATTCTGTTCAGTGGAGTTGTTTATGATTTACATATGGCAGCATAATCTGAGGTCAGCTGTATATCAATTCCAGTTTTTGATTATGTGCATCATCATTGTTTTCTCCTATGTTAAAATAATGAAAGTGGCCAAAGCTGCATCAGGAGAGGATAAAAAGTCATCAAGGAAAGGGCTCAGAACAGTGGTTCTTCATGGTTTTCAGCTGCTGCTCTGTCTCATCCAGCTGTGGTGCCCATTCATAGAAGTTGCTTTGCTTCAGATTAATTTAAGTTTATTTGAAATTGCCAGGTACTTAAATTTCTTACTGTTTTATCTTGCACCAAGATGCTTGAGTCCTCTCATTTATGGCCTCAGAGATGAGGTTTTTTTTCAAGCACTGAAATACTATGCCTCCTTTGGCTTGTATAAAAGAAATATTATTTGACTAAATTAGATCAACAGTTAATTATATTCTTTGTCCATTTGGAATTTCTCTTGTGAAAACTGTGGATGTTGAATTGGTCTTAAAGGGCTGGTGTGCAGAGATAATGAGCCAGCGGGCCTCTGGGTTTTCTTCCTGCAAAACCACAGTATCAGTGATGATGGATCAGGATCAGGTCCTACATGACACTGTAATGAGTAATGATAATCAGTGAGTTGCTTGGCAGCCATCAGCCATGAAGTTTTTATAAATAGTTGCAGTACACTTATGGCTTATTATGGAAAACATAGCATGTTATTTAAAGTTATAATATGTAACTTTTCCACATTAAAATGTCTAAAAATGACTAGACTAATGTTATATATATTTTGAGTTATGTACTTACATTATCCCAAATGTTTCCAGCCATTCTCAAACCAGAGAAATAGTGATTTTAATCATGGTGACAGTCTGTTTCATTTGGTCTCCTGTCAATGACATCATATCCTCTATGTGCACACGTCAGCGTTGTAGTTCCCCTGAATGTTATTCAATAAAGATTGGGGGGAAAAAATGAATTTTGCCTTGTTTAAGATACATTTTAAAATGAGCCTAGGTCATTTTTAACTGAATGAAAGATTTTAATCATCAGATGTCTGGATCTCAAGTTATGAGAGAAAACAACCAGTCAAATGGCAGCTATGGTCCCATCTAGTCATGGATGTCCATGCATCCACTTTAGATGTGAATCACTGATTTTTAAAGTGAAACTGCTTCATTCCCTGTTTCTTTTAGTCCTCTGACCCTGATCCCTTATGGATAGCTAATCAGCTGCAGGTAAAAATCAGTAAAGGGTGACAGAGAGAAGGGGAATGATATACAGTCGAGAGCCTGGCTGGTGTTCCTGTTTAACTGGTACTCATGCATGAGCATGAGCACCATGCTGTACAAATACTTGACAAAAATAATGTCAAGATCATAGCAAGTTTGTTTTGTGTACATGTTGCCATCATGGCTAAATGCTGCTTCTATGTGCAATATGTAAAATTGATTTGTGTACCAATAGTCATGAAGTTTGTCTGACACAATTGACAGAAAAGGTTTACTTTATAAAAGTTATTTCCTTGTGTAAAAGTGAGCTTTAGTTGGGGCGGCCCGGTAGTTGAGTGGTTAAGGTGCGTACCATGTGAGTCCAAGACGCTCTTGGCAGGCAGTCACCGGTTTGACTCACGACCTGTCCGACTCTTTCCTGCATGTCATTCCCCTCTCTCTATCCCCTTTCCTGTCAGTCTCCACTGATCTATAATAAAGGCACAAAAACAAAAACTCATCTGGACAAAGGAGACAACTTCTGGTCTTCTATTTTGTGGTCAGGTGAAACAAAAATGGAATTGTTTGGCCACAATGATGTCGCCTTCATTTGGCGTAAAAAAGGAGAAGCATTCAACCCCAAGAACACTATCCCCACGGTCAAGCATGGTGGTGGTAACATAATGCTTTGGGGGTGTTTTTTAGCCAATGGGCCAGGCAACCTAATCAAAATAAATGGCATCATGAAAAAAGAAGACTACATCAAGATTCTCAACAAAAACATCAGGCAGTCTGCAGAGAAACTTGGCCTTGGGCAGCACTGGACATTCCAACACGACAATGATCCAAAACACACTGCAAAAGTGGTCAAGAAATGGTTAGCTGACAATAATATTAACGTTTTGGAGTGGCCCAGCCAGAGTCCTGACTTGAATCCAATAGAGAATCTGTGGAGGGAGCCAAAGTTTAGGCTGATGGCAAGGAGGCCTTCCAACCTCAAAGACTTGGAGCTCATGGCAAAAGATGAATGGTCCCCAGTTATACCCCTTGTACATTGTCTTATTATCTTTTGGCACATGCCTGTGTCATTTCCAATCAGAAAAAAACTTCTTGGTTGAATAAAAATCACTTTAAGTCAAAATTTACCAGGGGTATGAATAATTTTGGCCTTAACTGTATGTTTTGATCATTCACTATGTTATCATGTTATGTTATCTGTTCTGTGCAGATGAGACTTTGTCTTTCACATAACTTTTATTTGCGGACAAGACAGACAAGAGAGTCAGAGACTCACACCTACCACACTTTTCTCGTGTATGTGTGTGTGTATGTGTGTGTATGGAGGATGTGGAGGAAGAGAGGAGAACCGAGTGTGAACTTTCTAGTGGTCGTAATAGTGGAAACTGACAGGATTCAGAGCTGACCAGTACATCACATGTGGCATCTCCCTAGCAGCCACCACCTCCCTCTCTGGCACCACCTCCTACTCTGCCTGTCACCAGGTCAAGACCAACCTCAACATCACTGCCAGTAAAGAGGTCCCATGCCCCCAAAGCACAAATAGCTTCCCCAACTCCACCAGTACCCCCAAAGACCCTGACAATGCTCCCCCAGTTTCCAAGTTTAAACTTAATCAGACAACAGAGCCACAGCTCAGCTTCACTTCCACATATACACCCCTTGAACTTATTACACTTTTCTCTCCTGTACAAACACTGTGTGAGAACGCAAACAAGCAGGCTGCTAAAATGATTGCACAGGAAAATAAATACAAGTGGACAGACTTTAATGTAGGAGGATTTTATATTTGTTTTGGACTGCTTATATACGTATATGGCCATGGTAAAACTGGACAGCATTGCAGATTACTGGAGGAGGAATCACCTCTTTTCTTTGCCACGTCCAGTACAGATCAAGTCACAGGACAGGTACAGAACGTTGTCCCTGAACATTCATCTCAGCAACACTGATGAGGATCTACAAAATGTCCAAAACAAGGGCACAGTCAACCACTACAAACTCTTCAGTGTAAAGCCTCTCATGGACACCATCAAGAGTGCGAGCATGGCAACCATGGGCCTTTCTCCACTGCGTCTCTCTCTTATGTTGACTGCATTCCAGAGCTCAGAAAAAAAAAAATTACGTAATTTAGTTTGAGACATGTGTAGCATACTAAAGCCACATTTTAAAAACTGGACTTCAACTTTTCAGCATTTGGGCCAAATTATCTCTTTACCACAGTGCTCAGGGGCCTCAGTCTATACAAAGCACCTGTGACACTTGGGTATTGTGTTATAGGCAAGTACCTACAAAAGGTGAAATTATGAAATTAAAATCAAGAAAATAGCCTTAGACCTCAGAGGGTTAAATGACATCAGCCAGTGAGAGGGACGAGCTAAGTGGTGATGACAGCACTGAGGTGAGCAAAGTTTCATCTTGTGTTATTTTTGGATGCTGTAGTCTTTAAAGTCATCATGCACAGCCCTTTGTCAGAAGGCTGCACAGCGCTCAGCAGAAGACCTTAGTCTCTAAACAACATGGAGGGTGTGGTAAACTGCTTTCTTTAACACAGCATCTGAGCAATTCAGATGCCTTGTGGCTCAAACTAGTGTGTATTTGCATTGAAAACATATGAAGATATATGGCTGCTAACAACTCACTGGCTGGTGATGATTTCTTGCTTCTAACGATCCAGTTCATTGTTCTGCAGGTGCTGGTGATGATTTTTCTTTTCATCAACTTGTTGCTCATCATAACCTTTTTTAAAAAGGAGTATTTCTACACAACTGCTCGCTACATCTTATTTGCTCTTACATTACTGTCGGATAGTTTTTTGTTGTTTGTGACTGATATCCTTCTCATCTTCACCCATTTTTATATTACCATTCAAGTTTGGATATGTGTCATTATCTTTGTGGCAGTACTTCTGTATATTACAGTCACACCAGTTACTTTGGCAGCAATGACCCTGGAGCGTTATGTGGCCATTTGCATGCCCCTGCGCCATGGAGAGCTGAGCTCCATGCGCAATACTATGAACTGTATCCTCATCATTCATGGCATCAGCTCCCTGCCCTGCATTCTTATTCTCTCCACATTCTTTGGATCAGCATCACTTAGTTTTTACAAACAATATCAATTCTGTTCAGTGGAGTTGTTTATGATTTACATATGGCAGCATAATCTGAGGTCAGCTGTATATCAATTCCAGTTTTTGATTATGTGCATCATCATTGTTTTCTCCTATGTTAAAATAATGAAAGTGGCCAAAGCTGCATCAGGAGAGGATAAAAAGTCATCAAGGAAAGGGCTCAGAACAGTGGTTCTTCATGGTTTTCAGCTGCTGCTCTGTCTCATCCAGCTGTGGTGCCCATTCATAGAAGTTGCTTTGCTTCAGATTAATTTAAGTTTATTTGAAATTGCCAGGTACTTAAATTTCTTACTGTTTTATCTTGCACCAAGATGCTTGAGTCCTCTCATTTATGGCCTCAGAGATGAGGTTTTTTTTCAAGCACTGAAATACTATGCCTCCTTTGGCTTGTATAAAAGAAATATTATTTGACTACAGTTAATTATATTCTTTGTACATTCTATATTTTTCTATGACAACTGTGGATGTTGAACTGGCCTTAATGGGCTGGTGGTCACAGATAATCAGTCAGCGGGCCTCTGGGTTTTTTTTTCCCCAGAAAACCACAGTATCAGTGATGATGGATCAGAGTCAGGTCCTACATGACATTGTTATGAATAATTATAATTACTTAGGTTTTTATACATAGTTAAGCACAGGTATGCACAGGTTGTTGAGTCCATATGTGCATGTTTGTGAACATTGTCTATGTACACCGCAGTCAAACATCTTCAAGAAGGAATGTAATTGAGCTGGAGAGACTGAGGGTTGTTGGTGTGGGCTTTTGTATTTTTAAGGCAGAATGTTTCTCTCCTCCATATTATAAATAGTTAGTCTTGAGAAATCACATGTTGTAAATTTGTTTCCTCTGCAGTCAGTGAGTCTTTGCACCAGAAGTCCCACACTGGCTGAGACAATGGAAAATACACACACACACACACACACACTGAAGCACTGAAATACTATGCCACAAATAAATATAATGTGACAAATTCAATTAACAGCTAATAACATTCTGTGTCCATTCTTTATATTTCTATGACTGTGGATGTTGAATTGGTCTTCATGCTCACAGATTATAAGTCAGCAGGCCTCCAGGTTTCTTTCCACAAAACCACAGTAACAGATCAGCATCAGGTCCTACATCACACTGTAATGATTAATGGTAATCAGTGAGATGCTTGGCAAATATTTATACAAGCACAGTAATGGCTTAATATGGAAAATGCAGCATGTAATTATATGCTGTAGTTTGCTTTACTGTGATCATGTTGAGTCCATATTGCTCATTTGATTTATAAACTGGATAATGTTACTGTCAACCCTACATAAAGAGGCTGTAGGTGAGTTTGGTGAGGTCTTACCTGAGATAGGAGACTTTGTATGTAAAAATAGGACTGTGGATTTCTATCATTATGTGTGTGTCTATTCTAGGAGCGTTAATTTTGCTGTAGTTATTTTTCATATAATTGTATTGTATCACAGATAATCAAAATGTTGTTTTTCAGTCTCAGGTCTTAGTTCATGTCTTATGGCCACTGAGTGACTGAATTTGTTTTGTTTTTTTTTGCCATGTGTGTGTGTATATATACTGTACATGTATATTTTAAATATATTATATGAGTTACTTGAAGTGAAAAGAGTGAACTAGTTTTGATGGCTATTACCTTAATGTATGTGTGAGTATATTTCTATTCAAGGCAAAGTTAATACAAAATGTCATAGCTGCGCCGATGAAAACCAAATCACGTGGTACTTTGTACCAATGTAACTTGTAATCAGTGCTTGTCAAAAGTGATTGCATATATTTCACTCATTGGTCATAAAAAAAATGAAGGTTCACAAATAATATCCTTGAAATTATTTTTCATTTGAGACTGTTAGGCATGAGTAAACTGTTCAGAGTGAATCACACTTCAACTCCTGACCACAGGAAGGTCTCCCAAACCAAATTTTCATCCAGAAGACGCAGTTTAGTAAATATAAGATGGATTGTGTGTTTAAATCTGTACGTCAATTTAACCAGCATTCTGGTTTGCTGACAGCAAATGGGGCAGCTTCTTATATGGTTTTGTTAAAATAAATCAAAGTAAAACTGTTTTAAAAACTAGATTTTGACTGACCACCAGGGATATCCCGCTGTTTGAGGAGAATTTGGGGCCACTACAATTTACCTTACAATTAATACAATTAAAAAGGAAGACATTTCTCAAACCAAGTGTTGTAGTGTAATCTGTAGGACACCAATGAAATGTGTAGTGAGTTTGGTGACACTGCACTCTATCATAGTGAGGTTATTGAATATTTTTGTAATGTCTCTTTTCGGTGTTGCACTTTGTAGACGGTCCCTGCGCTGCACCAATGTTATTGGTGTGGCTCCGAGGATGGCTCGTTTTGATGAAAGTTAGGTTGTAGCTCGTTGTCTATCTTACTATGGTTGAAAATATGCGTGTTTTGTGTTTTAACAACGTTTCACTTAAGAGTTATTGATCCCGGAAATTCGAATCTGCCAATATCTTTCCAACTGTACCGCAGTCTGGCCGACTGATGTGACATCCCACTTTACACTGGCCCAGTGATATGGCAGCCAACCAGACTTTGTCATGACTAGAATAAAGATTTGTTGTAGCGGCTTTTGGCTTAAGAGGATCTTTCTGTTAGACCACTTGGTAATCATTCACCAATCACCATAAGGGGACACACTATAAAAAGTGGGTCACTCTCGTGTGCTCTTCCGTTCCTGCTGAGAGCACGCGCCTCGTTTCCGGCGCACCTTGCTTCCGCTTTGCCGCAGGTAGGAGAGAATCTCCATTATTGTTTGCAATTTGGCATGTCCTTGTTGCGAGGCTGCTTATATTGGTTGCTTATGACTTTATAGATCTCCTGGCTGTTGCTTCCTGTGTGCTGAGCAGTGACCTTTCTGCTGATCGCCGCTGGTAGGTTCCTCCCCAGTTTCATTGTGCCGCAAACTTCCTGCCGGTGGCATTTTACAAACAGTTTGGCTTCAGGTAATGACTGGGGTATCAGACTAGCGCCTGCAGATTCCCTTGTCTTCCTGCGGGTGAGAGCTCACGCTGCTGTCGTGGCGCACACAGCAAGGACGCTGCTGCTTTGCCTCTGGCTGTTTTCCTCTTAGTAGTTTGGCCTGTAATCGTTTAATGTTTTTTTGTGTTTATTTTAACCTGGGCCCATTTTAAGTGTGAATGGTAAGAAATGTGATCGTGAGCAGGATTCTATTTGTGGTGTTCTGATTTATTTGTAATTTTGTATCTACGTTTCAGCCTGGTTGTTTATTTTTCTTTCTGTTTGTATTATTTGTGATTTATTATTTGTTCCAGTAATACAGCTGCCATCCAAGCAGCCTTATTCAGGTATGGTTTATGTTGTGTGAGTGCAGTCACACAGCTGTTTATTAACAAATAGTTTTGTGTAGTTGATTTTGTTATACATATGATTTGTAAGGTGGGATTACCCTTTCATTTCACTTTAATTTGTATATCGTTATATATGGTTTAAGTGCTGATTTATTAATTGAGTTGACTCTTTAGCACTAGTTTCTTTTCTTTAGTTTATTTTCCTTTTTTTTTCCCTTGGTTACACCACTGGCAGGAGGCCATTTTGAGAGCTGCTGATAACCAGTGTCAAGGTTTCAGCATTCGGCCACTGAATGGTTTATATTTTAGGTTAGAAGTTGTAATCCCCTAATTATGTTTTGTTTGTTTTAGGAGCTGGTCACCTGTGGTGGTGGGGCCCTCTTTTTGCAGTCTCCCGGTATTGACTTCACTTGTGTGGGTGTGTATGCACGTGTGCTTTCGGGTGACTTCTCCTGGGATCCTTCTTCCGTGGACCTACCCTGCCACTAATAAGCCCCTAAGCTCCAGTTGCTTTCAGTTACCCTGCAGCTGAGTGAATTGTGTTTTAATGATCATCCTTACGTTACTAAATTGTTAATAAATATTATTGATGGATGGAACCATGTCTCTGGCCTCCTGAGTATAATGAACCTGTATGCCTTTTTGAAATATCTGGTATCAATTGAGGGTTCGCAATTCCTTGGGTGAAATTCCCAGGGTGACGTTGTCGGATTACAGTATTTGTTATGTATAAAACCTAGAGGTGTGTGTCCTCCTCCCCCTCGCGTCGCCACATAGAGAGACCACTGAGTGTTAAAGCATGAGAGATTTAGAGGTGTCTGTGTTTCTGCCTGACAAGTGGGTTACATTAGCTTTGCTATGTTTTACAGAGCCAGTAGGTCAGTATTGCGTTGTCCTGTTCACTAGTATTTGAGTTGCGCATCCAGTAACATGAAATTACTTGCCCACAGATGGTCGTATTACTTTGTAGTTTGCCAACATGTTAGTGTAATGTTAGCCACAGTAGCAGGAGAGTTGTGAGTATAGGTAACTGTCATTCTTTCAGCATGTTTCAGCTCTGCAGCAGCAACTGTAAGAGTTTCCTGTCTTAGTGTTTACTCTGTGTCATGGTATTTGTCTGTACAGTGTGCAAAAGATTTCATAGCTAAAGACTCATGCATAGCTTGAAATGCTATGCCAGGTAACGTTAAACTTCCTTGTTTGCCGAGACCTATAGTCCTCTTGTCTGCACCTGTAGTTTTTTCAGCTTTCAGCTATGAGAAGGAGTATCCACCTCCACACCCATTAAAATGGTTTGGATTCCACCGCTGTGTGGCTGTTTTGGCGATGTACGTCAATGAATTTGGAGGGTGGAGCATCTGAAGGAGCACTGAAAGGAGGGGCATAATTGTTTTGCTCTACTTTTAACCAAATATTAAAATGATGGATTTTTAAACTGTTTTCTACTGAACAGTTTCATATTTAATGTAACTGCATTACTGAAACTTTGATTGTACTAAAACACGTGAGAAATTAGTGGGAATATCTGCATTTCAATCTGTTGGTAGCAAATATGAACAGCCAGGGTTTTTAAAAAAAAAAAAAAAAAAAAAAAAAAAAAAAAAAAAATTTACTGTGACTGTCATTTCATAGTCTCATAAATCAACATGAACATTTTAAAATCAAGAATCAGTTTGGGGTGCAACAGTTTGCAAAAAATTCAGGGTTCAGTTACAAAATTACGGTTTTTGGTGCAGTTTGGTACTTTCTGCTGCATTGCCAATTTCAATATGTTTTTCATTTATTTGGCAAAAGAGTAAAAAATTAACAATTTGCTTTAAAGAAATTTTGGCTAAGAACATAAAGAATATAAACCCCTATTCATTGTAAAGACTTAATTAAAAGGAAATGTTTTCTAATCAGTGCAAACACAAAATGAAGTTATTTTTGTATAAAAATTGTCAAAGGCCATAAACGTGAAGTGCAGCATAAACCAAACACAAGGTTGCACATCTCTCACTGTAAATGCCACCGATGCTTTACTTGCTGAATTTGCCATCTCTTAATCTTCATGGAGATAGTGTTTTAGAGAGTTGCTTTCCTACTCGACCCTCTTCTCCTTGTGCTGCCAATGGACACACTGAAATGATGTCTTAAGTCAAGCCATCTTACCATCTGAAATGCAGAACATGAGTCTGCCTATTGATTTGGATTCTGAAAGATTCTCAATTTCAATTCTTTGAGGGGCACGGTCAAAATAGGGGACATGCTTATTTCACAGAAATAACTTATTTTCCATAAAAAAAAAAAAAAATATTTTAAAAAACTTTGACAAAAAAAACATTCATATTCTGTTTGAAAGCATGACAACAGCCTAAAAACCAACTTATAAACAGCTAGTTGGAATGTCTAAACTGCATTGGCCAAGGTTTTTGCCATGTTAGTTGTATGTCCTACCTTGCACAAAATAAATATAATAAGCCACGTACTGCACTGGTATACTCAACATGTCCTGGTACTGAAACTGAAATTAGTGCCAGTGAAAGGAATCAATAAGCAGAATCGAAAGTAAAGTTTCTTAATCACTCCTTTGGAATCATAAGATTGGAACTGGTTCTAATTTGAAACCTCAATGCCTTACTGATGACAACTGTCCAGTGTGCCTGCCACCGTTGAGGCATTACTGTTGAAGTTCCTATTGTGCGTATCGCAGGATAGGGACAAACGACTGTAGCAGGTCTTGCTGCCACCGTGAGTCCCCCCAGTACAAACACTGACCAGACAATTCGCTCAAACAATATCGTTTATTGCGATGACTGCACACACACACTGCCTGTGTGTGTGGCAGTCATTTGTGGCTCAGCAAGTGGCTACGTTTAAGGGAAGAGTGTGATTCGATAACAAGCAACAGCTGATCACTCAACTCACCTGCCACTGGTCTCATAAGGAACCTTCACACCTCTCTCGCTCTCCTGTGTGGTGGGGCCACATCCTCAGTAGGAAATCAACACATTTTCAGCTCTGCCAAAAACCTCCCTTGTCACTGATTGAGATTTTCAATGAAAGGATCTCAAGGCAGAGTTGCTGCCCAAGTGAAGGAGTCCATGTATTATGAGGTCTACAGTTAAAGAGTGATGGTAAAATGGAGTATCAACACGTGGATTGATGCAACCTCAGCAGTAATGTGGACATTGTGCTTAACTCTTGTATTAAAGAGGGAGTTAAACCCGAAGGCAAAGGTCTTGATTTAATGATCCATGTTCCAACCCTCACCTATGGCCATAGGTTTTGGGTTTGTGGATACATGTGAACTCGGTAAAGTGGCTGGGCTCAGCCATAGACATACAGCAGGGTAAGGAACTTAAAGGTCCTTGGTGTCAAAAGAAGCCTGTTGGGGGGGGTATCAGAATCAGTTTTATTGCCAAGTATGTTTTCACATACGAGGAATTTTTTCTGGTGATTGGTGCAATTGAGGATCAGGGGGATCAGCAACAGTGGGGCTCTCTAGCCTTGTTGATGAGGCTAATAGCAGATGGGAAGAAGCTGTTTTTGTGGCGAGAGGTTTTGGTCCTGAAGGACCGCAGCCTGTTGAGGGGGTTTGTGCATCTGATTGAATGACATCAGACAAAGAGGAGGACGAGTTAAGTGGCAATAACAGCACTGAGGTGAAGTTTCATTTTGTGTTATTTTTGGATACTGTACTCTTTAAAGTCATCATGCACAGCCCCTTGTCACAAGGCTGCACAGAGCTCAGCAGAAGACGTGAACAACATGGAGGGTGTGGTAAAGTTCTGTCTTTAACACAGCATCTGAGCAATTCAGATGGACTTTGATAATTTTGCACATTCTGATTTTGTATTGACAGACATTTTTACATAATGACACTTAACCAGATTGTTGGCAGTGCCTCAAACAAGTTTGTGTTTGCTTAGAAAATATATGAAGATATATGGCTGCTAACAACTCACTGGCTGGTGATGATTTCTTCCTGCGAAAGGTTAAGTTTGTTATTCTGCAGGTGCTGGTGATGATTTTTATTTTCATCAACTTTTTGCTCGTCATAACCTTTTTTAAAAAGGAATATTTCTACACAACTGCTCGCTACATCTTATTTGCTCTTACATTACTGTCGGATATTTTTTTGTTATTTTTGTCTGATGTCCTTCTCATCTTCATCCACTTTCGTATTACCATTCAAGTTTGGATATGCCTCACTCTGTATGTTGTGGTAACTTTGTATCTAACACTCACACCAGTTACTTTGGCAGCAATGACCCTGGAGCGTTATGTGGCCATTTGCATGCCCCTGCGCCATGGAGAGCTGAGTTCCATGCGCAATACTATGAACTGTATCCTCATCATTCATGGCATCAGCTCTCTGCCCTGCATTCTTTTTCTCTCCACCTTCATTGTATCAGCATCACTTAGCTTTTACAAACAATATCAATTATGCTCAGTGGAAGTGTTTATGATTTACATATGGCAGCAACATCTTTGGTCAGCCATATATCAATTCCAGTTTTTGATTATGTTCATCATCATCGTTTTTTCCTATATAAAAATAATGAAAGTAGCCAAAGCTGCATCAGAAGGGGATAAACAGTCAACAACTAAAGGGCTCAAAACAGTGGCTCTTCATGGTTTTCAGCTGCTGCTGTGTCTCCTGCAGCTGTGGTGCCCATTCATAGAAGCTGCTATGCTTCAGATTGATTTAGTTTTATATGAAAACATCAAGTATTTTGACTATATATTGTTTTATCTAACACCAAGATGTCTGAGTCCTATCATTTATGGCCTCAGGGATGAAGTTTTTTTTCATGCACTGAAATACTACGCCTCCTTTGGCTTGCTTAAAAGAAATATTTGACAAATTAGATCAACAGTTAATCGCATTCTGTGTCCATTCTATATTTCTCTGTGACAACTGTGGATGTTGAACTGGGCTAAATGAGCTGGTGGTCACAGATAATGAGCCAGTGGGCCTGTGGGGTTTTGGTAATGGTTATCAGTGAGATGCTCGAAAGCCATCAGTCATGAAGTTTTTATACATAGTGGATCACAGTTGTGGCTTAAGATGGAAATTGTGAAATTTAATTTAATTCTTCAGAAAGCCTCACTGTGTCCAAGTTGTTGAGTCCATATAGCTTATTAGATTTATACGCTGGATAATGTTACTGTAACTTTGTCCATGTACACTGCAGTCAAATATCTTCAAGAAGGAATTTAATTGAGCTGGAGGGACTAAGGGTTTTTGGTATTGGCTTTTGTATTTTCAAGGCAGAATGATTCTTTGTTTCATAGTATGAATAATTAGCTTAGAAAAATCACATGCTGTCACATTTGTTTCCTCTGCAGATAAGTTTGATCAGTCACTGTTTGTGCCAGAATCCCTTGTACTAGATTCAGTAATTATTTCATATATTGTTTATACCCTTATTATGGTTAATACATTTGCAGTACATCATGAAAATGGAAGCTAAATATATTGCCCGTCATGACCACATGATGACTTTTGTTGTTTTGTTTTATTTTTTTATTTTTTGTTCTAAATAAGAATGTGTTCTTTATGTCTTGCCTGGTAAAATAAAAAATACAAAAGGCAACAACATCTGGTATCCTATAAATCACAATTAGATCATGAAAATGGCTCAAGCTGCTTCAGAAGGGTATAAAAATTGACCATGTAAGGATTCCAGAACAGTGGTTCTTCATGGTTTCCAGCTGCTGCTCTGTCTCATCCAGCTGTGGTGCCCATTCACAGAAGCTGCTATGCTTCAGATTACTTATACTGTGGAGCACATTCAAGGAAGCCACAGCACTTCAGTGTAATTTCAATTAATTTCTGAATATTCTTGAATTTCAGGTACTTAAACTACAAAATGTTTAATTATCAGGCATGACAAGTTTTTTTTTTTTTTTTTTTTTTGTGAGTTGAAAAGCTGTACCATATTTGCCTTGTGTATAGCAATTAATAAATTTCACAGATAAGCTTAACTAAATATTACAATTATGGGAACAAACACTGTACCTCTAATGCTGAAATTTTAATTCTATTAAAACATTTTAGGAATTACATAGCATCTCTGCAATTGAGTAAATATGCGCCATGTTTTAGAAATATTTGACCGTCATCTCATAGTCTCAATGTGCAAAATAATAAATTTAAGACACAATATAAGATAAAGAATCATTTTGTGTTATTGAATCATTGTTTATTTGAGTTAACAAGTTTTTTCAATATCTTTGCTTCTCTGCATGCCACAGTCACATCAGGAGAGAAAAAAAGTCAACTAAACAGTGTTTCTTCATGCTTTCATCCAGGTGTGGTTCCTGTTCATAGAAACTGTTGTACTTCAAAGTAATTTCAGGTTAGTTGGCAATGTTGAGGAATAGTGAACAACATGTAATGAAACTAGTATTTTAACTGCATTTTGTAGCTAAGTACAAACATTTTCTCGTCATAAAAGAAAAGGAATTATTTCTTTGTTTTTATTTCACCCTTGCTTTCATCCTTGCCGCTGTGAAGGCATGCCCAGCACTGATTTGTCAGGCGGCCACCACCACCACACTTGACTTTTGTGTAGTGCATGTGCAAACACTAAGGGCATTGCTCAGTGCTCACACAGCATCAACCTCCCAGATGTTAGCTTGAGGAAATAACTGTTTTGTTTATGTATGACCTGTGAACAAGTTGGTTCTTGTATTATAATTCGTTATAATTTTGTATCACACGTGTATTCATGTTGCAAAATAATTTGAACTACTTTTTCTAAGTAACTTTAATTACTACAGTGGTCTCATGAAAAGTGTCTCCTCTCTGTAACACTACATTCTCTGATAACATCCTGCTTTACCTCCACTTTGCGCTACGCCAAGTGCTGTTAATATTGAGCGGTAACTTCCATAAGCCATCAGCATCCTGATGTCCCCTGTGGGATTGTGGGGTAGCAGAGGGCGTGTTTTATTGTCTGCTCTGCCTGCAGCTATGAGAAAGATGGCTTTCTTGTCCACAGCGATAGCAGTGTCTACATGTGTCACTGACCTAAGCTTATCTGCATACTTGGCAAACTCTATCACCATGCAGCTGGTGCCTGTACTTGGACTTTACTGTGCTGCTTCTAATGTTTCATTTAACATTTTCTGCACGTTGAGAACATCAGCCTTGAGGCATTTAATAAGCTTAGTTGTCTCTGGATCAGAATTGACTCTACCCTTGTTTTTTCTTTGTGGGGACATAATGTGGGGATAATGTCAGCTCCTGATTCTGTCCAGCTCTTCATGCCTGAGATTTGTAGTTGGGTGTCAGCCTTTGTGATGTTGGTTCTTGTTCTAGGAGGTTGCTGTTGTACGCTATAAATCAATTATTTTTTTCGCCATACTAAAACAGTAGCTTACACAGGAAATTGTACTGTGCATTGGGAACTGCTATTATAGAGTGGCAAAGAAGAATAGAGAAAATGTCCAGAATCCACCAGACAGAGAAGGCAGGATGACCATCAATGACCAGAGGGGATCAAGGGGGTTTGGCCAGTGGCCACAGAGGGCTGGAGCAGAAAGGCTTGAGCAATGGGACATGAAAGTTGGGGTGTATCTTGAGGGAGGCAGGAAGTTTCAGCTTAACAACAGATGGATTTATGATCTTTATAATTTCACAGAGACCAATGTAACAAGGTGCCAACTTACAGGATTCCACTTGTACAGGCAGATCTCGAGAGGATAGTCACAGTCTCTGACCAGGCTGGTAGACGGGGCAGGGGAGCGATGATGGTTGCAAGGCAAATGAACTGCATTCATATAGCGCATTTCTAGTCTTAACAACCACTCAAAGCACTTTACACTTCAAGTCACGTTCACCCAGTCACACACACATTTATACAGCGCTTGCTATATACACAGTGCATCTCTATCACACACATACACTGATGACACATTGGGCACAATTTGGGGTTAAGTTACTTGCACATGCGGACAACACACACAATATCCAGAGGAATCCATGGAGCTTTAACACATGGAGTACAAAGAGTTGAGCAGTCTTTGAGGCATCATTGTAGCATTTACACCTATCAACAAATATGATATAATTGTGAAAAGATGGACTGTATTACAATAAATGTAAAAAAAGTTATTCCTATGCCACAGATTTGTTATCAATGTTCAAAGCCTCCTGTGCTGAGGTGGCTGCACAGACTTGATGCAGTCCATCAGGCATAAGCCCTTTAAAGACGTGGAGTTTATCAGACTTTATCAAGCTCTTAAAGGGTTAATTAATGATCCTCATGGGCCTTAGTGACGCTTGCAGCCACTCCTGTCTTGTGAATTTTCTTTGATTGCTTTTACCCCTGTGAGGGGAAAAAATTTTTATCAAGTAATCTGACTAAAAGTGAATTATTTTTTCTTTGTCAGCAGAAGAGATGCTTGACTTATTGAAAATTATTTGTTACTCTCTAGTTCCACTTCCAAACTCTCAATGATATTAGAATTATATTGTTTTAATGAAACATGCTTAGCAACACAAAACAAATATCATATATGTATTTAGACTTAAACTATTCCAGCTTTGCCAATACTTGGCTAAACAAATATACACATGCCTTATAAATTAAACATGAACCTTACAAGCCCTTTTTTTCTCAGTGAAAGAAAAATGTTATTTTTCTATAGAAACGCAGTACCTGTTTCACCACTTGAGTAAACACAATTTTTCTAAATGCTCTGCACAGAAACAGTAAAACTAAATTCTGTAGTTTTATTATTGTAATTTTCTGATCAAAAATACAGCCTGATAAATTAATTAATCATGACTAGCAATAGTAAGTGATTTAATGTTTTTTGTATATTTTCAATCCATGGGCTTTCGATCATATTTAGTGAACTTTATTAGTGAAATTTTGATTCATATCAAAAATTAGTGACAATCTCTGCTATTCAATCTGTTGGTAGTATATATGAACAATCATGTTTTAAAAATGTTTTAGTATGACGCATTTCATAGTCTCACATAACAACATGTACAATTTAAGACACAATTTACATTTATAATCTGTAACTGTAACAGCAATTCTCAAACCTAAATAAATACCATTTTAATATCATTTTAATCTTGGTAGTTGTCCTTTTCATTTGGTGGCCTGCCAGTGATGTCCTATCCCCTCCTCTCATGTGTTTTGGTTGCATGCCAGAAGCTTCAACAATATATTTTTACCAGATGAAAGATTTTGTTCACTGGACATTTGGATCATAAAATATCAGAGAAAAAAGCCAGGCAAACAGTAGTAGTGGTGTGCGGATCGATACTGAAATATTGATACTGCCAATTCCAAATGTTTCTGTTCAAAGATCACTTCTCACATGACATGATCAATTCCTTAACTCAACAATATGGGCTAAATGTGTCTATTATCATCAACAGGGACACAATAAAAAGTAACAGCACTATCACCGGGATCCAGTCTAAATAATACCTGGTTGATAGGAACTCCTTCTCCTTCTGCCTGTCATAGTCATATGAACTACAGCTCTATAAATACATGAGCCACTGAACAGAGTGTTGACATTGATGATGGCTGAATGCAAACAAAGTCGTGTGTGGAACTTCTTGAGTTCTGAGAACAACAACGAAGCAGTTTGTGATGTGTGTGGGAAGACTGTGAGCTGCTTCAGATGCTGATAGGTCAATTTCTAACTTTCAACTTCGAAGCTTCTTGGTCTGAAGGACATCTTCTTTTGATCTTTTGAAAGTGCTAAATGACACACTGTGTGTATTTGTCTTTATTATTAAAGAAAAAGAAAGCGTAGTCTGATGTTTTATTTGAAATGGTTATAGCCTAAATATAATTTCCCTTCTCTGAACATGTTAAGCTTTTGTACAAAGTATCGGTATTGTATCGGTATAGGTGATACCCGCCTTTGTATCACTTGGTATTGGATTGGAAAGGAAATCAGTGGGATTGCACATCACTAAATAGTAGGCACCTCAGCTCCCATGAGACATCCTGTGTCTGCCGAAAAATCAATGGAGGATCTATGATTTCTAAAATGAAACTGCTTTGTTTGTTGTCTCTACCAATTTTAATCTCCTGGTCAATTTTGTAATGGAGAATACACCTCTGCAGATAATTTGGCTGTAGGTAAAAACCTCCTGAATGTCTGACACTGAAGGAATCTAAACCAAGAGAATCTTATGGCAATGGTGGTAAAGACAACAACTACCATGATCCCAAGCTATTTCATGACATCAACAAACACCGTCATTCAGCTGTTTTTTTTCAGTTATTTGGCAAAGAAGTAAAAAAATCAACAACGATGAGCTTGAACAAAATTTTGTTTTGGAATACACTACTTCATTGTCTTCAAGGCTTTTTTTCCCCAATAACTTTATTTAAAGGTTTTTTTCTGTGCATGCCTCATAACTTATTTCATGAGCCAAACATTACATACATGCTGTGAATTGCAAATTAGATGACATTAGTCAGTGAAGGGGATGAGTTAAGTGGCAATGACAGCACTAAGGTGATCAAAGTTCATGTTGTGTTATTTTTGGATGCTGTACTCTTTAAAGTCATCATCATGCATGGCCCTTTCTCAGAAGGCTGCACAGAGCTCAGCAGAAGACATGTGAAAGAGGGTGTGGTAAAGTTCTGTCTTTAACACAGTATCTGAGCAGTTCAGATGAACTTTGATAATTTTGCACATTCTGATTTTGTATTGACAGACATTTTACATAATTACACTTAAGTGCATTTTTGGCAGTGCCTCAAACAAGTTTGTGTTTGCTTAGAAAATATAAGAAGATATATGGCTGCTAACAACTCACTGGCTGGTCATGATTTCTTCCTGCGAAAGGTTAAGTTCGTTATTCTACAGGTGCTGACGATGATATTTCTCTGCATCAACTTTTTGCTCGTCATAACCTTTTTTAAAAAGGAATATTTCTACACAACAGCTCGTTACATCTTATTTGCTCTTACATTACTGTCGGATAGTTTTTTGTTATTTATGTCTGATGTCCTTCTCATCCTCTTCCATTTTCGCATTAACGTTCAAGTTTGGATATGCCTCACTCTGTATGTTGTGGTAACTTTGTATCTAACACTCACACCCATTACTTTGGCAGCAATGACCCTGGAGCGTTATGTGGCCATTTGCATGCCCCTGCGCCATGGAGAGCTGAGTTCCATGCGCAATACTATGAACTGTATCCTCATCATCCATGGCCTCAGCTCTCTGCCCTGCATTCTTATTCTCTCCATCTGTATTGTATCAATATCACTTAGCTTTTACAAACAGTATCAGTTATGTTCATTGGAGATGTTTTTTGTTTACATATGGCAGCATAATCTGAGGTCAGCTGCATATCAGTTCCAGTTTTTGATTATGTCCATCATCATTGTTTTCTCCTATGTTAAAATAATGAAAGTGGCCAAAGCTGCATCAGAAGGGGATAAAAAGTCAACAACTAAAGGGCTCAAAACAGTGGCTCTTCATGGTTTTCAGCTGCTGCTGTGTCTCCTGCAGCAGTGGTGCCCATTCATAGAAGCTGCTATGCTTCAGATTGATTTTAGTTTATATGAAAATATCAGGTACTTTAACTACATAATGTTTTATCTAACACCAAGATGTCTGAGTCCTCTCGTTTATGGCCTCAGGGATGAAGTTTTTTTTCATGCACTGAAATACTACGCCTCCTTTGGCTTGCTTAAAAGAAATATTTGACAAATTAGATCAACAGTTAATCACATTCTGTGTCCATTCTATATTTTTCTATGACAACTGTGGATGTTGAACCGGGCTTAATGAGCTGGTGCGTCTGGGTTTTTTTTTTTCTCCACAAAACCACAGTAACAGTAATTATAGATCAGTATCAGGTCCTACATAACATTGTAATAAGTAATGGTAATCAGTGAGGTGCTCGAAAGCCATCAGTCATGAAGTTTTTATACATAGTGGATCACAGTTGTGGCTTAAGATGGAAATTGTGAAATTTAATTTAATTCTTCAGAAGGCCTCACTGTGTTCAAATTGTTGAGTCCATCTTGCTTATTAGATTTATACGCTGGATAATGTTACTGTAACTTTGTCCATGTACACTGCATTTAATTGAGCTGGAGGGATTGAGGGTTGTTGGTGTTGGCGTTTGTATTTTTAAGATTGATTTTTAAGAAGAATGATTCTTTGTTTCATGGTATAAAAAGTTAGCTTTGAAAAATCACATGCTGTCACATTTGTTTCCTCTGCAGATAAGTCTGATGAGTCTGTGTATGTGTCAGAATCCCTTGCTCTCGAAACATTTATTATTTTATATATTGTATTGTTAATAGCTTAGTTATGGTTAATACATTTGCAAACATTAAAAAGAAGTGTAGTGTACCTCATGAAAATGGAAGCTTATTATATTGCCCTTCATGACCACATGAAATCTGATTTGATATGCACATTCATAAAAGCTACAGCACTTCAGTGTAATTTCAGTTAATTTCAGGTCATTCATAATTTCAGGAACTTAAACTACAAAATGTTTAATCATCAGACATGAAAAGTTTTTTGTGAGCTGAAAACTCTTATGTGTATAAAAACTAATACATTTTAACATTAAGCTTAACTAATTATTAAAATGATGGGAATAAACAGTGTAACTTCATTGCTGAAATTCTATTAAAACAGTTCTGAAATTACATGTCTGCAATTCAGTAAGAGTTTTAAAAATATTTTAGTGTGACTGTCATTTAATTGTCTCATTGTGCAAAATGATCAATTGAAGCCACAGTTTCAGATAAAGAATAATTTTTGTGCTATTGAATTATTGTTTATTTGAGTTATCAAAAATGTTTCAATATCTTTGCTTCTCTGCATGCCACAGTCAGATCAGGAGAGAAAAAATGTCAACTAAACAGTGTTTCTTCATGCTCTCCAGCTACTGCTTTGTCTCATCCAGGTGTGGTTCCTGTTCATAGAAACTGTTGTACTTCAAATTAATTTCAGTTTAGTTGGCCAGGTTGAGGAATAGTGAACAACATGTTATTAAACTAGTTTTTTAACTGCATTTTGTACAAACATTTTCTTTTCATAAAAGAAAATGAATTATTTTTTTGTTTTTAATTTATGTTTGCTTTCATCCTTGCCACTGTGAAGGCCAGGTGGCCACCACTACCACACTTTGACCTTTGTATAGTGCATGTGCAAACACTAAGAGCCTTGCTCAGTGCTCACACAGCATCAACATCATCATGGATAAATCTTCCTGATGTCAGAATGAGGAAATATCCACTTGGACACACTGCAGCAGTGATTGAATACAAAAGCAAAATGGACATTCCTTGTATTTTCCCATGAATAGTGGAGTATTCTTTTTTTTTTAATTTATTTTTTAAGTATGACCTGTGAACAAGTTGACACTTTTTGTGTTATAGTTTGTTGTCATTTTGTATGACATGTGTATTAACAAAGCAAAATAGCTTGAACCACTTTTTCTGAGTAACTTTAGTTACTCTAGATTTCTCCCTAAGGTAGCTTTGCTGTAGTTCAACGTCTTCCGGTGTAAAGTAATTGGTAGCTTGCAAAGCTGTGCTTTCAAAGAAGCTTACACTGAAGTTACCTGCAACCGTCTTCCTGTATGAAGTGAGCCCAGGTTATCAATGCAAGCAGCTTATTATGAACCATTTTTATCTTATTGTTGGGCAACCTCTTGCTCTTTCAACATCCATTACCAACTTGCCGTGGTTTTCACTACAGTTAAAATAACTATTACATTATACTTGTTTTCAGTGCTTACATATACATTTATAATTTCCTGTTCTACTCATTATTACTTAACACAATTCAAAAACAAAATCAATGTGTGGTTGTCAAGGCTGTTGGTAGCCTGTGAGGCATGCATCATAACCCCCTGAGAACCAGCAAAAAATGTGTCTTCCAATTACTTTTTTGTGTGATTTCCCACCTGTTTGGACTTTAACAACATCTTACAAATTAGATTTTTGTTTTAAATTTCTCAGCATGTCCACTATAGTGGACCACAGGACCACTTTAGTGTGAAGAGACACCCAAACTTAGAAGATAAGAAATTGACCAGATTATGGCTGTAGAGTGATATCAAACCAAAAAAGAATTAAAATGATTAAAAGACAAAATTCTTTATTGTTCTGGATTGTTACACTTGCTTGTTGCTTGAGAAAATGGTAATATATTGAGTGTGTTTATTGGAACAGTGAACTATGGAACTGCAGTAGAACACAAGTATTTATTATTATTATTTATTGTTGGGTCTTGACAGTGAGGAAGCCAAGGTCGCATAGGAGTGAATCTGTAATGATGGGGGAAGAACACCAATAAATGAAAGGTTAAAACTGGAATATTATTTAAACACATCACTCATCTATTTGTATTAACATTATAATATGTAATTTTTCCACATTAAAATGTCTAAACATGACTAGACCTATGTTATATATTTTTTTGAGTTACGTACTTACCTTATCCCAAATATTTCTAGGTGGTTCTCTATTCGTAGAAATAGTGATATTTATCATGCTAACACTCACCTGTCAATGATGTCATATCCCCTATGTGCATGTATCAGCGTTGTCAGAAGCTCAAACTGACTTTTATCCTGTTTTAAGCCACATTTTAAGATACACCTTGGTTGTTTTCAACAATATATTTTAACCGGATGAGGCCATCGGACGTTTGGTTTTACGCTATCACAGAAAACAGCCAGGCAAATGGCAGCTTAGGTTCCATCCACTCATGGATGTCTACGCATCAACTGTTTTATTTGTTGTGTCTTTTAAATCCTTGGTCCATTTGTTATGGAGAGGAGGACACCTTTGCTGACTGGCTGCCGGTAAGAACCAGTAAGAGTGACAAAGAGAAGGGGGTTGACATACAGTAAAGAGCCCCGGCCGGTTATTATCTGCTTGATGGATTAGAATGTATCTGGTGTGCTTGTAAAAACAACCTGAACGACGAGTTCAAAATTATCAAAGAAACAAAGGCAAGGAGTCTCAGTTTCCAGCCGTTTCAAGACATCATGTCCGCCAAGAAGTGTTGGCGAATTATTGTGTTTCTACCAGTTTTAATCCCCTAGTCTATTTGATATGGAGGGGAGATGATTCAGCTGCCGGTGAAAAACTCCTGAATGAGTGGTTCATAAGTTAGCACTTTGATTAGCAGTTTTAGCTCCCAACTCTTCCCTGATGTACTATGTCCTCCATCCTTCTTTTAGTGCTTTTAACTGTTATAATCACCAGGTCTGTTTATTTTGGAGTGGAGGAGTCCCCTGTAGACAATTTGGCCTTTCGGTAAAAACCTCCTGAATGACTTGCACTAAAGAAATTGAGACCGGGAGAAACTTAACATTATTTTATAATGTCTCACGACACTGTCTTTTGTTATGGCTTGGATTGAGAGACCCCTAGCAGCAGAACTTACATACTGTGCATGAAAGTGTGAGTTAGTCTGCTAAAAAGGTGAATGACTCCATCTCCTCTGCCAGACGAGTTTGCCTTTCTGTTCTGAGTGATGTCATCACATGTACATAGAGCACCCACACAGACACAGGCCAGAAGGTGATTGTGTGTTTTTAAAACTTATGTCAGGGCTCACTCTTTCATCTCTAGCTCCATTTAACAGCATGGTGCTCAACGGGTGACAGATGTGTTCACCATGTCTGTGTAAGAAGTTACAGCACAGAAAATAGTAATAATGATAATAATAATAATAATAATAATAATAATAATAATATTACACTTGCTTATAGCCTTGTTTACAGAGTAGGCATGCAGCAGCTAAACCCATCATTGCTACTGGTCCCTGGTCCTCTTCTGTGACATAGATGTGTTGGCAATGTTATTATTTTAATGTTTTTTTGAACATTTTCAGAACATTTTAACAATACCATGATATATGTATAATAATATTGTGATATTGCTGCAACTGAGTCTGACTCTGCAACCACTGACTGGAGTACAAAATGACTATGTCATGACACAGTGACTACGTTGTGATATTAATCACAGAAAAAAATCTGTTTCAACGAAGTGTTAAAGTGTTAAAATCAATCATCGATTTAAAATATTTATTTATTATTTATTCATTATTGCCACTAATCATGACAGCCCTACACTGAACTACAGACATTTAACAGTGTAGCATCCTAGAATAGTAAATCATCTGATTTACCACAATTTGCCCTCACCAGTGGCTGGGGATGTATTGCGAACTGATTCTTTGGTAACAAGTCGATGCCAACATTTGTCTGCCACTGTAGGGATGGTTTGGTGAACTGCTTCACATAAATCATGATCATAGCAGCACAGAAAAACGTTTAACTTTTGTAATTTTGTTCAAAAAGTAATTTTTTATACACATTTAATAATGACAAACTAACATTCGGCAGAACAGCAGAAAGTTATATATTTATTTGGAAAAGTGATGGCAGATAACAATTCATTGGTTGGTGGTGAGTTCTCTCTGCGGCAGATCAATGACTGGGTCGTTATCGTACAGATCCTGGTGATGATTTTTGTTTTCATCGACTTGCTGCTCATCACAACCTTTTAACCATGTGTGGTGGATACAAATGGAATGGTCCAGACCTGAATGCTTGACCCCTACAGTGAGGGGATCCAGTGGCTCTGTCATGGTATAGAGGGCATTTTTGGGGTATGGTCTGGGTCCACTTTTTCCCTAAGTGGGAAGAGTCAATAGTTGCTATGATCAATCATAGTAAATGGCAGATAACAATTCACTGGTTGTTGCTGAGTCCTTGCAGGTGCAGATCAAAGACCAGATTGTTACTGTGCAGATCCTGGTAATGATTTTCCTCTGCATAAACTTGCTGCTCATCACAACCTTTTTTAAAAAGGAGGGCTACTACACGACTGCTCGCTACATCTTATTTGCTGTTACTCCACTGTCTGATAGCTTACTATTGTTCATGTCGAATATCCTGCTCATCTTGTGCTTTTATCAATTTACCATGTAAGTTTGGTTGTGTATCATTATCTCTGTTGCAGTACTTCTGTATCTTACAGCCAAACCAGTTACTCTGGCAGCAATGACCCTGGAGTGCCATGTGGCCATTTGTGTGCCCCTCATCATTCATGGCCTCAGCTTTGTGCCCTGCATTATTATTTTCTCCACCTTCTTTGCATCAGCACCTCTTAGCTTTCACAAACAATATCACTTATGTTCATTGGAAATGTTTTTATTGTCTATATGGCAGCAACATCTTAGGTCAGCTGTAAAATCCTCCAATACTGCAATGAATGCATCAGGGTGCTGGGTCCGTACTCTCGCGACAATCTTGTGAATGATGTCACAGGCTCTGCTCTCAGTTGAATGTAAACAACAATGGCAACGATGTGAGAGAACTCCCTTGGTACGTAGTAAGGTCTAAGGTCCATGCGAGTCAAAGGGGGTTTAATGACAGTAGAGAAACAATGGTAAATTAAAAATAAAATAAAATGTTCTTTCTATTGATCACCCAAAATTGTTTGTGATTTCAGTAGATAACTAACCATAACATGGCAAAAAAAGGGAGTTAAGTTATGCACACTGTCCATGCGCTAGCTGCAAACATTTATCATGCTATCTCCAATTCACATGCATTCTCATGCAGTACACCTGGACAAGACGCCGGTCAGTGAATAGAACTCTTCTTCTCTTACCTCGACAACCTTCATTGTGCTCACCAGGTCCACCCACTGGTGCATAAAGCCCTCTCTTCCCAACGCTGTTTGAAATAGTTCTACTATTCCTATCACAATAACAACACATGTCTGCACAAATGCACACATACCACACCAAAATATTAATCTTCTCCAAATTCAGATCAAAGCATCAACTTTAGTTCGCAACAAAAATACACAATTAATCTCTTCAATGTGAGTTTTCTATCCATTGGAACTTTTATTTTGAACAATTTTAATTTGTCTACAAACTTAGATTTTGACTAGACTTGACACCTTTTCTTCCATTGAAGTTCTTGCTTTTAAAATTGGTGGTCCCCACTGGACCATACTTGCTATATTTATTTTTGAACTAGTCTTGTTCTTAGTTAATTAAACTGATTTCTCTTTCTGTCATCATAAGAGATGATACTTCAATTAGAAATTAATTACACTGCTCTTAATCACGTGAACAAGTTATCGGCCTGGAGAATTATTCAGAATTAAGGGCTCTGAAATTTTGCCCTAGCCCAGACTACATCTCTCTCTTTAAGTAGACAAGATAATTCAGGTGAAAACCAGGGATGGCATTGTCCTGTCACCCCTAATTTAAAGAAGTGGGCATGTCATTTGTAATGCCATTAAACTCTTCAAAAAGTAATTCTTATCGAACTCATCATCAATTAGACTTATCCTGTCCCACTCAAAGAGACACAGATCATGATATAAAGCTTTAGCTTTTTTGGCAAGAGTGTTTCAAAACATGTCTAAATAGAAGACAAGCAGAGGCCTTTATTTTTTGTCACAACTTGATGATGATGAATAATTTTGGAAAAAACAGGACTTGCAAATAATTTTAATTACACTGCAGCACTGCTATCCAACTGTGAACAGGCAATGAGGGAGACAACAGTTGTAAGTGGCAATGACGACACTGGTGTTATTTTTGGACGTTCTAGTCTTTAAAGTCATCATCATGCATGGCCCTTTCTCAGAAGGCTGCACAGAGCTCAGCAGAAGACATGTGAAAGAGGGTGTGGTAAAGTTCTGTCTTTAACACAGTATCTGAGCAGTTCAGATGAACTTTGACAATTTTGCACATTCTGATTTTTTATTGACAGATATTTTACATAATTACACTTAAGTGCATTTTTGGCAGTGCCTCAAACAAGTTTGTGTTTGCTTAGAAAATATAAGAAGATATATGGCTGCTAACAACTCACTGGCTGGTGATGATTTCTTCCTGCGAAAGGTTAAGTTCGTTATTCTACAGGTGCTGATGATGATATTTCTCTGCATCAACTTTTTGCTCATCATAACCTTTTTTCAAAAGGAATATTTCTACACAACTGCTCGCTACATCTTATTTGCTCTTACATTACTGTCGGATAGTTGTACGTTATTTATGTCTGATGTCCTTCTCATCCTCTTCCATTTTCGCATTAACATTCAAGATTGGATATGCCTCACTCTGTATGTTGTGGTAACTTTGTATCTAACACTCACACCCATTACTTTGGCAGCAATGACCCTGGAGCGTTATGTGGCCATTTGCATGCCCCTGCGCCATGGAGAGCTGAGTTCCATGCGCAATACTATGAACTGTATCCTCATCATCCATGGCATCAGCTCTCTGCCCTGCATTCTTGTTCTCTCCATCTGTATTGTATCAATATCACTTGGCTTTTACAAACAGTATCAGTTATGTTCATTGGAGATGTTTTTTGTTTACATATGGCAGCAGACTCTTTGGTCAGCTGTATATCAGTTCCAGTTTTTGATTATGTCCATCATCATTGTTTTCTCCTATATAAAAATAATGAAAGTGGCCAAAGCTGCATCAGAAGGGGATAAACAGTCAACAACTAAAGGGCTCAGAACAGTGGTTCTTCATGGTTTTCAGCTGCTGCTCTGTCTCATCCAGCTGTGGTGCCCATTCATAGAAGCTGCTATGCTTCAGATTGATTATAGTTTATATGAAAATATCAGGTACTTTGACTACATAATGTTTTATCTTGCACCAAGATGTCTGAGTCCTCTCATTTATGGCCTCAGGGATGAAGTTTTTTTTCATGCACTGAAATACTACGCCTCCTTTGGCTTGCTTAAAAGAAATATTTGACAAATTAGATCAACAGTTAATCACATTCTGTGTCCATTCTATATTTTTCTATGACAACTGTGGATGTTGAACTGGGCTTAATGAGCTGGTGCCTCTGGGGTTTTTTTTCTGATTATAGATCAGTATCAGGTCCTACATAACATTGTAATAAGTAATGGTTATCAGTGAGATGCTCGAAAGCCATCAGTCATTAACTTTTTATACATAGTGGGTCACAGTTGTGGCTTAAGATGGAAATTGTGAAATTTAATTTAATTCTTCAGAAAGCCTCACTGTGTTCAAGTTGTTGAGTCCATCTTGCTTATTAGATTTATACGCTGGATAATGTAACTTTGTCCATGTACACTGCATTTAATTGAGCTGGAGGGATTGAGGGTTGTTGGTGTTGGCTTTTGTATTTTTAAGATTGATTTTTAAGAAGAATGATTCTTTGTTTCATGGTATAAAAAGTTAGCTTTGAAAAATCACATGCTGTCACATTTGTTTCCTCTGCAGATAAGTCTGATGAGTCTGTGTATGTGTCAGAATCCCTTGCTCTCGAAACATTTATTATTTTATATATTGTATTGTTAATAGCTTAGTTATGGTTAATACATTTGCAAACATTAAAAAGAAGTGTAGTGTACCTCATGAAAATGGAAGCTTATTATATTGCCCTTCATGACCACATGAAATCTGATTTGATATGCACATTCATAAAAGCTACAGCACTTCAGTGTAATTTCAGTTAATTTCAGGTCATTCATAATTTCAGGAACTTAAACTACAAAATGTTTAATCATCAGACATGAAAAGTTTTTTGTGAGCTGAAAACTCTTATGTGTATAAAAACTAATACATTTTAACATTAAGCTTAACTAATTATTAAAATGATGGGAATAAACAGTGTAACTTCATTGCTGAAATTCTATTAAAACAGTTCTGAAATTACATGTCTGCAATTCAGTAAGAGTTTTAAAAATATTTTAGTGTGACTGTCATTTAATTGTCTCATTGTGCAAAATGATCAATTGAAGCCACAGTTTCAGATAAAGAATAATTTTTGTGCTATTGAATTATTGTTTATTTGAGTTATCAAAAATGTTTCAATATCTTTGCTTCTCTGCATGCCACAGTCAGATCAGGAGAGAAAAAATGTCAACTAAACAGTGTTTCTTCATGCTCTCCAGCTACTGCTTTGTCTCATCCAGGTGTGGTTCCTGTTCATAGAAACTGTTGTACTTCAAATTAATTTCAGTTTAGTTGGCCAGGTTGAGGAATAGTGAACAACATGTTATTAAACTAGTTTTTTAACTGCATTTTGTACAAACATTTTCTTTTCATAAAAGAAAATGAATTATTTTTTTGTTTTTAATTTATGTTTGCTTTCATCCTTGCCACTGTGAAGGCCAGGTGGCCACCACTACCACACTTTGACCTTTGTATAGTGCATGTGCAAACACTAAGAGCCTTGCTCAGTGCTCACACAGCATCAACATCATCATGGATAAATCTTCCTGATGTCAGAATGAGGAAATATCCACTTGGACACACTGCAGCAGTGATTGAATACAAAAGCAAAATGGACATTCCTTGTATTTTCCCATGAATAGTGGAGTATTCTTTTTTTTTTAATTTATTTTTTAAGTATGACCTGTGAACAAGTTGACACTTTTTGTGTTATAGTTTGTTGTCATTTTGTATGACATGTGTATTAACAAAGCAAAATAGCTTGAACCACTTTTTCTGAGTAACTTTAGTTACTCTAGATTTCTCCCTAAGGTAGCTTTGCTGTAGTTCAACGTCTTCCGGTGTAAAGTAATTGGTAGCTTGCAAAGCTGTGCTTTCAAAGAAGCTTACACTGAAGTTACCTGCAACCGTCTTCCTGTATGAAGTGAGCCCAGGTTATCAATGCAAGCCAGCTTATTATGAACCATTTTTATCTTATTGTTGGGCAACCTCTTGCTCTTTCAACATCCACTACCAACTTGCCGTGGTTTTCACTACAGTTAAAATAACTATTACATTATACTTGTTTTCAGTGCTTACATATACATTTATAATTTCCTGTTCTACTCATTATTACTTAACACAATTCAAAAACAAAATCAATGTGTGGTTGTCAAGCCTGTTGGTAGCCTGTGAGGCATGCATCATAACCCCCTGAGAACCAGCAAAAAATGTGTCTTCCAATTTCTTTTTTGTGTGATTTCCCACCTGTTTGGACTTTAACAACATCTTACAAATTAGATTTTTGTTTTAAATTTCTCAGCATGTCCACTATAGTGGACCACAGGACCACTTTAGTGTGAAGAGACACCCAAACTTAGAAGATAAGAAATTGACCAGATTATGGCTGTAGAGTGATATCAAACCAAAAAAGAATTAAAATGATTAAAAGACTAAATTCTTTATTGTTCTGGATTGTTACACTTGCTTGTTGCTTGAGAGAATGGTAATATATTGAGTGTGTTTATTGGAACAGTGAACTATGGAACTGCAGTAGAACACAAGTATTTATTATTATTATTTATTGTTGGGTCATCTTGACAGTGAGGAAGCCAAGGTCGCATAGGAGTGAATCTGTAATGATGGGGGAAGAACACCAATAAATGAAAGGTTAAAACTGGAATATTATTTAAACACATCACTCATCTATTTGTATTAACGTTATAATATGTAATTTTTCCACATTAAAATGTCTAAACATGACTAGACCTATGTTATATATTTTTTTGAGTTACGTACTTACCTTATCCCAAATATTTCTAGGTGGTTCTCTATTCGTAGAAATAGTGATATTTATCATGCTAACACTCACCTGTCAATGATGTCATATCCCCTATGTGCATGTATCAGCGTTGTCAGAAGCTCAAACTGACTTTTATCCTGTTTTAAGCCACATTTTAAGATACACCTTGGTTGTTTTCAACAATATATTTTAACCGGATGAGGCCATTGGACGTTTGGTTTTACGCTATCACAGAAAACAGCCAGGCAAATGGCAGCTTAGGTTCCATCCACTCATGGATGTCTACGCATCAACTGTTTTATTTGTTGTGTCTTTTAAATCCTTGGTCCATTTGTTATGGAGAGGAGGACACCTTTGCTGACTGGCTACCGGTAAGAACCAGTAAGAGTGACAAAGAGAAGGGGGTTGACATACAGTAAAGAGCCCCGGCCGGTTATTATCTGCTTGATGGATTAGAATGTATCTGGTGTGCTTGTAAAAACAACCTGAACGACGAGTTCAAAATTATCAAAGAAACAAAGGCAAGGAGTCTCAGTTTCCAGCCGTTTCAAGACATCATGTCCGCCAAGAAGTGTTGGCGAATTCTTGATTTGGTGTTTCTACCAGTTTTAATCCCCTAGTCTATTTGATATGGAGGGGAGGACACCTCTCCAGATGATTCAGCTGCCGGTGAAAAACTATCCATCCTGCTTTTAGTGCTTTTAACTGTTATAATCATCAGGTCTGTTTATTTTGGAGTGGAGGAGTCCCCTGTAGACAATTTGGCCTTTCGGTAAAAACCTCCTGAATGACTTGCACTAAAGAAATTGAGACCGGGAGAAACTTAACATTATTTTATAATGTCTCACGACACTGTCTTTTGTTATGGCTTGGATTGAGAGACCCCTAGCAGCAGAACTTACATACTGTGCATGAAAGTGTGAGTTAGTCTGCTAAAAAGGTGAATGACTCCATCTCCTCTGCCAGACAAGTTTGTGTGTTTTTAAAACTTATGTCAGGGTTCACTCTTTCATCTCTATCTCCATTTAACAGCATGGTGCTCAACAGGTGACAGATGTGTTCACCATGTCTGTGTAAGAAGTTACAGCACAGAAAATAGTAGTAGTAATAATAATAATAATAATAATAATAATAATAATAATAATACGATTGCTTATAGCCTTGTTTACAGAGTAGGCATGCAGCAGCTAAACCCAGCATTGCTACTGGTCCCTGGTCCTCTTCTGTGACATAGATGTGTTGGCAATGTTATTATTTTAATGTTTTTTGAACATTTTCAGAACATTTTAACAATACCATGACATATGTATAATAATATTGTGATATTGCTGCAACTGAGTCTGACTCTGCAACCACTGACTGGAGTACAAAATGACTGTGTCATGACACAGTGACTACGTTGTGATATTAATCACAGAAAAAAATCTGTTTCAACGAAGTGTTAAAGTGTTAAAATCAATCATCGATTTAAAATATTTATTTATTATTTATTCATTATTGCCACTAATCATGACAGCCCTACACTGAACTACAGACATTTAACAGTGTAGCATCCTAGAATAATAACTCATCTCACTTACCACAATTTGCCCTCACCAGTGGCTGGGGATGTATTGCGAACTGATTCTTTGGTAACAAGTCGATGCCAAAATTCTGAAAATGGTACCGTAGATGTTGTAGATACTAGCAATGTGATTCTTCTGGGGCTGACAATGGCATTATAATAACCCAAATGCAGGTGCAGCCAATAGGTCTGCCATAACCCTAACCCTATCTGACATGAAGCAGCAGTGACAAGTTAGGAACAACCAAAAGCCATTATGCAAAGGGTGTCATAGAGCATTTCATTTTTTTTTTTTTTTTTTTTAAACTAAAGGGAACATTTCTTGTCAATGGAGCTTAAAAAGTGAAATCCTTTACATACATTGTACATGGTGTTGTGTTACATGGAGGTTTCCAAGTGGAGGTTCAATGTTGTAATCATGGTGTGACGAAGAGCGCTTCATCACCAGACAATGTAAATATGGCACCATGCACTTTGACTGTTAGGGGTATGGGAACATATGCACCTCAGTAATTACACAGACACTTTAACAGGAACACATGCACTTTATTGAAGATGGGCACAATACATTTGACGACATTGCATTTTTGCACATGGCATAGCTAGACTTTGCACAATGGGCTGGAATATTTGGGTCCATGGGTTTGTCCTCTTTTAATTGTTATTGGATGGCGGGTGCTGTGTAGGCCATGCAGCTCCACCTGGAAAAGAAGGACATGTGAGTCAGTGTGCAGCTATGTGTTACGGAACAAGACCATGAGCTTAGACTGAGCCAAGATAATGTAATGGTTGATGTAATGTGTATGTGCAATAAGTCTGTGAAGGTGCAATGCGGAAGCATAAATGGGTTAACTACTTACCAGTCTTTTGTCTGCAGGGTGTTCGGGCAAAAGGCTTCCCCTGACAACGGTCCCCATGTTTTATAGTTCCGGGCTAAACCAAGTGTAAATTGGTGTGGGGTGATTCAGAAACATGTATTTTATTGTCGTAGATGTAATGTGGGTTTGGGTTTTGTTTGTTAGTGAGGAAGTGAATATGTCTGTGTGTGGGGGTATGAGAATATGTATGTATGTGGGGCTGTGAGAAAAGGAAAAAAGGTGTTAATCTGTGAACAAGCACTGGACCCCTGTGAGTGGAGTCTCCCGTGGTAATTGGCCGGTGCACAGTATAAAAGGGCGCCATTTTAACAACTTGTGTGTTGCTGGTCTGATGCTGGGATGCTTGCTCCAGAAAAAGGATAAATAAAAGGCCTCATCGGTTACACCTGCAAAACCTGCCTGTGAGTCATTCATTTGCTGTACAGTCCAACCGTAATTGTGGTCCATCTTACACATGGGCTGTTTACATCTGTTTACAACCTGGATTGATCTACAGATAACCCCTGAGGGAGACTAACACAAAGTAGCAATGATGACACTGTGGTGAGCAAAGTTTCACTGTTTTTACTCTGTTTGTATTCTAGCCACTCCTATAAAGTCTCCATGCCCAGCCATTACTCAGAACACCACAACGATCTCAACATTTGTCTGCCACTGTAGGGATGGTTTGGTGAACTGCTTCACATAAATCATGATCATAGCAGCACAGAAAAACGTTTAACTTTTGTAATTTTGTTCAAAAAGTAATTTTTTATACACATTTAATAATGACAAACTAACATTCGGCAGAACAGCAGAAAGTTATATATTTATTTGGAAAAGTGATGGCAGATAACAATTCATTGGTTGGTGGTGAGTTCTCTCTGCGGCAGATCAATGACTGGGTCGTTATCGTACAGATCCTGGTGATGATTTTTGTTTTCATCGACTTGCTGTTCATCACAACCTTTAAACCATGTGTGGTGGATACAAATGGAATGGTCCAGACCTGAATGCTTGACCCCTACAGTGAGGGGATCCAGTGGCTCTGTCATGGTATAGAGGGCATTTTTGGGGTATGGTCTGGGTCCACTTTTTCCCAAAGTGGGAAGAGTCAATAGTTGCTATGATCAATCAACTTTATGCTATCATGGGAGTGGTCACTTCTGGCATGACACTGCCCCCAGCCATATGGCGTAAGGGGTCACTGAATGGTTTGGTGAATATAAAAATGATGTGGTCAAGATTCATCAAGGAAAGGGCTCAAAACAGTGGTTCTTCATGGTTTTCAGCTTCTGCTCTGTCTTATCCAGCTGTGGTGCCCATTCATAGAAGCTGCTTTGCTTCAGATTGACTATAGTTTGTTTGAAAATGTCAGGTACTTTAACTACATAATGTTTTATCTTGCACCGAGCTGTCTGAGTCCTCTCATTTATGGCCTCAGAGATGAAGCTTTTTTAAATGCACTGAAAAACTATGCCTCCTTTACCTTCTATAAAAATAATATTATTTGACACACAGTTATTCACTTTCTCTGTGCAATTGTTCATCTATGACAAACATGGATGTTCACAGGTTTGTGCTCATTAACTAACTAGCTAACAAGCCTCTTGGGGTTTGTCTACAAAGCCAGAGTATCATTGCTGATGCACAAATATGAAATGCTGTATAACATTTTAATGATATTCAGTGAGGTGCTTGACAGCCATCAGTCAGGAAGTCTATATACATAGTGCAGCATAGTTATGACTTGAGATGGAAAATGCAGTGTTATTTAATTTTACAATAAGTGTACCTGTGTTCATGTTGTTGAGTCCAAGTCACTGTTTTCCTGTGAGTAATAAACAGATAATTCTACTGCTAGTCTTGCAGGAATTTAATTAAGATGGAGGGAAGGAGGGTTGTTGGTGTTGGCTTTTGAAATTTTAAGACAGGATGCTTCTTTGCTTCATGGTACAAATAATGAGCTTTGAGAAATCAAACAATCCAACATGTTTCCTGTGCTGTCTGAAAGTCTGTGAGTCTGTATTTGTGCCAGAACAGGAAATGTAAAAATCAATATTTACATGCATTTCATGTCCCACTGATTTTTCATTTTATGTTTTTTTTGTAACAGTGAAGATAGCTAATCTGGCCATCACTGATCACACTTTTTTAAAACTGCTTTTACCACATATAGTGAAGGTAAAAAATTGTTTTATAACCTAATCTGACTCAATCTTCCCCGAACATAAAAACAGCTCATTCCATTTTTCTTGGTTTTTTAAAAAAAAAATAATTTTGCATCAGTAGAAGAGATGATACATTTGAGCTCTCTCCATGTGTTCTGCATGCTCTCCATACCTATGTTCCTACAGCTGCATATGAAGATGACCTAGGAGAAGGTCAAGACTGATGATCATCTACTTTTGGAAGGAGCTTTAGAGCACTGGGCTAGTTTGGTTCATGACTACATACCTCCATAACGAATTAAATTCTCCTTAGACTCAGTGTTCAGTGCTAATTAGCTAATGTTAGCAAACTAACACAATAAGCAGAGATAGTATACTCAGTAAGCAGGGTACAATGAATGCATGAATGTATAATCAGTAGAAAAGATGAAAATTCACATTTGCAAGTAGTGTGGCCAATTTCAGATATATAGATAATAAATAGGGCCAAATACTGAGCCTTGAGGGACTCCATGCAACACTTTTAGACTCAAAATTTACTTTCAAACACTCATTTGTTAGTAAGACAGTTTTGAAACAAGCTGACTGCCTGTCGATGTCAATGTTCTCCAGCCTCTTTTACATTATATAGCGGTGTACAATGTAAAACACTTTTCTAACACCAATAAACAGTTCTGTACAATATTGTCCGTTATCCAGTGACTCGATAAAACCATTTACTACCTTCGTGGATGGGTTTGGTGTGGTTTATTTTTCTCTGAAATCAGATTGAACACATGATATGATGATACGATCGAAACAATCCAAGCCCAGACCTGAATAGTCCCACACCAATGATCTGACTGACCATTTTAAATCCATCTGCTTGTCCTCACTACATATTATTGCACCTCTTAAGGGTAGGTCTACCTTCTGGATATATGATAATATTCAAACCTGTAAAAGGGAATTCAGGAAGCAGAGTGCTAATAGAAAAAAAATCTGGTCTCCAAGTTAACTACAGTACTATGAAATAATTATTATAAGTCGACAAAAATATGGTTACATTTCTAAGAAGACTGTTAAAAAGGCTGTCTGTCGCTTTAAGACTGTATGGACTGAGTGACCTATCACCAGCCAGCGGAGGGTGCTGTGGTGGCAAAAATGTTTTACCTTGTTCAATAATTGAAAAAGAAGATCTTCACGCGTCAGCTGTCTTTCTTGAGTTTAATAAACATTCATGAATGGAGTCACACAAACACAACCGAACAGCAGTACAGTCAGTGAGTGAGTGGCCTGAGGATGTTACCCAGGGCCACAGTCTTATAGTTCCAAAAACACATTCCACAAAGACAAAATACGATACTCTCTCACGGGATTTTCTCTGTGCTGAGTCTTCACCTGCTTGCCTCTCCCCCAACGCAATGTATGAACAACACACTTATCACAACGAGAAGGGCAAAGACATCCACATATATTGTCTACATGTGTTCTTCATTAGTTCACACAGAGGTCTTTCACACAACCATAAAGGATGTACAAAGGTTAGGTTCAAAAATTTCATTAGAACTATCCGCACTGTCATTGGTTACACAGTTTTGAATAGGCACACATGAGTTATACCAAAATTTTCCATTACATTCCACCCTTTTTAGCATTCTTATGCTAAACCATAATAAATGGAAAATTTTGAACTTATCTAGCTCATGTCCCCTGTTTTCTGCCTCGCACCAGCCAAACGCTAGCGCTCCCAGTCTCCAACGTAGGAGTTGAAACCCCAGGCAGAAGAACACAGGCCATAAGCACAGAGGAGCCAAAAGTCCCCCCCCCATTTGACAAGAGGGGGCAAAAAGACCCATCTGTCTAACTACACTTAGTCTAAGGAAAAGGGAAAAACCTCAGATATGATGAGGAAAAAGCCCTGTTTCTACTACTGAGCTAATCTACTTCAAATAATATGGCAAAGATAACTCAAACATAACACACAATGAATAAAAGACAAAAAAAAACCCTCAGTTTTTTTCTCTGGAACTCACACTGTCCTGTACTTACTGTCGTATAATAATAAGAATTAATAAAGAAAAGGATTACAATGAATTATAACAAATTGAATAACATGAGAATAAAAAAGGAAAAATAAAATCAAACCATGATTATATATATATATATAAAATAGATTGGTTTGATCTGAGATATTGAAGAATCAATTTGATTGGATAAGAAAAATAAAAACTTTAGAGGAGTCCGTCTTCCAGTCTCGATGTTGTGGTGGGAGAAAGCACAGCAGATATCCTCACCAGCCAGTGAGGTGTGTGTGCTATTTCAGATTCATTGTCAGGATGAGGTGAGACTGTTGTGCTGTTGTTCTTTACCCTCTGACGTTGGATTTCCTTCACGCACAGCACAATCACTCCCAGCCCACAATGACCAGCAGGATGCCAGTCGCCACCCTTAGGCCGCATCCGAGCCGCCTAAGGGGATGGGCCGGTCTTGGCCTCTCGATCAGGTACATGTTGTGCGTTTGGATCCGGAACCCGTCTGCAGTGACTGGCATGTATCCATGTAGCCCTCTCTGCAACCTTTACCGCTGTCTCCGTCACCAAAAGCACCTGGAACGGTCCGTTCTACCTGCGAGCTTTCCAGTTCTTTCGTCGGAAGTCCTTCACCACAATGTAGTCGCCTACATTGAGGTCATGGAGTTTCGTTTCTGCTGGTCTGGGCAGGGCAGCTTTCACCTGCTTGTGAATATCAGACAAAACAGACGACAAGGTTGCACAATATCGTAACATTTCATCTTCACACAGGCCAGTGTCTGGCAGCTGTCTCTTAGCGGGCCCAATCCCAGTGTTCAGAGGCCTCCCAAACAGGATTTCAAACGGGCTTAAACCGCTCCTGCTTCTCCTTCTGGCCCTCATATGCATTAGCACAATGGGGAGGGCTTTAGTCCAGGACACTTTAGCGGCCTCACACACTTTTGCGAGTTTGTTTTTCAAAGTGCCATTTTCTCTTTCACATGCTCCACCTGAGGCTGGGTGGTATGCACCAATGTTGTCTTAAATCAATGCCCATGTACTCACCAACCAATTTCAGTGCCCCACTTACAAAAGGAGTTCCATTGTCTGAGCTGATTTTTGCTGGAATTCCCCATCTGGGAATTATCAGGTGCATCAAGGTCTTTGCCACTGCTGCTGTGTCCTGTTTTGCTGTGGGAAAAGCCTCAACCCATTTTGAAAACATGCACACAATAACCAAAACAAACCTTTTCCCTTCACTTGGTGTTAGTTCAATGAAATCCATTTGCAGGTGTTCAAAAGGTTTGTCTGGTGGTGGGTGAGCAACCTGTGGAAGTTTTAAACCTCTTCCCACATTGTTTGTGGAACAAATCACACATCTTTTACAGAAGTCAGTGGCAAAGGCTGTGAACCCTCTTGTGAACCAATGTCTCCGTACCTCACTTATCATTCCCCCCTTTGACACATGATCCAATCCATGTGTCAATTTCGCATAGTGAGGGAAAAGATACCTGGGGAGACAAGGCAGGCCAGCAGGCCCTGTCCACACCCTGTCTACTACAGAGCAGCCTGCTTTCTTCCAACAGTGTTTTTCAGCCTGTGAGGCTCTTATCTGCAGGTCCGCTATCTCCACTCTAGTCACAACAGGGGGAGTAAAGTTGAAGGTTAGTGAGGCGCCCAGTGAGACACTGGCCGCTTGGAAGCTGCTTTTGCAGCTGCGTCTGCTCGTGCATTACCTAGAGAGATGGAGTCAGTGTTGTTAGTGTGAGCCTCATATTTACACACAGCAATTTGTTTAGGTAACAAAATGGCGTTGAGGAGAGCAGCAACTAGCACATGATGAGCTATCGGTCTCCCTGTGGAAGTGAGAAAATCTCTGTTTTTCCATATCTGCCCAAAGTCATGAACCACACCCTGTGTAAATGTTAACAGATTTTCCTTTAGTCATCTTGCAGGCCTCTGTCAAAGCCACCAACTCAGCCGCCTGAGCTGAGTGCGAAGAAGACAGAGGTTTTGCCATGACAGTGTCATGGAGAGTTGTGACAGCAAAACCTGCGATGTTTTTCCCGTGTCTGGAATCCTAGAAGCAGAACCATCAACAAAGAAATCAAAATCAGCATTTTCAATGGGCACATCAGTCAAATCAGGTCTCGGGGAACAAATAGATGTTATCGTTGCCACACAGTCGTGTGGTTCTCCGTCCTCAGCTGTTGGTAAAAGAGTAGCAGGATTAAGAATAGTACATCTCTTTACCTTAACGTTAGGCAGTTCCAACAAAACAGCATTATATCGTAGCCACCTCGCAGCAGACAAATGTGAAGTTTTCTGCTCGAGGAGGATAAGAGACACTGCATGTGGGACTAGCAAGGTCAAGTCAGAGTATCTCACTATGTCACGTGACGCTATGACTGCCTTCTCAGCAGCTGCTACAGCTCTGAGGCAGTGAGGCAGACCTGTAGCCGCTGTGTCAAGCTTAGATGAGAAATAAGCTACAGGTCTTGGTTTGCCCCCGTGGTCTTGTAGTAACACAGAAGTCATGAAACCCCCCTTTTCGTCAACAGTCTGAGTGAAAGGTCGTGAGCAGTCAGGTAACCCAAGTGTCGGAGGTGTCTGTAAAGTCAATTTCAAGTCAATGAAAGCTTTTTCAGCCTCCACAGTCCAGGTGACAGGGTCTGATGCTTTCAGGCCTTTCCCATGAGCGATTGCTGCTAATGGTGCCTCAATTTCAGCATAATGAGTGACCCATTGTCTGCAATAGCCTGTCATGCCCAAAAATGACATCACCTGTTTCTTTGTCACCGGTTTCAGAATTTTTGAATTACTCCAATTCTCTTTGATGAGAGGGCTTTTCCCTCAGTGAAGATCACGTGACCCAGAAATGTGACCTCTGTGGCAACAAACTGCAGTTTGGACAGGCTGGCTTTGTGCCCCTGTTCAGCCAAGTGGGTCAGACGAGCCAGAGTAGCTTTAACGCATCCCTCTCTGGTCTCACTTGCAAGCAAAATATCATCAACATACTGCAACAAAGCGCTTCCTTCTGGCAACACCAGAGTCTCGAGACTATCCCTCAGGGCAGCGTTATAAATCGTTGGAGATTCACAATAGCCCTGGCACAGACGGGTGAACGTGTACATTTTCTCGTCAAAACAAAAGGCAAACCAGAATTGACTGTCAGGATGCACAGGAACGCTGAAAAAAGCATTTGAGAGATCAACAACTGAGAACCATTTGCTATTAGATGGAATTTGAGACAAAATGGTGTGCGGATTTGGTACCGTTGGCGCTCTCGCCTGCACAGCTGAATTTACAGCCTGCAGGTCTTGCACAAATCTCCACTCTGGAGGCTCGCCTTCCGGTCGCATCTTACGTACCGGAAAAATGGGGGTTCTCACTGGAGAACCAGCACATGGTACAATCACACCAGCTTTCAGCAAAGCGTCAAACACAGGCCTGATGCCGTCAATTGCTTCACGTCTGAGAGGGTATTGGTTACGACAGGGTCTGTAGTCTGTTTTTGATGACAATTCTTAATCAGGCCTACATCATGTTTACTTTTTGCCCAGAGGTGGTCAGGAATCTGTTTTAATTCTGGGACCTCTTTAAGAGACTGCAGCATGCTGTTATCAGTGTCAGAATCAGGAAAATCAAAACAAATAGTTACATTTGTGATTAGCACATCACAATCCAACAACTTGCGTTTCGCCCTCAGGGTTTCATTTACGTACACCTGAGGCTCTGTTGTAGCCTTCCAGTCTGTGGAGGCATTTAATTTTTTCACCCAATGATCCAACTTTGTACATGCAGGATTCCCCAATGCGATGTGTGGTTCAGATTGTTGTAAATCTACACTTTTTCCCACTTGCGGTGGCAATGTCAGTGAAGCAGCACATTTTATATCATCCCAATATAGCCAATCCAAATGCAAAAATGTATTCTCATGCATCAATTCATTCACAATGTTCTCAATATCACAACTGGAGTGTGTGTGTGTAGTGCAGCACGGGAGAGTGACGTCAATGTGTCTGTGTGTGCTCGGAAGCTGTGTGAACACGGGGGGGGGTTACCTCCCAGTCTACACTGACCTCTGTAACTGGGTGATGAAAACATTGGTAGTTTTCTTCTACTTTTCTCTCTGCGAGTAATCGTGTCATGTACTCGCTTCACTTCAGTGTCAGTGACAGTTTCTGCAGCGTGTGTCTGTGTATCAGTGTGTGTGGGTGTGTGTGTGTTAGTGTTGGTGCGCTCACATGTTTTCAGTGTGTTCCCAGCTGCCGGCCCAGTGTCTCCACTAGATCCTTCCTGACTCTCACCTCCACCATATAGTCAGTCTCTGTTGTCCCCCTCATCTTTCTCTGTCGGGCAGTCGCGAGCCCAGTGTCCTCTCTTCCCGCACAGGAAACACCGGTCCCCCTCATCTTTCTCTGTCGGCCTCATGTTCCCTTTTGATGGCCTGCTCAGCTCCAGGCCTGCAGGTCATGGAGCTGAGGGATAGAGATGTGGTGTCCCCTCACGCCTCCTGCGTGGTGGTTCGGGGCCGCCTCGTCCTGCCCCCGTGAGGTTCCCTCTTAACATGTCGTTAAAAGGAGCTCTTGGCACCGGTGAGGAGTGTGAAGCAGCAGGGCCGTAGCCATGCTGTGGTGCGGAGGCAGCAGCCCCAGCGACCTCTGAGTGCAGCTCAGGTACAGGGAGGGGGCCAACATAAGGCGGGGGCACAGTTCCTTCCCGGAGAGAGAGAGAGCTGGTGCGGAGCAGCTGGAGGTGGAGGTGGAGTCCAGGTCCGGATCCAGCTTCACACACTGGGGCGCAGTTTCTCTGGGAGTCTGCCTACGCTTTGCCTCACCCATCCACATATCAAAAACTTTCTAGTCTGGCTCACTTCCCTTCTTGTTCCTAGTTTTTGACGCATTTCTTCTCTATTTTTAAGCACTGCACACAGACCCTCCAGCTGTTTAACACTCAGGCTGCCTGTCCTTGGGAAACTACACTCCCTGACCCACACATCTAACTGGGCTATGGCTTCTTTTCCATAGTTTACTGTCATGTACTTCACATTTGGGGCATGATAATCTGGCCCCTCAGAGGGTTTACTTTGTTCTGATCCCATAATTATTTCCTCTCAGACATTTTAGCAATTTTTTAATCAAATCTAAATTGTTTTATACTACTTACCGTTAGTTGTATTTTAACAATACAATTGTTGACTCTGCTCTTGGCTTATCTTATTTTATTATCAAATTATTTTTAGCAACCTGAATTAAATTCTCCTAAAACAGTCAAAAATGTTAAGCCAAGACAAACAAGAGAAATGTAACACACTAAACCCTCTTCCTCTCCCTTCACGGAGGCTGGTAAGTCCAACTTACCCCTTAGATCCCAGATCTACTTCTCCCTTCATGGAGGCTGGTAAGTCCAACTTACCCCTTAGATCCCAGATCTACTTCTCCCTTCATGGAGGCTGGTAAGTCCAACTTACCCCTTAGATCCCAGATCTACTTCTCCCTACACGGAGGCTGGTAAGTCCAACTTACCCCTTAGATCCCAGATCTACTTCTCCCTTCATGGAGGCTGGTACCCTTTAGATCCCAGATCTAGACGCCCTGGTTCCTTGACCGGGCTAGTACGCTCCCTCTAACACCGTTTTTAATCTTTCCCCAGGAAAAAGAAAACCCGGTGCCCGGCACGTCTGCCGGCACTACTTTCCATTAGCAAGCAGAGGAGCAGTCAGGCCTTCCACAACAGCAAAAAACTCTTTTAAAAACAGCGAGGCGTTTACAGCCACCGGGTTCGTTGGACTCCAACAGTGAGGGGACTCCGCTCCTCCAGACGTCAGGCCCTCCTCTCAACCTTCCTTTTCTGGGGAGTTAGAGGTTTTCCAAGAGCCTGGCTCTTGGCGTGCGCACGTTCTAACACCCTCGGTCTAGAGGTCCTGGAGCCCGCTCACGGATGGAGTCCCATCTGGGTCGCCAAAATTGTGGTGGCAAAAATGTTTTACCTTGTTCAATAATTGAAAAAGAAGATCTTCACGCGTCAGCTGTCTTTCTTGAGTTTAATAAACATTCATGAATGGAGTCACACAAACACAACCGAACAGCAGTACAGTCAGTGAGTGAGTGGCCTGAAGATGTTACCCAGGGCCACAGTCTTATAGTTCCAAAAACACATTCCACAAAGACAAAATACGATACTCTCTCACGGGATTTTCTCTGTGCTGAGTCTTCACCTGCTTGCCTCTCCCCCAACGCAATGTATGAACAACACACTTATCACAACAAGAAGGGCAAAGACATCCACATATATTGTCTACATGTGTTCTTCATTAGTTCACACAGAGGTCTTTCACACAACCATAAAGGATGTACAAAGGTTAGGTTCAAAAATTTCATTAGAACTATCCGCACTGTCATTGGTTACACAGTTTTGAAGAGGCACACATGAGTTATACCAAAATTTTCCATTACAGTGCCCTTCCCCTTCTATTCTGCCTAGCAATACAGCCAGAGACCAGCTTGCTAGCAGTACATGGAACTGTGTGCTAAGAGACGATAGTTAATAGCAGTCAGACAATTTATAAGAAGTTCGATGTCCCGTGGCAGTTCATATGTCATGTGTGCGTCCATGAAACTAAACCACACACCTACCCACGCATCCACCCTGCATTCCAGTGAATAAATTCTATTCTAGCAAGGCCTGATCAATGGAGATATTAAGTTAAGACAACACCAGAGTTCTTATCGGACTCTCCACAGCGATTCGGACTCTCCACCATCATCCTAACCCCAAGTTACTATTTTTCAAAGATACAATTTCTCAGAACTTATTTCTGCCCATTAGATTGGCCTACTAGATTTTCATTTAAAACAGTCCATCAGCTGGTAAAGTTTGCTTTCTATTTTTAACAGTTCCTTGCTTTGGTTGCGTTGAGTAATTTAAAACTGCTTGTGTTACCGAACTGCTAGAAAAACCTTAGGCTGGATCCTTGTCTCCCTCAAAACCTTAGTTCAATTTCTAAGTTACCTTTGATATAAAAAATGTTAGAAAAAATTGTGTCCAAGTTTTCACTCTCATTTGACAGGAAGAAACCTCCAACTTCCATGGTGGACAGCTTTCTGCCTCGACCGTCTGGGATCTCTCGGACAGAAGACCCTATAAAATGTTTGTGACAGACTGACTGACTGAATGAATGACAGCACTAGAGTGTCAGAGTTTCCCCACTGGAAGTTGTTCTTTCAAAATTCATTGGCACAAATACATTTCTATTGTTATCTATATTATTCCCACTCCCACTACTCCATCATTTTTTTAAATTATTATTACAGTGGCCTTTATATGCCATTGAAGTGTGTTGTGTAAGACACAAATTTAGAAAATAGTTTGTAGCTTCTAACCTTCTCTCTGAGTGCATTTTACAAGTAAATGTAGCTGAAATCAGTTTGTCTTTGTCTTTAATTTATGCATTTTGTGGTTTTGTCAGACAATGTCATGGTTATAAAATCAGGATTTTAGCAGTGCAGAGCAGCCACTTGGAAAATGGCTTGAAAGTGACTGCTGGTTAATATGTAGGCTTTGCAGGCTGTGTTTCAGTCACTTTTTGAATTGTTCTGTTTTCTGACAACATAAACAGATAAACATGAGAACAGATTAATTAAAAATTCAGCTGTATAAAAATAGTGTATATATACCAGGTAGTGATGGATTCCTGCGCGAATGGTTTAAAACATTTAGGGAAGAATTATCCCTGCTACTTCTCAATTCTTTTAACCAAACTTTAAGAGAGGGTAAACTACCTCCCTCATGGAAAGAGGCTTTGATTTCAGTTATACCAAAGGATGGGAAAAGTAAAGACTATTGTGAATCCTATAGACCTATTTAAATTCTAAATGTAGACTATAAGATATTTACTTAATAATTTCAAAAAGATTTGAACATTTTAAAACTGATCTAATTGATGAAGACCAATCAGGTTTCATAAAAGGTAGGCAAACTCAAGATAATGTCAGGTGCACCCTCCACATAATAGACCAGATTCAAAGACAGGGACTTAGAGGAATTGTAGTGAGCCTTGATGCAGAGAAGTCCTTTGACTGAGTTAATTAGAGATGTCTGTACCAAGTGCTGGGGAAATTCGGCATTCAGAAGCAGACAATACAACGCATTTAAGGCCTTTACCAAGAACCTTTGGCGAGGAAAAAAATTAATTGTCATCTGACAGAGAGATTTGAATTACAACATGGGACTCGTCAGGGATGCTGCCTTAGCCCCGCCCTGTTTGCAGTATTTATCAAACCACTGGCACAAATGATCAGACAGAGTAACAGATTAAAAGAAATCCAAATAGGAAAACAAGAACACATCGTAGGGTTCTTGGCAGACAATGCTATTGTGATGCTCCAGGACCCGGGCAGAAACATTCTTGAATTAATGTTATTAGAAGACTTGGTAAATACTCAGGTCAAGTTAAACTTAACAAAAACACAGGTTCTCACATTAAACTACTCCCCTGACCAAGAAGTTAGAGAAATATACAAAATCAAATGGAAAGCTAAAGTAATCAAATATCTGGATGTGATACTGGCAAAAGATCTCAATAAAACATTTGAAATAAATTATAATCAGATCAATAATAATAGAAAGACGGTGGTCAGCCGTCAACCTGGATTTTGGCATACGAATCGAGGAAATCAAAATGAAGGTACTACCTAAATTGCAATATCTTTTTCAATCTATTCCACGAATGATCCCAGAGACGCAATATAGGCAATGGGACAAATGTATATCCAGATTTATTTGGGCAGGCAAGAGACCAGGCAAGACTAGGTATAAAACACCTCAACTACAAAAAGAGGAGGGTGGAATGTCTCTATCTAATCTGAAACAATACATTTATGCGGCCCAAGTGAGGTTCCTAACCTGTGGATGCTTCCCTCTATATCAGGCAAGATGGACAGACGTAGAAACCAAGATAGATACTTTACAAAACCAAGCAACATTAGTAGATATAGAGAATAAAATGCACCAAGAAAGCAGTCGTGGTATTATTAAACAATCAGTGGATATTTGGGGCAAGATGGTGAAAGAATATAACATGGAGGGAGACATCAAATTACTAATTTGGCCTGCCCAAGTTCCCAAATCCAAACCAGAAAGCAGTGATGTTGGATTTAGACAATGGTGAAACAAAGGTTTTACAGCACGACGTACACTAATGCATGGTGGGATCTTAAAAAGGTTTGGAGAATTGCAAAAGACTTCTTCAGATACCTCCAAATAAGAGATTATTATAACAAAAGAGTAAAACCCACATTATCTGGAGAGTGTAATGCAGTTATAGATATTATGATTGAAGACTATGAAAAGAATAATAAGAAAATAATTTCCAAAATATACCAGGGCCTTCTAAAAGCAGAATGGGAACAATGAGGGACATATTAAAGCAAAATGGGAGAAAGAACTAAACATAGAAATATCACAGGAGGATTGGCGTTCAGTGTGGAATGTGCAGCATTCATCCACGAGCTCAAGTGATTGGAGAGAATGTGGTTGGAAAAATTTGGTTAGTTTCTTCATTACTCCACAAATTAAAAGTAACCTAGCTTAGTCACACGTATAATGTTGGAGGCTGTGCTGAAGCTTGAGCACCAATCACTCCCATATCTTCTGGTCATGCCCAAAAATCTAAATATACTGGGGAAATATAAGTCTAACTATAAAGAAACTTTTGGGATACAAAATTCCTTTTAATGTAAAGGTCTTGATTATTAAAAAAGATTGGTATCTGTTTAAAATATTATTAATGGCCTGTAAAAAAACAATTACAAAGAATTGGTATAAAGCTGAGTCCCCAAGTCTCAAACAGTGGACTGACAGAGTTAAAGAAATCTATACAATGGAAAAGATGACGTTCTGCCTGAGGTCCAGAGGATCAATCTTTACTAGAAAATGGAAGAAATGGATTGACTATATCAAAGGAACGAAAGACCTTACCTCAACATGACATACATTGGACAATTAAGGACACTGTTCATGATATACTGCAACAACACAAACTGAGGTGCCCCCACATTGTTTGTTTGTTTGTTTTTACCTTGTCAGTTTGTTACTGTTACTGTTGTTCCATATAAAGCAGAAATGATGAAATAAAAATAAAAAATAAAAAAAAGTATATATGTGAGGACAGAGAGTAGGGGGGAAGCAAACCGAGAAAAGGCTGAAATTCCGGTGATACTACGCAGATTGCAAATAGGATGCAATGATATCAGTTGTTTACAGCCATTCTACGACAGTTGTCAACTATGTTTTATTATTTTATTTATTATTAATTCTGCCAGCCATATGCTAATTTTTGAACTAGTCTTGTTCTTAGTTAATTAAACTGATTTCTCTTTCTGTCATCATAAGAGATGATACTTCAATTAGAAATTAATTACACTGCTCTTAATCACGTGAACAAGTTATCGGCCTGGAGAATTATTCAGAATTAAGGGCTCTGAAATTTTGCCCTAGCCCAGACTACATCTCTCTCTTTAAGTAGACAAGATAATTCAGGTGAAAACCAGGGATGGCATTGTCCTGTCACCCCTAATTTAAAGAAGTGGGCATGTCATTTGTAATGCCATTAAACTCTTCAAAAAGTAATTCTTATCGAACTCATCATCAATTAGACTTATCCTGTCCCACTCAAAGAGACACAGATCATGATATAAAGCTTTAGCTTTTTTGGCAAGAGTGTTTCAAACATGTCTAAATAGAAGACAAGCAGAGGCCTTTATTTTTTGTCACAACTTGATGATGATGAATAACTTTGGAAAAAACAGGACTTGCAAATAATTTTAATTACACTGCAGCACTCCTATCCAACTGTGAACAGACAATGAGGGAGACAACAGTTGTAAGTGGCAATGACGACACTGGTGTTATTTTTGGACGTTCTAGTCTTTAAAGTCATCATCATGCATGGCCCTTTCTCAGAAGGCTGCACAGAGCTCAGCAGAAGACATGTGAAAGAGGGTGTGGTAAAGTTCTGTCTTTAACACAGTATCTGAGCAGTTCAGATGAACTTTGATAATTTTGCACATTCTGATTTTGTATTGACAGACATTTTACATAATTACACTTAAGTGCATTTTTGGCAGTGCCTCAAACAAGTTTATGTTTGCTTAGAAAATATAAGAAGATATATGGCTGCTAACAACTCACTGGCTGGTGATGATTTCTTCCTGCGAAAGGTTAAGTTCGTTATTCTGCAGGTGCTGATGATCATATTTCTCTGCATCAACTTTTTGCTCGTCATAACCTTTTTTCAAAAGGAATATTTCTACACAACTACTCGTTACATCTTATTTGCTCTTACATTACTGTCAGATAGTTTTACGTTATTTATGTCTGATGTCCTTCTCATCCTCCTCCATTTTCGCATTAACGTTCAAGTTTGGATATGCCTCACTCTGTATGTTGTGGTAACTTTGTATCTAACACTCACACCCATTACTTTGGCAGCAATGACCCTGGAGCGTTATGTGGCCATTTGCATGCCCCTGCGCCATGGAGAGCTGAGCTCCATGCGCAATACTATGAACTGTATCCTCATCATCCATGGCATCAGCTCTCTGCCCTGCATTCTTGTTCTCTCCATCTGTATTGTATCAATATCACTTGGCTTTTACAAACAGTATCAGTTATGTTCATTGGAGATGTTTTTTGTTTACATATGGCAGCAGACTCTTTGGTCAGCTGTATATCAGTTCCAGTTTTTGATTATGTCCATCATCATTGTTTTCTCCTATATAAAAATAATGAAAGTGGCCAAAGCTGCATCAGAAGGGGATAAACAGTCAACAACTAAAGGGCTCAAAACAGTGGCTCTTCATGGTTTTCAGCTGCTGCTGTGTCTCATGCAGCTGTGGTGCCCATTCATAGAAGCTGCTATGCTTCAGATTGATTTTAGTTTATATGAAAATATCAGGTACTTTAACTACATAATGTTTTATCTAACACCAAGATGTCTGAGTCCTCTCATTTATGGCCTCAGGGATGAAGTTTTTTTTCATGCACTGAAATACTACGCCTCCTTTGGCTTGCTTAAAAGAAATATTTGACAAATTAGATCAACAGTTAATCACATTCTGTGTCCATTCTATATTTTTCTATGACAACTGTGGATGTTGAACTGGGCTTAATGAGCTGGTGCCTCTGGGTTTTTTTTTTTCTCCACAAAACCACAGTAACAATAATTATAGATCAGTATCAGGTCCTACATAACATTGTAATAAGTAATGGTAATCAGTGAGGTGCTCGAAAGCCATCAGTCATGAAGTTTTTATACATAGTGGATCACAGTTGTGGCTTAAGATGGAAATTGTGAAATTTAATTTAATTCTTCAGAAAGCCTCACTGTGTTCAAGTTGTTGAGTCCATCTTGCTTATTAGATTTATACGCTGGATAATGTTACTGTAACTTTGTCCATGTACACTGCATTTAATTGAGCTGGAGGGATTGAGGGTTGTTGGTGTTGGCTTTTGTATTTTTAAGATTGATTTTTAAGAAGAATGATTCTTTGTTTCATGGTATAAAAAGTTAGCTTTGAAAAATCACATGCTGTCACATTTGTTTCCTCTGCAGATAAGTCTGATGAGTCCGTGTTTGTGTCAGAATCCCTTGCTCTTATTATTTTATATATTGTATTGTTAATAGCTTAGTTATGGTTAATACATTTGCAAAGCCAAGGGTTTTTAAAAAGAAGTGTAGTGTACCTCATGAAAATGGAGGCTTATTATATTGCCCTTCATGACCACATGAAATCTGATTTGATATGCACATTCATAAAAGCTACAGCACTTCAGTGTAATTTCATAATTTCAGGAACTTAAACTACAAAATGTTTAATCATCAGGCATGAAAAGTTTTTTGTGAGCTGAAAACTCTTATGTGTATAAAAACTAATACATTTCACAATTAAGCTTAACTAATTATTAAAATGATGGGAATAAACAGTGTAACTTCATTGCTGAAATTCTATTAAAACAGTTCTGAAATTACATGTCTGCAATTCAGTAAGAGTTTAAAAATATTTTAGTGTGACTGTCATTTAATTGTCTCATTGTGCAAAATGATCAATTGAAGCCACAGTTACAGATAAAGAATAATTTTTGTGCTATTGAATTATTGTTTATTTGAGTTATCAAAAATGTTCAATATCTTTGCTTCTCTGCATGCCACAGTCAGATCAGGAGAGAAGAAATGTCAACTAAACAGTGTTTCTTCATGCTCTCCAGCTACTGCTTTGTCTCATCCAGGTGTGGTTCCTGTTCATAGAAACTGTTGTACTTCAAATTAATTTCAGTTTAGTTGGCCAGGTTGAGGAATAGTGAACAACATGTTATTAAACTAGTTTTTTAACTGCATTTTGTACAAACATTTTCTTTTCATAAAAGAAAATGAATTATTTCTTTGTTTTTAATTTATGTTTGCTTTCATCCTTGCCACTGTGAAGGCCAGGTGGCCACCACTACCACACTTTGACCTTTGTATAGTGTATGTGCAAACACTAAGAGCCTTGCTCAGTGCTCACACAGCATCAACATCATCATGGATAAATCTTCCTGATGTCAGAATGAGGAAATATCCACTTGGACACACTGCAGCAGTGATTGAATACAAAAGCAAAATGGACATTCCTTGTATTTTCCCATGAATAGTGGGGTATTCTTTCTTTTTTTTAAGTATGACCTGTGAACAAGTTGACACGTTTTGTATTATAGTTTGTTGTCATTTTGTATGACATGTGTATTAACAAAGCAAAATGGTTTGAACCACTTTTTCTGAGTAACTTTAGTTACTCTAGATTTCTCAGGGCTCACTCTTTCATCTCTATCTCCATTTAACAGCATGGTGCTCAACAGGTGACAGATGTGTTCACCGTGTCTGTGTAAGAAGTTACAGCACAGAAAATAGTAATAATAATAATGATAATAATGATGATAATAATAATAATAATAATAATAATAATAATAATAATAATATTACACTTGCTTATAGCCTTGTTTACAGAGTAGGCATGCAGCAGCTAAACCCAGCATTGCTACTGGTCCCTGGTCCTCTTCTGTGACATAGATGTGTTGGCAATGTTATTATTTTAATGTTTTTTGAACATTTTCAGAACATTTTAACAATACCATGACATATGTATAATAATATTGTGATATTGCTGCAACTGAGTCTGACTCTGCAACCACTGACTGGAGTACAAAATGACTGTGTCATGACACAGTGACTACGTTGTGATATTAATCACAGAAAAAAATCTGTTTCAACGAAGTGTTAAAGTGTTAAAATCAATCATCGATTTAAAATATTTATTTATTATTTATTCATTATTGCCACTAATCATGACAGCCCTACACTGAACTACAGACATAACCGTGTAGCATCCTAGAATAATAACTCATCTGACTTACCACAATTTGCCCTCACCAGTGGCTGGGGATGTATTGCGAACTGATTCTTTGGTAACAAGTCGATGCCAAAATTCTGAAAATGGTACCGTAGATGTTGTAGATACTAGCAATGTGATTCTTCTGGGGCTGACAATGGCATTATAATAACCCAAATGCAGGTGCAGCCAATAGGTCTGCCATAACCCTAACCCTATCTGACATGAAGCAGCAGTGACAAGTTAGGAACAACCAAAAGCCATTATGCAAAGGGTGTCACAGAGCATTTCATTTTTTATTAATTTTATTTTATTTTTTAAACTAAAGGGAAAATTTCTTGTCAATGGAGCTTAAAAAGTGAAATCCTTTACATACATTGTACATGGTGTTGTGTTACATGGTGGTTTCCAAGTGGGGGTTCAATGTTGTAATCATGGGTTGTTTACATCTGTTTACAACCTGGATTGATCTACAGATAACCCCTGAGGGAGACTAACACAAAGTAGCAATGATGACACTGTGGTGAGCAAAGTTTCACTGTTTTTACTCTGTTTGTATTCTAGCCACTCCTATAAAGTCTCCATGCCCAGCCATTACTCAGAACACCACAACGATCTCAACATTTGTCTGCCACTGCAGGGATGGTTTGGTGAACTGCTTCACATAAATCATGATCATAGCAGCACAGAAAAACGTTTAACTTTTGTAATTTTGTTCAAAAAATTTTTTATACACATTTAATAATGACAAACTAACATTCGGCAGAACATCAGAAAGTTATATATTTATTTGGAAAAGTGATGGCAGATAACAATTCATTGGTTGGTGGTGAGTTCTCTCTGCGGCAGATCAATGACCGGGTCATTATCGTACAGATCCTGGTGATGATTTTTGTTTTCATCAACTTGCTGCTCATCACAACCTTTTTTAAAAAGGAGTGCTTCTACACGACTGCTCGCTACATCTTATTTGCTGTCACTCTACTGTCTGATAGCTTACTATTGTTCATGTCAGATATCCTGCTCATCTTGACCTTTTTAGACTTTACCCTGCAAGTTTGGTTGTGTATCATTATGTCTGTGGTTGTACTTCTGTATCTTACAGTCACACCAGTTACTCTGACAGCAATGACCCTGGAACGCTATGTGGCCATTTGCATGCCCCTGCGCCATGGAGAGCTGTGCTCCACACGCAATACTATCAACTGTATCCTCGTCATTCATGGCCTCAGCTCTGTGCCCTGCATTGTTGTTCTCTTCACCTACTTTGCATCAGCCTCTCTCAGCTTTTACAAGCATTACAGGGTTTGTTCTGTGGAGATGTTCATTTTGCACAGATGGCAGGATCATATTAGGTCAGCTGTGCATCAATTTTACTTCTTAATGATGTGCATCATCATTGTTTTCTCCTATGTTAAAATAATGAAAGTGGCCAAAGCTGCATCAAGAGAGAATGAAAAGTCAACAAAGAAAGCGCTCAGAACAGTGGTTCTTCATGGTTTTCAGCTACTGCTCTGTCTTATGCAGCTATGGTGTCCATTCATAGAGACTGCTGTATTTCAAATTAATTTCAGGTTATTTATCAATGTCAGGTACTTTAACTACATAATGTTTAATCTTGCTCCAAGATGTCTGAGTCCTCTCATTTATGGCCTACGAGATGACATTTTTTTTCATGTACTCAAAAACAATGTCTTTTGTTGCTTGTTTAAAAGAAATACTTGAGTATATCTAACCTTACAAAAGCATGCAAGATTTTTTCTTATCTATAAGCATAGCTGGGATGTCACTGCTATTTAAGTGACAATTCAGGCTCAACACTGTGTTTGTATTTGTGCATCAATGCTCATTTGAGGTGACTGTTTTTCAGGTTGTTGCTGCTGTTCATGTAATGTTTTATATAACACTGTTTTTGCACCATTATAGCATTTACACCTATCAACAAATACGAGATACTTGTTAACAGATGGACTGTATTAAAATAAATGTAAAAAAAGTTATTCCTATGCCACACATTTTTTAATCAATGTTAAAAACCTCCTGTGCTGAGGTGACTGCATAGACTTGATGGAGTCCATCAGGCATCAGCCCTTTTCAGAAATGGAGTTTCAGACTTCATCAAGCTGTTAAAGGGTTAATTAATGATCCTCATGGGCATGAGTGATGGTTGCAGCCACTCCTGTCTAGTGAATTACCTATTACCTTTTCATGACAATTTGGTCATTTATTAGAAAGCAGAGTCTGCTATCTATTTTATAATGTCTGACAATGCACAAGACTTTAAGTTGGGACTCCTGTTAAATGCCATTTTCAGACATATTCAGATCAATTTGCTGGGTATTCATGTTGAAGATATCACAGAAGAGATATCTGAACCTATCTTTGATCTGACTCAATATAAAGTAATTTTACTTTCTGTCAGGAGAAGGCATGATTCTTGCATGAGAAATCAACTTCTGTCAGGAGCATTTTAGTCAAATAAGCTTTATTACATGCACGATACAACATGATATTACATTTGGCAGCATGGCTCTGTTCTGGGGCTTCTCCACTTTCCACATGCTTGCATGGAAAGCCTAGAGCAGGGAGAGCACCTCCCTGCCCTTCCATGAGCATCACGCGATGGCATGAGCAGAGGGAGCAGTGACTAAGGCTAACCTTATCTCAATATGCTCAAGAATCTCCAGTTCACATCAGACATGCAGCACAATGCACATGAGAAACTCAAATTACATATGAGTTGTCACATGAACAGGATATAAATGGGAGGAGCTGGGGTGGAGGTGGGTTGTAAAATGGCTTGCAAAGGAGCAGGAATGGCAGACAAACTTAGACTGTTTAAATAGAGCGCTCTTTTGGGCTCTGCCAATCAAATGCATAGTGAGGAATCAGCTGACGTGGACTGGCCTGAATTCAGCTGAGCTGTCAGCTGAGCGTTTGACTTCCGTGTCCTGCCGAAACTCACGCTATGCTCCATTTCTGTCAAGAGAACTTTAGTCAAATAAGCTTTATTACATGCATGATACAACATAATATTGAAACAATTACATTTGGCATAATGGCTCTGTTCTGGGGCTTCTCCACACACTTGCGTGTAAAGCCTGGAGCAGGCAGAGCACCTCCCTGCCCTTCCACGAGCCTTCATGGAACAGCTTGAGCAGAGAGCGGTGGTGAGACCCCCCAAAACAACCATGCCAAGCAAAACCTCCCTGCTTCGATCAGCTACATGGAAGCCAACAAGAGGAGCTGAGAGACGAATGGTTGGGAATAGCATACAGAAATACATGTTTGTTAAGATGATTACGAAACCAGGAACTAAGCCGTCATAACATTTATTGAACATAAATGCCAGCAAATTACAGGGCACTCATAGCCCTTTAAGCATCCAAAATAGCTTGAGCTTCAGGTCGAAGATAGCGTGCGTAGGCAGAGGATGACCATCATCCCATTGCCTTGAGCATGGATACAGGCGCTATAGATGCTGCACTTGTCCTGTGCACAGGGAATGAGTGGATCTTGGAAGCTGGCTTGGGAGTGGCTCTTCAAATAATGTACCATGGAAGATAGAGGACAGAAGGCCGAGGACATTAATATCTGAATTCCTTTCTTTATAAGTCTTAGAGTGCTTTAAAGTTAATGCAAAGTGGCGCGGGCTAACCGTAACATCAGCCAAGGTGAGATTGTGAAAGGGATTAAAAGATTGTGTGCATGTTGTGAATTCACCACGTCAAAGAAACCCAATAGAAGCTGTGAGGAGGACTGTTTCTAGAAGTCTGTGTAATGGCCAAAACAACCATCCCTTAAATACATGATTAATTTGTGATGGAGTGGGAGAGTTAACGGAAGACGGATGCCATTGCCTTGTGGTTTCTCTCTCATAAGGCCATTCGGCAGCAGATCAACTGACAGATTTTCGAGTAGGCTGCCGGTGGATGGATCTAAGCATTGCAGAGAAAATTGAACACCTGCGACAAGTCCTTTAATAGAGGATAGCTGCAGCTTTCTGGAGTCAAAACAGTAGACTATAAAGGCACATATGATGGGAAAGGCGTTTCACAAATCTGTTAATGAATGGAATTGAGGAGCAACCTTTGTTAATGATATTTACAGTTGCATCATTGTCACAATAAAACCACTCACTGTTGCAAAACCTTCCAAAACTTATAGAAGGCGCTGCATCAATGTACAATTTAATATCTAGCAAAGATTCAAAGTTGTCGTTGTAGAATAATAAAATGCCATTCCACTTGTCAAGCAGGAGAGCCCAGAACCGGAGCTCGGATCTGCAACCTGCATCCAGGCTTACCATGTCATGAATGTTTTTTGCAGATTTGGAAGAAGTCTGGATATGAAAGAGCGTCCTTGAGGAATAACACACATGGCAAAATTAAGATCACCAAGCGATGAAAGCAACTCTCTTGTTGTAATAATTACTGCTCCCTGCACTTCTCTCATAACTTCTTGGATGCGGTTAATTTTTTCAAAAGGCAGAGGAGCTTGCATCAGGGCACTATCAAGAGTGATGCCAAGAAGCTCCAAAGTCTGGAGTGGACCTATTCTTTTTTCCTCAGTTAGAGGGTTACCCAGTTTTGCAAATGTGTGCTCAAGAGTTGAGATGCATCTGTCTGATTTGGAATTTGGATAATCTATGAGCAAAAAATCATGTAGGAGATGCAGCACAAAGGGCAATTTACAGTTGTTTAACAGATTCCAGCAGAGAGCCTCTGATAAAGTGTCAACAGCCAAAAGTGAGCCTAACTGAGAAATACAGCTTTTCTCTCCATTTAACACCAAATAGATGCCACCGAGAAGGATGTAAAGACATCACTTTGAAGGCATCTGTGATGTCTGCTTTAGCCAGCCACGCTGGTTTATAGGCATTGTCGACAGAGGAATAAAACAGCGAGAAGGGTGTCAGAGGAATGAGGTTGTTGATGAGCTTCATCATTATGAGGAGCAGATAAATCTATAATTAGGTGTTTTTTCCTAGAGTATTTATGTGTAGCTATGCCAATAGAAACCCTTTAACCAGTCCCATAATCAAATAATTCACAAATTAATGGTTTGGATGCTTTTCCCGTGCCTTCCGACTGCTCGCTACATCTTATTTGCTGTTACTCCACTGTCTGATAGCTTACTATTGTTCATGTCAAATATCCTGCTCATCTTGTGCTTTTATTATTTATTTATTTACCATGTAAGTTTGGTTGTGTATCATTATCTCTGTTGCAGTACTTCTGTATCTTACAGCCAAACCAGTTACTCTGGCAGCAATGACCCTGGAGTGCTATGTGGCCATTTGTGTGCCCCTCATCATTCATGGCCTCAGCTTTGTGCCCTGCATTATTATTTTCTCCACCTTCTTTGCATCAGCACCTCTTAGCTTTCACAAACAATGTCAGTTATGTTCATTGGAAATGTTTTTATTGTCTATATGGCAGAAACATCTTAGGTCAGCTGTAAAATCCTCCAATACTGCAATGAATGCATCAGGGTGCTGGGTCCGTACTCTCGCGACAATTTTGTGAATGATGTCACAGGCTCTGCTCTCAGTTGAATGTAAACAACAATGGCAACGATGTGAGAGAACTCCCTTGGTACGTAGTAAGGTCTAAGGTCTAAGACCGACTGCCATTAGTTCAACATAATGATGGAAGATCTTCAGATGTCACTGTGTGAATACTGAGCAACGCCCACCCTTGGCTTTTGAACATGCACTACACAAAGATCAAGTGTGTGGAGGCCACTGCCTGACAAATGCATTGCCTGGGCTGCTTTCACAGTGGTCCATGCTAGTCAAAGGGGGTTTAATGACAGTAGAGAAACAATGTTAAATTAAAAATAAAATAAAATCTGCAAACATTTATCATGCTATCTCCAATTCACATGCATTCTCATGCAGTACACCTGGACAAGACGCCGGTCAGTGAATAGAACTCTTCTTCTCTTACCTCGACAACCTTCATTGTGCTCACCAGGTCCACCCACTAGTGCATAAAGCCCTCTCTTCCCAACGCTGTTTGAAATAGTTCTACTATTTCTATCACAATAACAACACATGTCTGCACAAATGCACACATACCACACCAAAATATTAATCTTCTCCAAATTCAGATCAAAGCATCAACTTTAGTTCGCAACAAAAATACACAATTAATCTCTTCAATGTGAGTTTTCTATCCATTGGAACTTTTATTTTGAACAATTTTAATTTGTCTACAAACTTAGATTTTGACTAGACTTGACACCTTTTCTTCCATTGAAGTTCTTGCTTTTAAAATTGGTGGTCCCCACTGGACCATACTTGCTATATTTATCACTCCCCCAAAACCAACTAGCAGCTTTTTAGCAGAGTTCCCTATATTTTTATCCACTCATTTTAAATTATGACAGAGTTTTCCTTTGTGGTGATTTTAATATACTTGTTGATGAATCAACTAATGTTCACATTATGCTTGTGATTTTTAAACACTGCTACTTCTTTTAACTTTAAACAGTATGTTTGCGAACAAACACTGAACCATGGTCATAGATTGGACCTTGTATGTATCTATCCTCAAACAATCAAAGCCCAGACCTGAATAGTCCCACACCAACGATCTGACTGACCATTTCAAATCCATCTGCTTGTCCTCACTACATATTATTGCATCTCTTAAGGTTAGGTCTACCTTCTGGATATATGATAATATTCAAACCTGTAAAAGGGGATTCAGGAAGCAGAGCGCTAATAGAAAAAAAATCTGGTCTCCAAGTTTACTACAGTACTATGAAATAATTATTATAAGTCGACAGAAATATGGTTACATTTGTAAGAAGACTGTTAAAAAGGCCGTCTGTCACTTTAAGACTGTATGGACTGAGTGACCCATCACCAGCCAGCGGAGGGTGCCCTTCCCCTTCTATTCTGCTATATAAGCTAAACCACACACCTACCCACGCATCCACCCTGCATTCCAGTGAATAAATTCTACTCTAGCAAGGCCTGATCATTGGAGATATTCTCTATTAAGACAACACCAGAGCTCTTATCGGACTCTCCACAGCGATTCGGACTCTCCACCATCATCCTAACCCTAAGTTACTATTTTTCAAGGATACTATTTCTCAGAACTTATTTCTGCCCATTAGATTGGCCTACTAGATTTTCATTTAAAACAGTCCATCAGCTGGTAAAGTTTGCTTTCTATTTTTAACAGTTCCTTGCTTTGGTTGCGTTGAGTAATTTAAAACTGCTTGTGCTGCATGTATTCAATTCTGCATCATTGACCGTACGCGGCCCAGCCATATGCTAATTTTTGAACCAGTCTTGTTCTTAGTTAATTAAACTGATTTATCTTTCTGTCATCATAAGAGATGATACTTCAATTAGAAATTAATTACACTGCTCTTAATCACATGAACAAGTTATCGGCCTGGAGAATTATTCAGAATTAAGGGCTCTGAAATTTTGCCCTAGCCCAGACTACATCTCTCTCTTTAAGTCATCAATTAGACTTATCCTGTCCCACTCAAAGAGACACAGATCATGATATAAAGCTTTAGCTTTTTTGGCAAGAGTGTTTCAAAACATGTCTAAATAAAAGACAAGCAGAGGCCTTTATTTTTTGTCACAACTTGATGATGATGAATAACTTTGGAAAAAACAGGACTTGCAAATAATTTTAATTACACTGCCTATCCAACTGTGAACAGGCAATGAGGGAGACAACAGTTGTAAATGGCAATGACGACACTGGTGTTATTTTTGGACGTTCTAGTCTTTAAAGTCATCATCATGCATGGCCCTTTCTCAGAAGGCTGCACAGAGCTCAGCAGACATTATTCCTAAGACAGCATGTAGAGTTTGGGAAACTGCTCCACTCTTTCCACCATTGTATCACTTCAGAGAAGGTTGCTTGTGGACATACATAATATTGTGTATATATAATCCTGTTTTCTTTTGATAATGACTCTTTCAATGACTTTTTGCAGAGGCTGAAACTCGTCTATGTTTGCTAAGAAATATGGCAGATAACAATTCACTGACTGGTGTTGAGTCCTTGGAGGTGGAGCTTCCAGACCAGATTGTTACAGTGCAGATCCTGGTAGTGATTTTTCTCTGCATCAACTTGATGCTCATCATAACCTTTTTTACAAAAGAGTGCTTCTACACAACTACACGCTATATCTTATTTGCTGTTACATTACTGTCGGATAGTTTCCTGTTATTCATGTCTGATATCCTTGTCATCTTCACCCAGTTCTATATTACCATCCAAGTGTGGTTATGTATCATTATCTGTGTTGTGGTACTTGTGTATGTCACAGTCACACCAGTTACCCTGACAGCAATGACCCTGGAGCGTTATGTGGCCATTTGCATGCCCCTGCGCCATGGAGAGCTGTGCTCGCCACGCAATACTATTCGCTGCATCCTCATCATCCATGGCCTCAGCTCTGTACCCTGCATTATTATTCTCTGCACCTTCTTTGGATCAGCACCCCTTAGCTTTTACAAACAATATCAGTTATGTTCAGTGGAACTGTTTTTATTATCTATTTGGCAGCAACATCTTAGGTCAGCTATATATCAATTCCAGTTTTTGATTATGTGCATCGTCCTTGTTTTTTCTTATGTTAAAATCATGAAAGTGGCCAAAGCTGCATCAGGAGAGGATAAAAAGTCAACAAAGAAAGGGCTCAGAACAGTGGTTCTTCATGGTTTTCAGCTACTACTCTGTCTCATCCAGCTGTGGTGTCCATTCATAGAAGCTCCTTTGCTTCAGATTAGTTTTAGCTTATTCAATAATGTCAGGTACTTTAACTACATCATGTTTTTTCTTGCACCAAGATGTCTGAGTCCTCTGATTTATGGCCTCAGAGATGAAGTTTTTTTTCATGCACTTAAAAACTGTGCCTCCTTTGGCTTGTATAAAGGAAATACTATTTGATTATTTGACAAATTAGAATCAAAATGACTCACTGTGTGTTTGGAATTATTTGTCTATGAAAAGCATGGATGTTGAACTGGGCTTTAATCGGTGTGTGCTCACGAATAATTGGCCAGCAGGCCAGGTGTTTTTCCACAAAACCACAGTATCAGTGATGATGGATCAGTCTCAAGACCTGCATAACAATGTAATGAGTAATGATATGCAGTGAGGTGCTTGGCCGCCAGAAGTCATGAAGTTTTTTCCATATAGTACAGCATAGGAATGGCTTTAGATGGAAATTGCTTCATTGCATAAATCGGTAACTTTGAGAAATGAAATGCTGTTCACTTTTTTTCCCCCGTCAACAGGTCTGACATATCATACATAATGTAAATGGAAATGTAGTATCTGAAGCTCTATAGGATATGTAACTTTATGGGTTTGGTATGTTTAGATAGGGGCCCCAAGTCAGAGGATGCACTGGGAGATGGGTGCTTCTCTGTTTAGGAGAATGTGATCTTTTTTGGTCCTAGGTCTAGGGGTTTTGGAAGATGACTGTCCTTCTGAATGAGGCCTTTTATGGTATGGAATACATACGTTGTCTTAGGTTCAGGAAGACAACCAACTCATATAGGTGAGGAGTTAGAGCAGTTATTCAGAGGAGATTCACATTGGCTTCGACTCCTCTCTCAGGCAATCCATGGTGCTTGATTTGATGCTGGACTTCTTTGTAATAAACCTCTTTATATACAAACAAGACGGTGTCAGCAGAGTTTTCTTCATCATCATCACATCATCACTGTTTAAGAAACAACAGAAACTAACAACATTGCCCTCTATGACAGTATAAAATCTTTTATCTACTTTTTGGAACCCTTGTAAACTTTCAAACAAATCAAGTCAATCCATCCATTTTATATTGTTTTTATTCTGCCTTGATACCAATGTGTACATATGACACAGATGAGCAGAGCAGTTCACTGCTTACCATTTGCTGGTAAGTTAGACCCTGTCTGTGAGGTATAACTTAACCTGCACCCTGGGGCAGAGTGGAAACATGGAGCCTCAGTGGGCTATTTTCAAACTTCAGGAGTCCATCAGGCTAAACAAGGAGGGTGAGAATGATATGTCTGTTATTTTCTAGGGGCAATTTTGTTGTACAGTTAGCAGTGACCACACAACCATCAGACTGCCAATAACAAATGGACAATTAACACATCAAAATCCCTCAGAGTAAAATAAAAGACAATAAATTCAACATGTAACTCAAATTGTGTTATTTAAAGGGCCAATGGTAGCTGGGACAGATCAGTTCTTGGGTCTATTTGTCACAGTGGCAGAACATGGCAGATTGTATCCATGGCCAGGGGGTGGCTAGGATCAAGGGGTTACTATGATCAGACAGGATCACCTGTGCTTCTTCATTGTCCTAACCTTGTACAAATTAATTAAGTCACTCAACGTTGTGCCAGTAATTTTGCTGCACAGATTGACAATACCCTGTAATATCTATTTTTGGGTTTAAGTGACCCATAGCAGCTGACAAAGGAGAATGTGAGGACAGAATCAAAAACCAAGAATAAAACATTTTCAGATATCATCAACAGTCCTATCAGGAAAACCTTAATTTGTGTTCATGAATAAACTTTTATTGCCATGTGCAAAATGAGAGAAAAAGTGTGAGATGTGAGAGTCTTTGGTAATTACAGCCCACTGTGATGTCATATTTGAAAAGGGGCTGAGGCTGTGCACAGTTTAAGAGATGCTGCAAAATAAAAGCAAAAGAAGGAAGAATGACAAACCAGCTTGTTATATCAAACCTTACCTAACTGCCCGAAGTAAAGTTATGTGAGGCAGCAATTTTAGATAAATGTGAAAATTTAAGATGTGGTTGAATGCCAGAACAAATTCAAGATCAAAATGTGCGATATAATAAAAAGCAAAGACAAAACAGAGGTGAAGGTCATTAACCAAGTAGAAATTTAGGTCAGAATGCATACTTAAATAAAATAGTACAAGAAATATATGGTCCGACAACCAAACAAAATTAAGGTCAGAAATGATGAAGAGAATGATGTAAGAACAAAATAGAAGGTCAGCAAGGACCAAACTGAAATAAAAGGTCATAAGACCAAACAAAAATTGAGATCAGGAAGACCAACTTATACCCTTTTTCCACCAAAATGAACAGGCATAAGCAGGTTTTTCAAACATGTGTAAACCCACTAATAAGCGATTAACCTTTTTCCACTGCAAGTTGAGGTTGCCTTTCTGTTTGGATGGAGGACGTACACAACTGCAAGAAGTGATGTCATCATATGCACTTACAGAGCACACACACAGAAGCAGTGGAGAGACAGTGAGCTACTAGCCGCCATGCAAACTGGTTAAATGGATCTGTCTCATCTCACCCCTGGGTTGGTGTTCCTGTAAAAGTGTTGGGGCCCCTGTTTGAAATCCTCTTGTGAGATTATTTTTAAAGCTAATTCTGAATCTGCGCTCACACTTTCATCCTCATGCACAGAGTAGCTTCTGTGTTTCTGGTTTAACTGCACTGTGCTGGGCAGGTGACAGGTCTGTCTACAGTGTCTGTGCTCCGAAAGACATTATAGCTGCAAAGGGTTGAAAACAGGCGGGTTGACCCGGGTATTATGTTCACATCAATGCTGATTGGAGCTGATAAATACCTGTGTCTGCTGCAGAGTCATTTGACCCGGATGTAAATGCCAGGTACAACCTTATCCATTGCTGACAAAAGCCAGCATGCAGGTCTTAGCAGGTATTTTAAGCAGTGGAAAAGGGGCTTCAAATAAAATGGCAAAAAGAATGTTAAGGTCAGACAACTAAACAGGAATGAGTCAGCAATGACAAAACAGAATTTAAAGCCCGATGGCAAAACTGAAAATACCATGGTCATTTGCATGTGGTCGCCCGACCATAATTCAGCATGTAGAACGTAATTCCAGAGACACATACAGTTGTATGAAAAAGTTTGGGCACCCCTTAGGAAAATTATTGCATCAGTTTGTCACTTGCTGAGCTTTTGAAGCAGCAACTTTATTTTAACATATGTTATACCTTATGGAAACAGAAACATCTCAGTAGTGAAATCATTCTCAGAAACATTTTTATGTGTATTTAAACAAAAATAGGCATGTGCATAAATTTGGGTACCCCAAAGAAATAATTCCATTAATATTTAGTAGAGCCTCCTTTTGCTGCAAGAACAGCCTGTAGACGCCTCCTATAGCTACAGACAAGTCCCTGAAGTCTGGCAGGTGGTAGTTTGGCCCATTCCTCCATACAAAACGCCTCCAGTTCAGTCAGGTTTCTTGGTTTCCGTGCGTAAACAGCCTGCTTCAAATCAATCCATACATTTTCAATGATGTTAAGGTCTGGGGACTGGGATGGCCATTCCAGAAGATTGTACTTGTGCTTCTGCATGAATTCCTTGGTGGATTTTGAACAGTGCTTAGGATCATTGTCCTGCTGAAAGAAGCGTAGCTTCAACTTTGTGACAGATTCTTGAACATTCTTGTCAAGAATCTGCTGATACTGAGAGGAATTCATGTGGCCCTCAACTTTAACAAGGTTTCCAGTCCCTGTGCTAGCCACACAGCCCCATAACATGATGGACCCTCCACCAAATTTCACAGTAGGCAATAAGTTCTTCCCATGGAATTCAGTGTGTTTTTTTCGCCATGCATACCTCATCTTGTTCTGACCAAATAACTCTATCTTAGTCTCATCTGACCACAGTATTTTTTTCCAAAATGCTTCTGGCTTGTCCAGATGTGCTTTTGCATATCTCATGCGACTCTTCTTGTGACGAACACTCAGGAAAGGCTTTTTGCGCATCAGCCTTCCAAAGAGCTTTTCCTGGTGCAAAGTACGCTGGATTGTGGAACGATGAACAACTACACCATCAGTAGCCAGATGTTCTTGTAGTTCTCTGGAGGTGGTCTGTGGCTTGTCTGTGACCATTCTAACCATCCCTCGCCTGTGCCTTTCCAGTATTTTTTTTGGCCTACCACATCTTTCCTTCACAAGGACTGTTCTTGTGGCCTTCCATTTCTGCACCACATTTCTGACTGTGGAGACAGACAGTCCAAACCTTCTTGATAATTTCTTGTACCCTTCTCCTAATTCATGATAATGAATTATCTTAGTTTTTTGGTCAGTGGAGAGTTGTTTCGATGCCCCCATGTTGCCACACTCTAAAAAAGAACCTAGGACAAGTGCAACCAGCAATTGCCTCTGTTAAATAGCCTTTTTCATGATTGGTTCCACCTGTCTTTGTAATTGAAGGTCTCACAAGCTAGTCAAAGCAATTCTGTGCTGTAACCTGTCAGCTATAAATCCCTACAGGTCTTGAAACCAATGTGATTAGAAGGGTGCCCAAACTTTTGCACATACCATTTTTTACATTTTAATTTATCATAATAAAACTATGTAATGCTACTCTGACAATTTTGGTCTGGAAAACACTTAAATGTCTACATCTCTGTAGGAAATCAAATCTTGTTGCTGTGATCTTCTTTTATAAAGTTAGAGCAAATTATCATGAAATCTTAGAGGGGTGCCCAAACTTTTTCATACAACTGTAATACCAGAGATGCTGACGATGACCGGGAGGTTGTCCTGGCAGCAAGTCAGGAAAAGTTGTTCAGATGTCCCCAGCCACATTTTCCAGCTCCTCTTGGGGAAATCTTAAGCATTCCCAGGCCAGGTGATATATATAATTTCTCCAGCATTTTCTGGGTCTACCCAGGGACTCCTACCAGTTGGATGTCCACAGAAGACCTCCAATGGCAGGCACCCAGGAGGCATTCTAACCAGATGCCCAAACCACCTCAACTGGCAACTCAACCAATCTCAAGTATTTCAAAATCTTTGTCTACATTCAGAAGTTAAAATATCACCCTGTAGTTACTCAGAATTTAGGGCTCTCCTCCTTTCTGGAGGGGAAGCACAAGAATGATTTCCAGATTTTTGGACAGTAAATTCTGCAGCCAGTATTAACAAATATGGTTCTAGATTGTCAGGGCCCACCCTTTTGCTGGGGTTAAGCTTTTAAGTGCTTTATGAACCTGTATAACAGAAAAAAAAACTTAAGACTAATCATGTCAACACAATTACTATGGGAAGTATCATTATTTCTCACAGCAAAGGTTGAAAAGATTTCAAATAAACAATCTGCTGATGGAAAACTATTGGATTAGATTTGTCTCAATATTATTTTTGTGAACCACTATATACTGAATGATTACAAACTCAATGGTAAGTAAAACAAATGTCACAAGATTTATCTCTTTACAGGTTGGATGGGTATGAAATGTTTTCTATTTCCAATATTTTATATATAATATATTCGCAGTGTATACAATCCCAGCTTTCATTCCTTCAGCCAGCATGAATGTTTATTGTTGTCATGGCAACGGATGGCAATTCAAGATTGAAATTGGACATTAATGATTTTGTATAAAGAATCAAATTTTCTTTTTTACAATGACTTTTTGCAGTAACACAAACTTGTGTGATTGCTTAGAAAACAAATATATGGCAGATAACAATTCACTGGTTGTTGCTGAGTCCTTGCAGGTGCAGATCAAAGACCAGATTGTTACTGTGCAGATCCTGGTAATGATTTTCCTCTGCATAAATTTGCTGCTCATCACAACCTTTTTTAAAAAGGAGGGCTACTACACGACTGCTTCCTACATCTTATTTGCTATTACTCCACTGTCTGATAGCTTACTATTGTTCATGTCGAATATCCTGCTCATCTTGTGCTTTTATCAATTTACCATGTAAGTTCGGTTGTGTATCATTATCTCTGTTGCAGTACTTCTGTATCTTACAGCCAAACCAGTTACTCTGGCAGCAATGACCCTGGAGTGCTATGTGGCCATTTGTGTGCCCCTCATCATTCATGGCCTCAGCTTTGTGCCCTGCATTATTATTTTCTCCACCTTCTTTACATCAGCACCTCTTAGCTTTCACAAACAATATCAGTTATGTTCATTGGAAATGTTTTTATTGTCTATATGACAGCAACATCTTAGGTCAGCTGTAAAATCCTCCAATACTGCAATGAATGCATCAGGGTGCTGGGTCTGTACTCTCGCGACAATCTTGTGAATGATGTCACAGGCTCTGCTCTCAGTTGAATGTAAACAACAATGGCAACGATGTGAGAGAACTCCCTTGGTACGTAGTAAGGTCTAAGGTCTAAGACCGACTGCCATTAGTTCAACATAATGATGGAAGATCTTCAGATGTCACTGTGTGAATACTGAGCAACGCCCACCCTTGGCTTTTGAACATGCACTACACAAAGATCAAGTGTGTGGAGGCCACTGCCTGACAAATGCATTGCCTGGGCTGCTTTCACAGTGGTCCATGCTAGTCAAAGGGGGTTTAATGACAGTAGAGAAACAATGTTAAATTAAAAATAAAATAAAAGCTGCAAACATTTATCATGCTATCTCCAATTCACATGCATTCTCATGCAGTACACCTGGACAAGACGCGGGTCAGTGAATAGAACTCTTCTTCTCTTACCTCGACAACCTTCATTGTGCTCACCAGGTCCACCCACTGGTGCATAAAGCCCTCTCTTCCCAACGCTGTTTGAAATAGTTCTACTATTTCTATCACAATAACAACACATGTCTGCACAAATGCACACATACCACACCAAAATATTAATCTTCTCCAAATTCAGATCAAAGCATCAACTTTAGTTCGCAACAAAAATACACAATTAATCTCTTCAATGTGAGTTTTCTATCCATTGGAACTTTTATTTTGAACAATTTTAATTTGTCTACAAACTTAGATTTTGACTAGACTTGACACCTTTTCTTCCATTGAAGTTCTTGCTTTTAAAATTGGTGGTCCCCACTGGACCATACTTGCTATATTTATCACTCCCCCAAAACCAACTAGCAGCTTTTTAGCAGAGTTCCCTATATTTTTATCCACTCATTTTAAATTATGACAGAGTTTTCCTTTGTGGTGATTTTAATATACTTGTTGATGAATCAACTAATGTTCACATTATGCTTGTGATTTTTAAACACTGCTACTTCTTTTAACTTTAAACAGTATGTTTGCGAACAAACACTGAACCATGGTCATAGATTGGACCTTGTATGTATCTATCCTCAAACAATCAAAGCCCAGACCTGAATAGTCCCACACCAACGATCTGACTGACCATTTCAAATCCATCTGCTTGTCCTCACTACATATTATTGCACCTCTTAAGGGTAGGGTCTACCTTCTGGATATATGATAATATTCAAACCTGTAAAAGGGGATTCAGGAAGCAGAGCGCTAATAGAAAAAAAATCTGGTCTCCAAGTTAACTACAGTACTATGAAATAATTATTATAAGTCGACAGAAATATGGTTACATTTGTAAGAAGACTGTTAAAAAGGCCGTCTGTCGCTTTAAGACTGTATGGACTGAGTGACCTATCACCAGCCAGCGGAGGGTGCCCTTCCCCTTCTATTCTGCCTAGCAATACAGCCAGAGACCAGCTTGCTAGCAGTACATGGAACTGTGTGCTAAGAGACGATAGTTAATAGCAGTCGGACAATTTATAAGAAGTTCGATGTCCCGTGGCAGTTCATATGTCATGTGTGCGTCAATGAAACTAAACCACACACCTACCCACGCATCCACCCTGCATTCCAGTGAATAAATTCTACTCTAGCAAGGCCTGATCATTGGAGATATTCTCTATTAAGACAACACCAGAGTTCTTATCAGACTCTCCACAGCGATTCGGACTCTCCACCATCATCCTAACCCTAAGTTACTATTTTTCAAGGATACTATTTCTCAGAACTTATTTCTGCCCATTAGATTGGCCTACTAGATTTTCATTTAAAACAGTCCATCAGCTGGTAAAGTTTGCTTTCTATTTTTAACAGTTCCTTGCTTTGGTTGTGTTGAGTAATTTAAAACTGCTTGTGCTGCATGTATTCAATTCTGCATCATTGACCGTACGCGGCCCAGCCATATGCTAATTTTTGAACTAGTCTTGTTCTTAGTTAATTAAACTGATTTATCTTTCTGTCATCATAAGAGATGATACTTCAATTAGAAATTAATTACACTGCTCTTAATCACGTGAACAAGTTATCGGCCTGGAGAATTATTCAGAATTAAGGGCTCTGAAATTTTGCCCTAGCCCAGACTACATCTCTCTCTTTAAGTAGACAAGATAATTCAGGTGAAAACCAGGGATGGCATTGTCCTGTCACCCCTAATTTAAAGAAGTGGACATGTCATTTGTAATGCCATTAAACTCTTCAAAAAGTAATTCTTATCGAACTCATCATCAATTAGACTTATCCTGTCCCACTCAAAGAGACACAGATCATGATAGAAAGCTTTAGCTTTTTTGGCAAGAGTGTTTCAAAACATGTCTAAATAAAAGACAAGCAGAGGCCTTTATTTTTTGTCACAACTTGATGATGATGAATAACTTTGGAAAAAACAGGACTTGCAAATAATTTTAATTACACTGCAGCACTCCTATCCAACTGTGAACATGCAATGAGGGAGACAACAGTTAAGTGGCAATGACGACACTGGTGTTATTTTTGGACATTTTAGTCTTTAAAGTCATCATCATGCACAGCCCTTTCTCAGAAGGCTGCACAGAGCTCAGCAGACATTATTCCTAAGGCAGCATGTAGAGTTTGGGAAACTGCTCCACTCTTTCCACCATTGTATCACTTCAGAGAAGGTTGCTTGTGGACATACATAATATTGTATATATAATCCTGTTTTCTTTTGATAATGACTCTTTCAATGACTTTTTGCAGAGGCTGAAACTCGTCTATGTTTGCTAAGAAATATGGCAGATAACAATTCACTGACTGGTGTTGAGTCCTTGGAGGTGGAGCTTCCAGACCGGATTGTTACAGCGCAGATCCTGGTAGTGATTTTTCTCTGCATCAACTTGATGCTCATCATAACCTTTTTTACAAAAGAGTGCTTCTACACAACTACACGCTATATCTTATTTGCTGTTACATTACTGTCAGATAGTTTCCTGTTCTTCTCGTCTGATATCCTTCTCATCTTCACCCAGTTCTATATTACCATCCAAGTGTGGTTATGTATCATTATCTGTGTTGTGGTACTTGTGTATTCTACAGTCACACCAGTTACCCTGACAGCAATGACCCTGGAGCGTTATGTGGCCATTTGCATGCCCCTGCGCCATGGAGAGCTGTGCTCTCCACGCAATACTATTCACTGCATCCTCATCATCCATGGCCTCAGCTCTGTACCCTGCATTGTTATTCTTTCCACCTTATTTGGATCAGCACCCCTTAGCTTTTACAAACAATATCAGTTATGTTCAGTGGAACTGTTTTTATTATCTATTTGGCAGCAATATCTTAGGTCAGCTGTATTTCAATTCCAGTTTTTGATTATGTGGATCGTCCTTGTTTTTTCTTATGTTAAAATCATGAAAGTGGCCAAAGCTGCATCAGGAGAGGATAAAAAGTCAACAAAGAAAGGGCTCAGAACAGTGGTTCTTCATGGTTTTCAGCTACTACTCTGTCTCATCCAGCTGTGGTGTCCATTCATAGAAGCTCCTTTGCTTCAGATTAGTTTTAGCTTATTCAATCATGTCAGGTACTTTAACTACATCATATTTTTTCTTGCACCAAGATGTCTGAGTCCTCTGATTTATGGCCTCAGAGATGAAGTTTTTTTTCATGCACTTAAAAACTGTGCCTCCTTTGGCTTGTATAAAGGAAATACTATTTGATTATTTGACAAATTAGAATCAAAATGACTCACTGTGTGTTTGGAATTATTTGTCTATGAAAAGCATGGATGTTGAACTGGGCTTTAATCGGTGTGTGCTCACGAATAATTGGCCAGCAGGCCAGGTGTTTTTCCACAAAACCACAGTATCAGTGATGATGGATCAGTCTCAGGACCTGCATAACAATGTAATGAGTAATGATATGCAGTGAGGTGCTTGGCCGCCAGAAGTCATGAAGTTTTTTCCATATAGTACAGCATAGGAATGGCTTTAGATGGAAATTGCTTCATTGGATAAATCGGTAACTTTGAGAAATGAAATGCTGTTCACTTTTTTTCCCCCCTGTCAACAGGTCTGACATATCATACATAATGTAAATGGAAACTAACAACATTGCCCTCTATGACAGTATAAAATCTTTTATCTGCTTTTTGGAACCCTTGTAAACTTTCAAACAAATCAAGTCAATCCATCCATTTTATATTGTTTTTATTCTGCCTTGATAACAATGTGTACATATGACACAGATGAGCAGAGCAGTTCACTGCTTACCATTTGCTGGTAAGTTAGACCCTGTCTGTGAGGTATAACTTAACCTGCACCCTGGGGCAGAGTGGAAACATGGAGCCTCAGTGGGCTATTTTCAAACTTCAGGAGTCCATCAGGCTAAACAAGGAGGATGAAAATGATATGTCTGTTATTTTCTAGGGGCAATTTTGTTGTACAGTTAGCAGTGACCACACAACCATCAGACTGCCAATAACAAATGGACAATTAACACATCAAAATCCCTCAGAGTAAAATAAAAGACAATAAATTCAACATATAACTCAAATTGTGTTATTTAAAGGGTCAATGGTAGCTGGGACAGATCAGTTCTTGGGTCTATTTGTCACAGTGGCAGAACATGGTGGCAGATTGTATCCATGGCCAGGGGGTGGTTAGGATCAAGGGGTTACTATGATCAGCCAGGATCACCTGTGCTTCTTCATTGTCCTAACCTTGTACAAATTAATCAAGTCACTCAACGTTGTGCCAGTAATTTTGCTGCACAGATTGACAATACCCTGCAATATCTATTTTTTGGTTTAAGTGACCCATAGCAGCTGACAAAGGAGAATGTGAGGACAGAATCAAAAACCAAGAATAAAACATTTTCAAACAGATATCATCAACAGTCCTATCAGGAAAACCTTAATTTGTGTTCATGAATAAACTTTTATTGCCATGTGCAAAATGAGAGAAAAAGTGTGAGATGTGAGAGTCTTTGGTAATTACAGCCCACTGTGATGTCATATTTGAAAAGGGGCTGAGGCTGTGCACAGTTTAAGAGATGCTGCAAAATAAAAGCAAAAGAAGGAAGAATGACAAACCAGCTTGTTATATCAAACCTTACCTAACTGCCCGAAGTAAAGTTATGTGAGGCAGCAATTTTAGATAAATGTGAAAATTTAAGATGTGGTTGAATGCCAGGGGGTAGAAGCGTCTCACTGCAGCGATCTTGTGGGGGAGTTGTTCCAGCACCGGTCTTGGCCAAGGCTGGTGCTGCGGGGGCCGGAACGCAGATTAGATTATGATTGTTTGGGTTAGGGCGAGCAGTCGTATTTCAATAGACACGGCTTACTCTGTTAGTCCATTCTGGTCATCTTCATCCATACTCCTTTTCAAAGCTGCAAGCTTCTCCAAGATGTGACCCATGTTGCGATTTATGACCACAGTCTGAGCATTAACAGCTCTGTCTATTACCACAGACAGGGTGTTGACAGCTCCTTCCAAGGTTGGTCCCAAGTTGCGGTTCACAATCACAGTCTGAGTGCTTACAGCTTTACTCACTCCATCAATTATGTCGGGCAGCGTGGGGATTTGGACTGCTGTCACCGTCTTCCGAATTTTCCGATACACCAGGGCAATGCCTAATCCAATCAGCAGAAAGCCTGATATCACAATTCCAAATATATAAAGATCTTCTATGTCCTCAACGGAAAGAATCGCCAGGCACACGACCCTCCACTGCTCCCAGGAGTCCCTCATGTAACCAGCGGCGTACGTTCCTCCAGGGCAGACAGGTTCCCCCGAACCTGGGCTTCTCGTCGAGAAGATCCTGTCAATTGCGTTGAGAGACCAGTTGACCAATTCCATGATTTTAGATTTAGAGAGCAGTGCGGAGAGAGGCTTCCAAGGTTTAGACAAGACAGGACGAGACGTGAGATGCAAAGCAGGGAAAAAAAGGGAAAGGAGAGAGGGGGAAGATGCGTCCGCCTTCGTTGGGAGCCGGAAGAAGAAGATATCAGAATCAGAATCAGAATCAGGTTTATTGCCAAGTATGTTTTCACGTACAAGGAATTTGTTCTAGTGAATGGTGCAGAGCGCACCAAAACACCGAGGCAGCCATCTGCGGCGCCATTTAAAGAGGAGGAATGGGGAAAAAAACAAGTGGAGAGGAGAGGAGAAAAAATAACAGAACCCAAACTATACTCTCGGGGGGGGGGGGGGGGGGGGGGGGTACAGTGTGGGATTCGGGAAAAAAAACCTCAGCAACATAGGCATATATAAACAAACACATCTTACAACACAGTGACTCAAGACAATTTGCTCCAGGGGAGGGGGGAAAGGGGGGAGGAGGTGATTCCAGTGCAGACAGGCAGCCAGCCGCAGCCGCTGCCATTAAGGCGCAGCTATCGGACCCCGCCCGCCGCGCTGGATGGGAGGAAGCGGCGAAGGCGTGGGATGGGGTTGGGTTGTGAGTTGCATATGTACATGTAAGAGGTGTCCGTGAATGTGTGTGTGTGCATAGGCCTGGGGAGTCGCTTCGTCTAGTTCACAATCAGTGCCTCAGTTCGCAGGGTGTCATCGCGATAACACAGCAAGTTGCCATGGAGACATCCTTGATTGGGTCCCGGACGGAGTCAACAATCCACAGGTGTCCGTGGAGGAGGGGGGGGGTAGGAGTAGAAGCGTCTCACTGCAGAGATCTCGTGGGGGAGTTGTTCCAGCACCGGTCTTGGCCAAGGCCGGTGCTGCGGGGGCCGGAACGCAGATTAGATTATGATTGTTTGGGTTAGGGCGAGCAGTCGTATTTCAATAGACACGGCTTACTCTGTTAGTCCATTCTGGTCATCTCCATCCATTCTCCTTTTCAAAGCTGCAAGCTTCTCCAAGATGTGACCCATGTTGCGATTTATGACCACAGTCTGAGCATTAACAGCTCCTTCCAAGGTGGTTCCCAAGTTGCGGTTCACAATCACAGTCTGAGTGCTTACAGCTTTACTCACTCCATCAATTATGTGGGGCAGCGTGGGGATTTGGACTGCTGTCACCGTCTTCCGAATTTTCCGATACACCAGGGCAATGCCTAATCCAATCAGCAGAAAGCCTGATATCACAGTTCCGAATATATAGAGATCTTCGATGTCCTCAACGGAAAGACTCGCCAGGCACACGACCCTCCAGTCCTCCCAGGAGTCCCTCATGTAGCCAGCGGGGTACGTTCCGCCAGGGCAGACAGGTTCCCCCGAACCCGGGCTTCTCGTCGAGAAGATCCTGTCAATTGCGTTGAGAGACCAGTTGACCAATTCCATGATTTTAGATTTGGAGAGCAGTGCGGAGAGAGGCTTCCAAGGTTTAGACAAGACAGGACGAGACGTGAGATGCAAAGCAGGGAAAAAAAAGGGAGAGGAGAGAGGGGGAAGATGCGTCCGCCTTCGTTGGGAGCCGGAAGAAGAGATGTCAGAGCTCCTTACCCTATCTCTAAGGCTGAGCCCAGTCACCCTGCAGAAGAAGTGCATTTCAGCTCCCTCCTCACTACAGTGGTCTAGTACAACAACCATTTTACTGCTGATGGGGTGCTGATCCACCTATCAGTCTCACACTCCATCCTACCCCCACTAGTGAACAAGACATAGAGATACTCAAACTCCTTCACTTGGGGGAGAAACTTCCAACCTGAAGAGAGCAATCGACCATTTTCCAGCAGAGATCCATTGCCTCAGACTTGGAAGTGCTGAACCTCATCCCAACTGCTTCATAATTGACTGCAATCCACCCTAGTGCATGCTGAAGGTCCCAGTCTGATGAAGCCACCAGAGCAGAACCACATAATCTGCAAATAGCAGAGAGGAAATTCTGAGGCCCCCAAACTGGACACACTCCTCCACTGGGCTGTGCCTTCAAATCCTGTCCATGAAAATCCCAAACAGGATTGGAGACAAGGGACAACTCTGGTGGAGGCTAACACCCACAAGTTGGCTGCCTAGAATATGGACACAACTCTCAGTTGGGTCATATGGGGACCAGATAGCTTGTAGCAATGGCCCCCGTATTCGTAAGTCCACAACGCACATGTAGACTTGATGCATGCTTCTTTGTTTCTTGGTATAATTAGTTAGCTTTAAGAAATCAGATGCTGTCTGATTTGTTTCCTCTGTCAAAAGGTCTGACATGTTTCCTTTTACTGTTGAAAATTCTGTCAGTCATGTTTGTGGCTGATGCACAAGTACTTAAACTTTAAGACAGCATGCCTTTTCCTTATTTCAGTATTTGTTCTTTATCATTGGATCTTTAGGTCTCGATGTAGTATTACGTAGTGTTTTTTCCAAAGGTCCCACACAGGTCCCTTATTGTAAGCAATGGTTCACTATTTATTTCTAGCATAGCTGATTGTATCCAGCTTCCCAGCCCCCACTGGCAGTTACCATAGCAATTATGGTCCACAGACCCTCAGTGAAAGGACAAGTCAGAGTCTCTGGTAAATTGTCGTAACACCCCACAACTATCACACTCCTCAGGGGAACATATTCTCTGGGAGGAAAATGTTTCATAGTTATACACAAGGTAAAGGTGATTTAAATTTTAGAAGTAGTTACGCAATCTTCACACAGGTGTGGATATGATGTGGTTCCATGAAGAATAACCTTATTTGAACATGTAATAAGTATGAGATGGCATAAGGATACAGTTGACCGGGGATTAATCCTTCAGAATTAGGTAACATTCTACTTATTAACTTGTTAAAGTTAGTGCTCATTTCTTTTCTCTTTGAGTAGTCAAGCTCCAATGAATGCTTAAAGTTAAGACATCTGGGTCTCCTCCTGTACCTTCTTCCATCAGCTCAGCTTTCTATCCTAGTAAATAGTTAGCTTGGGGAAGTGCTGTCCAGCACTTTTTTCCTCTGTCAGCAGGTCTAACATGTTTCCTCTGCCTAAAATTCTGTCAGTCTGTGTTTGTACATACACCCAGACCATGGGTTAAAGGGTAATCTCCAGAGGATCAACAAATGCACACAAGATTGAAGTGTGATTAACACTAATGTGTGAATCCTGAACTCTCGGTCTCACACATGCACACGCACACACATATCCAAACTAAGGTTTACCGTTCTTCCTCAGCCACCCAGGGTCCGCCGTCAAGATTACTGCTCAGCTGCTTCAGGTTCCAGCTGGGTCTCAAGCTACAGCCAACTCACCCTAGGCAAAGTCTTAATATTCTGCTCAAAATAATATTCAATCATCAGATTCCATTCCATTCCATTTAGTTTTATAGCATATTTGCCAATAGCCACCACACGTTCTCTTCCAAAATTGCTTAACCACTGGTCTTCTATTCCACTTTTCAACCTATTGACATTGCATTTACTCTGTAAATAGTAGTGTAGCTAATAAATCTCTGATAATCAGTTGTTTTGCTGTTGTGTTTCTTTGAAAAAAAAAAAAAAAAGAGACTGGAGATCAATTTAATAGAGAAGTTATGACTTCTGATATTTGATTGATTAATTGAATTTATGGATTCATATGTTTTTTCCTCTTCAGAGACTTGTGCCCCATTCAGTGAGGATTCTCAATCATAATAATGTGGCTTTAGTATGCTACACATGTCTCAAACTAAATTATGTAATTTTTTTTTTTTCTGAGCTCTGGAATGCAGTCAACATAAGAGAGAGACGCAGTGGAGAAAGGCCCGTGGTTGCCATGCTCGCACTCTTGATGGTGTCCATGAGAGGCTTTACACTGAAGAGTTTGTAGTGGTTGACTGTGCCCTTGTTTTGGACATTTTGTAGATCCTCATCAGTGTTGCTGAGATGAATGTTCAGGGACAACGTTCTGTACCTGTCCTGTGACTTGATCTGTACTGGATGTGGCAAAGAAAAGAGGTGATTCCTCCTCCAGTAATCTGCAATGCTGTCCAGTTTTACTATGGCCATATATATAAGCAGTCCAAAACAAATATAAAATCCCCCTACATTAAAGTCTGTCCACTTTAATTTTATTTTCCTGTGCAATCTTTTTAGCAGCCTGCTTGTTTGTCTTCTCACACAGTGTTTGTACAGGGGAGAAAAGTGTTAAGTGTAATAAGTTCAAGGGGTGTATATATGGAGGTGAAGCTGAGCTGCGGCTCTGTTGTCTGAGCGGGTTGAAACTTGGAAACAGGGGGAGCATTGTCAGGGTCTTTGGGGGTGCTGGTGGAGTTGGGGGAGCTATTTGTGCTTTGGGGGCATGGGATCTCTTTGCTGGCAGTGATGCTGAGGTTGGTCTTGACCTGGTGACAGGCAGAGTAGGAGGCAGCATCAGACAAGGAGGTGGTGGCAGAGCATTATGTGGTGGCTGCTGGGGAGATTCTGCATATGATGCACTGGTCAGCTCTGAATCCTCACTGGTTTGTGGTCTTTGGTGGAGCCACCTCAACCACAACTGCTGAGATGAATTTGGATGTGTTAGGATAGGGTCACTAGTGAACAGAGTCTTTAATGATGTAAATGCAGTCTCTGCCTCAGGTGACCAGGAAAATGGGTGAGGAGGTGAGGTGAGGTTTGTGAGAGGGGCAGCCACCTTACTGTAATCCCTTAAGAACATCTGGTAAAAGTTGGCAAATCCCAGGAACCGCTGGAGCTGTTTTCTGGTCTCTGGTCTCAGCCACTCCACCACTGCTTTGAATCCCAGAAAACTGATTAACATTTTTCTGCTTTACCAAACAACCTGTTCTTGAGTAGTCTTTGGAGCACTAACCTTACATGCTGTTGGTTTTCCTGTAGGGTCCTGGAGAAGATCAAGATGTCATCGAGATAGACAAACTGGTTGAGCATGTCCCTAAGAAGGCGTCTGGTGGGCAGGGAGGCTTTTGGAAGCAGGTTTATCACACAGTTGTAAGGATAGTGAGGAGGCAGGGAAAGGGCTGTGTCTTTGCTGAACACTTCAGCTCAATCATGGTAAACAGTAGGGACACTATTTTGCCTCATTTGAAGAATATGTTGTTGAGAAAACACTAGGGAACACTGCAGTAAGAACCGTCTGCAAGCACCCAACTCACTGCTGTAGTGCTCTGGGGTTGACATGTGGGGTTCCCGGAGGAGAGAAGCAGGGGTAGCCTGGGCAGAGGGAGCTGGAAGCTGCTGTGCCATGAGTGGAGCTTCAGCAGCTACAGGTTGAGACAGGCAAGTGGACACTTCGTCCATTTGTATGCCAAGCTGGGTGACGCTGGTGCTGAGGGCTTTCAGGTTCTCCATGACATCCAGGAGAATCCTCTTGTGTTGTCTGATGACAGTTCCCTGAGCAGCTAATGCCTGGCAAAGTGCATCTGAATCCATGGGGTCCATGTTGGCCAGATTGTTCTGTTACGTTAGATACAGACTCACAGCAGGCAAGATAGAATAAAAGATCTTTGTTGGCAAATGCCACAGGAAATTCAGTGAGTGAAAATCTTTGGGTAACTGGAGTTGGGGGTAATGGGTCCAGGTGGAGGCTAGTAGAGACCAGAGTTGGTTTATTAAGTGGAGACAGGTGAGGGAGCAGCTTGTAGGCTAAAGGTGAGTAGAGTGGTGGATAACGACGATGAGCTTTCAGCAGGAGCAGCGCTGGTGCAGATAACACTGAGGTGGAGAGAGACACTGGTGATAGCAATCTAAAACAACAATGACAAGTTATCAGAGTTTCTTCACTGGAGAGTTTTGTGGCCTGGAGAGTTACCACATTGATAGTAGAATAATCTGACGACAAGTGGGCGAAGACCCGGGGTTTTTATACAGTGCTTGATGAGTGATGAGAGACATGTGTGCCATGTACCTGGTGCTGTGTCATGCCCCTGCTGAGCACACACATGCACACACACAAAGGGGAGGAGACAGAAGGAAGGACAAAAGACACAGGGAAAAAAAAACAGGGAAAAATGAACACAGAGAACACTGGGGAAAACTTGAAGTCACACTGTGGCTGTGATATAGACAAGGATGTTAAAACCAGTACAAACACCAAATAAAACAGTGCCACTTTAAAAATCTGTGGTTTCCTGGCGCTTCTTGGCAGACACAAAGTCTTGGAATTGCTGGAAACTGAGACTCCTTACCTTTGTTTCTTTGATAACTTATGAACCAGACGTTCAAGATGTTTTTAAAGGCACACCATGCAGCCGCTAATCCATCAAGCAGGCAAGTCCCGGCCAGGACTCTTAAGTGCATCACATTGCCCTTTTCTCAGTCTTAACTGGTATTTATAAAGGTGCCCTCCTCTCCATAACAAATGGACCAGGACGTTAAAAGACACAGCAAATAAAACAGTTTCATTTAAGAAATCTGTGATTCGCTGATGCTCTTCAGTGGACACAGAGCATCTCAGAGTTGATGCACTGACATTTTGCCTGGATGTTTTCTCTGATAACTTAAATCCAGATGTCCACTATAGTTGAAAACGACCCAGGTGTAAAATGTTTATCTTAAAACAGGTTGAAAATAAAACAAGCTTAAAATAGGATAAAAGTAAACTCTGAACTTCTGGCAAGCAATTGCGACACTTTTTGCTTTTTTTTTATTCTTTATTGAAAGGGGGCCAAGATGCTGACACGTACGCTTAAGGGATATGACATCCTTGACAGGGGATCAAATGAAACAGACTGTTACTATGATTAAAATCACTATTTCTCTGGTTTGGGAATTGCTATAAACATGCCAGATAATTACATTTAAGTACATAACTCAAAAAAGTATATAACATAGGTCTAGTCATTGTGAAACATTTTAATGTGGAAAAGTTACGTAGTAAAACAATTTAAATTGCATTTCTTCAATATGTTTTCAGTTGAGAATATTTCACAGTAATCTTAAATCTTATATTTTATGAGAATTTGAAGAAATGTATCTATTGTTAATGAGTACAGTAGTTTAAATATTAAATGTTGTATTTCCTTTAAAGTTTGTACTTTAATTCTACAAAATACTGAATTATATATTGTCTGTAGATTTTGCTTCTATGGGTTTTAAACATTACTTAAACATTCAATGTAAACACAAATTCTGCAAGTTAAAGTTTGAGATGATTTTAATGCTTACACAGTAGTTTTATTTTGACACTTTTTTAATTTTATTATCAAGAAAAATCAGTAAAAAACTGTTTTTCTCTCCAGAGCCTTTAGCACCATCACTTTATTGAAGGTGTTTGATCATAATAATTTGTCAGAAGAAAAAAATCTGTAAAATAACAGCGTTTCACTGTTGAAACTTTAATGAAAATTTCTGGAAATGTATTGTTTTTACACTTTATTTGAATTAGGATATTTTACTTTAATATTATGGCAGCTGGTACTCCCAGTCGTTTGACTGTTTTTTCACAATTTTCTTTTTCTACTATATGTAATTGCAATGTAAATTTTCATTCAAATTTGATTTTTTTTTTTTTTTTTTATCAAAAGCCATCACATATTGTCCCTTGAACACTCCTGCAGTGGTCCATTTTTATTTTTTAACATTCATGTTCAGAAAAGAGCAGACATAATGTTATGTTACAATGATGTTACAGTGTTACAATGACTAACAAGTGTATGATGAAGGTTGATGAAAAGTAATGTATTTTAAGTTTGAATTTTTTATCTTTATGTTATCTTTATCAATATATATTTGTCTCATTGAGATCTCATCAAGATCTTTTTTTAAGAGAGACCCAAGAACAAAAAGCAATCACACACACAATCAATAACAAAGACAACACTACACAATACAATAAACTAAGAAACAAAGAATGAAGAAAAATGTATGTAATTAACTGTGAGCAAGTGATGAAAAATAATAGCAACAGATCATAATGCTTCATAATAATTTTTCAAACAATAGAAATCTGCACATTGTTTTTTACACAGTGAAATCCAAAAGAGGTATTACATTTCAGAGCATCAAAAAACTTGTCATCCCTGAGGCCATAAATCAGAGGACTCAGACATCTTGGAGCAAGATTAAACATTATGTAATTAAAGTACCTGACATCAATAAATAACTTTAAATTAATCTGAAGTACAGCATTTTCTATAAATGGACACCACAGCTGGATGAGGCAGAGCAGCAGCTGGAAACCATGAAGAACCACTGTTCTGAGCCCTTTCCATGTTGACTTTTTATCCTCTCCTGATGCAGCTTTGGCCACTTTCATTATTTCACCATAAGAGAAAATGATGGTAATGGTCAGGATCAAGAAGTAGAACTGATATACAGCTAATTTAACATTATTCTGCCACTGGAGAAACACAAACATGCCCATAGAGCATATGGTGTGTTGGGTATACAAGCTCTGTGGGGCGGATGCAAAGAAGATGGAGAGAATAATAACACAGGGTAGAGAGCTGAGGCTGTGAATGATAACGATACAGTTTATAGTAATGCGTGTGGAGCACAGCTCTCCATGGCGCAGGGGCATGCAAATGGCCACATAGCGCTCCAGTGTCATTGCTGTCAGAGTAACTGGTGTGATAAAAGTGCATAAAACCAAAAGAATATAGATGATGACACATAAGCCAATTTGTATGGTGAAATGCAAGTAGCTCAAGATGAGCAGGATATTAGACATGATTAATATCAAGCTATCAGACAAGAGTGTAACAGCAAATAAGATGTAACGCATGGTTGTGTAGAAGTAGACCTTTGAAAAAAAGGTCACTGTGAGCAAGAAGTTGATGCAAAGGAAAATCAAAACCACGAGCTGCACTATAGTGACCCGGTCAGTCATCTGCCAATGCAGGGACTCACCACCACTCACAGAGTTGTTATCTGCCATACTATATAAATTATTTTAGGTACTACCAAAAGTCAAATGACATGCCTTGTAATGTCGACACATAGTAATATGACAATCTTAGCCAAGTACAACATCAGCATCTTTTAAGCAATAAGGTCTTGGTTCAAGTGTAGTCATTTACCAAATCCTCTCAGTGCTAATGTGTCATTTAGGCACATTATTGAGCCCTCCTGAGCTCTGTGCAGCCCTCTGCAAGAGGATTGTGCATTATGACTTTATAAGAGTGACAAAACAATCCCAGATTGGTACCAAATTAAACTTCAGTTGATGTCTGCCTTACTATATCACAACATGGTCGTCACTGCTCTTTAACTGCCTTTGTTACTCATTGGTGCTGGAGTGCAGGAGAGTCTCTAGAGTGACCTCATTAAGTGTACCAAATAAGTTTTGGAATAGACTTATAGGAGAACTTTTTTTTTAAGTTTTCCATCAATGTTTAATGGTCAGGTTGGTAGATGGATAATTATGTAGAACCTCTGACTTTTGTGAAATTTGTGTTCTGTCAGAGACATGCATGTAACCGCAATTTTGTTTTGTTAACCCTAACAAGACAAACATCTTTATATGCCAAAAAATGGCATACTTAAGCCGGCAAGATATCTATGGCCTGCATAAAATACATGATGAATGAGCTAGGGAAGAGCCTCCAAAGTTAAATCACGTTTGTGTATTTAATGATAACTGACAGTTTTCTAAGTTGATAATTTAATAGCTGAATATGCTGTATGTCAGGATTTCGTGGTGAGGTGTGCGACATGCTCTACATTCATTTGCAGCTGATATGGGGTTTCAGCAGTCCAAGTTACTCAAATCCAGTAGATGTCTTAGTGCTGGTAGTCATGTGTAGGTTTACTAATGGTGTTATGCCCTTGAACCAAATCTCTGTGACTATCAGCTCTGCTGCAAAGAGAGAATACAAAGAAACACCAGGAGAGAATCTGAAGCTGCCAAGAGTAGAGAGATAAGTTTGGTCGCCTCAGGATTTCATGTTTGTTTTCAGCAGCTATTATTGTCCTTCTGCCTGTAACCTCCAGCACCTCCAGCACGTCATTTCAGGTCTGTTGTGGTAAAAGCACGAAAAAATTAACACAGCCCTGACAGCAGCTCTTTGAGGCTGTACTTAGCACAGTCACATATAGTGAAAAGTGAGATTTCCATTTCTTTATTGAATATAAAGATCTATAAAGGTCTATGTGCCCTATAAATACTCATCTACCAATTGTTGGATTACTTTTATCTTGCTGTTTTAAGTTGCCTGTGTTGTTTAATGAGTTACACTTGGACTGAAAACCAGCTATTATTATGGCTATGTGTGTGGACTCCAAACTTTCACACTGACAGGTTAGGGATGGTGTCTTCAGCCTGTAGTCATATCTCCACAAACAGGTTAAGCTGCTTGACAGCTTTGTCCCATAGCTGCGGAAACAGCAGAACCTGTGCTAGCCCTGTGCTACCCCTTAATTGAACCTTCATGGGAGGGGGTACGATATTTGAGAAAAGAGCTCAAAGAGCAATGGATTCATGGATCCAAAGGCAGCATTATTAAATATACAAGCACACATCCAAAATATGGCGCATGAGAACCTTTATTTTCAACACAGTTATCACTGCAACAACAAAACACAATTTTTTATTTTTTATTTTTTTGGAACTGGTTGATCACTTCAATCAATCAATCAATCAATCATACTTTATTTGTATAGCACTTTTCATACAATAAAATGTAGCACAAAGTGCTTTACATATACACTTGACATTTAGTATAGCAAAGACTGTTTTAACATGATTTAAACAAACATGATAAAGTTTGTTGGCAATGGGAAGTGACTAACTAAAAACAACAAAGCGATAAAAAGATTGAGATTGTTTCATGTGTTGCGATGTAAGTGTACAAGGAATGGGATGGGATGATCACACATGTCTTAGTAGTGACTTTAATTTGTCAATCGTAGTAAATCTGACAGTTGTTTCTTATACAAACCACAGAGAGCATAGCTTTTCAGTGCATGAAAAAACTTATCATCCCTGAGACCATAAATGAGCGGACTCAGACATCTTGGGGCAAGAATAAAAGTTATGTAATTAAAGTACCTGACATTGATATATAACACAACATTAATCTGGAGCACAGCAGCTTCTATGAATGGACACCACAGTTGGATGAGACAGAGGAACAGCTGGAAAGCATGAAGAACAACTGTTCTGAGACCTTTCCATGTTGATTTTTTATCCTCTCCTGATGCAGCTTTGGCCACTTTCATTATTTTAGCATAAGAGAACACAATGGTGACACACATGATCAAGAAGTAAAACTGACTTATTGTTGACCGAAGATGACCCTGCCAAGTGTGAAAGATAAAGATTTCCACAGAGCATATTCTGCCCTGATTGTAGAAGCTGTTGGTCGCAGATGCAAAGAAGATGGAGAGAACAACAGTGCAGGGAACAGAGCTGAGGCTGTGAATGATGAGAATGCAATGCAGAGCACTGCGTGTGGAGCACAGCTCTGCATGGCGCAGGGGCATGCAAATGGCCACATAGCGCTCCAGTGTCATTGTTGTCAGAGTAACTGGTGTAACAAAAGTGTATAGTGACAAAACAATATATACAATAAGGCACAACCACATTTCTATGTTAAAGCGAAAATAGCTCAAAATGAGCAGGATATCAGTCATGAGTAAAAACAGACTATCAGACAGTAGTGTAATAGCGAATAAGATGTAGCGCATGGTGGTACAGAAGAAATCCTTCATAAAAAAAGTTGTGAGTAGCAAAAAGTTGATGAGAAGGAAAATTGCTACAAAAACTTGAACCAAAATGACCCTGTCATTGATCTTGTACACAGCAGAGTCATTGGCTGCCATATAGTTCTCTCCCTAGACACAGCCACAATTCATTGAGCTCCAAAGACAGATCCAAAAGAAGTCAATTACTCATCTAAGACTAAAGTGGAAATATAATTTAAAATGTTTGTTTAGGATGTATGTCAAGATTTTTTGTGGAAAAGGGCTCAATTAATTTAATTTTAAACAATGTGGAATTTATACTGATGAAAACAAGCACTATACAGAAAAATTAAACAGAAAAATATCAGTCAGTTTACCAAACCATCCCTGGAGTGAATGAATGAATGAATGTCTTCTGCTGAGTTCTGTGCAGTCTTCTGAGTAATGGCTGTATATGACGACTTTATAGGGGCAACTATTACACAAGGGGAAACACAAATGAAAGTACTCACAACAGTGTCATCATTGTCAACTTTTGCAAACAATACACCTTGAAGGCTATTACTGTAGTGATGACTCAAAGGCAATTAGGCATTATTGTGTACATCAGGTTTACAATTTTAAGCAGGAGGGCCTTGTTATGTGAGACATGTTGACATGTTTTGTCAATTTATTCCCTCGTGATGCAGCTTTGTTAAGGCCTGTTCATTTTGTGTTTGAAGAATCCTAACAATGGGATGTACATTTTAAGCAGCTGTGATGGAAATGTTGGCAAATAATCTGCCTGCAGATACAACTCAGTTTCCTAAGAAGTTGGGACTTGGAAGTTGTTAAATGTAAATAAAAACAGAATGCTATGATTTTCAAATCATGTAAACCCATATTTAATTGACAATAGAACAAAGACAACATATCAAATGTTGAAATGCTGAAATGTTATTGTTTTATGAAAAATATATGTTCAATTTGAATTTTATGCCAGCAACACGCTTCAAAAAAGTCCGGACAGTGGCATGTTTACCACTTTGTTGCATCACTTCTTCTTTTAACAACACTCTGTAAACATTTTGGAGCTGAGGAGAAGTAAAATGTAAAATCCTAATATAGGATTTCAATTGCTCAACAGTTCGGGGTCTCCCTTGTCATATTTCTCATTTCATGATGTGCCAAATGTTTTCAATGGGTGACAGGTCTGGACTGCAGGCAGGCCAGTTTAGCGTCTGGACTCTTCTACTGCAGAGCCATGCATTTGCAATATGCTCAGAATGCAGTTTGGCATTGTCTTGCTAAAATACAACATATAAGACATTGTCTGGATAGCAGCATATGTTGCTCCAAAACCCGTATATATCGTTCAGCATTAATGATGCCTTCCCAGATGTGCAAGCTACCCGAGCCATAGGCACTAATGCACCCCCATACCATCACGAATGCTGGCTTTTGAACTGTGCGCTGATAACTAGCTGGATAGTCCCTCTTCTCTTTAGCCTGGAGGACGTGGCGTCCATGATTTCCAAAAAGAATTAGAAATTTTGATTTGTCAGACCACAGGACAGTTTTCCATTTCACCTCAGACTATCTTAAATGAGCTCAGGTCAAGAGAAGTCGGCGATGTTTCTGGATCATGTTTAGATATGGTTTTTTCATTGCATGGTAGAATTTCAACCTGCATTTGTGAATGAAACAACAAACTGTGTTCACAGACAATGGTTTTCAGAAGTGTTCCCGTGCCCATGCAGTGATTTCCACAATAGCATTATGTCTGTTTTTAATGCCATGCTGCCTGGGGACCCAAAGATCACAGCCATCTAGCATTGGTTCTCAGCCTTGTCCCTTGCATACAGAGATTTCTCCTGATTCTCTGAAACTTTTAATGACATTATGAGCTGTAGATGCTGAAATTCCCAAACTCTTTGCAATTTTATGTTGAGGAACATTATTCTTCAACTGTTGCACTATTTGCCCACGCAGTCTTTCACAGAGTAGTGAACCTCTCTGCATCATCACTGCACAGAGACTCTGCCTGTCTGGGAAGTTATTTTTATACCCAATCATCTTACTGACCTGTTGCCAATTAAGATATTCAACCAGATGTTTTATTTTTTTTTTAATTAATTTATTTTTTTTAAACAGAGATTGGATCCACTTTAACAAACAAGGCTCTAGAATGCTAATTGCAAATATGCTGCACACGGTGCTGTCTCACCCATTTGACTGACTGTTGACATCTTATAAATGCTGCTCAGAAATGCCCTCTTTTTCTGAGGTCCCAGCTCACTTTGCTGAATGGAACACTAGCACATCCTACTGTCCTCTCCCCTCCATATCACCCTCACAATCTCCTCCCTGTAAAACCATCACCAACACCTACAGCACAACCAATATTAATCTGTGACAATCCAAACGACTGTGTCATCCCTGTTAAAATCCATTATCAACCACGCAAATCACCTGCACTGAGAGGACAGAATTTCCTAAATATTCGATGACTGGTGTATACTTAGTACTGGAAGTACAACAGGAAGTCGTCAGGACGCATTTGAGATCCAATCACTAAGACCACATTCAGAGGTGGTTTGGGCCACATGTGGCCACATTCTTTTAGCAGTGCAAACATAAATGGGTCCTAGCTACACTGAAGGATCGCCTCCTCTACTGACGTCCTCTGCCACAGTCTAATTAGTCCCATCACAGTTTCACAATGAACCGAAAATATTTTACTATTTTAAATGGATAAACCCTTATTTCACTGTAGAGCAGTGCACAGCACATTGATTCGCTCAACCCCTCCGTACTGCTCTCTTTCACTGGCTCTTTCTCACTCACACACACACACACAAACACAAACTCAGAAGCAACACCGCATACTTGTCTATTTGCATATGAAGCAGGGAAGTGAGATCTGATCACAAGTGATCACTGGAGACAGATGTGGAGACGCATTTTAAAGCCAGGTGTGAACAGACGAACTCAAGAGTTGAACACTTGTAATTGGATCACTCAGGACGCATGTTAATACCAGGTCCGAACAGGGCCTTAAATTAAGGGCTTGTCCGGTCTCGTTATTTTGTACTGCCTGTCTTTCCTTTGCTGCCCTTTGCCTGGATATCTTCACCTTGCTGCACTCCTTCTTATCTGAAGGGGGATAAGGATTGTTCCTTTAAAATGTTGGTAAATACAATGAAATGTGAAGTATTGAGGAAAATATAACATTACTTCTATGTTAATCTTCAAAATATTTACCAGTGATTGACAGTGACACACCCCAGTGACAATGCAGAATGTTCTTCCTGCCTCAATATTCATGGATCATCAGTTGGACTGTTGTTGGGAAGCACAGAGAGGACAGAGTAAATTCTCCCTTCGACTAAACACACAACCTATGTAATGACCTTTTCTTGACTTTACTTGTTTACTCACTACTGTTGCCTCTTAATGCTTGGGAAGAAAAAACTAAGCTGTCAGAGCAATTTTCAAATGTGCAAGTTTAGTTTCCACAACCATTTGTGTATTTGTATAATGCCTGCAATATCATAGCTCATGTTAGACAAGTAGAAGCTAAGCCAGGGATAGCTTTGCAACCACATTTTAGCTTTGCTATTCACCCATCAAAGTTCCCAGCATAATCCTCAATGCACATGTGAAAACGTCCAAAAAACTCTTGATAAGCACAGTCACTCCCTCAAAAATGACAGAAAAAATCGATATAACAGCTGGTATTTAAGCTAACATTCAAAAGACAGTAGCCTACTGCTGCCACACAAGGGCAGTAAATTACATGATAAACTGTCTGCAGAGTAGGTTGGAAGTAAGCTGAGTCAGTACAGGCAGCAGGTGAACCAACCCATGCCATCTGGAATGCAGGCTGGTTAGCCAACTGGGAAGCAGGCAGAAACTTAGCAATCCCTGGGGTGTTGGGCGTCTAACTGGATGTGTAACTGACTAGGAGACTACCTGTTGGCTAGGTGACTGGGTGACTGGTGGCTGAGTAGCAGGCCAGAGGCTAGCTGACTGTGGGACAAGCTGGCAACTAGCTGGCTGGAGGGTAGCCAACTGCTTGGCAAGTGTGAAGTCAGAGGTGTTAAGGATGCTGCCGGCATGCAGCTGGCCACCAATAGTTAGACACTGATATTTAGTTAAATGTCATATGTGATGTTGGATGACAAAAATTTAATGAATTTTAATGTGAAGGAGCGGCAGCTCTACTCCAAACTGATGATGTCTGAGCTCCTTACGCTGTCTCTAAGACTGAGCCCAGCCACCCTATGGAGGAAACCCATTTCAGCCACTTGTATCCACAATCTCATTCTCTCAGTCTCTACCTGAAGCTCATGACCATAGGTGAGGGCTAGAACGAAGATCGACTGGTATATTGAGAGCTTTGCCTTTCAGCTCAGTTCCCTCTTCACCACAACGGCCCGGTACAAGGTCTGCATTACTGCTGATGCTGCACTACTGATCTCCTGCTCCATCTTACCCTCATTCGTGAACAAGATACTTAACACTTGGCTGCAAACCATCCTAAGGAGCACTGGAGGTCACACTCCAAAGAACCACATCATTTGCAAAGAGCAGAGATGCAATTCTGAGGTTCCCAAAGCTGACACACTCCTTACCTCAGCTGCGCCGCAAGATCCTGCCCATGAATGTTGCAAACATGATCGGAGACAAGGGGCAACCTCGGTGGAGCTCAAAACTCACCAAAAATGCACTTGACTTTATGCTGAGGATGCAGATACAGCTCTCACTTTGGTTGTACAGGGACCGAATGGCTCGTAATAATGAGTGGGGCACAGTCATAAGCTTTCTCCAAGTCGACAAAGAACAAGTGGACTGATAGGTCAAACTCCCATGACCCCCTCAGAACTCCTGCAAGGGAAAAGAGCTGGTCCACTGTTCCACGGCCAGGACGGAACCTGCATTGTTCCTCCTCAATCTGAGGCTCAACAATTGGTTGGAGCCTCCTTTCCAGCACCCTGGTGTAGACTTTCCCATGGAGGCTGAGCAGTGTAATACCCTGATAGTTGGCGAGCCCTGCTTTCCCTACCTGAGCCAGAATCTCCTTGAGGCTAAACGAAAGTCCTTCTCCATAGCCTCACCGAACTCTTCCCACACCTGAGTTTTTGCTTCTGCTTCCGGAAACCCCTGGGTCAACCAGGTCCTAAAGGCCTCCTTCTTTAGCTTGACGGCCTCCCTCACTGCCGGTGTCCACCTGTTCTTGGGTTGCTGCCTCAACAGACACTGACGACCTTAAGACCACAGGTCCCAACCACCGCTTCTGCAATATAGGCTTTGAACAGGGCCCACTCAGACTCCATGTCCCCAATCTCCCCTGGGATGTACAAGAAATTGTGCAAGATGAAAACCTCACGGACAGGGTCCTCTGCCGGACGTTCCCAGCTCACCCTCACTACACGTTTGGGTTTACTAGGTCTGTCCGGCCTTCCCCACCATCTGATCCAACTCACCATCAGGTGGCGATCAGTTGACAGCTCTGCCCCTTTCTTCACCCAAGTATCCAGAACATAGAGCCGTAGATCTTTTGAAACGACCATGAAGTTAATCATTGACCTTTGGCCTAAGGTACTCTTGTACCAGGTACACTTATGAGCTACCTTCTGTTCGAACATGGTGTTTGTTAAAGCCAAACTACACTATATTGCCAAAAGTATTCACTCACCCATCCAAATAATTGAAATCAGGTGTTCCAATCACCTCCATGGCCACAGGTGTATAAAATCCAATCACCTAGGTATGCAGACTGTTTCTACAAACATTTGTGAAAGAATGGGTCACTCTCAGGAGCTCAGTGAATTCCAGGGTGGTACTGTGATAGGATGCCACCTGTGCAACAAGTCCAGTCATGAAATTTCCTTGCTCCTAAATTTCCACAGTCAACTGTCAGTGGTATTATAACAAAGTGGAAGCTATTGGGAATGACAGCAACTCAGCCACGAAGTGGTAGGCCACGTAACTTGACGGAACGGGGTCAGCGGATGCTGAGGCACATAGTGCACAGAGGTCGCCAACTTTCTGTAGAGTCAATTGCTACAGACCTCCAAACTTCATGTGGCCTTCAGATTAGTTCAAGAACAGTGCGTAGAGAGCTTCATGGAATGGGTTTCCATGGCCGAGCAGCTGCATCCAAGACATACTTCACCAAGTGCAATGCAAAGCATTGGATGCAGTGGTGTAAAGCACGCCGGCACTGGACTCTAGAGCAGTGGAGACGCGTTCTCTGGAGTGACAAATCGCGCTTCTCCATCTGGCAATCTGATGGACGAGTCTGGGTTTGGTGGTTGCCAGGAGAACGGTACTTGTCTGACTGCATTGTGCCAAGTGTAAAGTTTGGTGGAGGGGGGGGTTATGGTGTGGGGTTGTTTTTCAGGAGCTGGGCTTGGCCCCTTACTTCCAGTGAAAGGAACTCTGAATGCTTCTGCATACCAAGAGATTTTGGACAATTCCATGCTCCCAACTTTGTGGGAACAGTTTGGAGATGGCCCCTTCCTCTTCCAACATGACTGTGCACCAGTGCACAAAGCTAGGTCCATAAAGACATGGATGAGAAAGTTTGGTGTGAATGAACTTGACCGGCCTGCACAGAGTCCTGACCTCAACCCGAACACCTTTGGGATGAATTAGAGCAGAGACTGAGGGCCAGGCCTTCTCGTTCAACATCAGTGTGTGACCTCACAAATGTGCTTCTGGAAGAATGGTCACAAATCCCCATAAACACACTCCTGAACCTTGTGAACAGCCTTCCCAGAAGAGTTGAAGCTGTTACAGCTGCAAAGGGTGGATCGACGTCATATTAAACCCTATGGATTAAGAATTGTCACTTAAGTTCATATGCGAGTCAAGGCAGGTGAGCGAATACTTTTGGCAATATAGTGTATGACTTGCACAGAAGTCCAATAACAAAGCACTGCTCGGGTTTAGATCAGGGAGGTCATTCCTCTCAATCATGCCCCTCCAGGTTTCTCCATTGTTGCCCACATCGACATTGTGGCCCAGCAGAACTATAGAGTCCCCACACGGAACCCCCCCCCCAACTCTCAGGTACAGAGAGGCGACCCTCTCATCTGCCAAGGAAAACTCCAACACCGCGCTGCTCAACCGGGGGCTTGTGATTATCCCCACACCTGACAACCGGGGCAACTTAGGAAAAGAAGATAGTCCAGCCCCTCTCCAGAAGTTTGGTTCCAGAGCCCCTGCTATGCATAGAGATGAGCCCAACTATATCTAGTCGCTACCGCTCAACCACCCGTACCAGCTCAGGCTTCTTCCCCACAAAAGAATTGACATTGCATGTCCCCACAACCAGTCTGTGATACTTTTGTGTATCTGGTGTGTGACGACCCCCTCACTTGGGCACAAGTGGTTCCTGTTTCTTTTGTTGTTTTTTTAAGGTGCTAAATGGAGGGTCACCAGCTGCATCAGCTACACATGGGCCTGCTGTGCTCAGAGCTATAAAACTATCCTCACTCTGCAGCCTCTCTCTCATTAAAAGAGCTTCCCTCTCCCTTGCTGACCCTTGCTGTGGCCTTTGTTTTTTTCATTGATATTTTTATGCCTCCATGTTGGCAACAGCCAGGGCCAGAGGGATATTGTTTTCGAGTTGTCCGTCCCATTCTCGTGAACACAGTATCTCAATAATGCTTTCATTGAACTTCTACAAATTTGGCACAAATGTTCAGTTGTACTCAAGGATTACCTGATCAGATTTAGGTTGTCAAGGCCAAGGTCGTGATGACCTCCAAAAACATGGGTTCTCTCAGGAACGCCTTGAACGAACTTCTTCAAATTTGGCACAAATGTCCATTGGGATTCGATGGTGAACAGATTAGATTAAAATTCAATGTCAAAGGTCAAGGTCACAGTAAGCCCACAAAATGCAGTTTTAGCTGTATGAATGTATTATCTATGTAACACCTTGATGGAATTTCTTCAGATTTGGTAAAAACATTCACCTGGACTCAAAGACAAACTGATCAGGTCAAAGGTCAAGATCACAGTGACCTCACAAAACATGATTATGGCCTTGTGAACACAACATCTTGAGAATGCCTCAAGGGAATCCCTTCAAAATTGGCGCTAATATCCACTTGGACTCAAGAACAAACTGATTAGACTTTTGTGGTCAAAGGCCAAGCTCACTGTGACCTCACAAAATGTGGTTTTGGCCTTGTGAACATAATATCTCTGTAATGCCTTGAAGGAAATTCTTTGAATTTTGCACAAACATTCACTAGGACTCAAGAGCAAACTGAAGATTTTGGTGGTGACAGTGTGACCTCACAAAACACTTTTTAGCATTACTGAAGACTTCATACAGCGATTATGACAACATTTCACACAAATGGTTATTATTTTCAATGACTCTGTATAAACAGGGATGTAATCTGAAACTAGTCTGAGTTTCAGAGGCATCCAACTGCAAAGTGGTAATTCTAGTTTTATTGGTCAACGTAATTCTACTTTCTGTAAATAAATTACTTTTATTTAGTTGCCAATTTGTGCTGTCTCCCTCCAAGGCTGCCATTTAGATTTTGAATATATGGTCTGTTTATCCAAATAATGCCTGTTTGGAAATTTGGTCCTGAGATGAAAGGCCAGTTAGTGGTCACCCTTGTCCTGGTAGAAAAAGTGTTATCTCTGTGAGCCCTTTTGAAATATGATAAAAGTCCTTTTGAAAGATTTGGTCTCTGAGTTGAAATATTACCTGTGTTGCTGCCAGTTAGACTGAGAAGATTAAGCTAAAAACATGATTTAATGGACAGTTAAAATACGGCGCTGCCTCTGTGGGCCTCTTATATGTACAAATATACCACCACACTTTAATAAAAGTGAAAAAGGAGCAAAGGCAATGTCCATTTTACATTTTATTAGATTTTTAAGCATACATTTATATATTACAGATTGGATTTTCCCTGAACAAGCCTGTGTGTATTTATTATTTTGTCACAGTACAGCCAGGTATAGTTGTGTTGAAGTGTAACCTGTGCCAAGCTGAGCACATTCAACTGCTCAATTCCCCAGTAAGCCAGGACATTCTTGCTACCCACTCCACTCTCAGCCCAACCATACTTGCTGCCCGCATCTCTCTCTGCCTCCCTCTGCCAGCTGCTCACCTCTCACGATGCCCTGATTCTGCCAACTGCACCCAGCCCCTTTACCAAGATCCCCACTCACATTCAAACTAGCAATAAACTTACCTTAAATGCAAACTTTATGTTCCTGTCCTTCATTTGGGTTCCTCTTTTTTTGTGACAGGGGTCTTTTCCTCTCCCCAGACCAACACACAAGGGAATACGACAGATTATACAGTTCATATTCAAAAAGGTCTGTTGGGTCTGGTCAGTTTGTACAATTTTCAACATTTTCTAAACAGGCAGGGGGGACAAATTGTCAAATATCCAGTCAATTTTTCAGTGACTGTAAGCACAAAAGGATATATCATTCAGATACACCAGCATTGTAAACCTGCAAGACAGCAAAGCGGTGGTGACTCCCTACTGCACCAGCAGCCGTGAAGTCCTATTGTCTTTATGCTTCTTGATTATTTATAATCCTTTTGTCTGTAAGGTTCAACAGATCTCAAAAATCAAGTGGTTTTTCCAATGGATATGCCCGACATGTATTGCGTACAAATTGGAAGGCATCTACACAATTTTCTGTTGGGTTTTCACCCTGGAAGAATCAAGTGAATGTAGGCGAGCACACCTGCTCTGAAAAGCCAATAATGATTTTCTGCCAGTGGTTGAGTGCACTGTCATTGGCTAGAGGCTTTGTCAATCATTCTGCAATCAAGACCGGCATTTACACTGTCCAGTGATACCAAATAAGGGTTGGTCAGCATTGTTGTAGCCAATGCTATTGGCCTCCATTATGCTTTAAGAATCTGTTTTATGTACAAGATTAATATTGAGTGGAATGACATATAGACACGATAGTGGAGAGGAGACAGCAATAAGAAGAGAATCAACAGAGAGAACAAAATAATAGCAGGATTTAGTCGGTTCTGCATTGTGTAACGTTGTCAGTGTAACACTGTAAGCAAGCAGAATGATGTAGAGAGAGACAAAATTGTGGAGGGGAGACAGCAGTGAGAAAAGATCAACAGAGAGAAGAGGAGAGAACAAAGTAATAGCAGAAATTAGTCAGTTTTGCTGTGTTATATTTTTCTACATTCCTTTGCAATACCAAGGGATCAAGGAAAGACAGGGTTTACCACAGACAAGGCTCTGGATTCTGTCATTGCCTCGTCTGATGACAGTGAAGACAGCAGGTGTGACTCAGACAGGAGATGTTTGCTCAAGGACTCAACCCAACCCCATTTTAGATTTTATGTTTCATTGAGTTTAGTTTGAATTTTGCTGTCTGTATACTTACTTTAGGGTCTCTATATTTACTTTGATGTGAAGTTTAGCAAAACATGCTATTTTGCACTGATATAAACAGATTGGTAGGGATTTCTTTATAGTATTGAAGTTACATTAAACTTTAGAGATAGTGAATTGTGAATGACTATATATTGTCACATTGAATATTCTTACATTACAACTCCTCTGTGTATATGTGTTGTTATGGAAATTTCACGGTATGCCTGTAGAGAGTCAAAAAACAAGACTGGAAGGGTAGCATGCACCAAAATGTTTAATCTCTATAAAGAGGAAGCAACACATGGAACCACACGGTAGTAAGCAGTTCAGAGTTGTGCCCCCTTGATCGAAGGCTTTACCCCATTTTTATACTTTCTGATATACCTCTGGCCCTTTGTTTGAAGCTTCACAAACATTCCTCTACAGATGAAGTAACAATCAGGGTACAATAAAAGGCAGGTAGTGACCTATCTCAGGAATTTACAACTGGGTGTAATCTCCTGTGGTGATCAAGATATCATCCTGCCATCTTCCCTATACCCAGGAAGTTATTTACAGTGGGAACATAACAGTAAGGTTCATCAGGTCATCCTTTGATCACTATAATAGTACACAACTAAGGCTACAGACTAATTCTATCAAGTATAGGATTATCTCATTGTTACTACAAAGCATGGAAAGATTCCATCACGGTGTTTTTTTTGATGTTGGTGTTTCATGCTTGCTAAGGCTATGTAAATGTGTTTCCTATGTCAATAAAGCCCCTTTCAACTGATCTTAATATTTTGCTAACTGTGCATTAAATTTTGTTTTTTGGGCCAGAGGAAGATAGCAGTGAGGACTGGGAGCCTGACACAGCTCACTTCATCTAAGAGACCATGGTGCTCCTCTTCTGCTGCCATCATTACTGCATCCACTCCTACACCCACTGGATCAGGGGATGCTGCTGCCACCACACCCACCACTGGATAGGCCCGTGCTGCCAGAGGTGCTTGGGGTAGCTGTAGAGCCAGAGACAACGTGATATTTGAGAGCATCTGTGGGTGTAGTTTAAGTTTGTCAAGTTCAAAATTCATGTTCAAAAGGCCTCAAATAAAGAGCCTGCTGATGTACAGTGCTTATTAAAACAAGAATATCTGCCTTATCAGTCACGAAATGGGAGCCATCAGCAATATGTGTGCAATCAACAGAAGATGTCACAATCCTCCAAAACATCCTTGGATCTTTTAGCTTTTCATAATTTATGTGAGATAAAATTCATTCTGAGATTTTTTTAATCAGACTTGTTTATCAATTTCTGAGTTGTCTAAAATACAGACAGTCAGACTCTAAATTTGTTTTCCTTGCCCTAGCTAAGGTTACATGGCTACACAAAGGGGGAATGTTGGTTTGTAATGCCATTAAACCCTTCATAAAAGTAATTTCAAACCAACTCAAAATGAGCAATTAGACAAATTCTGTCCCACAGAGTCACAGAAAAGTATTTCAAGTCACGAAGACATGCCCTGGACTTTACTCTTAGTTACAACTTGTGATTAATAATTTTGGGAAAACAGGACCTACTGAATAAAATATTCTATTGGAAGCAACTTTGAAAGAGCACACCCTCTGAGGTCACTTTGGAGTCTGCAGTACTCTATCTATATATAGACAGCCAATGAGTGGCGATGATGACACTGGTAAAATCTAGTTTCATTTGGTGTTAATTCTGGATGATCTATTCTTTAAAGTCATCATCATACACAGCTCTCTTACAGAAGGCTGCACAGAGAGCACAGCAGACAGTGTTACTCTCTTGAAAAGCATGTAGGATTTGGGAAAGTACTGGATTTAATCTATCATTGTATCACTTCAGATAGATTGAAAGTGGACATGCATCATCTTGTATAAAAAATCCAATTTTCTTTTTTGTTAATGAGACTTTAATGGACTTTTTGCAGTGGCTGCAACTCCTCTGTGTTTGCTTAGAAAACAGATACATGGCAAATAACAATTCACTGTTTGGTGTTGAGTCCTTGCAGGTGCTGTACAATGACCAGGTGGTTATTGTACAGATCTTAATCATGATTTTTCTCTGCATCAACTTGCTGCTCATCATAACCTTTTTCAAAAAAGAGTGCCTCTACACGACTGCACGGTACATCTTATTTGCTGTTATGTTACTCTCAGATAGTTTTTTGTTATTCATGTCTGATATCCTTGTCATCTTCACCCATTTTTATATTACCATTCAAGTGTGGTTATGTATCATTATCTGTGTCGTGGTACTTGTGTATACTACAGTCACACCAGTTACTCTGGCAGCAATGACACTGGAGCGTTATGTGGCCATTTGCATGCCCCTGCGCCATGGAGAGCTGTGCTCCACACGCAATACTGTGAACTGTATCCTCATCATTCATGGCCTCAGCTCTGTTCCCTGCATTATTATTCTCTCCACCTTCTTTGCATCAGTATCGCTAAGGTTTTACAAACAATGTCAGTTGTGCTCAGTGGAGGTGTTTATGATTAACATATGGCAGCAACATCTCAGGTCAGCTATATATCAATTCCAGTTTTTGATAATGTGCATCATCATTGTTTTCTCTTATATTAAAATAATGAAAGTGGCCAAAGCTGCATCAGGAGAAAGTAAAAAGTCATCAAGGAAAGGGCTCAGAACAGTGGTTCTTCATGGTTTTCAGCTACTGCTCTGTCTCATCCAGTTGTGGTGCCCATTTATAGAAGCTGCTTTGCTTCAGATTAATTTCACTTTATTCTATAATTTCAGGTTTGTTAACTACATAATGTTTTTTCTTGCACCCAGATGTCTGAGTCCTCTTATTTATGGCCTCAGGGATGAAGTTTTCTTTCATACACTGAAAAGCTATGCCTCCTTTGGCTTGTATAAAAGAAATATTATTTGACATTTAAATTAAAACCACAGTTCTTACTGCGTGCAATTGTTCTTCTGTGACAAGCGTGGATGTTGAACTGAGCTTAACAGTTGACTGCTCACAAATAATTAGACTCTGGGTTTCCTTAAAACAGAACCATAATATCAGTGATGATAGATCTGTATCAGGTTCTGCGTGATAATCAGTGAGGTTCTTGACAGCCACCAGTCATTTAGTTTTTCATAGTTTAGTGCAGATATGGCAGCATGTCATTTAATTGTCTAGTAAGCATTACTGTGTTCATGTTGTTTCATCTATATTGCTGTTTAGATTTATAAACTGGATAATGTCACTGTCAGTCCTATAGTGACACATAAAATATGGGTACTTGTTTGTGAACTTTGTTAATGTACACTGCAGTCAAACATCTTTAAGAAGGAATTTAATTGAGCTGCAGGAATTGAGGGTTGTTGATACTGACAAGCCCTCCATCTTTTTCCTTATTTGTCCTTTGTTATTAGGTCTTTAGGTCTCTGTGGGGGATGAGACCATGTTTCTCCACATGTCACAAACAGGTCCCTATTGTAAGGAATGGCTCATTGTTTATTTCTAGCATAGCTGATAGTATCCAGCTGCCCAATCCCATTTGCATTTACCATAGCAACGAAATTCGAACACAGACCCTCAAAGATGGGACAAGACACAGTCTCTGGCGGTGGTTCGCCGTCAGAGCAATCAAGGCAAGCAGTGCTTGCCTAGTTACAGCTAAGAATAGACAGAAATTAGAACAATACTGAAGTTGAAGCGACATTCCTCCTTCTCAGATCAGCTTTGCCACATAAAGGATCTGATGCATGCTTGCATTCATCATGTAATTTACTGCCCACTTGTTGTGGCAGCAGGGTATTGTCCCTGCAACCGAGCTTGCCTTCCACCCGTTGCATCTATTGTTTCTTTCATTTTCGTGGGTGTGATCGTATCAACAACCCTCAATTCCTTGGCAACCGAGACTCTGGGTCACTTGGCATTGTAGGCTCTGTGGTCTTGGGCAGATGAGTCTAAAGTGAGCTGTACAGCTGAGTCTCTGTGGGAAAACCCACGCTTCCTACCAGGGGCCCTGACCCCTACATATCTTCAGGCAAATGGTGAGAACCAAACAAAGGGGACTGCTCAAGGTTTTCAGGTTCAGGATCAGATGGGGGCCAGCCGGCTCAGGGACAGGAGTAGACAGGAGGCTGGGGTGCAGATTGGAGACAAGCAGGTAGGAAGCGAGCCGACCTGGGCTGAAGGTTTCCCAACAGGGATGCATGCTGGATGCTAGCAGTCCAAGGGCCAGCTGACCGGAGTGCAAGCTGTAGGTTAGCTGACTCAAATCTCAACATTCAAAATTTTAGCAGACTGTGGAATAGACTGTTAGCTAACCAACTGGCTGGAGGCAGATTTTAACCAGTTTAGAGATTGTTTCCCCACATGCCAACCTTGAGGCAGCATCATTGTACATGTACTCCCTAGTACAGGCTGTTTTTCAGGGCCTATACCAGCATACAAGGGATTAAAATAAATCATGACTCCTTAAAGTAACTTAACAGTCTCTGCAGAACAATACATGGCTAATGAGGGGGGCTAACAGTAAGTGACGATGACGACAGTGTAGTGAACAGGGAGTTTCATTTGGTGTTATTTTTTGATGTACTAGTCTTTAAAGTCATCAGACACAGCACTCTCTCAGAAGGCTGCACAGAGCTCAGCAGAAGACACTCATCTTTGGAATAACACGGAGGGTGTGGTGAACTGCTGTAAGCTTGACATTCTACTTAACCTTTATTGGTTGGGAATAAAAATCTAAATTCCTATTGACAGGTGTATTAGAGACTGATGTGTGTGTTTGCTTAGAAACTACATGGCAGATAACTACTCACTGGTTGATGGTGAGTCACAGCTTCGAAAGATCAATGACCAGGTCATTATTGTGCAGATCCTGGTGATGATTTTTCTCTGCATCAACTTGTTGCTCATCATAACCTTTTTTAAAAAAAGAGTGCTTTTACACAACAACACGTTACATCTTATTTGCTGTTACATTGCTGTCAGATAGTCTGTTGTTATTCTTCACTGATATCCTGTTCATCTTCACCTATTTTCGCTTTACCATGCAAGTTTGGTTGTGTATTATTATCTGTGTTTTTATGTTTTTGTTCACTTTACTCACACCAGTTACTCTGACAGCAATGAGCCTGGAGCGCTATGTGGCCATTTGCATGCCCCTGCGCCATGGAGAGCTGTGCACCACACGCAGCACTGTGCACTGTATTCTCATCATCCATGGCATCAGCTTTGTGCCCTGCATTGTTATTTTCACCATGTTCTGTGCAACAGCATTTCTTAGTTTCTATAAACAATATCAGGTTTGTTCATTCGAATTGTTTAGTTTACATGTATGGCAGGATCATGTTAGGTCAGCTGTATATCAGTTCTACTTCTTGGTCATGTTTATGATCATTGTTGTCTCCTATGTTAAAATAATGAAAGTGGCCAAAGCTGCATCAGGAGAGGATAAAAAGTCAACATGGAAAGGGCTCAGAACAGTGGTTCTTCATGGTTTCCAGCTGCTGCTCTGTCTCATCCAGCTGTGGTGCCCATTCATAGAGACTTGGCTACTTCAGATTAATTTAAGGTTGTTTTCTGCAGTCCGGTACATTAATTACGTAATCTTCTTTCTTGTACCAAGATGTTTGAGTCCTCTTATTTATGGCCTGAGAGATGAAATTTTTTCTCAGGCACTGAAAAAATATGCCTTCAGTGGCTTGTGTAAAAGAAATGTTATTTGACTAGACTAAGACTAATTATTTTCTGACAGAAATTCACATTGCAATCATTTATTTAAACTGTAATTTCATTAAAACATATTGGAAATAATTGTGTGTTTGTAAATCCCTTTCGAAATACTTAAATGGTAATTACTGTATTATTTTGGAACCAAGGCCTTCTTTTCCCATGTTTTTGGGTGTGAAAAAGGGAAAAAAACTGAAATGTTTTGCATATAACTCTGAATAATTGAAGAGTAGTTGTGGGAAGACGCTGGCAAACAGATGATGGCTGTGTCAAGGGAAGAGATGGAGGATCAATGGGACAAGCGTTTGTGACTCATTATTCCACAGAATGTGCAAAACGGCCCTTTCTGCAGGCAACTCAGCAATGTTTATTGGGTTACAAAGTGCATTTCCAAGATCTGGGTCTTCATATTGTATAGAAAATTCACCTTTAAGAGCAAGTTTTTTTTATAGTTCATCTTGCTATTGTTCTAGAGATTCCAAGGTCTTCCGGATGAGTTTTGGGTTTATGTTTACTCACAATAAAAGAACCTGTCAAAACAAACATTAATTGCATGTTTCTACTCTCACAAAATAAATGTGATAATGTTAATCACAAATTAAAATTCAGGCATGGCCCCGCAGTCCACTGCATTGCCCAGCAGAAACTATCATGACCTTTACATATTGGGTCTCATACAGATTAACATCTTTGGTGCTTCTGTTTCAGTGCTTCCTCCACATGTAACTGGGCCACGTTTATGTTTTATGTAATTTTGTTCACTGTGATGGTTGCACGTCCAGACTCCTGGGAACACACAGATACAAAAATGCATTTTGTCAAATTGCTGAAATTGCTAATTTCCAAAAAGAACAATACATCAGAACCTGGAACCCAGGGATTCAGATGCACTTCACTAAACATTAGCCGCTCAGGGAACCACGGTCAAACCACACGAGAGAGTTTTCTTGGATGTCATGGAAAGCCTGAAGGCCCTCAGTGCCACTGTCACTGTCACAATTCCGACCGAGAGCAAACACTTGGTGACAGTGGCAAGGAAAAACTTCCTTTAAGAGGCACAAACCTCAGGCAGAACCCTGGTGGGTTTGGCTCATTGTGGCTCATTGTTTATTTCTAGTGTAGCTGATAGTATCCAGCTGCCCAATTCTCATTTCCATTTACCATAGCAACAAAATTCGAACCCAGACCCTCAAAGATAGGATAAGACACAGTCTCTGGCAGCAGCGCACCGTCAGAGCAAGCAAGGCAAGCAGTGCTTGCCTAGTTACAGCTAAGAAGAGACAGAAATTAGAACAATACTGAAGTTGAAGCGACATTCCTCCTTCTCAGATCAGCTTTGTCACATAAAGGATCTGATGCATGCTTGCATTCATCATGTAATTTACTGCCCACTTGTTGTGGCAGCAGGGTATTGTCCCTGCAACCTAGCTAGTCTTCCACCCGTTGTATCTATTGTTTCTGTCATTTTCTTGGGTGTGACCATGTCCGGTTGACAAAGGAGCTGGAGCTGGAGCAGGAAGGAGAAAGGTGAAAATGTCCAGGCAGAGAGCAGCAAGATGGAGGAGAAGAATCATGAGATTGGACAGGCCCTGAATCAGAATCAGAATCAGAATCAGTTTTATTGCCAAGTATGTTTTCACATACAAGGAATTTTTTCTGGTGATTGGTGCAATTGATCAGCAACAGTGGGGCTCTCTAGCCTTGTTGATAAGGCTAATAGCAGATGGGAAGAAGCTATTTTTGTGGCGAGAGGTTTTGGTCCTGAAGGACCGCAGCCTCCTGCCAGAGGGGAGTGTCACAAAGAGTTTGTGTCCAGGGTGGGAGGAGTCAGCTACAATCTTCCCTGCACGCCTCAGAGTCCTTGAGGTGTACAGGTCCTGGAGGGACGGAAGATTGCAGCCAATCACCTTCTCAGCAGAGTGGATGATACGCTGCAGTCTGTTATTGTCCCTCTCCGTGGCAGCAGCGTACCAGATGGTGATGGAGGAGGTGAGGATGGACTCAATGATGGAGGTGTAGAAGTTCACCATCATAGTCCTTGGCAGGTTGAACTTCTTCAATTGCCTCAGCAAATACATCCTCTGCTGAGCTTTTTTGATGAGGGAGCTGATGTTTAGCTCCCATTTGAGATCCTGTGTGATGGTGGTTCCCAAGAAGCGAAAATGCTCCACGGTAGCCACGGGGGAGTCACACAGGGAGATGGGGGTGGGTGGGGCTGGGCTCTTCCTGAAGTCCACTATCATTTCCACTGCCTTCAGAGCGTTTAGCTCTAGGTTGTTCTGCCTGCACCAGGTCACCAGACGGTCAGTCTCCCACCTGTAGGCAGACTCATCGCCATCAGAGATGAGTCCAATGAGAGTGGTGTCGTCTGCAAACTTCAGGAGCTTGACAGACTGATGGCTGGAGGTGCAGGTGTTGGTGTACAGGGAGAAGAGCAGAGGAGAAAGAACGCAGCCTTGTGGGGATCCAGTGCTGATGGTCTGGGAGTCAGACACGTGCTTTCCTAGCTTCACGTGCTGCCTCCTGTCAGACAGGAAGTCGGTGATCCACCTGCAGGTGGAGTCAGGCACGCTCAGCTGGGAGAGCTTGTCCTGCAGCAGAGCCGGGATGATGGTGTTGAAGGCAGAGCTGAAGTCCACAAACAGGATCCTGGCATAGGTCCCTGAGGAGTCCAGGTGCTGGAGGATGAAGTGGAGAGCCATGTTGACGGCGTCATCTACAGACCTGTTGGCTCTGTAGGCGAACTGCAGGGGGTCCAGGAGTGAGTGAGTGATGGATTTGAGATGGGACAGGACAAGGCGCTCAAATGATTTCATGACCACAGAGGTCAGGGCAATGGGTCTATAGTCATTTAGACCTGTGGGCCTTGGTTTTTTGGGGACAGGGATGATGGTGGAGGATTTGAAGCAGGCTGGCACGTGGCAGGTCTCCAGTGAGGTGTTGAAGATGTCCGTGAACACCGGAGACAGCTGATCAGCACAGTGCTTCAGGGATGATGGAGAGACAGAGTCAGGACCGGCTGCTTTGCGGGGGTTCTGCTTCTTAAAAAGCCTGTTGACATCTCTCTCCAGGATAGAGAGAGATGTTCCTTTGGTAGAGGAGGAGGAGGGGGGTTCTGATGTGGCTCTGATGTGGAGGTTAGTGTCAGGCTTGTCCCACTGTCTTTCAAAGCGGCAGTAGAACTCATTCAGATCGTTGGCCAGACGGAAGTCGTTAATGGAGTGGGGGGGTTTAGGTTTGTAGTTTGTGATCTTTCTGAGCCCTTTCCAGACAGAAGCAGAGTCATTGGCTGAGAACTGGAGCTGAAGTTTCTCAGAGTACAGTCGTTTAGCTTCTCTCACCGCTTTGCTAAACCTGTACTTGGACTCTTTAAACTTGTCCCTGTCCCCACTCCTGAAAGCTTCCTCCTTTTGCCTCCTGAGCTGACTGAGCTTAGCTGTGAACCAGGGTTTGTCATTGTTATAACTCACCCTGGTGCGTGATGGGATACAGCAGTCCTCACAGAAGCTGATGTATGACGTCACAGCCTCTGTGAACTCATCCAGACTGTTGGAAGCAGTCCTGAACACCTCCCAGTCAGTGCAGTCCAAACATGCCCGCAGATCCTCGATGGCTTCACTGCTCCACTGCTTCGATGTCTTCACAACAGGTTTACACAGTTTTAGTTTCTGCCTGTATGTGGGAATCAGGTGGACCATGACATGGTCAGAGTGGCCCAGTGCAGCCCGGGGGACAGCGTGATAGGCACCACTGATTGTGGTGTAACAGTGGTCCAGAGTGTTCCCCTCTCTGGTCGGGCAATTAACAAACTGTCTGTATTTGGGCAGTTCGTGGTTGAGGTTACCTTTGTTAAAGTCACCAAGGACAATAACTACGGAGTCCGGGTTGGTCCGCTCCACACACAGTATCTGATCGGCGAGCGCCCGCTGTGCCTCCTGCACGTTGGCCTGTGGTGGGATGTAAACACCGACCAGGATATTCATGAGAGATTTGATTTGCTACTATCTATATAAACTGAAAAGGTATGTTTTAGTCTGGTCTATATTTTCGTGGTCAGTGTAGTACACAGCTGAATTGTTAATTGATCAAACAGCATAATAAATATTTCCTGAAGCTAATGGTAAATACATGTGGATTACACAGCAGTCCTGTGATTATAATCAAAAATAATGAAAAAAAAATTGTGTATGTCTGTTATATCTGTTACCCTGTGTGAAGGATGCTGGGAATACACAGTTTCGTAGTGCTATTTCGGGTTATTTGACGTTGTGTTGTGTGAGCTCGTCATGCATAGTCAGTGTGTTAGCTGCAGTAGATTCAGATCAGCATGCTGCCAGGAGCCGCCAGGAGCAACAGCAGAGAAGCTGAGTGACGTGCTGGTGTGGAAGGGGTCTGCAGAAAAAACATGTTTTACACAATTTTAAAAGACGTCTACTGAAACAATCCAGTATCCATTTCAAATGTACGCTTCCTTTAGAATCTTTTTAGCACTTTATCTCCCTGTCAAAACAAAGTGAAGTTGAACTCTTTCTGACTCACTCAGCTGACCTGTGGCTATGGTGTAATACAATGCATGCCATAGTTGCTCTTGTGCGTAGATATATGGTAGTTCAACTGGAGCAGAGAGTTCGCTATTTAGTTTCCATCTGCGCAAGCATATATGCTGCACTATCATAGCTGATCTCACAACAGTAGAAGCTGAGTCAAGGACAGCTTGGCAAGCATGCTTTTGCTATAGCTAGTCACCCATCAAAGATCCCAGGATTATCATCAATGCACATGTGTAAACCTGTAAGAAAAGCTGCTGTCCTCTCTGCTTGACAAGCCCACAGCCTTTGTCAATGGGACACAATCATGCCCACATCAATAAATGCACACACATGTAACAAGGTTGTTTTGTTTATTTGAAGTCCGTCAAAATTCACAGTCTTCCTTTAATTTTGTTCTTATTTTATTATAATATTGATGGATGTTGATTGATGGATGGTATATTTATGCAGGGCTCCGTTTTATTTTATTGAAATAAAATATATATATTTATATATATATATATATTTTATATAATATAATATAATTATATATTATATTATGTGCATATATATATATATATATGCACATATATATATATATATATATATATATATATATATATATATATATACTTAGAATGAGAAATCACATTTTACATTACATTTTATTACAAAGACTCGCAATGAACTGTAACAACATGCAAAACAACATTTTTTTGGCCTGCATTAACAGCAGATTTTTAAATTAAATTTTTTTTTTTTTTTTTAAAGCAAAAATGTACTTCCCGGGCTTCAAAATCAACACATTAACTGAACTGTACATCCATGTTAAACTATGTGTGTGTGTGCCTGTGTCTGTGTCACCCTGTGGCAGAGGTCATGGAAAGTTTATAAAATAACAGCATTGCCTATGTTCAGGTAATAACTTGTGCTCCGTAGTGCAAGCTACAAGTTTTACCATGAACACTGCGTTTTTGTTATTTCATAGAGATTGAAGCTGAGTCACATACAATAGCTGCTAATAGGTAAAGTAGGCTAATAGGTACATTTTAGAATGGAGCCAGTAATGGGATGTTGAGGTTGTTTTACACCACTGAAAGACAAAGAAACAAAACACACAAACACTAAGACAAATAAATACATATATACATATACACACACAAATAAATACACACACATATATACATATATACTCACTCAAATAAATGCATATATATATATATATATATATATATATATATATATATATATATATATATATATACACACACACACACACACATATACAGACCCATTGACAGAGCAGTCCTAATTTATGTACACTACTGATGGTGAAAATGGACCAGTTTTGTATATTTATGTCTAACAAAATCTTTTTTTAACTTTTCAGTCTCTCGTTTTGCCAAATGGTGCATTCTAATGGTGCAATAAATGGAGGATACCATTTTCACCAAGTAGTGTACATGGTTGTCTTGAACAGTGGTTTCAAACATGTGGTTGTGCAGCTCTGGGAACAGAGTTTTGTCAGCGCTGTAGCTTTGCACTTCATTGGTAACAGCTGATGCTAAGCCATGTCCCTGGGGAAGCTTTCCTGAGGTTGTTCTCAAAATCCTTTGAAAACAATATTCTGACTTTGTACACATGCCAATAATTCCTGCCGATGGCTTCTGCAGACCTCCTCGATTCTTTAAGAGAAATCAGAATATGCAAGCATGTTGGTTAATATCTCATGTATGACATGAACAGTCAAACTGTCTTGTCAGTTATTTTCAGCTTTTTTGCTGATGTTAAATTATGTAATTATTATTACAATTATTGATGTAAGTATTCATTATGTAAGTGTTATTTTTTTGATACTATCCGACCAAAACAACTGTTGTCCTTTGCAATCCAATTGGTTGATGCAGTTGATGGCAACACAGGACGGCATTTTCTCGCTGTATAGGTCAGTTGTAAGTTCACCAGGCCAGAAGTAGAAGAAAAGGGAATGTGTCAAGATTCTGCATCTTTTAAAATTTGACTCTGCTGTCAATCAAATTCCCATCCCCCACCCGAACTGTCCTTACTGTACTTACAGTAGGCTAACTTTACTGTACTGTGTAGTGGAAGCAAGAAAATATCATCACGAGGATCTCTTGAAAGGTATGGTTTTCATTTTAAATCAAGTTCATTTATAATGTCAATAACCTGTATTATGATTTATAAACATTTCCATCAACTTTGTTATTAAGCGGCAAATATTATTAGGCATTACAATATGATATTGACTATATGACTGGAATTATACAATGCAGGCTAATTTACAAAACTAGAGGGAAAGAGATAACAAATAACATTATGTCATTCATTTAGTCATTTAGTCATTTAGCAGACGCTTTTATCCAAAGCAACTTACAGAAAGGGGAACAATTATGTACATATTTCAGTGTTTAACTACAATAGCCAACAATGACAGAGGAGCCAGGATCGTCCCAGAACAGACAGCAGTCCCGTAAGTAAGGCAACAATCAGTGTTTTAACCATATGACAACCCACAACACTGTCGAAATTGTGAAAATGTTTATATCAATTTTTAAATAATCTTTTAAATAAATACTCCATATGAAGGCAAAAAGTAAATGGCCTTTTGTTCCACAGGGGAAAGTATATGGATAATTGGGGACAGCTATGTCCGACGTGGGGAGCAGAGAGCCATGCAAACCATCGGGTCCAATCTCGGCCTGGATGCCAGCGTCCAGTGGTTTGGCTCGGGTGGCCTGAGATGGCGGAACCTGCTTCCCTTCTTCCACCAGTCCTTGCCAGGAAGAACCCTCCTGGATGTCCTCATCATCGTCTGCGGCAGCAACGACATGGGAAAGATCACAGGTCTGGAGCTAGTCGCAGCGATGAAGAGGTACCTGCAGCACCTCCATCAGAAGTTCCCAGGGATGGTTATCATCTTGTCCTCCATCTCCTCCAGGCGCCGGTGGAGGGCTGCTAATCCGGGACGGTTAAATAAATCAAGAAAATGGGTGAACAGTGTGATGAACACATTTATGAAGGATTTAGGTGGAAGCACGGTTAGTCATCCTTACATAAATTTTGATATCCCTGGTCTGTTTCTGCACGATGGAGTTCATTTCACCGCTATGGGGAATGACATTTTTTGAGACCCTTAAAACCCACATTCAGGAGCAGTAAAACTGCCTTGAAAACATTGCTGTTATTTTTTTGTTCTAGTCATTCTTTTGTTTTTTTCGTTTGATTCAGTTGGAGCCAACAGTTTTTCCAACCTGATTGTGGGTTTTATTTTTTTGTTATTTTATATATATATTTAGCCCATAAATAGGCCAGGGAATTCTTATTGATGTAAGGATGACATTTTTTTTTTTTTTCATTTTGGGATTAACGTGCATTTTTGTTTTTTCGTTGTTTTCATCACACTGTTCACCCCCATCCTCACCATTATCACACAACCACACACACACACACAAAACCTTATTTCTCAATATTTCTTTGACATGTACTGTATATAGTTATGTTAAATGATTTATGGTGTCAATCATCAATTAAGTCTTTTTTTTTTTTTTTAAATCCTTTTGATTTATTTGTATGTGTTCAAATCAAATATCTGCGACATTAATGTAACTCATGAAAATGCCTGGGTTCTGTGGCAGCTGCTTTTGTGGCCATTCTGCAGAGTTGTGAAAATATTCAAAAAGCTTTCAACTGTTTCATAAAGAGTCACCATACAGACCAAAAATAATTTGCATATGAAAGACCAAATTATGTTAAGGTATCACTGTATTATTTCCCTTTGGGAAATAATACAGTGTTCCAGCAGCAGCTTATGTTCAAGATAAACAGATACCAATAGAAGAAAGCAAATAAGATAACACAGAATAATAATAATAATAATAATACAATGATAATAAAATTGGGATAAAATGGAAACATAAAGCATGGGAATATAAACAGAGAAGGTATATGGCATGTGTTTTATGTTTACTAGAAATGTAGGTTAGATCGTCCACAGCAGTAAAATGCTAGTACAGTGTTACAGTGTTTGAAGGAAAGGGAAAATATTCCATAATGAACACGCATCACATTTAGTGTACTCCAGTCCTCATACAGTTTACATACATATTACAAGAAGATGCTCATATAGTTCAACACATTTTATTTGACATGGTCCACTATAAATAAGTACATGGCAAATCAACTCCTGACAGAAACCGGAGGCACAGTCACTTTAGGAGAAGACAGTGTTGTACTGAAGGGTCAGCTTGTAATAGTTGAATGCTCTTGGAGCTCAACCATATGAAAAGACATTTTAACACATCCATGACCTCAACCCATGGCTTAGCTCCGATCCTGAGTGTAGGATACAGCTGCGGAGAACAGTGTGAAAAAGAAGTATAAGACAGGAAATTACGCACAACTACAACACTATACAACGTTTAGAAGGGAACACATGCCATATGAATAAATATTTTTGCCCGATTATGATTTATCGTGTTGAATCCATTGCGATTTCAGGCTCTAAACCTTCGTACTGAATGACACGTTTTCCTTTTAACATCACAAATAAATTAACCACGATATCCAGCGATTATAGGGTTAAATACCATCTTACTTTTCAAAACATTATCATCATTGGTTGCTGTTGCAATTGTGTAAATCGATGGTTTCAAGCCTCGAGCAAGTCCCGCATAAGTCTTATAATACATCCAAGAAGTCCGCTTTCATAGCATTTGTGAACGCGCATCGCCAGATCCAGAACGCGATTCGCTCATTCTCATAGCTCAGATGCATGATGGGAGAGACACTACTGCACAGTCTCTATGGGCTGCATAACGCGGAAGTAACCGGGAAGCCAGAAACTTTTTCAGCGTATGTGCCAGGCGAGCAACTTGTATTGAACTGAATGGGCGCCATTTTTTAGATCTGTCATCCAGTTCTTATAATACATCCATGGAGAGGACAAACGTCAACCACACTTGTGGTATTAAAAGAGAAAATAAAAAGAGAAACGTTTTAGTTTATCATTTTATTTATTATTTTATTTATTGGTGAGAGACTTTGCATACAATTTTGTATTTCATTTTTTATATGAATTCATTGTTATATTGTGTTTGGGATTAAAAAATACTTAAAAACAGGTTCATGGCTAAAAATAGTGGATGCTGTGAGGAAAATGTTTCATGATTTCATTTCATGTCATGTTAAAAAAGTAATAATTCATGTTTGTGTAAAAACTATACTATCACATTGACTGTCTTAATCACGCCTTTTGCTGCTTGGACTTCCATGTTATGGGGCAGGAGCTGTGTGTGAGGACAACGCCAACCACACTATTGTGTTGTTTATCTGTTTACACAGAGGATGACAATTAAACGTTGTGTACATAATCAAAGCCAGTCTCGTCATTCTACTGGAGTGAGGCAGAACATAAGGGGTTACACATACATACATACATACATACACAAAAATAAAGTCCCATTGTTACGAAATGGAGATTCTGGTAGTTTACTCCAATTTTGCCTTGTGTCTATTTGGAGCTGACCATTTGACCCATGGTCTGATTGTACATCTCTTCGTTGTGCTAAAAACGGTCTGTTTGTGAAAGTATCCTTTGTCACTGTTTCCTATCAATTTGACAGCTTGATGGTGGGGAGAGTAAGAAAGGTGACATTCTTGGGTCTGTAACTTTACATGTCCTCTCTATGAACCTCTTTAATGGCTTGTAACTAATGCCAGACCAGGTATGTCCGTTACATTTCATATTATAGCAACATGAAATACGTTTTTATATCCTTTTTGGAACACTTTGAAACTTTCCCAGGTGTTCAACTCAGCTGATCCTGTTTGTGAGGTATAATTTGACCTGCACAAACTTGTGGTCTCAAGATCAACATGGTGCTTTTTGTGGTAAGGGCAATTTGTTTTTGTTGTGCCATCAGCATTAACCACACAACCATAGGATTAACAATTTATAATTAGGGCCAATGGCACGCATGATGTACGCGTTTCCCAGCAAAAATAGACGAGGAAAAAAACTGTTGATAGTCCTACTGACGCAATACTAGCAACATTCCATAAATTTGACACCTTTCACTATATTTCTACCAAAAAATAAATCAGAAATGAATTTACAATGACAAGAAATCCAACATTCAAGTAGCCTGCTAACTCTATGTAGTAAGCTAGAGCTGACAGTAGCAGTGAGGCAGCAGACACACAGCCGGTGCAGGCAGGACGTCAGTTGGGTTGGCCGACTCAGGGAACAGGCCTGAAATCAGGGCAACTCAGGAATAGGCTCAGGAACAGACGAGACATTGGCCGGGACTTCTAACACGGAACAGACAAGAAGTCAGCAGGGACCCCCAACAAAGGAAAAGGGCATTGGTTATGGCACAAGGCAGGCTCTGGGTAGCTTGGCGGCCGAGACTCTGGGTCGCTTGGCATTGTAGGCTCTGTGGCCTTGGGCAGATGAGTCTCAATGGAGCTGGACAGCTGAGTCTCTGTGGGAAAACCCACGCTTCCCACCAGGGGCCCTGACCCCTACATATCTCCAGGCAAATGGTGAGACCCAAACAAAGGGGACTGCTCGAGGTTTTCAGGTTCAGGATCAGATGGGGGCCAGCCGGCTCAGGGACAGGAGTAGACAGGAGGCTGGGGTGCAGATTGGAGACAAGCAGGTAGGAGGCGAGCCGACCTGGGCTGAAGGTTTCCCAACAGGGATGCATGCTGGATGCTAGCAGTCCAAGGGCCAGCTGACCGGAGTGCAAGCTGTAGGTTAGCTGACTCAAATCTCAACATTCAGAATTTTAGCAGACCGTGGAATAGACTGTTAGCTAACCAACTGGCTGGAGGCAGATTTTAACCAGTTTAGAGATTGTTTCCCCACATGCCAACCTTGGGGCAGCATCATTGTACATGTACTCCCTAGTACAGGCTGTTTTTCAGGGCCTATACCAGCATACAAGGGATTAAAATAAATCATGACTCCTTGAGGTAACTTCACAGTCTCTGCAGAACTAACAATACATGGCTAATGAGGGGGGCTAACAGTAAGTGACGATGACGACAGTGTAGTGAACAGGGAGTTTCATTTGGTGTTATTTTTTGATGTACTAGTCTTTAAGTCATCAGACACAGCACTCTCTCAGAAGGCTGCACAGAGCTCAGCAGAAGACACTCATCTTTGGAATAACATGGAGAGTGTGGTGAACTGCTGTAAGCTTGACATTCTACTTAACCTTTATCGGTTTGCAATGAAAATCAAAATTCCTATTGACAGGTGTATTAGAGACTGCTGTGTGTGTTTGCTTAGGAACTAGATGGCAGATAACTACTCACTGGTTGATGGTGAGTCACAGCTTCGAAAGATCAATGACAAGGTCATTATTGTGCAGATCCTGGTGATGATTTTTCTCTGCATTGACTTGTTGCTCATCATAACCTTTTTTAAAAAAGAGTGCTTTTACACAACAACACGTTACATCTTATTTGCTGTTACATTGCTGTCAGATAGTCTGTTGTTATTCTTCTCTGATATCCTGCTCCTTTTGAGCTATTTTCACTTTACCATGCAAGTTTGGTTGTGTATTATTATCTGTGTTTTTATGTTTTTGTTCACTTTACTCACACCAGTTACTCTGACAGCAATGAGCTTGGAGCGCTATGTGGCCATTTGCATGCCCCTGCGCCATGGAGAGCTGTGCACCACACGCAGCACTGTGCACTGTATTCTCATCATCCATGGCATCAGCTTTGTGCCCTGCATTGTTATTTTCACCATGTTCTGTGCAACAGCATTTCTTAGTTTCTATAAACAATATCAGGTTTGTTCATTCGAATTGTTTAGTTTACATGTATGGCAGGATCATGTTAGGTCAGCTGTATATCAGTTCTACTTCTTGGTCATGTTTATGATCATTGTTGTCTCCTACATTAAAATAATGAAAGTGGCCAAAGCTGCATCAGGAGAGGATAAAAAGTCAACATGGAAAGGGCTCAGAACAGTGGTTCTTCATGGTTTCCAGCTGCTGCTGCTTCTCATCCAGCTGTGGTGCCCATTCATAGAGACTTGGCTACTTCAGATTAATTTAAGGTTGTTTTCTCCAATCCGGTACATTAATTACATTATGTTTTATCTTGCACCAAGATGTCTGAGTCCTCTCATTTATGGCCTTAGAGATGAACTTTTTTCTCAGGCACTGAAAAAATATGCCTTCAGTGGCTTGTGTAAAAGAAATGTTATTTGACAAGACTTAGACTAATTATTTTCTGACAGAAATTCACATTGCAATCATTTATTTCAATTGTCATTTAATTAAAACATATTGCAAATAACTGTGTGTGTTCGTAAATCACTTTCTAAATACTTAAATGGTAATTATTGTATTATTTTGGAACCAAGGCCTTCTTTTCTCATACATTTGGGTGTGAATGATTGAAAGGGAAAAAAAAACTGAAATGTTTGCCATTATGTTTGTCCTCACTGTGATAGTTGCATGTGCAGCTCCTGGGAACACACAGATACAAAAATGCATTTTGTCAAATTGCTGAAATTGCTAATTTCCAAAAAGAACAACCAGATCGTCATAAAAGACTTCACTAAACATTAGCCACTCAGGGAACCACGGTCGGAACAACACAAGAGAGTTCTCTTGGATATCATGGAAAACCTGAAGGCCCTCAGTGCCACTGTCACTCAGCTCAACATACAGATAGACCACGTGTTGTGTAATTTTCACTAAAAAGTATCAAGTATTGTAAAAAGTGGTCAAAGCATCATTAAAAATACATCCTGCAATGTATTATGTGATCTAACATGATTAAGATGTATTCTGCACTGCAAAGTATGTGGGAGCAGTCACAACAGAAGTTATCTCAAGGCACTTTCCAATTGGAGGAGATCAAGACCTTCTCTATAAAGTATAGGAAAGAAAGAGAACCAACAATTCCCACCGAGAGCAAGCACTTGGTGACAGTGGCAAGGAAAAACTTCCTTTAAGAGGCGGAAACCTCAGGCAGAACAGGGCTCCTGGTGGGCGGCCATCTGCCTCGATGGAGCTGATGACAGTTTCATTGATGTCACCCTTGCCTCTCAAAGTGGTATTCCCATTCAAGAACTCACCTCTCCTAAGACTATCAATGCCTTCGATTGGAAGACTGCTCTCTAACGTAACTCAGGTAATCACTGTGAAGTAATCCAGCTATTCCTGATTCCCTCTCCTCACACTCCGCTGGTTCTGGGTCAGTCAGGTTTGTTTACTACATAATGTTTTTTCTTGTTTTTTCTTTCATACACTGAAAAGCTATAAAAGAAATATTATTTGACATTTAAATTAAAACCACAGTTGTTACTGCATGCAATTGTTCATCTGTGACAAGCGTGGATGTTAATGTACACTGCAGTCAAACATCTTTAAGAAGGAATTTAATTGAGCTGGAGGAATTGAGGGTTGTTGATACTGACAAGCCCTCCATCTTTTTCCTTATTTGTCCTTTATTATTAGGTCTTTAGGTCTCTGTGGGGGATGAGACCATGTTTCTCCACATGTCACACACAGGTCCCTATTGTAAGGAATGGCTCATTCTTAGTCTGTCTCACCCAAACTGGAAGACACAAAAACCAGTCCTACTAGTTACTGTATATCGTCCACCTGCCCCTTACTCTGTGTTCTTATCTGAGTTCTCAGACTTTTTATCTGAGTTAGTTCTCAGCACAGATAAAGTTATCATGGTGGGTGATTTTAACATTCACGTAGATGTTGAAAGTGACAGCCTGAGTATTGCATTTAATTCATTATTAGACTCAATTGGCTTCTCTCAGCATGTTAATGAACCCACTCACTCTTTTAACCATACCTTTGATCTGGTTCTGACTTATGGGATTGACATCGGATATCTAACAGTTTCTCCCAGAAACCCTCTTTTATCTGACCATTCTCTGTTAACATTTGAGTTTTCAGTCATGGACTACAGAGCATCTGGGGAAAAAAATCTATTACAGCAGGTGTCTCTCTGACAATACCATTAGCAAATTTAAAGAAAGAATCCCATCAGTACTTAGCCCACTGCCATGTATCAATGCAGTAGGGAACAGCTCTCTTAACTTCACATCCACACAGGTTGATGATCTTGTTGACAGTACTGTAGCCTCACTGCGTGCAACTCTAGACACTGTGGCCCCTCTGAGGAAGAAGGTAGTGAGTCAGAGAAGGCTAGCTCCATGGTACAACTCAGAAACACGAGCTTTAAAGCAAAATTCAAGGAAACTAGAAAGAAGGTGGCGTTCTACTAACCTGGATGAATCTCTAAAGGCTTGGAAAGACAGCCTATTGGCATATAAAAAAAGCCTCCGTAAAGCCAGAACATCCTATTATTCATCATTGATAGAAGAAAACAAGAACAATCCCAGGTTTCTGTTCAGCACTGTAGCCAGGCTGACAGACAGCCACAGCTCTGTTGACCCATCTATACCTTTAGCCCTCAGCTGTAATGACTTTATGAGCTTCTTTACAAATAAAATTGTCTCTGTTAGAGAAAAAATTCACAATCTCCTCCCCACAGCTGGCTCAGATGTACTGTCCAGTTCAGCAGCCTCAGAGTCGACTGTAACTGGCTTATATTTTGACTGTTTCTCTCCTGTACATCTCCCTGAGCTCACTTCAACAGTTTCATCATCTAAACCATCGTCTTGTCTTCTTGACCCCGTTCCAACAAGGTTGTTCAAAGAAGTTTTTCCTTTAATTGACACCTCTATATTAAGTCTGATTAACTTATCTTTATCAACTGGTTATGTACCGCAGGCTTTTAAAGTTGCAGTAATTAAACCTCTACTTAAAAAGCCTACTCTTGATCCTGATGTTTTAGCCAATTATAGACCTACAGTTGTATGAAAAAGTTTGGGCACCCCTTAGGAAAATCATTGCATCAGTTTGTCACTTGCTGAGCTTTTGAAGCAGCAACTTTATTTTAACATATGTTATACCTTATGGAAACAGAAACATCTCAGTAGTGAAATCATTCTCATTGGTCCAACAGAAACATTTTTATGTGTATTTAAACAAAAATAGGCATGTGCATAAATTTGGGTACCCCAAAGAAATAATTCCATTAATATTTAGTAGAGCCTCCTTTTGCTGCAAGAACAGCCTGTAGACGCCTCCTATAGCTACAGACAAGTCCCTGAAGTCTGGCAGGTGGTAGTTTGGCCCATTCCTCCATACAAAACGCCTCCAGTTCAGTCAGGTTTCTTGGTTTCCGTGCGTAAACAGCCTGCTTCAAATCAATCCATACATTTTCAATGATGTTAAGGTCTGGGGACTGGGATGGCCATTCCAGAAGATTGTACTTGTGCTTCTGCATGAATTCCTTGGTGGATTTTGAACAGTGCTTAGGATCATTGTCCTGCTGAAAGATCCAACCCCGGCGTAGCTTCAACTTTGTGACAGATTCTTGAACATTCTTGTCAAGAATCTGCTGATACTGAGAGGAATTCATGTGGCCCTCAACTTTAACAAGGTTTCCAGTCCCTGTGCTAGCCACACAGCCCCATAACATGATGGACCCTCCACCAAATTTCACAGTAGGCAATAAGTTCTTCCCATGGAATTCAGTGTGTTTTTTTCGCCATGCATACCTCATCTTGTTCTGACCAAATAACTCTATCTTAGTCTCATCTGACCACAGTATTTTTTTCCAAAATGCTTCTGGCTTGTCCAGATGTGCTTTTGCATACCTCATGCGACTCTTCTTGTGACAAACACTCAGGAAAGGCTTTTTGCGCATCAGCCTTCCAAAGAGCTTTTCCTGGTGCAAAGTACGCTGGATTGTGGAACGATGAACAACTACACCATCAGTAGCCAGATGTTCTTGTAGTTCTCTGGAGGTGGTCTGTGGCTTGTCTGTGACCATTCTAACCATCCCTTGCCTGTGCCTTTCCACTATTTTTTTTGGCCTACCACATCTTTCCTTCACAAGGACTGTTCTTGTGGCCTTCCATTTCTGCACCACATTTCTGACTGTGGAGACAGACAGTCCAAACCTTCTTGATAATTTCTTGTACCCTTCTCCTAATTCATGATAATGAATTATCTTAGTTTTTTGGTCAGTGGAGAGTTGTTTCGATGCCCCCATGTTGCCACACTCTAAAAAAGAACCTAGGACAAGTGCAACCAGCAATTGCCTCTGTTAAATAGCCTTTTTCATGATTGGTTCCACCTGTCTTTGTAATTGAAGGTCTCACAAGCAAGTCAAAGCAATTCTGTGCTGTAACCTGTCAGCTATAAATCCCTACAGGTCTTGAAATCAATGTGATTAGAAGGGTGCCCAAACTTTTGCACATACCATTTTTTACATTTTAATTTATCATAATAAAACTATGTAATGCTACTCTGACAATTTTGGTCTGGAAAACACTTAAATGTCTACATCTCTGTAGGAAATCAAATCTTGTTGCTGTGATCTTCTTTTATAAAGTTAGAGCAAATTATCATGAAATCTTAGAGGGGTGCCCAAACTTTTTCATACAACTGTATATCCAACCTCCCCTTTATTTCCAAAATCCTTGAGAAGGTTGTTGCAAACCAGTTATGTGATTATTTGCACAGGAATGGCTTGTTTGAAGATTTTCAGTCAGGTTTTAGAGTCCATCATAGCACAGAAACAGCTCTGGTTAAGGTTACCAATGATCTCCTCATAGCTTCAGACAATGGACTTGTCTCTGTACTTGTCCTACTAGATCTTAGTGCCGCATTTGACACCATTGATCATAAGATTTTATTACAGAGACTAGAACATATGGTCGGCATCAAAGGAACCACACTAAGCTGGTTTAAGTCATATCTGTCAGATAGACTCCAGTTTGTTCATGTTAATAATGACTCCTCTATCATCACAGAAGTTAGTCATGGAGTTCCACAAGGTTCTGTGCTAGGACCAATGCTCTTCAGTCTATATATGCTCCCTCTGGGAAACATTATTAGGAGGCGCCAGATGAATTTCCATTGTTACGCAGATGACACCCAGCTGTACTTATCCATGAAGCCAGGTGAGACTAACCAGGTAGCCAAGCTTCAGGTGTGTCTTAAGGACATAATTTCTTACTCTTAAATTCAGACAAAACTGAAGTTATTGTAATTGGCCCAAAACACCTCAGAGATACACTATGTGATAATATACTGACTTTGGATGACATCACCTTGGCCTCCAGTGCTACAGTCAGAAACCTTGGTGTCATTTTTGACCAGGACTTGTCCTTTACTTCACATATAAAGCAAGTCTCTAGGACAGCCTTCTTCCACCTGCGCAATATTGCTAAAATATAGCAGACCCATTCTATGTCTAAAGGATGCTGAAAAACTAGTTCATGCATTTGTTACCTCAAGACTGGACTACTGTAACTCTTTATTGTCAGGATGTCCCAAAAATTCAGTAAAAAGCCTCCAACTGATCCAGAATGCGGCAGCACGAGTACTGACAGGAACTAGGAAACGAGATCACATCTCTCCTGTGTTAGCCTCTCTGCATTGGCTCCCTGTAAACTCTAGAATCGAATTTAAAATCCTCCTCCTCACCTACAAAGCCATTCATGGTCAGGCACCATCGTACCTTGGAGAGCTCATAGTTCCCTATTTTCCCAATAGGACACTTCGCTCTCTAAATGCAGGTCAACTTGTGGTTCCCAGAGTTTGTAAGAGTAGAATGGGGGGCAGAGCCTTCAGCTATCAGGCTCCTCTCCTGTGGAACCAGCTCCCAGTGTGGGTTCAGGAGGCAGACACCCTCTCTACCTTTAAGATCAGGCTTAAAACGGTCTTGTTTAGTAAAGCTTATAGTTAGGGCTGGCTCGGGTATGTCCTGACCCATCCCTTAGTTATGCTGCTATAGAGCTAGACTGCTGGGGGATTCCCATGATTCACTGCGTGCTCTCTCTCTATTTCTGTCTCTCTCCCCCTTTCTCTCTCGATAACTTCATGCCATTAACTTTGTATTTTTTCTCTCCCGTAGTTTGTGCTTCTCCTCTCTCTCCCTCTCTCTGTCCTCATTCTGCAGGTCTCTCTGCCCTGGGAGCGGCAGGACCCAGATCCACCACTACTCATCTTTACTATTAACCACTGTTACCTGTCATTATTATTGATAACACCATTACCGACACAGCTGTTCCTGGTCTCTCTCTCTCTCTCTTCTCTCCCCTCTCCTCCCCCTCCCCCTCTTTCTATCTTCTCCTAAACCCAACCGGTCGAGGCAGACGGCCGCCCACCCCGAGCCCGGTTCTGTTGGAGGTTTCTTCCTGTTAAAAGGGAGTTTTTCCTCCCCCCTGTCGCCAAGCGCTTGCTCTTTGTGGGAACTGTTGGGTTTATTCTGTAACAAAGTAAGGTCTTGACCTTACCCTGTAAAGTGCCTTGAGATAATGTATATTATGATTTGGCACTATACAAATAAAATTGAATTGAATTGAATTGTTTATTTCTAGCATAGCTGATAGTATCCAGCTGCCCAATCCCATTTGGATTTACCATAGCAACAAAATTCGAACCCAGACCCTCAAAGATAGGATAAGACACAGTCTCTGGCAGCAGCGCACCACCAGAGCAAGCAAGGCAAGCAGTACTTGCCTAGTTAAAGCTAAGAATAGACAGAAATTAGAACGATACTGAAGTTGAAACGACATTCCTCCTTCTCATATCAGCTTTGTCATATAAAGGATCTGATGCATGCTTGCATTCATCATGTAATTTACTACCCATTTGTTGTGGCAGCAGGGTATTGTCCCTGCAACCTAGCTTGCCTTCCACCCGTTGTATCTATTGTTTCTTTCATTTTCGTGGGTGTGACCGTGTCCGGTTGACAAAGGAGCTGGAGCAGGAAGGAGAAAGGTGAAAATGTCCAGGCAGAGAGCAGCAAGATGGAGGAGAAGAATCATGAGATTGGACAGGCCCTGAATTCATGAGAGATTTGATTTGCTACTATCTATATTAACTGAAAAGGTATGTTTTAGTCTGGTCTATATTTTCGTGGTCAGTGTAGTACACAGCTGAATTGTTAATTGATCAAACAGCATAATAAATATTTCCTGAAACTAACGGTAAATACATGTGGATTACACAGCAGTCCTGTGATTATAATCAAAATAATGAAAAAAAAAAAGGTGTATGTCTGTAATATCTGTTACCCTGTGTGAAGGATGCTGACAATATGGTCACATGAAAGTTATTGTTTCATAGTGCTATTTCAGGTTATTTGACGTTGTGTTGTGTGAGCTCGTCATGCATAGTCAGTGTGTTAGCTGCAGTAGATTCAGATCAGCATGCTGCCAGGAGCAACAGCAGAGAAGCTGAGTGATGTGCTGGTGTGGAAGGGGTGTGAGAAGTTTGAAACAGAATATCTTTACACAAGTAGAGCAGCTGCTTTCAGGAACAGCTCAGTGTGTATGCTGTGTACATAGCAGGTGAGAGAGAGGGTGAGATGAGGCTGGCAACTGGAGCAGAGAGTTTGCTAGTTAGTTTCCATCTGCGCAAGCATATACGCTGCAATATCATAGCTGATCTCACAACAGTAGAAGCTGAGTCAAGGAAGGCTTAGAAAGCATGCTTTTGCTATAGCTAGTCATTGATTGATTATCATCAATGCACATGTGTAAACCTGTAAGAAAAGCTGCTGTCCTCTCTGCTTGACAAGCCCACAGCCTTTGTCAATGGGACACGATCATGCCCACATAAATAAATATACACATACATACATAGAAGAATAAAGATTTGTTGTAGCAGATTTTGGCTTAAGAGGATCTTTCTGTTAGACCACTTGGTAATCATTCACCAATCACCATAAGGGGACACACTATAAAAAGTGGGTCACTCTCGTGTGCTCTTCCGTTCCTGCTGAGAGCACGCGCCTCGTTTCCGGCGCACCTTGCTTCCGCTTTGCCGCAGGTAGGAGAGAATCTCCATTATTGTTTGCAATTTGGCATGTCCTTGTTGCGAGGCTGCTTATATTGGTTGCTTAAGACTTTATAGATCTCCTGGCTGTTGCTTCCCGTGTGCTGAGCAGTGACCTTTCTGCTGATCGCCGCTGGTAGGTTCCTCCCCAGTTTCATTGTGCCGCAAACTTCCTGCCGGTGGCATTTTACAAACAGTTTGGCTTCAGGTAATGACTGGGGTATCAGACTAGCGCCTGCAGATTCCCTTGTCTTCCTGCGGGTGAGAGCTCACGCTGCCCGATTGGTATGTAGCCTACTCTGACATCAGTTTTCTATTTTATTTATCATTTCGGTTTAATTTGATTTGTATGCATTGTAGGAACTGGCCTGCTGTTGGCGTTCGCAGCCTAATTGGAGCGACAGCTGCTGTCGTGGCGCACACAGCAAGGACGCTGCTGCTTTGCGTCTGGCTGTTTTCCTCTTAGTAGTTTGGCCTGTGATCGTTTAATGTTTTTTTGTGTTTATTTTAACCTGGACCCGTTTTAAGTGTGAATGGTAAGAAATGTGATCGTGAGCAGGATTCTATTTGCGATGTTCTGATTTATTTGTAATTTTGTATCTATGTTTCAGCCTGGTTGTTTATTTTTCTTTCTGTTTGTATTATTTGTGATTTATTATTTGTTCCAGTAATACAGCTGCCATCCAAGCAGCCTTATTCAGGTATGGTTTATGTTGTGTGAGTGCAGTCACACAGCTGTTTATTAACAAATAGTTTTGTGTAGTTGATTTTGTTATACATATGATTTGTAAGGTGGGATTACCCTTTCATTTCACTTTAATTTGTATATCGTTATATATGGTTTAAGTGCTGATTTATTAATTGAGTTGACTATTTACCATTAATTAGTTTCTTGTTTTCTTAAGTTTATTTTCTTTAGTTTACTTTCATTTTTTTTCCCTTGGTTACACCACTGGCAGGAGGCCATTTTGAGAGCTGCTGATAACCAGTGTCCAGGTTTCAGCATTCGGCCACTGAATGGTTTATATTTTAGGTTGGAAGTTGTAATCCCCTAATTATGTTTTGTTTGTTTTAGGAGCTGGGCACCTGTGGTGGTGGGGCCCTCTTTTTGCAGTCTCCCGGTATTGACTTCACTTGTGTGGGTGTGTATGCACGTGTGCTTTCGGGTGACTTCTCCTGGGATCCTTCTTCCGTGGACCTACCCTGCCACTAATAAGCCCCTAAGCTCCAGTTGCTTTCAGTTACCCTGCAACTGAGTGAATTGTGTTTTAATGATCATCCTTATGTTACTAAATTGTTAATAAATATTATTGATGGATGGAACCATGTCTCTGGCCTCCTGAGTATAACGAACCTGTATGCCTTTTTGAAATATCTGGTATCAGTTGAGGGTTCGCAATTCCTTGGGTGAAATTCCCAGGGTGACGTTGTCGGATTACAGTATTTGTTGTAATGTATAAAACCTAGAGGTGTGTGTCCTCCTCCCCCTAGCACTCGCGTCACCACACATACATACATACACAAAAATAAAGTCCCATTGTTACGAAATGGAGATTCTGGTAGTTTACTCCAAATTTGCCTTGTGTCTATTTGGAGCTGACCATTTGACCTATGGTCTGATTGTACATCTCTTCGTTGTGCTAAAAACGGTCTGTTTGTGAAAGAAGTATCCTTTGTCACTGTTTCCTATCAATTTGACAGCTTGATGGTGGGGAGAGTAAGAAAGGTGACATTCTTGGGTCCGTAACTCTACTTGTCCTCTCTATGAACCTCTTTAATGGCTTGTAACTAATGCCAGGCCTGGTATGTCCGTTACATTTCATATTATAGCAATATGAAATACGTTTTTATATCCTTTTTGGAACACTTTGAAACTTTCCCAGGTGTTCAACTCAGCTGATCCTGTTTGTGAGGTATAATTTGACCTGCACAAACTTGTGGTCTCAAGATCAACATGGTGCTTTTTGTGGTAAGGGCAATTTGTTTTTGTTGTGCCATCAGCATTAACCACACAACCATAGGATTAACAATTTATAATTAGGGCCAATGGCACGCATGATGTACGCGTTTCCCAGCAAAAATAGACGAGGAAAAGAACTGTTGATAGTCCTACTGACGCAATACTAGCAACATTCCATAAATTTGACACCTGTCACTATATTTCTACCAAAAAATAAATCAGAAATGAATTTACAATGACAAGAAATCCAACATTCAAGTAGCCTGCTAACTCTATGTAGTAAGCTAGAGCTGACAGTAGCAGTGAGGCAGCAGACACACAGCCGGTGCAGGCAGGACGTCAGTTGGGTTGGCCGACTCAGGGAACAGGCCTGAAATCAGGGCAACTCAGGAATAGGCTCAGGAACAGACGAGACATTGGCTGGGACTTCTAACACGGAACAGACAAGAAGTCAGCAGGGACCCTCAACAAAGGAATAGGGCATTGGTTATGGCACAAGGCAGGCTCTGGGTAGCTTGGCGGCCGAGACTCTGGGTCGCTTGGCATTGTAGGCTCTGTGGCCTTGGGCAGATGAGTCTCAATGGAGCTGGACAGCTGAGTCTCTGTGGGAAAACCCACGCTTCCTACCAGGGGCCCTGACCCCTACATATCTCCAGGCAAATGGTGAGACCCAAACAAAGGGGACTGCTCAAGGTTTTCAGGTTCAGGATCAGATGGGGGCCAGCCGACTCAGGGACAGGAGTAGACAGGAAGCTGGGGTGCAGATTGGAGACAAGCAGGTAGGAGGCGAGCCGACCTGGGCTGAAGGTTTCCCAACAGGGATGCATGCTGGATGCTAGCAGTCCAAGGGCCAGCTGACCGGAGTGCAAGCTGTAGGTTAGCTGACTCAAATCTGAACATTCAGAATTTTAGCAGACTGTGGAATAGACTGTTAGCTAACCAACTGGCTGGAGGCAGATTTTAACCAGTTTAGAGATTGTTTCCCCACATGCCAACCTTGGGGCAGCATCATTGTACATGTACTCCCTAGTACAGGCTGTTTTTCAGGGCCTATACCAGCATACAAGGGATTAAAATAAATCATGACTTCTTGAGGTAACTTCACAGTCTCTGCAGAACTAACAATACATGGCTAATGAGGGGGGCTAACAGTAAGTGACGATGACGACAGTGTAGTGAACAGGGAGTTTCATTTGGTGTTATTTTTTGATGTACTAGTCTTTAAAGTCATCAGACACAGCACTCTCTCAGAAGGCTGCACAGAGCTCAGCAGAAGACACTCATCTTTGGAATAACACGGAGGGTGTGGTGAAGCTCTGTATTCAGAGAAGCTTGACATTCTTCTTTATCGGTTGGTAATAAAAATCTAAATTTCTATTGACAGGTGTATTAGAGACTGATGTGTGTGTTTGCTTAGAAACTAGATGGCAGATAACTACTCACTGGTTGATGGTGAGTCACTGCTTGAAAAGATAAAAAAAGAGGTCATTATTGTGCAGATCCTGGTGATGATTTTTCTCTGCATTGACTTGTTGCTCATCATAACCTTTTTTAAAAAAGAGTGCTTTTACACAACAACACGTTACATCTTATTTGCTGTTACATTGCTGTCAGATAGTGTGTTGTTATTCTTCACTGATATCCTGCTACTCTTCACCTATTTTCGCTTTACCATGCAAGTTTGGTTGTGTATTATTATCTGTGTTTTTATGTTTTTGTGCACTTTACTCACACCAGTTACTCTGACAGCAATGAGCCTGGAGCGCTATGTGGCCATTTGCATGCCCCTGCGCCATGGAGAGTTGTGCTCCACACACAGCACTGTGCACTGTATTCTCATCATCCATGGCATCAGCTTTGTGCCCTGCATTGTTATTTTCACCATGTTCTGTGCAACAGCATTTCTTAGTTTCTATAAACAATATCAGGTTTGTTCATTCGAATTGTTTAGTTTACATGTATGGCAGGATCATGTTAGGTCAGCTGTATATCAGTTCTACTTCTTGGTCATGTTTATGATCATTGTTGTCTCCTACATTAAAATAATGAAAGTGGCCAAAGCTGCATCAGGAGAGGATAAAAAGTCAACATGGAAAGGGCTCAGAACAGTGGTTCTTCATGGTTTCCAGCTGCTGCTGCTTCTCATCCAGCTGTGGTGCCCATTCATAGAGACTTGGCTACTTCAGATTAATTTAAGGTTGTTTTCTCCAATCCGGTACATTAATTACGTAATCTTCTTTCTTGCACCAAGATGTCTGAGTCCTCTTATTTATGGACTTAGAGATGAACTTTTTTCTCAGGCACTGAAAAAATATGCCTTCAGTGGCTTGTGTAAAAGAAATGTTATTTGACTAGACTAAGACTAATTATTTTCTGACAGAAATTCACATTGCAATCATTTATTTAAACTGTAATTTCATTAAAACATATTGGAAATAATTGTGTGTTTGTAAATCACATTCTAAATACTTAAATGGTAATTACTGTATTATTTTGGAACCAAGGCCTTCTTTTCCCATGTTTTTGGGTGTGAATGATTGAAAGGGAAAAATAAAATTGAAATGTTTTGCATATAACTCTGAATAATTGAAGAGTAGCTGTGGGAAGATGCTGGCAAAGGGAAGAGATGGAGGATCAATGGGACAAGCGTTTGTGACTCATTATTCCACAGAATGTGCAAAACGGCCCTTTCTGCAGGCAACTCAGCAATGTTTATTGGGTTACAAAGTGCATTTCCAAGATCTGGGTCTTCATATTGTATAGAGAATTCACCTTTAAGAGCAAGGTTTTTTTTATAGTTCATCTTGCTATTGTTCTAGAGATTCCAGGGTCTTCCGGATGAGTTTTGGGTTTATGCTTACTCACAATAAAAGAACCTGTCAAAACAAACATTAATTGCATGTTTCTACTCTCACAAAATAAATGTGAAAATGTTAATCACAAATTAAAATTTCATGCATGGCCCTGCAGTCCACTGCATTGCCCAGCAGAAACTATCATGACCTTTACATATTGGGTCTCATACAGATTAACATCTTTGGTGCTTCTGTTTCAGTGCTTCCTCCACATGTAACTGGGCCACTTTTATGTTTGTCCTCACTGTGATGGTTGCACGTCCAGACTCCTGGGAACACACAGATACAAAAATGCATTTTGTCAAATTGCTGAAATTGCTAATTTCCAAAAAAAAAAAAAAAATCACCAGAACCGGAACCTGGGGATTCAGATGCACTTCACTAAACATTAGCTGCTCAGGGAGCCACGGTCAAACCACACGAGACAGTTTTCTTGGATGTCATGGAAAACCTGAAGGCCCTCAGTGCCACTGTCACTGTCACAATTCCGACTGAGAGCAAACACTTGGCGACAGTGGCAAGGAAAAACTTCCTTTAAGAGGCACAAACCTCAGGCAGAACAGGGCTCCTGGTGGGTTTGGCTCATTGTGGCTCATTGTTTATTTCTAGTGTAGCTGATAGTATCCAGCTGCCCAATCCCCATTTCCATTTACCATAGCAACGAAATTCGAACCCAGACCCTCAAAGATAGGATAAGACACAGTCTCTGGCAGCGGCGCACCACCAGAGCAAGCAAGGCAAGCAGTGCTTGCCTAGTTAAAGCTAAGAATAGACAGAAATGAGAACAATACTGAAGTTGAAGCAACATTCCTCCTTCTCATATCAGCTTTGTCATATAAAGGATCTGATGCATGCTTGCATTCATCATGTAATTTGCTGCCCACTTGTTGTGGTAGCAGGGTATTGTCCCTGCAACCTAGCTTGCCTTCCACCCGTTGTATCTATTGTTTCTGTCATTTTCGTGGGTGTGACCGTGTCCGGTTGACAAAGGAGCTGGAGCTGGTGCAGGAAGGAGAAAGGTGAAAATGTCCAGGCAGAGAGCAGCAAGATGGAGGAGAAGAATCATGAGATTGGACAGGCCCTGAATTCATGAGAGATTTGATTTGCTACTATCTATATTAACTGAAAAGGTATGTTTTAGTCTGGTCTATATTTTCGTGGTCAGTGTAGTACACAGCTGAATTGTTAATTGATCAAATAGCATAATAAATATTTCCTGAAGCTAATGGTAAATACATGTGGATTACACAGCAGTCCTGTGATTATAATCAAAAATAATGAAAAAAAAATGGTGAATGTCTGTTATATCTGTTACCCTGTGTGAAGGATGCTGACAATATGGTCACATTAAAGTTATTGTTTCATAGTGCTATTTTGGGTTATTTGACGTTGTGTTGTGTGAGCTCGTCATGCATAGTCAGTGTGTTAGCTGCAGTAGATTCAGATCAGCATGCTGCCAGGAGCCGCCAGGAGCAACAGCAGAGAAGCTGAGTGATGTGCTGGTGTGGAAGGGGTCTGCAGAAAAAACATGTTTTACACAATTTTAAAAGACGTCTACCGAAACAATCCAGTATCCATTTCAAATGTACGCTTTCTTTAGAATCTTTTTAGCACTTTATCTCCCTGTCAAAACAAAGTGAAGTTGAACTCTTTCTGACTCACTCAGCTGACCTGTAGCTATGGTGTAATACAATGCATGCCATAGTTGCGCTTGTGCTTAGATATATGGTAGTTCAGTGGTTGAGAAAAATACACTTTACATTTCACAGCAATACTGCTAACTTCTTACTAAAATTGTGCATTAAGCGGCAGCAGCAGCAAATAAATGAGCAAATCCCACTGATTTATCATCTCTGTCCAAGATCCACAGTAAGTTTGAGAAGTTTGAAACAGAATATCTTTACACAAGTAGAGCAGCTGCTTTCAGGAACAGCTCAGTGTGTATGCTGTGTACATAGCGGGTGAGAGAGAGGGTGAGATGAGGCTGGCAACTGGAGCAGAGAGTTTGCTAGTTAGTTTTCATTATACATCTGCGCAAGCATATATGCTGCAATATCATAGCTGATCTCACAACAGTAGAAGCTGAGTCAAGGAAGGCTTGGCAAACATGCTTTTGCTATAGCTAGTCACCCATCAAATATCCCAGGATTATCATCAATGTACATGTGTAAACCTGTAAGAAAAGCTGCTGTCCTCTCTGCTTGACAAGCCCACAGCCTTTGTGAACGGGACACGATCATGCCCACATAAATAAATATACACATACATACATAGAAGAATAAAGATTTGTTGTAGCAGATTTTGGCTTAAGAGGATCTTTCTGTTAGACCACTTGGTAATCATTCACCAATCACCATAAGGGGACACACTATAAAAAGTGGGTCACTCTCGTGTGCTCTTCCGTTCCTGCTGAGAGCACGCGCCTCGTTTCCGGCGCACCTTGCTTCCGCTTTGCCGCAGGTAGGAGAGAATCTCCATTATTGTTTGCAATTTGGCATGTCCTTGTTGCGAGGCTGCTTATATTGGTTGCTTATGACTTTATAGATCTCCTGGCTGTTGCTTCCCGTGTGCTGAGCAGTGACCTTTCTGCTGATCGCCGCTGGTAGGTTCCTCCCCAGTTTCATTGTGCTGCAAACTTCCTGCCGGTGGCATTTTACAAACATTTTCGCTTCAGGTAATGACTGGGGTATCAGACTAGCGCCTGCAGATTCCCTTGTCTTCCTGCGGGTGAGAGCTCACGCTGCCCGATTGGTATGTAGCCTACTCTGACATCAGTTCTCTATTTTATTTATCATTTCGGTTTAATTTGATTTGTATGCATTGTAGGAACTGGCCTGCTGTTGGCGTTCGCAGCCTAATTGGAGCGACAGCTGCTGTCGTGGCGCACACAGCAAGGACGCTGCTGCTTTGCCTCTGGCTGTTTTCCTCTTAGTAGTTTGGCCTGTAATCGTTTAATGTTTTTTTGTGTTTATTTTAACCTGGGCCCATTTTAAGTGTGAATGGTAAGAAATGTGATCGTGAGCAGGATTCTATTTGTGGTGTTCTGATTTATTTGTAATTTTGTATCTACGTTTCAGCCTGGTTGTTTATTTTTCTTTCTGTTTGTATTATTTGTGATTTATTATTTGTTCCAGTAATACAGCTGCCATCCAAGCAGCCTTATTCAGGTATGGTTTATGTTGTGTGAGTGCAGTCACACAGCTGTTTATTAACAAATAGTTTTGTGTAGTTGATTTTGTTATACATATGATTTGTAAGGTGGGATTACCCTTTCATTTCACTTTAATTTGTATATCGTTATATATGGTTTAAGTGCTGATTTATTAATTGAGTTGACTATTTAGCATTAATTAGTTTCTTGTTTTCTTAAGTTTATTTTCTTTAGTTTACTTTCATTTTTTTTTCCTTGGTTACACCACTGGCAGGAGGCCATTTTGAGAGCTGCTGATAACCAGTGTCAAGGTTTCAGCATTCGGCCACTGAATGGTTTATATTTTAGGTTGGAAGTTGTAATCCCCTAATTATGTTTTGTTTGTTTTAGGAGCTGGGCACCTGTGGTGGTGGGGCCCTCTTTTTGCAGTCTCCCGGTATTGACTTCACTTGTGTGGGTGTGTATGTGTGGCGAGTGGAGGGGTGGGAAAGGGTGTACCGACAACGCCACCTGGGGAGTTTCGCCCCAGGAGATAGTTTATGAGATGGATAGATGTTAGATGGTTAAATTTACTATACACATGTGCGTATACCACGGGCAGAGACGTATTTAGAAAAGTAGAAAAATAGTTTATTTTACAACCAATTAAAATATCACTTGAACAATACTGGCTCGTAATTACGTACTGGGGCCACAGAGCAGAATGAACAGGGCTGTGGAGGCTACGGTGGCCCAAAATCAAATCAAGGGGGAGGAATAACTAACCAAAAACACCCGTGACACTGCAAACACACACACCCGCAAGGGGTTCGTGAAGAAAATACCACCACCAGGAATTGGGTCGCCGCCTGGCCCTCCGCACCTGTCCACAAAGACAAGAAAGCAAGTTATAAAACTGGCCTCCCAGTTAATCTGGCCCTTAATTGCTATCTAACACTCTTACACACACACACACACACACTACTTTAAGTAATTAAAAACAACGAAACAAACCATCAAACAAAGGTAAATAATGTTCCTTAAACAACAAACAATCAATAATGTTCAACAAATTAAACAAATGAATACAAAATAAATCTTTTCAAGGTTGATTAATGAACTAAACAGAATCCTTAAAATAGCAATAGGCCCTGACACAAGCTCTGCAAAGAGCCTTAGTACATCGCTTCCCCACAGCTCAGAAGAGCTGAGGAGTCAAAACGGCTTCAGGGAGCCAAAACAGTCAGGGTGGACCAACGCAGCCAAAACAGCAGTGGGTCCAGGAAATGGTGGCTTTAATAGTTTCTGGGCCTCACCAGCAGGGCATTACAGAGCGCCGAGAGGTCTAGGACAACAGAGCAGGACAAAACAATCAGTCGGGAGCAGCATAACAGGCTGAAACGAGAGGCGGACAATGCCGACTTACCACGTGGAGACCGCGCCACAACGCCGACCGGCCCCCAGCAGGGCAGTTCAGCCCCGTGACTCCAGCAGTCCGCCACACTGTAGCAGAAACAGCCATATCACCAAACAGTCAACACGTGAGTGGGAGAGAAAGCAGCAGTGTGCGCCAATCCCCCTTACCCGTGCGCCGAAGGAGAGCGTGCGTCGTTCTGGCGCACGCCAAAGACGCACTGATGCTGGGCACGCTGCACTGCGCTGAAGGGCAGAGAGTGCGTTATTATGGCAAAACGCTGAAGACGCTCTGGTGCCAGCACGCCACACGGCTTCACCACGCCACTCCAGGCTACAGCCACCACCACGGACGAGCGGAACAGGAAGAGAGAGAGTGCGCCAGGTGTACCCAGGCCCCTATATATAAAGGTGCGCTCCCCGCCCACAAATCAGTGCCACAGGGTGACACAGCGCCCCACTGTGAGGAGGAGTAAGCCGTGCTCCGGCCACATCTACCCCCACCTTTTGAATCGTCGACCCGACGATGGACAAAATTTTAGTCAACACCACGGTCTAAACACAGCTGTTTGAGAATTAGACACGGGGTCTCTAGGTCGGTCAGCAGCATGGCCATGAAAGCCAGCCGACCGAGGAAGATGGTGGACATTTGGATGACTGCCAGCCGTAGGACGAGTGGTTCGACGCAAAGAGTGTTGGCTGGTACTGGGCTGGTCAGTTGGAGGTGGGGGAGGAGCTGGCAGTGATGAATCCACATGACCCACAGGTGTTACTGAGCTGGACGCAGCCTGGGGCGGTGTCACAGCCGGGCCAGAAAGAGCATCAGGGTTCACCACAAGCGGTGGCACAGTGGTTGATGGTACGGAGGGTTCAGACACTAGAACCCAAAGGTCACTGCTGGAGGAGTCATCAGCAGAGGCTACCAAAGGAGGCAAGATTGGTGAAGATGGCACCGGAGGCGGAACCACTACAGCCTCAGGATGGACCACCGCCTTCAGCATGTCTCGGTGCACAGTGCGTGTCCTATCCAGGTCATCCACAGGGGCCACGGTGTAGACTGCTCCCTCCCCAGCAGGAGCTCTCACCACTTGGTGGACCACGGAGCTCCAGAGGTCTTGGATCTTATGACGGCCTCTCACACCATGGTCCCTCAAGTACACCAAAGATGACACCCGGACATGTTGGTCGTGTCTCTCTCTGCGTCTGCCAGCTGCAGCCAACAGCCGCCCACGAGCACCCTCAAACGCAACTCGAAGTCTGGCTCGATGTTCAGCAACCCAGTCCTGTACCTCACCAGGCACTGGATCCTGAACACGGCCAAGGAGGAAGTCCACCGGAAGGCGAGGCTCCTGCCCAAACATCAAATAAAACGGTGACTCACCGGTGCTCTGATGTGGCGTAGTGTTATAGCAAAAGAGCACCTGTGGCAAACAAGAAGCCCAGTCCTGTTTCCGGGAAGCTGGCAAGGTACGCAAAAGATTGTGTAGGGTTTGATTAAATCTTTCGCATTGACCATTTCCCGCTGGATGGTAGGGAGTAGTACGGGACTTGGCAACACCGTACAGAGCGCGGAGCTGATAGATCAAAGAGCTCTCAAAACTCCTGCCTTGGTCCGAATGCAGGCGACTTGGGACACCAAACCTGTAGAACCATTCAGAAACCAAGACCTGGGCCACCATTGAGGCCCGTTGGTCCCGGGTGGGAACAGCCACTGTAAATTTACTGAACACATCGGTCAGAACTAAGACATTCTCCAGTCCATTGCGAGAGGGCTTGAGCAACGTAAAGTCGAGGGCCAAGATCTCGTTCGGCCGGGATGCAAGCAAGTGGCCCATATGACTATGTGGGACCTGCCCTGAGTCTTTGGAAACTTGGCAGCGCTCGCACCGCTGGACCCAGTTTTTGACATCCGAAGACATCCCTGGCCAGTAACAACGTTGCCGGACCAACTCAGTGGTCCTCTCTATGCCCTGGTGACCATGCTCCTGATGGAGCTGCTGCAGCGTTTCCTGCTTGAGCACAGCAGGCAAGACCAGTTGAAGAAACTCCTCGCCACCGTCAGGACGAAAGACCCAACGGAAGAGCACGCCATCTTCCTTGACCAGCCGGTCCCATTGGCGCAAAAGTACAATTGCTGGCTGGGAAAGCTGCCGCCTCTCAACTGAGGTGGGAGGGGACCCACGATTCCAAAAAAACAACACTTCCCTCAGCAAAGGATCATCCTCCTGCATACGGTGGAGATCAGATGCAGAGTGGGATGGAAGATTGGAGATCAAAGACTGAATGGCAGACACGACAGGACCTGACTGTGCACTTTGCTGAATGCTGCTGGGGACCACGGTCCCAGGCAAAAATGGAGGAGCAACATGGGGAACAGGCACATACTGTCGTGACAGTGCGTCTGCGTTCCGGTTGCTGCGCCCAGAACGATATTTGATTTCAAGATCGAAGACAGCAAGCTCAGCAGCCCACCTATGCTCTGCAGCTCCCAGTTTGGCGGACTGAAGGTGGCTCAATGGGTTGTTGTCTGTGTACACGACACATTTGTGCCCCAACAAGTACTCCCGGAACTTCTCCGTCACGGCCCACTTGAGCGCAAGAAACTCTAGCTTCATTGAGCTGTAGTTGGACATGTTGCGCTCAGTGGGCCGGAGACCCCGGCTGGCGTAAGCCACCGGCCTCACACCACTGTCCGTCTCCTGCGAAAGGACCGCACCTAGCCCACTGTGGCTGGCATCAGTCTCCAGGATAAAGGGACATGCAAAGTCTGCATAGGCCAGTACTGGGGCGGAGACCAGTTTGGTCTTCAGAGCACTGAAGCTCTCCTCACACTGAGATGTCCACGCAGCCCCCAGTGCCTGGGCTGACCCCTTTCGTGACTTGGTACCAGCAAGATTGGCTACCAGCTGATGCAAGGGCTTGGCCAGCTTGGCAAAGCCATCAACAAAGCGCCGATAGTAGCTAGCGAAACCCAAGAAGGAACGCAACTCTGAGATGTGCTGAGGGCGCTGCCAACTAGCCACAGCCTCAATTTTCTCAGGGTCTGTAGCCACTCCTTGGCTTGAGATGACATGGCCCAAGTATGACACTTGTTGTTGGAAAAACGCGCACTTCTCTGCTTTGGCTTTGAGGCCCTCTCTCTGAAGCCGCCCGAGCACCATTTCCAGCCGTTGCAGATGTTGCTCAACAGAAGATGAAAAGATGATAATGTCGTCGAGGTAAAGCAGCAGGGACTGACCCTGCTGATTGCCGAACATCCGCTGCATCAGCCGCTGGAATGTGCTCGGGGCGTTACTGAGGCCAAAGGGCATCCGGTTGAACTCAAAGAGACCAAAGGGAGTGCAAAAGGCGGTCTTGGAGCGGTCCTGCTCAGCCACTGGCACCTGATTGTACCCGCTGGCCAGATCAAGGGTAGAAAACCAGCGGGCTCCGGAAAGTGCATCCAAGCTTTCCTCGATACGAGGGAGGGATGCGGCGATACCTCTGCCGGACAGGGACATCATCGAGCAGAGGTATATCATGTGAGATGAGATTGGTGCACCCCAAATCTCTCTCACTAGCCGCAAAGACTGAGTCATACCTGTCCAGCAGAGACCTCACGCTAGCCTGTTCCTGCTCAGTTAGGGCCGATAGATCCAATGACCCGATCCGATCGAGAACTGAGGGGGTGGCTGTCTGGGAAGACACCGTAGCCACGGTTGACCCCACCTCAGTAACCCCTGCAGGCAAGCTGACGACCTGAGCAGCATTCAAGACACCAAGATTAGTCCTGGGGTAAAGAAGGACCTCCGCTTCTCCAACGTTCACAACTGGAACACACACAGTACCACGAACAACCTTTACCATGCATGGGGATGCCAACAGCCCAGCTGGCAACCCAGACTCAGGAGGCTCAAAAAGGACACTCTGAGTGGCAAACTGTTCTGAGCAGGTACCAGTGACCAGCTTCATCGTACCCCCGGGTATACGCACCACCCGCTTGCCTCGGACCTTTACGGCACCAGCGAGGCTCGAGATAACCTGGTCTGAAGATTGATGACACTGCTGGAGAGCAGCCACGACCGAGCCGGGCGCCCCTGACACAGAGGGTGACTCAAACAAGGAAGATCCGAACATACCAAAGAGCTCTTGATAACATCTGCGGATTACGTTCATACCCAGGATTCCAGGGACAGAAGATGAAGCTCCAGGGGGGTCTTTCACCACAAGAATCCCACAGCCGGGCACCACCTTGCCACACAGTTCCACATCAAGCTCCAAGTAACCAATGTACGGAATGGCTAGGCCATTAGCTGCACGCAGCTGTAGCCACTGACAGGAGCGAAGGCGGTCATGGCCCCAAGGTTCAAACTGGGCCAAAAAGAGACTTTCAGTAATGGTGGATACCATGGAACCAGTATCCACCAAGCACTCTACACTAATCTCCCCAATAGACACATTAACGTTTGGGCAAGGAGCAATCAGCTCGGTTGCCGCACCTGGCTGTGAGCCTGTGGACTCCCCAACTGAGCTGTGGCTCGGCAGCTCAGCGGGCTTCAGTTTCCCGACTGCTGGACAGAACGAGAAGACGTGACAGTATGTGGGTGAAAAGTAGTGCCAGAGTTAACACGCCTGCGGGGAGGAACCCGCTCACCATCACACTCACGGGCAAAATGGCCAGGTTGTTGACATCTCCTGCAGATGACAGGACCAGAACGGGACACGGGACCCGACGAAGGAGGGGCCTGCAGAGAAGCTACTGTTTTGACAAGCTGGGTCAGCTGCTCCTGCTGACGCTTCAAGAGATCCATCACTGCTCCCAATCCTGGCTCTTGGGGAGTGACCGGAGGGGCTTGATGAAGACGGCTCTGCACTCCATATTGGAGGCCATAAGCTGTTGGCAGCGAAGAGCTGCGACCCCTAGTGCCACCTGGAAGACCTTCCCTCTCCCATCTAATTGCCTCAGTCCGCAGGGCCAACAGGGTGATGGTGGGCTGGCGACGGACTAACTGCTTAAGCTCCCGACGGAGGGAGCAGTCAAGGACATGCTCAATGAACTGATCTCTAAGAAGAACATCAGCATTGGGCACTCCCTCAGGTGCCTGTCGCTCAACCTGTGCCATTAAAGCCATAAGAGCTAATGAGAATTCCTGCAGTGTTTCGCCTTCCTGTTGATGCCGAGAAAAGAAGTCCTGCTGTAGGGTGACATAAGACTGGCTACAACCATAGAACTCCTTTAAGATGGCAAGAATACGAGCTGGATCTCTCTGTTCCTCAGAAGAGCGAAACTTGATCTCTTCCTTCGCCTCTCCCTCTAAATGATCAAAGATGAACAATGCCTGTTCTGCCACAGGAAGGTGCCGAGCACGCACACATGCCTGAACCTCCTCTGTCCACTCAACAATACCTATGCCTGACCTACCATTAAACATAGGACACTTACGGTCTCTCGGAATCACCACCAACCGTTCTGCGACAGCAGCTGTGACACCAGCAGCAGGGGCACGACCACTTGGGCCAGAGGAGGCCGAAGCGGCCCCACCGGAGCCCCCCGGGGAAGCAGCACGCTCCTGACGGAGTCGCTCGTTGTCCGCCTTAAGCTGCGACACCAACTCCCTGAGCTGCTGCATCTCCTCCTCCATGTTGCCTGAAAGAAGCTACTCAAGATAGCATTAAACTCGAACACTGGACTGAACACTGCTGTTTTGGCTCTAATGCTGTGCAAATACTGGCTCTCAGTGAAAACAAAAAAAAGAAAAGAAAATAAATCCAAATGACAAAAAAAATTATACGTCTCTGCCCCTTTAACTGTGGTATCCTGCCGACAACGCCAAGATTGTGGCGAGTGGAGGGGTGGGAAAGGGTGTACCGACAACGCCACCTGGGGAGTTTCGCCCCAGGAGATAGTTTATGAGATGGATAGATGTTAGATGGTTAAATTTACTATACACAGGTCTACACAGGTGCGTATACCACGGGCAGAGACGTATTTAGAAAAGTAGAAAAATAGTTTATTTTACAACCAATTAAAATATCACTTGAACAATACTGGCTCGTAATTATGTACTGGGGCCACAGAGCAGAATGAACAGGGCTGTGGAGGCTACGGTGGCCCAAAATCAAATCAAGGGGGAGGAATAACTAACCAAAAACACCCGTGACACTGCAAACACACACACCTGCAAGGGGTTCGTGAAGAAAATACCACCACCAGGAATTGGGTCGCCGCCTGGCCCTCCGCACCTGTCCACAAAGACAAGAAAGCAAGTTATAAAACTGGCCTCCCAGTTAATCTGGCCCTTAACTGCTATCTAACACTCTTACACACACACACACACACACACACACACACACACACACTAAGTAATTAAAAACAACGAAACAAATCATCAAACAAAGGTAAATAATGTTCCTTAAACAACAAACAATCAATAATGTTCAACAAATTAAACAAATGAATACAAAATAAATCTTTTCAAGGTTGATTAATGAACTAAACAGAATCCTTAAAATAGCAATAGGCCCTGACACAAGCTCTGCAAAGAGCCTTAGTACATCGCTTCCCCACAGCTCAGAAGAGCTGAGGAGTCAAAACGGCTTCAGGGAGCCAAAACAGTCAGGGTGGACCAACGCAGCCAAAACAGCAGTGGGTCCAGGAAATAGTGGCTTTAATAGTTTCTGGGCCTCACCAGCAGGGCAATACAGAGCGCCGAGAGGTCTAGGACAACAGAGCAGGACAAAACAATCAGTCGGGAGCAGCATAACAGGCTGAAACGAGAGGCGGACAACGCCGACTTACCACGTGGAGACCGCGCCACAACGCCGACCGGCCCCCAGCAGGGCAGTTCAGCCCCGTGACTCCAGCAGTCCGCCACACTGTAGCAGAAACAGCCATATCACCAAACAGTCAACACGTGAGTGGGAGAGAAAGCAGCAGTGTGCGCCAATGCCCCTTACCCGTGCGCCGAAGGAGAGCGTGCGTCGTTCTGGCGCACGCCAAAGACGCACTGATGCTGGGCACGCTGCACTGTGCTGAAGGGCAGAGCATGCATTACTATGGCAAAACGCTGAAGACGCTCTGGTGCCAGCACGCCACACAGCTTCACCACGCCACTCCAGGCTACAGCCACCACCACGGACGAGCGGAACAGGAAGAGAGAGAGTGCGCCAGGTGTACCCAGGCCCCTATATATAAAGGTGCGCTCCCCGCCCACAAATCAGTGCCACAGGGTGACACAGCACCCCACTGTGAGGAGGAGTAAGCCGTGCTCCGGCCACATATGCACGTGTGCTTTCGGGTGACTTCTCCTGGGATCCTTCTTCCGTGTACCTACCCTGCCACTAATAAGCTCCTAAGCTCCAGTTGCTTTCAGTTACCCTGCAACTGAGTGAATTGTGTTTGGTATGTAGCCTACTCTGACATCAGTTTTCTATTTTATTTATCATTTCGGTTTAATTTGATTTGTATGCATTGTAGGAACTGGCCTGCTGTTGGCGTTCGCAGCCTAATTGGAGCGACAGCTGCTGTCGTGGCGCACACAGCAAGGACGCTGCTGCTTTGCGTCTGGCTGTTTTCCTCTTAGTAGTTTGGCCTGTAATCGTTTAATGTTTTTTTGTGTTTATTTTAACCTGGGCCCGTTTTAAGTGTGAATGGTAAGAAATGTGATCGTGAGCAGGATTCTATTTGCGATGTTCTGATTTATTTGTAATTTTGTATCTACGTTTCAGCCTGGTTGTTTATTTTTCTTTCTGTTTGTATTATTTGTGATTTATTATTTGTTCCAGTAATACAGCTGCCATCCAAGCAGCCTTATTCAGGTATGGTTTATGTTGTGTGAGTGCAGTCACACAGCTGTTTATTAACAAATAGTTTTGTGTAGTTGATTTTGTTATACATATGATTTGTAAGGTGGGATTACCCTTTCATTTCACTTTAATTTGTATATCGTTATATATGGTTTAAGTGCTGATTTATTAATTGAGTTGACTATTTAGCATTAATTAGTTTCTTGTTTTCTTAAGTTTATTTTCTTTAGTTTACTTTCATTTTTTTTTCCTTGGTTACACCACTGGCAGGAGGCCATTTTGAGAGCTGCTGATAACCAGTGTCAAGGTTTCAGCATTCGGCCACTGAATGGTTTATATTTTAGGTTGGAAGTTGTAATCCCCTAATTATGTTTTGTTTGTTTTAGGAGCTGGGCACCTGTGGTGGTGGGGCCCTCTTTTTGCAGTCTCCCGGTATTGACTTCACTTGTGTGGGTGTGTATGCACGTGTGCTTTCGGGTGACTTCTCCTGGGATCCTTCTTCCGTGGACCTACCCTGCCACTAATAAGCCCCTAAGCTCCAGTTGCTTTCAGTTACCCTGCAGCTGAGTGAATTGTGTTTTAATGATCATCCTTATGTTACTAAATTGTTAATAAATATTATTGATGGATGGAACCATGTCTCTGGCCTCCTGAGTATAATTCCCCTTGGGTGAAATTCCCAGGGTGACGTTGTCGGATTACAGTATTTGTTGTAATGTATAAAACCTAGAGGTGTGTGTCCTCCTCCCCCTAGCACTCGCGTCGCCACACATACATACATACACAAAAATAAAGTCCCATTGTTACGAAATGGAGATTCTGGTAGTTTACTCCAATTTTGCCTTGTGTCTATTTGGAGCTGACCATTTGACCCATGGTCTGATTGTACATCTCTTCGTTGTGCTAAAAACGGTCTGTTTGTGAAAGAAGTATCCTTTGTCACTGTTTCCTATCAATTTGACAGCTTGATGGTGGGGAGAGTAAGAAAGGTGACATTCTTGGGTCCGTAACTCTACTTGTCCTCTCTATGAACCTCTTTAATGGCTTGTAACTAATGCCAGGCCTGGTATGTCCGTTACATTTCATATTATAGCAATATGAAATACGTTTTTATATCCTTTTTGGAACACTTTGAAACTTTCCCAGGTGTTCAACTCAGCTGATCCTGTTTGTGAGGTATAATTTGACCTGCACAAACTTGTGGTCTCAAGATCAACATGGTGCTTTTTGTGGTAAGGGCAATTTGTTTTTGTTGTGCCATCAGCATTAACCACACAACCATAGGATTAACAATTTTATTATTAGGGCCAATGGCACGCATGATGTACGCGTTTCCCAGCAAAAATAGATGAGGAAAAGAACTGTTGATAGTCCTACTGACGCAATACTAGCAACATTCCATAAATTTGACACCTTTCACTATATTTCTACCAAAAAATAAATCAGAAATGAATTTACAATGACAAGAAATCCAACATTCAAGTAGCCTGCTAACTCTATGTAGTAAGCTAGAGCTGACAGTAGCAGTGAGGCAGCAGACACACAGCCGGTGCAGGCAGGACGTCAGTTGGGTTGGCCGACTCAGGGAACAGGCCTGAAATCAGGGCAACTCAGGAATAGGCTCAGGAACAGACGAGACATTGGCCGGGACTTCTAACACGGAACAGACAAGAAGTCAGCAGGGACCCTCAACAAAGGAATAGGGCATTGGTTATGGCACAAGGCAGGCTCTGGGTAGCTTGGCGGCCAAGACTCTGGGTCGCTTGGCATTGTAGGTTCTGTGGCCTTGGGCAGATGAGTCTCAATGGAGCTGGACAGCTGAGACTCTGTGGGAAAACCCACGCTTCCCACCAGGGGCCCTGACCCCTACATATCTCCAGGCAAATGGTGAGACCCAAAGAAAGGGGACTGCTCAAGGTTTTCAGGTTCAGGATCATATGGGGGCTAGCCGGCTCAGGGACAGGAGTAGACAGGAAGCTGGGGTGCAGATTGGAGACAAGCAGGTAGGAGGTGAGCCGACCTGGGCTGAAGGTTTCCCAACAGGGATGCATGCTGGATGCTAGCAGTCCAAGGGCCAGCTGACCGGAGTGCAAGCTGTAGGTTAGCTGACTCAAATCTGAACATTCAGAATTTTAGCAGACTGTGGAATAGACTGTTAGCTAACCAACTGGCTGGAGGCAGATTTTAACCAGTTTAGAGATTGTTTCCCCACATGCCAACCTTGGGGCAGCATCATTGTACATGTACTCCCTAGTACAGGCTGTTTTTCAGGGCCTATACCAGCATACAAGGGATTAAAATAAATCATGACTTCTTGAGGTAACTTCACAGTCTCTGCAGAACGATACATGGCTAATGAGGGGGGCTAACAGTAAGTGACGATGACGACAGTGTAGTGAACAGGGAGTTTCATTTGGTGTTATTTTTTGATGTACTAGTCTTTAAAGTCATCAGACACAGCACTCTCTCAGAAGGCTGCACAGAGCTCAGCAGAAGACACTCATCTTTGGAATAACACGGAGGGTGTGGTGAAGTTCTGTATTCAGAGAAGCTTGACATTCTTCTTAATCGGTTGGTAATAAAAATCTAAATTTCTATTGACAGGTGTATTAGAGATGTGTGTGTTTGCTTAGAAACTAGATGGCAGATAACTACTCACTGGTTGATGGTGAGTCACAGCTTCAAAGGATAAAAAATGAGGTCATTATTGTGCAGATCCTGGTGATGATTTTTCTCTGCATTGACTTGTTGCTCATCATAACCTTTTTTAAAAAAGAGTGCTTTTACACAACAACACGTTACATCTTATTTGCTGTTACATTGCTGTCAGATAGTGTGTTGTTATTCTTCTCTGATATCCTGCTAGTCTTCACCTATTTTCGATTTACCATGCAAGTTTGGTTGTGTATTATTATCTGTGTTTTTATGTTTTTGTTCACTTTACTCACACCAGTTACTCTGACAGCAATGAGCCTGGAGCGCTATGTGGCCATTTGCATGCCCCTGCGCCATGGAGAGTTGTGCTCCACACGCAGCACTGTGCACTGTATTCTCATCATCCATGGCATCAGCTTTGTGCCCTGCATTGTTATTTTCACCATGTTCTGTGCAACAGCATTTCTTAGTTTCTATAAACAATATCAGGTTTGTTCATTCGAATTGTTTAGTTTACATGTATGGCAGGATCATGTTAGGTCAGCTGTATATCAGTTCTACTTCTTGGTCATGTTTATGATCATTGTTGTCTCCTACATTAAAATAATGAAAGTGGCCAAAGCTGCATCAGGAGAGGATAAAAAGTCAACATGGAAAGGGCTCAGAACAGTGGTTCTTCATGGTTTCCAGCTGCTGCTGCTTCTCATCCAGCTGTGGTGCCCATTCATAGAGACTTGGCTACTTCAGATTAATTTAAGGTTGTTTTCTCCAATCCGGTACATTAATTACGTAATCTTCTTTCTTGCACCAAGATGTCTGAGTCCTCTTATTTATGGACTTAGAGATGAACTTTTTTCTCAGGCACTGAAAAAATATGCCTTCAGTGGCTTGTGTAAAAGAAATGTTATTTGACTAGACTAAGACTAATTATTTTCTGAAAGAAATTCACATTGCAATCATTTATTTAAACTGTAATTTCATTAAAACATATTGGAAATAATTGTGTGTTTGTAAATCACATTCTAAATACTTAAATGGTAATTACTGTATTATTTTGGAACCAAGGCCTTATTTTCCCATGTTTTTGGGTGTGAATGATTGAAAGGGAAAAATAAAATTGAAATGTTTTGCATATAACTCTGAATAATTGAAGAGTAGCTGTGGGAAGATGCTGGCAAAGGGAAGAGATGGAGGATCAATGGGACAAGCGTTTGTGACTCATTATTCCACAGAATGTGCAAAACGGCCCTTTCTGCAGGCAACTCAGCAATGTTTATTGGGTTACAAAGTGCATTTCCAAGATCTGGGTCTTCATATTGTATAGAGAATTCACCTTTAAGAGCAAGGTTTTTTTTATAGTTCATCTTGCTATTGTTCTAGAGATTCCAGGGTCTTCCGGATGAGTTTTGGGTTTATGTTTACTCACAATAAAAGAACCTGTCAAAACAAACATTAATTGCATGTTTCTACTCTCACAAAATAAATGTGAAAATGTTAATCACAAATTAAAATTCAAGCATGGCCCTGCAGTCCACTGCATTGCCCAGCAGAAACTATCATGACCTTTACATATTGGGTCTCATACAGATTAACATCTTTGGTGCTTCTGTTTCAGTGCTTCCTCCACATGTAACTGGGCCACGTTTATGTTTGTCCTCACTGTGATGGTTGCACGTCCAGACTCCTGGGAACACACAGATACAAAAATGCATTTTGTCAAATTCCTGAAATTGCTAATTTCCAAAAAAAAAAAAAATCACCAGAACCGGAACCTGGGGATTCAGATGCACTTCACTAAACATTAGCTGCTCAGGGAGCCACGGTCAAACCACACGAGACAGTTTTCTTGGATGTCATGGAAAACCTGAAGGCCCTCAGTGAAGAATATTTTTAGCATTTTGCAATAGCATTGCGTGTGTGCGAGGATTGCAAGGTTATGATGCTTGCTTTTGATAACTATAGGTTGGGGAGTTGCTGAAGTCTCAAAAGGGAGCAGGGTGTTACAGATAGTGAAGCCAAGGATGTGTGGAGGGGTTGTTCTTCAGATGCGGGGTGGACATGCCATGAATAGACTGCATAGGTAGAAGATGAGGATAGAAGTGTGCAAGGACACAGTTAACTGATAGAGGGGAGACAGCCCTGAGGGGAGGGGAGTGTTGTGTCTGTCTCTGTCTTCTCTTCTCTGTTCCACACACAGAAAAATCAGCTGTTGCCAGGCAGGAGTGATGGAGGTCAAATGGAGTCAGATAACCACGAAGGAGGCGCCTGGGCGAAGGCCGGTCGGGCAACAGCCAATGAAGAAGAGTTCAACCTACATTCCTTGCTTTCTTTGTGTAACAATAATAAAAAGACCGGGTTAGGGGAGGTTAGTGTGTCAAACTTTGTGAACTGGCACAGCTGCATGTTGTTGTCAGGGTGAGATAGTTTGGACCCGGAGCTCTGTAACGATCCTCTTTTAATTTTGTGAAAGCTTGTTTAATAAATTAGTGAAAAGAATTCGGAATTTGTCTCCTGCATTAACTTCATCAAACGAATGCGCGAGTTTACTTGAAATGAGAAAAGGCAGTAAACTCAACATCAGTGCCACTGTCACTGTCACAATTCCGACTGAGAGCAAACACTTGGCGACAGTGGCAAGGAAAAACTTCCTTTAAGAGGCACAAACCTCAGGCAGAACAGGGCTCCTGGTGGGTTTGGCTCATTGTGGCTCATTGTTTATTTCTAGTGTAGCTGATAGTATCCAGCTGCCCAATCCCCATTTCCATTTACCATAGCAACGAAATTCGAACCCAGACCCTCAAAGATAGGATAAGACACAGTCTCTGGCAGCGGCGCACCGTCAGAGCAAGCAAGGCAAGCAGTGCTTGCCTAGTTAAAGCTAAGAATAGACAGAAATTAGAACAATACTGAAGTTGAAGCAACATTCCTCCTTCTCATATCAGCTTTGTCATATAAAGGATCTGATGCATGCTTGCATTCATCATGTAATTTGCTGCCCACTTGTTGTGGTAGCAGGGTATTGTCCCTGCAACCTAGCTTGCCTTCCACCCGTTGTATCTATTGTTTCTGTCATTTTCGTGGGTGTGACCGTGTCCGGTTGACAAAGGAGCTGGAGCTGGTGCAGGAAGGAGAAAGGTGAAAATGTCCAGGCAGAGAGCAGCAAGATGGAGGAGAAGAATCATGAGATTGGACAGGCCCTGAATTCATGAGAGATTTGATTTGCTACTATCTATATTAACTGAAAAGGTATGTTTTAGTCTGGTCTATATTTTCGTGGTCAGTGTAGTACACAGCTGAATTGTTAATTGATCAAATAGCATAATAAATATTTCCTGAAGCTAATGGTAAATACATGTGGATTACACAGCAGTCCTGTGATTATAATCAAAAATAATGAAAAAAAAATGGTGAATGTCTGTTATATCTGTTACCCTGTGTGAAGGATGCTGACAATATGGTCACATTAAAGTTATTGTTTCATAGTGCTATTTTGGGTTATTTGACGTTGTGTTGTGTGAGCTCGTCATGCATAGTCAGTGTGTTAGCTGCAGTAGATTCAGATCAGCATGCTGCCAGGAGCCGCCAGGAGCAACAGCAGAGAAGCTGAGTGACGTGCTGGTGTGGAAGGGGTCTGCAGAAAAAACATGTTTTACACAATTTTAAAAGACGTCTACCGAAACAATCCAGTATCCATTTCAAATGTACGCTTCCTTTAGAATCTTTTTAGCACTTTATCTCCCTGTCAAAACAAAGTGAAGTTGAACTCTTTCTGACTCACTCAGCTGACCTGTAGCTATGGTGTAATACAATGCATGCCATAGTTGCGCTTGTGCTTAGATATATGGTAGTTCAGTGGTTGAGAAAAATACACTTTACATTTCACAGCAATACTGCTAACTTCTTACTAAAATTGTGCATTAAGCGTTAAGAGGCAGCAGCAGCAAATAAATGAGCAAATCCCACTGATTTATCATCTCTGTCCAAGATCCACAGTAAGTTTGAGAAGTTTGAAACAGAATATCTTTACACAAGTAGAGCAGCTGCTTTCAGGAACAGCTCAGTGTGTATGCTGTGTACATAGCGGGTGAGAGAGAGGGTGAGATGAGGCTGGCAACTGGAGCAGAGAGTTTGCTAGTTAGTTTTCATTATACATCTGCGCAAGCATATATGCTGCAATATCATAGCTGATCTCACAACAGTAGAAGCTGAGTCAAGGAAGGCTTGGCAAACATGCTTTTGCTATAGCTAGTCACCCATCAAATATCCCAGGATTATCATCAATGTACATGTGTAAACCTGTAAGAAAAGCTGCTGTCCTCTCTGCTTGACAAGCCCACAGCCTTTGTGAACGGGACACGATCATGCCCACATAAATAAATATACGATTATGGCACAAGGCAGGCTCTGGGTAGCTTGGCGGCCGAGACTCTGGGTCGCTTGGCATTGTAGGCTCTGTGGCCTTGGGCAGATGAGTCTCAATGGAGCTGGACAGCTGAGTCTCTGTGGGAAAACCCACGCTTCCTACCAGGGGCCCTGACCCCTACATATCTCCAGGCAAATGGTGAGACCCAAACAAAGGGGACTGCTCAAGGTTTTCAGGTTCAGGATCAGATGGGGGCCAGCCGGCTCAGGGACAGGAGTAGACAGGAGGCTGGGGTGCAGATTGGAGACAAGCAGGTAGGAGGCGAGCCGACCTGGGCTGAAGGTTTCCCAACAGGGATGCATGCTGGATGCTAGCAGTCCAAGGGCCAGCTGACCGGAGTGCAAGCTGTAGGTTAGCTGACTCAAATCTGAACATTCAGAATTTTAGCAGACCGTGGAATAGACTGTTAGCTAACCAACTGGCTGGAGGCAGATTTTAACCAGTTTAGAGATTGTTTCCCCACATGCCAACCTTGGGGCAGCATCATTGTACATGTACTCCCTAGTACAGGCTGTTTTTCAGGGCCTATACCAGCATACAAGGGATTAAAATAAATCATGACTCCTTGAGGTAACTTCACAGTCTCTGCAGAACTAACAATACATGGCTAATGAGGGGGGCTAACAGTAAGTGACGATGACGACAGTGTAGTGAACAGGGAGTTTCATTTGGTGTTATTTTTTGATGTACTAGTCTTTAAGTCATCAGACACAGCACTCTCTCAGAAGGCTGCACAGAGCTCAGCAGAAGACACTCATCTTTGGAATAACATGGAGAGTGTGGTGAACTGCTGTAAGCTTGACATTCTACTTAACCTTTATCGGTTTGCAATGAAAATCAAAATTCCTATTGACAGGTGTATTAGAGACTGCTGTGTGTGTTTGCTTAGGAACTAGATGGCAGATAACTACTCACTGGTTGATGGTGAGTCACAGCTTCGAAAGATCAATGACCAGGTCATTATTGTGCAGATCCTGGTGATGATTTTTCTCTGCATTGACTTGTTGCTCATCATAACCTTTTTTAAAAAAGAGTGCTTTTACACAACAACACGTTACATCTTATTTGCTGTTACATTGCTGTCAGATAGTCTGTTGTTATTCTTCTCTGATATCCTGCTCCTTTTGAGCTATTTTCACTTTACCATGCAAGTTTGGTTGTGTATTATTATCTGTGTTTTTATGTTTTTGTTCACTTTACTCACACCAGTTACTCTGACAGCAATGAGCTTGGAGCGCTATGTGGCCATTTGCATGCCCCTGCGCCATGGAGAGTTGTGCTCCACACGCAGCACTGTGCACTGTATTCTCATCATCCATGGCATCAGCTTTGTGCCCTGCATTGTTATTTTCACCATGTTCTGTGCAACAGCATTTCTTAGTTTCTATAAACAATATCAGGTTTGTTCATTCGAATTGTTTAGTTTACATGTATGGCAGGATCATGTTAGGTCAGCTGTATATCAGTTCTACTTCTTGGTCATGTTTATGATCATTGTTGTCTCCTACATTAAAATAATGAAAGTGGCCAAAGCTGCATCAGGAGAGGATAAAAAGTCAACATGGAAAGGGCTCAGAACAGTGGTTCTTCATGGTTTCCAGCTGCTGCTGCTTCTCATCCAGCTGTGGTGCCCATTCATAGAGACTTGGCTACTTCAGATTAATTTAAGGTTGTTTGTTCTAGTCAGGTATATTAATTACATTATGTTTTATCTTGCACCAAGATGTCTGAGTCCTCTCATTTATGGCCTTAGAGATGAACTTTTTTCTCAGGCACTGAAAAAATATGCCTTCAGTGGCTTGTGTAAAAGAAATGTTATTTGACAAGACTTAGACTAATTATTTTCTGACAGAAATTCACATTGCAATCATTTATTTCAATTGTCATTTAATTAAAACATATTGCAAATAACTGTGTGTGTTCGTAAATCACTTTCTAAATACTTAAATGGTAATTATTGTATTATTTTGGAACCAAGGCCTTCTTTTCTCATACATTTGGGTGTGAATGATTGAAAGGGAAAAAAAAACTGAAATGTTTGCCATTATGTTTGTCCTCACTGTGATAGTTGCATGTGCAGCTCCTGGGAACACACAGATACAAAAATGCATTTTGTCAAATTGCTGAAATTGCTAATTTCCAAAAAGAACAACCAGATCGTCATAAAAGACTTCACTAAACATTAGCCACTCAGGGAACCACGGTCGGAACAACACAAGAGAGTTCTCTTGGATATCATGGAAAACCTGAAGGCCCTCAGTGCCACTGTCACTCAGCTCAACATACAGATAGACCACGTGTTGTGTAATTTTCACTAAAAAGTATCAAGTATTGTAAAAAGTGGTCAAAGCATCATTAAAAATACATCCTGCAATGTATTATGTGATCTAACATGATTAAGATGTATTCTGCACTGCAAAGTATGTGGGAGCAGTCACAACAGAAGTTATCTCAAGGCACTTTCCAATTGGAGGAGATCAAGACCTTCTCTATAAAGTATAGGAAAGAAAGAGAACCAACAATTCCCACCGAGAGCAAGCACTTGGTGACAGTGGCAAGGAAAAACTTCCTTTAAGAGGCGGAAACCTCAGGCAGAACAGGGCTCCTTGTGGGCGGCCATCTGCCTCGATGGAGCTGATGACAGTTTCATTGATGTCACCCTTGCCTCTCAAAGTGGTATTCCCATTCAAGAACTCACCTCTCCTAAGACTATCAATGCCTTCGATTGGAAGACTGCTCTCTAACGTAACTCAGGTAATCACTGTGAAGTAATCCAGCTATTCCTGATTCCCTCTCCTCACACTCCGCTGGTTCTGGGTCAGTCAGGTTTGTTTACTACATAATGTTTTTTCTTGTTTTTTCTTTCATACACTGAAAAGCTATAAAAGAAATATTATTTGACATTTAAATTAAAACCACAGTTGTTACTGCATGCAATTGTTCATCTGTGACAAGCGTGGATGTTAATGTACACTGCAGTCAAACATCTTTAAAAAGGAATTTAATTGAGCTGGAGGAATTGAGGGTTGTTGATACTGACAAGCCCTCCATCTTTTTCCTTATTTGTCCTTTATTATTAGGTCTTTAGGTCTCTGTGGGGGATGAGACCATGTTTCTCCACATGTCACACACACAATAGGTCCCTATTGTAAGGAATGGCTCATTCTTAGTCTGTCTCACCCAAACTGGAAGACACAAAAACCAGTCCTACTAGTTACTGTATATCGTCCACCTGCCCCTTACTCTGTGTTCTTATCTGAGTTCTCAGACTTTTTATCTGAGTTAGTTCTCAGCACAGATAAAGTTATCACGGTGGGTGATTTTAACATTCACGTAGATGTTGAAAGTGACAGCCTGAGTATTGCATTTAATTCATTATTAGACTCAATTGGCTTCTCTCAGCATGTTAATGAACCCACTCACTCTTTTAACCATACCTTTGATCTGGTTCTGACTTATGGGATTGACATCGAATATCTAACAGTTTCTCCCAGAAACCCTCTTTTATCTGACCATTCTCTGTTAACATTTGAGTTTTCAGTCATGGACTACAGAGCATCTGGGGAAAAAAATCTATTACAGCAGGTGTCTCTCTGACAATACCATTAGCAAATTTAAAGAAAGAATCCCATCAGTACTTAGCCCACTGCCATGTATCAATGCAGTAGGGAACAGCTCTCTTAACTTCACATCCACACAGGTTGATGATCTTGTTGACAGTACTGTAGCCTCACTGCGTGCAACTCTAGACACTGTGGCCCCTCTGAGGAAGAAGGTAGTGAGTCAGAGAAGGCTAGCTCCATGGTACAACTCAGAAACACGAGCTTTAAAGCAAAATTCAAGGAAACTAGAAAGAAGGTGGCGTTCTACTAACCTGGATGAATCTCTAAAGGCTTGGAAAGACAGCCTATTGGCGTATAAAAAAAGCCTCCGTAAAGCCAGAACATCCTATTATTCATCATTGATAGAAGAAAACAAGAACAATCCCAGGTTTCTGTTCAGCACTGTAGCCAGGCTGACAGACAGCCACAGCTCTGTTGACCCATCTATACCTTTAGCCCTCAGCTGTAATGACTTTATGAGCTTCTTTACAAATAAAATTGTCTCTGTTAGAGAAAAAATTCACAATCTCCTCCCCACAGCTGGCTCAGATGTACTGTCCAGTTCAGCAGCCTCAGAGTCGACTGTAACTGGCTTATATTTTGACTGTTTCTCTCCTGTACATCTCCCTGAGCTCACTTCAACAGTTTCATCATCTAAACCATCGTCTTGTCTTCTTGACCCCGTTCCAACAAGGTTGTTCAAAGAAGTTTTTCCTTTAATTGACACCTCTATATTAAGTCTGATTAACTTATCTTTATCAACTGGTTATGTACCGCAGGCTTTTAAAGTTGCAGTAATTAAACCTCTACTTAAAAAGCCTACTCTTGATCCTGATGTTTTAGCCAATTATAGACCTACAGTTGTATGAAAAAGTTTGGGCACCCCTTAGGAAAATCATTTTATCAGTTTGTCACTTGCTGAGCTTTTGAAGCAGCAACTTTATTTTAACATATGTTATACCTTATGGAAACAGAAACATCTCAGTAGTGAAATCATTCTCATTGGTCCAACAGAAACATTTTTATGTGTATTTAAACAAAAATAGGCATGTGCATAAATTTGGGTACCCCAAAGAAATAATTCCATTAATATTTAGTAGAGCCTCCTTTTGCTGCAAGAACAGCCTGTAGACGCCTCCTATAGCTACAGACAAGTCCCTGAAGTCTGGCAGGTGGTAGTTTGGCCCATTCCTCCATACAAAACGCCTCCAGTTCAGTCAGGTTTCTTGGTTTCCGTGCGTAAACAGCCTGCTTCAAATCAATCCATACATTTTCAATGATGTTAAGGTCTGGGGACTGGGATGGCCATTCCAGAAGATTGTACTTGTGCTTCTGCATGAATTCCTTGGTGGATTTTGAACAGTGCTTAGGATCATTGTCCTGCTGAAAGATCCAACCCCGGCGTAGCTTCAACTTTGTGACAGATTCTTGAACATTCTTGTCAAGAATCTGCTGATACTGAGAGGAATTCATGTGGCCCTCAACTTTAACAAGGTTTCCAGTCCCTGTGCTAGCCACACAGCCCCATAACATGATGGACCCTCCACCAAATTTCACAGTAGGCAATAAGTTCTTCCCATGGAATTCAGTGTGTTTTTTTCGCCATGCATACCTCATCTTGTTCTGACCAAATAACTCTATCTTAGTCTCATCTGACCACAGTATTTTTTTCCAAAATGCTTCTGGCTTGTCCAGATGTGCTTTTGCATACCTCATGCGACTCTTCTTGTGACAAACACTCAGGAAAGGCTTTTTGCGCATCAGCCTTCCAAAGAGCTTTTCCTGGTGCAAAGTACGCTGGATTGTGGAACGATGAACAACTACACCATCAGTAGCCAGATGTTCTTGTAGTTCTCTGGAGGTGGTCTGTGGCTTGTCTGTGACCATTCTAACCATCCCTTGCCTGTGCCTTTCCACTATTTTTTTTGGCCTACCACATCTTTCCTTCACAAGGACTGTTCTTGTGGCCTTCCATTTCTGCACCACATTTCTGACTGTGGAGACAGACAGTCCAAACCTTCTTGATAATTTCTTGTACCCTTCTCCTAATTCATGATAATGAATTATCTTAGTTTTTTGGTCAGTGGAGAGTTGTTTCGATGCCCCCATGTTGCCACACTCTAAAAAAGAACCTAGGACAAGTGCAACCAGCAATTGCCTCTGTTAAATAGCCTTTTTCATGATTGGTTCCACCTGTCTTTGTAATTGAAGGTCTCACAAGCAAGTCAAAGCAATTCTGTGCTGTAACCTGTCAGCTATAAATCCCTACAGGTCTTGAAATCAATGTGATTAGAAGGGTGCCCAAACTTTTGCACATACCATTTTTTACATTTTAATTTATCATAATAAAACTATGTAATGCTACTCTGACAATTTTGGTCTGGAAAACACTTAAATGTCTACATCTCTGTAGGAAATCAAATCTTGTTGCTGTGATCTTCTTTTATAAAGTTAGAGCAAATTATCATGAAATCTTAGAGGGGTGCCCAAACTTTTTCATACAACTGTATATCCAACCTCCCCTTTATTTCCAAAATCCTTGAGAAGGTTGTTGCAAACCAGTTATGTGATTATTTGCACAGGAATGGCTTGTTTGAAGATTTTCAGTCAGGTTTTAGAGTCCATCATAGCACAGAAACAGCTCTGGTTAAGGTTACCAATGATCTCCTCATAGCTTCAGACAATGGACTTGTCTCTGTACTTGTCCTACTAGATCTTAGTGCCGCATTTGACACCATTGATCATAAGATTTTATTACAGAGACTAGAACATATGGTCGGCATCAAAGGAACCACACTAAGCTGGTTTAAGTCATATCTGTCAGATAGACTCCAGTTTGTTCATGTTAATAATGACTCCTCTATCATCACAGAAGTTAGTCATGGAGTTCCACAAGGTTCTGTGCTAGGACCAATGCTCTTCAGTCTATATATGCTCCCTCTGGGAAACATTATTAGGAGGCGCCAGATGAATTTCCATTGTTACGCAGATGACACCCAGCTGTACTTATCCATGAAGCCAGGTGAGACTAACCAGGTAGCCAAGCTTCAGGTGTGTCTTAAGGACATAATTTCTTACTCTTAAATTCAGACAAAACTGAAGTTATTGTAATTGGCCCAAAACACCTCAGAGATACACTATGTGATAATATACTGACTTTGGATGACATCACCTTGGCCTCCAGTGCTACAGTCAGAAACCTTGGTGTCATTTTTGACCAGGACTTGTCCTTTACTTCACATATAAAGCAAGTCTCTAGGACAGCCTTCTTCCACCTGCGCAATATTGCTAAAATATAGCAGACCCATTCTATGTCTAAAGGATGCTGAAAAACTAGTTCATGCATTTGTTACCTCAAGACTGGACTACTGTAACTCTTTATTGTCAGGATGTCCCAAAAATTCAGTAAAAAGCCTCCAACTGATCCAGAATGCGGCAGCACGAGTACTGACAGGAACTAGGAAACGAGATCACATCTCTCCTGTGTTAGCCTCTCTGCATTGGCTCCCTGTAAACTCTAGAATCGAATTTAAAATCCTCCTCCTCACCTACAAAGCCATTCATGGTCAGGCACCATCGTACCTTGGAGAGCTCATAGTTCCCTATTTTCCCAATAGGACACTTCGCTCTCTAAATGCAGGTCAACTTGTGGTTCCCAGAGTTTGTAAGAGTAGAATGGGGGGCAGAGCCTTCAGCTATCAGGCTCCTCTCCTGTGGAACCAGCTCCCAGTGTGGGTTCAGGAGGCAGACACCCTCTCTACCTTTAAGATCAGGCTTAAAACGGTCTTGTTTAGTAAAGCTTATAGTTAGGGCTGGCTCGGGTATGTCCTGACCCATCCCTTAGTTATGCTGCTATAGAGCTAGACTGCTGGGGGATTCCCATGATTCACTGCGTGCTCTCTCTCTATTTCTGTCTCTCTCCCCCTTTCTCTCTCGATAACTTCATGCCATTAACTTTGTATTTTTTCTCTCCCGTAGTTTGTGCTTCTCCTCTCTCTCCCTCTCTCTGTCCTCATTCTGCAGGTCTCTCTGCCCTGGGAGCGGCAGGACCCAGATCCACCACTACTCATCTTTACTATTAACCACTGTTACCTGTCATTATTATTGATAACACCATTACCGACACAGCTGTTCCTGGTCTCTCTCTCTCTCTCTTCTCTCCCCTCTCCTCCCCCTCCCCCTCTTTCTATCTTCTCCTAAACCCAACCGGTCGAGGCAGACGGCCGCCCACCCCGAGCCCGGTTCTGTTGGAGGTTTCTTCCTGTTAAAAGGGAGTTTTTCCTCCCCCCTGTCGCCAAGCGCTTGCTCTTTGTGGGAACTGTTGGGTTTATTCTGTAACAAAGTAAGGTCTTGACCTTACCCTGTAAAGTGCCTTGAGATAATGTATATTATGATTTGGCACTATACAAATAAAATTGAATTGAATTGAATTGTTTATTTCTAGCATAGCTGATAGTATCCAGCTGCCCAATCCCATTTGGATTTACCATAGCAACAAAATTCGAACCCAGACCCTCAAAGATAGGATAAGACACAGTCTCTGGCAGCAGCGCACCACCAGAGCAAGCAAGGCAAGCAGTACTTGCCTAGTTAAAGCTAAGAATAGACAGAAATTAGAACGATACTGAAGTTGAAACGACATTCCTCCTTCTCATATCAGCTTTGTCATATAAAGGATCTGATGCATGCTTGCATTCATCATGTAATTTACTACCCATTTGTTGTGGCAGCAGGGTATTGTCCCTGCAACCTAGCTTGCCTTCCACCCGTTGTATCTATTGTTTCTTTCATTTTCGTGGGTGTGACCGTGTCCGGTTGACAAAGGAGCTGGAGCAGGAAGGAGAAAGGTGAAAATGTCCAGGCAGAGAGCAGCAAGATGGAGGAGAAGAATCATGAGATTGGACAGGCCCTGAATTCATGAGAGATTTGATTTGCTACTATCTATATTAACTGAAAAGGTATGTTTTAGTCTGGTCTATATTTTCGTGGTCAGTGTAGTACACAGCTGAATTGTTAATTGATCAAACAGCATAATAAATATTTCCTGAAACTAACGGTAAATACATGTGGATTACACAGCAGTCCTGTGATTATAATCAAAATAATGAAAAAAAAAAAGGTGTATGTCTGTAATATCTGTTACCCTGTGTGAAGGATGCTGACAATATGGTCACATGAAAGTTATTGTTTCATAGTGCTATTTCAGGTTATTTGACGTTGTGTTGTGTGAGCTCGTCATGCATAGTCAGTGTGTTAGCTGCAGTAGATTCAGATCAGCATGCTGCCAGGAGCCGCCAGGAGCAACAGCAGAGAAGCTGAGTGATGTGCTGGTGTGGAAGGGGTGTGAGAAGTTTGAAACAGAATATCTTTACACAAGTAGAGCAGCTGCTTTCAGGAACAGCTCAGTGTGTATGCTGTGTACATAGCAGGTGAGAGAGAGGGTGAGATGAGGCTGGCAACTGGAGCAGAGAGTTTGCTAGTTAGTTTCCATCTGCGCAAGCATATACGCTGCAATATCATAGCTGATCTCACAACAGTAGAAGCTGAGTCAAGGAAGGCTTAGAAAGCATGCTTTTGCTATAGCTAGTCATTGATTGATTATCATCAATGCACATGTGTAAACCTGTAAGAAAAGCTGCTGTCCTCTCTGCTTGACAAGCCCACAGCCTTTGTCAATGGGACACGATCATGCCCACATAAATAAATATACACATACATACATAGAAGAATAAAGATTTGTTGTAGCAGATTTTGGCTTAAGAGGATCTTTCTGTTAGACCACTTGGTAATCATTCACCAATCACCATAAGGGGACACACTATAAAAAGTGGGTCACTCTCGTGTGCTCTTCCGTTCCTGCTGAGAGCATGCGCCTCGTTTCCGGCGCACCTTGCTTCCGCTTTGCCGCAGGTAGGAGAGAATCTCCATTATTGTTTGCAATTTGGCATGTCCTTGTTGCGAGGCTGCTTATATTGGTTGCTTAAGACTTTATAGATCTCCTGGCTGTTGCTTCCCGTGTGCTGAGCAGTGACCTTTCTGCTGATCGCCGCTGGTAGGTTCCTCCCCAGTTTCATTGTGCCGCAAACTTCCTGCCGGTGGCATTTTACAAACAGTTTGGCTTCAGGTAATGACTGGGGTATCAGACTAGCGCCTGCAGATTCCCTTGTCTTCCTGCGGGTGAGAGCTCACGCTGCCCGATTGGTATGTAGCCTACTCTGACATCAGTTTTCTATTTTATTTATCATTTCGGTTTAATTTGATTTGTATGCATTGTAGGAACTGGCCTGCTGTTGGCGTTCGCAGCCTAATTGGAGCGACAGCTGCTGTCGTGGCGCACACAGCAAGGACGCTGCTGCTTTGCGTCTGGCTGTTTTCCTCTTAGTAGTTTGGCCTGTGATCGTTTAATGTTTTTTTGTGTTTATTTTAACCTGGACCCGTTTTAAGTGTGAATGGTAAGAAATGTGATCGTGAGCAGGATTCTATTTGCGATGTTCTGATTTATTTGTAATTTTGTATCTATGTTTCAGCCTGGTTGTTTATTTTTCTTTCTGTTTGTATTATTTGTGATTTATTATTTGTTCCAGTAATACAGCTGCCATCCAAGCAGCCTTATTCAGGTATGGTTTATGTTGTGTGAGTGCAGTCACACAGCTGTTTATTAACAAATAGTTTTGTGTAGTTGATTTTGTTATACATATGATTTGTAAGGTGGAATTACCCTTTCATTTCACTTTAATTTGTATATCGTTATATATGGTTTAAGTGCTGATTTATTAATTGAGTTGACTATTTAGCATTAATTAGTTTCTTGTTTTCTTAAGTTTATTTTCTTTAGTTTACTTTCATTTTTTTTCCCTTGGTTACACCACTGGCAGGAGGCCATTTTGAGAGCTGCTGATAACCAGTGTCAAGGTTTCAGCACCACTGAATGGTTTATATTTTAGGTTGGAAGTTGTAATCCCCTAATTATGTTTTGTTTGTTTTAGGAGCTGGTCACCTGTGGTGGTGGGGCCCTCTTTTTGCAGTCTCCCGGTATTGACTTCACTTGTGTGGGTGTGTATGCACGTGTGCTTTCGGGTGACTTCTCCTGGGATCCTTCTTCCGTGGACCTACCCTGCCACTAATAAGCCCCTAAGCTCCAGTTGCTTTCAGTTACCCTGCAACTGAGTGAATTGTGTTTTAATGATCATCCTTATGTTACTAAATTGTTAATAAATATTATTGATGGATGGAACCATGTCTCTGGCCTCCTGAGTATAACGAACCTGTATGCCTTTTTGAAATATCTGGTATCAGTTGAGGGTTCGCAATTCCTTGGGTGAAATTCCCAGGGTGACGTTGTCGGATTACAGTATTTGTTGTAATGTATAAAACCTAGAGGTGTGTGTCCTCCTCCCCCTAGCACTCGCGTCACCACACATACATACATACACAAAAATAAAGTCCCATTGTTACGAAATGGAGATTCTGGTAGTTTACTCCAATTTTGCCTTGTGTCTATTTGGAGCTGACCATTTGACCTATGGTCTGATTGTACATCTCTTCGTTGTGCTAAAAACGGTCTGTTTGTGAAAGAAGTATCCTTTGTCACTGTTTCCTATCAATTTGACAGCTTGATGGTGGGGAGAGTAAGAAAGGTGACATTCTTGGGTCCGTAACTCTACTTGTCCTCTCTATGAACCTCTTTAATGGCTTGTAACTAATGCCAGGCCTGGTATGTCCGTTACATTTCATATTATAGCAATATGAAATACGTTTTTATATCCTTTTTGGAACACTTTGAAACTTTCCCAGGTGTTCAACTCAGCTGATCCTGTTTGTGAGGTATAATTTGACCTGCACAAACTTGTGGTCTCAAGATCAACATGGTGCTTTTTGTGGTAAGGGCAATTTGTTTTTGTTGTGCCATCAGCATTAACCACACAACCATAGGATTAACAATTTTATTATTAGGGCCAATGGCACGCATGATGTACGCGTTTCCCAGCAAAAATAGATGAGGAAAAGAACTGTTGATAGTCCTACTGACGCAATACTAGCAACATTCCATAAATTTGACACCTGTCACTATATTTCTACCAAAAAATAAATCAGAAATGAATTTACAATGACAAGAAATCCAACATTCAAGTAGCCTGCTAACGCTATGTAGTAAGCTAGAGCTGACAGTAGCAGTGAGGCAGCAGACACACAGCCGGTGCAGGCAGGACGTCAGTTGGGTTGGCCGACTCAGGGAACAGGCCTGAAATCAGGGCAACTCAGGAATAGGCTCAGGAACAGACGAGACATTGGCTGGGACTTCTAACACGGAACAGACAAGAAGTCAGCAGGGACCCTCAACAAAGGAATAGGGCATTGGTTATGGCACAAGGCAGGCTCTGGGTAGCTTGGCGGCCGAGACTCTGGGTCGCTTGGCATTGTAGGCTCTGTGGCCTTGGGCAGATGAGTCTCAATGGAGCTGGACAGCTGAGTCTCTGTGGGAAAACCCACGCTTCCTACCAGGGGCCCTGACCCCTACATATCTCCAGGCAAATGGTGAGACCCAAACAAAGGGGACTGCTCAAGGTTTTCAGGTTCAGGATCATATGGGGGCTAGCTGGCTCAGGGACAGGAGTAGACAGGAAGCTGGGGTGCAGATTGGAGACAAGCAGGTAGGAGGCGAGCCGACCTGGGCTGAAGGTTTCCCAACAGGGATGCATGCTGGATGCTAGCAGTCCAAGGGCCAGCTGACCGGAGTGCAAGCTGTAGGTTAGCTGACTCAAATCTGAACATTCAGAATTTTAGCAGACTGTGGAATAGACTGTTAGCTAACCAACTGGCTGGAGGCAGATTTTAACCAGTTTAGAGATTGTTTCCCCACATGCCAACCTTGGGGCAGCATCATTGTACATGTACTCCCTAGTACAGGCTGTTTTTCAGGGCCTATACCAGCATACAAGGGATTAAAATAAATCATGACTTCTTGAGGTAACTTCACAGTCTCTGCAGAACTAACAATACATGGCTAATGAGGGGGGCTAACAGTAAGTGACGATGACGACAGTGTAGTGAACAGGGAGTTTCATTTGGTGTTATTTTTTGATGTACTAGTCTTTAAAGTCATCAGACACAGCACTCTCTCAGAAGGCTGCACAGAGCTCAGCAGAAGACACTCATCTTTGGAATAACACGGAGGGTGTGGTGAAGTTCTGTATTCAGAGAAGCTTGACATTCTTCTTTATCGGTTGGTAATAAAAATCTAAATTTCTATTGACAGGTGTATTAGAGACTGATGTGTGTGTTTGCTTAGAAACTAGATGGCAGATAACTACTCACTGGTTGATGGTGAGTCACTGCTTGAAAAGATAAAAAAAGAGGTCATTATTGTGCAGATCCTGGTGATGATTTTTCTCTGCATTGACTTGTTGCTCATCATAACCTTTTTTAAAAAAGAGTGCTTTTACACAACAACACGTTACATCTTATTTGCTGTTACATTGCTGTCAGATAGTGTGTTGTTATTCTTCACTGATATCCTGCTACTCTTCACCTATTTTCGCTTTACCATGCAAGTTTGGTTGTGTATTATTATCTGTGTTTTTATGTTTTTGTGCACTTTACTCACACCAGTTACTCTGACAGCAATGAGCCTGGAGCGCTATGTGGCCATTTGCATGCCCCTGCGCCATGGAGAGTTGTGCTCCACACGCAGCACTGTGCACTGTATTCTCATCATCCATGGCATCAGCTTTGTGCCCTGCATTGTTATTTTCACCATGTTCTGTGCAACAGCATTTCTTAGTTTCTATAAACAATATCAGGTTTGTTCATTCGAATTGTTTAGTTTACATGTATGGCAGGATCATGTTAGGTCAGCTGTATATCAGTTCTACTTCTTGGTCATGTTTATGATCATTGTTGTCTCCTACATTAAAATAATGAAAGTGGCCAAAGCTGCATCAGGAGAGGATAAAAAGTCAACATGGAAAGGGCTCAGAACAGTGGTTCTTCATGGTTTCCAGCTGCTGCTGCTTCTCATCCAGCTGTGGTGCCCATTCATAGAGACTTGGCTACTTCAGATTAATTTAAGGTTGTTTTCTCCAATCCGGTACATTAATTACGTAATCTTCTTTCTTGCACCAAGATGTCTGAGTCCTCTTATTTATGGACTTAGAGATGAACTTTTTTCTCAGGCACTGAAAAAATATGCCTTCAGTGGCTTGTGTAAAAGAAATGTTATTTGACTAGACTAAGACTAATTATTTTCTGACAGAAATTCACATTGCAATCATTTATTTAAACTGTAATTTCATTAAAACATATTGGAAATAATTGTGTGTTTGTAAATCACATTCTAAATACTTAAATGGTAATTACTGTATTATTTTGGAACCAAGGCCTTCTTTTCCCATGTTTTTGGGTGTGAATGATTGAAAGGGAAAAATAAAATTGAAATGTTTTGCATATAACTCTGAATAATTGAAGAGTAGCTGTGGGAAGATGCTGGCAAAGGGAAGAGATGGAGGATCAATGGGACAAGCGTTTGTGACTCATTATTCCACAGAATGTGCAAAACGGCCCTTTCTGCAGGCAACTCAGCAATGTTTATTGGGTTACAAAGTGCATTTCCAAGATCTGGGTCTTCATATTGTATAGAGAATTCACCTTTAAGAGCAAGGTTTTTTTTATAGTTCATCTTGCTATTGTTCTAGAGATTCCAGGGTCTTCCGGATGAGTTTTGGGTTTATGCTTACTCACAATAAAAGAACCTGTCAAAACAAACATTAATTGCATGTTTCTACTCTCACAAAATAAATGTGAAAATGTTAATCACAAATTAAAATTTCATGCATGGCCCTGCAGTCCACTGCATTGCCCAGCAGAAACTATCATGACCTTTACATATTGGGTCTCATACAGATTAACATCTTTGGTGCTTCTGTTTCAGTGCTTCCTCCACATGTAACTGGGCCACTTTTATGTTTGTCCTCACTGTGATGGTTGCACGTCCAGACTCCTGGGAACACACAGATACAAAAATGCATTTTGTCAAATTGCTGAAATTGCTAATTTCCAAAAAAAAAAAAAAAATCACCAGAACCGGAACCTGGGGATTCAGATGCACTTCACTAAACATTAGCTGCTCAGGGAGCCACGGTCAAACCACACGAGACAGTTTTCTTGGATGTCATGGAAAACCTGAAGGCCCTCAGTGCCACTGTCACTGTCACAATTCCGACTGAGAGCAAACACTTGGCGACAGTGGCAAGGAAAAACTTCCTTTAAGAGGCACAAACCTCAGGCAGAACAGGGCTCCTGGTGGGTTTGGCTCATTGTGGCTCATTGTTTATTTCTAGTGTAGCTGATAGTATCCAGCTGCCCAATCCCCATTTCCATTTACCATAGCAACGAAATTCGAACCCAGACCCTCAAAGATAGGATAAGACACAGTCTCTGGCAGCGGCGCACCACCAGAGCAAGCAAGGCAAGCAGTGCTTGCCTAGTTAAAGCTAAGAATAGACAGAAATGAGAACAATACTGAAGTTGAAGCAACATTCCTCCTTCTCATATCAGCTTTGTCATATAAAGGATCTGATGCATGCTTGCATTCATCATGTAATTTGCTGCCCACTTGTTGTGGTAGCAGGGTATTGTCCCTGCAACCTAGCTTGCCTTCCACCCGTTGTATCTATTGTTTCTGTCATTTTCGTGGGTGTGACCGTGTCCGGTTGACAAAGGAGCTGGAGCTGGTGCAGGAAGGAGAAAGGTGAAAATGTCCAGGCAGAGAGCAGCAAGATGGAGGAGAAGAATCATGAGATTGGACAGGCCCTGAATTCATGAGAGATTTGATTTGCTACTATCTATATTAACTGAAAAGGTATGTTTTAGTCTGGTCTATATTTTCGTGGTCAGTGTAGTACACAGCTGAATTGTTAATTGATCAAATAGCATAATAAATATTTCCTGAAGCTAATGGTAAATACATGTGGATTACACAGCAGTCCTGTGATTATAATCAAAAATAATGAAAAAAAAATGGTGAATGTCTGTTATATCTGTTACCCTGTGTGAAGGATGCTGACAATATGGTCACATTAAAGTTATTGTTTCATAGTGCTATTTTGGGTTATTTGACGTTGTGTTGTGTGAGCTCGTCATGCATAGTCAGTGTGTTAGCTGCAGTAGATTCAGATCAGCATGCTGCCAGGAGCCGCCAGGAGCAACAGCAGAGAAGCTGAGTGATGTGCTGGTGTGGAAGGGGTCTGCAGAAAAAACATGTTTTACACAATTTTAAAAGACGTCTACCGAAACAATCCAGTATCCATTTCAAATGTACGCTTTCTTTAGAATCTTTTTAGCACTTTATCTCCCTGTCAAAACAAAGTGAAGTTGAACTCTTTCTGACTCACTCAGCTGACCTGTAGCTATGGTGTAATACAATGCATGCCATAGTTGCGCTTGTGCTTAGATATATGGTAGTTCAGTGGTTGAGAAAAATACACTTTACATTTCACAGCAATACTGCTAACTTCTTACTAAAATTGTGCATTAAGCGTTAAGAGGCAGCAGCAGCAAATAAATGAGCAAATCCCACTGATTTATCATCTCTGTCCAAGATCCACAGTAAGTTTGAGAAGTTTGAAACAGAATATCTTTACACAAGTAGAGCAGCTGCTTTCAGGAACAGCTCAGTGTGTATGCTGTGTACATAGCGGGTGAGAGAGAGGGTGAGATGAGGCTGGCAACTGGAGCAGAGAGTTTGCTAGTTAGTTTTCATTATACATCTGCGCAAGCATATATGCTGCAATATCATAGCTGATCTCACAACAGTAGAAGCTGAGTCAAGGAAGGCTTGGCAAACATGCTTTTGCTATAGCTAGTCACCCATCAAATATCCCAGGATTATCATCAATGTACATGTGTAAACCTGTAAGAAAAGCTGCTGTCCTCTCTGCTTGACAAGCCCACAGCCTTTGTGAACGGGACACGATCATGCCCACATAAATAAATATACACATACATACATAGAAGAATAAAGATTTGTTGTAGCAGATTTTGGCTTAAGAGGATCTTTCTGTTAGACCACTTGGTAATCATTCACCAATCACCATAAGGGGACACACTATAAAAAGTGGGTCACTCTCGTGTGCTCTTCCGTTCCTGCTGAGAGCATGCGCCTCGTTTCCGGCGCACCTTGCTTCCGCTTTGCCGCAGGTAGGAGAGAATCTCCATTATTGTTTGCAATTTGGCATGTCCTTGTTGCGAGGCTGCTTATATTGGTTGCTTATGACTTTATAGATCTCCTGGCTGTTGCTTCCCGTGTGCTGAGCAGTGACCTTTCTGCTGATCGCCGCTGGTAGGTTCCTCCCCAGTTTCATTGTGCTGCAAACTTCCTGCCGGTGGCATTTTACAAACATTTTCGCTTCAGGTAATGACTGGGGTATCAGACTAGCGCCTGCAGATTCCCTTGTCTTCCTGCGGGTGAGAGCTCACGCTGCCCGATTGGTATGTAGCCTACTCTGACATCAGTTCTCTATTTTATTTATCATTTCGGTTTAATTTGATTTGTATGCATTGTAGGAACTGGCCTGCTGTTGGCGTTCGCAGCCTAATTGGAGCGACAGCTGCTGTCGTGGCTCACACAGCAAGGACGCTGCTGCTTTGCCTCTGGCTGTTTTCCTCTTAGTAGTTTGGCCTGTAATCGTTTAATGTTTTTTTGTGTTTATTTTAACCTGGGCCCATTTTAAGTGTGAATGGTAAGAAATGTGATCGTGAGCAGGATTCTATTTGTGGTGTTCTGATTTATTTGTAATTTTGTATCTACGTTTCAGCCTGGTTGTTTATTTTTCTTTCTGTTTGTATTATTTGTGATTTATTATTTGTTCCAGTAATACAGCTGCCATCCAAGCAGCCTTATTCAGGTATGGTTTATGTTGTGTGAGTGCAGTCACACAGCTGTTTATTAACAAATAGTTTTGTGTAGTTGATTTTGTTATACATATGATTTGTAAGGTGGGATTACCCTTTCATTTCACTTTAATTTGTATATCGTTATATATGGTTTAAGTGCTGATTTATTAATTGAGTTGACTATTTAGCATTAATTAGTTTCTTGTTTTCTTAAGTTTATTTTCTTTAGTTTACTTTCATTTTTTTTTCCTTGGTTACACCACTGGCAGGAGGCCATTTTGAGAGCTGCTGATAACCAGTGTCAAGGTTTCAGCATTCGGCCACTGAATGGTTTATATTTTAGGTTGGAAGTTGTAATCCCCTAATTATGTTTTGTTTGTTTTAGGAGCTGGGCACCTGTGGTGGTGGGGCCCTCTTTTTGCAGTCTCCCGGTATTGACTTCACTTGTGTGGGTGTGTATGTGTGGCGAGTGGAGGGGTGGGAAAGGGTGTACCGACAACGCCACCTGGGGAGTTTCGCCCCAGGAGATAGTTTATGAGATGGATAGATGTTAGATGGTTAAATTTACTATACACAGGTCTACACAGGTGCGTATACCACGGGCAGAGACGTATTTAGAAAAGTAGAAAAATAGTTTATTTTACAACCAATTAAAATATCACTTGAACAATACTGGCTCGTAATTACGTACTGGGGCCACAGAGCAGAATGAACAGGGCTGTGGAGGCTACGGTGGCCCAAAATCAAATCAAGGGGGAGGAATAACTAACCAAAAACACCCGTGACACTGCAAACACACACACCCGCAAGGGGTTCGTGAAGAAAATACCACCACCAGGAATTGGGTCGCCGCCTGGCCCTCCGCACCTGTCCACAAAGACAAGAAAGCAAGTTATAAAACTGGCCTCCCAGTTAATCTGGCCCTTAATTGCTATCTAACACTCTTACACACACACACACACACACTACTTTAAGTAATTAAAAACAACGAAACAAACCATCAAACAAAGGTAAATAATGTTCCTTAAACAACAAACAATCAATAATGTTCAACAAATTAAACAAATGAATACAAAATAAATCTTTTCAAGGTTGATTAATGAACTAAACAGAATCCTTAAAATAGCAATAGGCCCTGACACAAGCTCTGCAAAGAGCCTTAGTACGTCGCTTCCCCACAGCTCAGAAGAGCTGAGGAGTCAAAACGGCTTCAGGGAGCCAAAACAGTCAGGGTGGACCAACGCAGCCAAAACAGCAGTGGGTCCAGGAAATGGTGGCTTTAATAGTTTCTGGGCCTCACCAGCAGGGCATTACAGAGCGCCGAGAGGTCTAGGACAACAGAGCAGGACAAAACAATCAGTCGGGAGCAGCATAACAGGCTGAAACGAGAGGCGGACAATGCCGACTTACCACGTGGAGACCGCGCCACAACGCCGACCGGCCCCCAGCAGGGCAGTTCAGCCCCGTGACTCCAGCAGTCCGCCACACTGTAGCAGAAACAGCCATATCACCAAACAGTCAACACGTGAGTGGGAGAGAAAGCAGCAGTGTGCGCCAATCCCCCTTACCCGTGCGCCGAAGGAGAGCGTGCGTCGTTCTGGCGCACGCCAAAGACGCACTGATGCTGGGCACGCTGCACTGCGCTGAAGGGCAGAGAGTGCGTTATTATGGCAAAACGCTGAAGACGCTCTGGTGCCAGCACGCCACACGGCTTCACCACGCCACTCCAGGCTACAGCCACCACCACGGACGAGCGGAACAGGAAGAGAGAGAGTGCGCCAGGTGTACCCAGGCCCCTATATATAAAGGTGCGCTCCCCGCCCACAAATCAGTGCCACAGGGTGACACAGCGCCCCACTGTGAGGAGGAGTAAGCCGTGCTCCGGCCACATCTACCCCCACCTTTTGAATCGTCGACCCGACGATGGACAAAATTTTAGTCAACACCACGGTCTAAACACAGCTGTTTGAGAATTAGACACGGGGTCTCTAGGTCGGTCAGCAGCATGGCCATGAAAGCCAGCCGACCGAGGAAGATGGTGGACATTTGGATGACTGCCAGCCGTAGGACGAGTGGTTCGACGCAAAGAGTGTTGGCTGGTACTGGGCTGGTCAGTTGGAGGTGGGGGAGGAGCTGGCAGTGATGAATCCACATGACCCACAGGTGTTACTGAGCTGGACGCAGCCTGGGGCGGTGTCACAGCCGGGCCAGAAAGAGCATCAGGGTTCACCACAAGCGGTGGCACAGTGGTTGATGGTACGGAGGGTTCAGACACTAGAACCCAAAGGTCACTGCTGGAGGAGTCATCAGCAGAGGCTACCAAAGGAGGCAAGATTGGTGAAGATGGCACCGGAGGCGGAACCACTACAGCCTCAGGATGGACCACCGCCTTCAGCATGTCTCGGTGCACAGTGCGTGTCCTATCCAGGTCATCCACAGGGGCCACGGTGTAGACTGCTCCCTCCCCAGCAGGAGCTCTCACCACTTGGTGGACCACGGAGCTCCAGAGGTCTTGGATCTTATGACGGCCTCTCACACCATGGTCCCTCAAGTACACCAAAGATGACACCCGGACATGTTGGTCGTGTCTCTCTCTGCGTCTGCCAGCTGCAGCCAACAGCCGCCCACGAGCACCCTCAAACGCAACTCGAAGTCTGGCTCGATGTTCAGCAACCCAGTCCTGTACCTCACCAGGCACTGGATCCTGAACACGGCCAAGGAGGAAGTCCACCGGAAGGCGAGGCTCCTGCCCAAACATCAAATAAAACGGTGACTCACCGGTGCTCTGATGTGGCGTAGTGTTATAGCAAAAGAGCACCTGTGGCAAACAAGAAGCCCAGTCCTGTTTCCGGGAAGCTGGCAAGGTACGCAAAAGATTGTGTAGGGTTTGATTAAATCTTTCGCATTGACCATTTCCCGCTGGATGGTAGGGAGTAGTACGGGACTTGGCAACACCGTACAGAGCGCGGAGCTGATAGATCAAAGAGCTCTCAAAACTCCTGCCTTGGTCCGAATGCAGGCGACTTGGGACACCAAACCTGTAGAACCATTCAGAAACCAAGACCTGGGCCACCATTGAGGCCCGTTGGTCCCGGGTGGGAACAGCCACTGTAAATTTACTGAACACATCGGTCAGAACTAAGACATTCTCCAGTCCATTGCGAGAGGGCTTGAGCAACGTAAAGTCGAGGGCCAAGATCTCGTTCGGCCGGGATGCAAGCAAGTGGCCCATATGACTATGTGGGACCTGCCCTGAGTCTTTGGAAACTTGGCAGCGCTCGCACCGCTGGACCCAGTTTTTGACATCCGAAGACATCCCTGGCCAGTAACAACGTTGCCGGACCAACTCAGTGGTCCTCTCTATGCCCTGGTGACCATGCTCCTGATGGAGCTGCTGCAGCGTTTCCTGCTTGAGCACAGCAGGCAAGACCAGTTGAAGAAACTCCTCGCCACCGTCAGGACGAAAGACCCAACGGAAGAGCACGCCATCTTCCTTGACCAGCCGGTCCCATTGGCGCAAAAGTACAATTGCTGGCTGGGAAAGCTGCCGCCTCTCAACTGAGGTGGGAGGGGACCCACGATTCCAAAAAAACAACACTTCCCTCAGCAAAGGATCATCCTCCTGCATACGGTGGAGATCAGATGCAGAGTGGGATGGAAGATTGGAGATCAAAGACTGAATGGCAGACACGACAGGACCTGACTGTGCACTTTGCTGAATGCTGCTGGGGACCACGGTCCCAGGCAAAAATGGAGGAGCAACATGGGGAACAGGCACATACTGTCGTGACAGTGCGTCTGCGTTCCGGTTGCTGCGCCCAGAACGATATTTGATTTCAAGATCGAAGACAGCAAGCTCAGCAGCCCACCTATGCTCTGCAGCTCCCAGTTTGGCGGACTGAAGGTGGCTCAATGGGTTGTTGTCTGTGTACACGACACATTTGTGCCCCAACAAGTACTCCCGGAACTTCTCCGTCACGGCCCACTTGAGCGCAAGAAACTCTAGCTTCATTGAGCTGTAGTTGGACATGTTGCGCTCAGTGGGCCGGAGACCCCGGCTGGCGTAAGCCACCGGCCTCACACCACTGTCCGTCTCCTGCGAAAGGACCGCACCTAGCCCACTGTGGCTGGCATCAGTCTCCAGGATAAAGGGACATGCAAAGTCTGCATAGGCCAGTACTGGGGCGGAGACCAGTTTGGTCTTCAGAGCACTGAAGCTCTCCTCACACTGAGATGTCCACGCAGCCCCCAGTGCCTGGGCTGACCCCTTTCGTGACTTGGTACCAGCAAGATTGGCTACCAGCTGATGCAAGGGCTTGGCCAGCTTGGCAAAGCCATCAACAAAGCGCCGATAGTAGCTAGCGAAACCCAAGAAGGAACGCAACTCTGAGATGTGCTGAGGGCGCTGCCAACTAGCCACAGCCTCAATTTTCTCAGGGTCTGTAGCCACTCCTTGGCTTGAGATGACATGGCCCAAGTATGACACTTGTTGTTGGAAAAACGCGCACTTCTCTGCTTTGGCTTTGAGGCCCTCTCTCTGAAGCCGCCCGAGCACCATTTCCAGCCGTTGCAGATGTTGCTCAACAGAAGATGAAAAGATGATAATGTCGTCGAGGTAAAGCAGCAGGGACTGACCCTGCTGATTGCCGAACATCCGCTGCATCAGCCGCTGGAATGTGCTCGGGGCGTTACTGAGGCCAAAGGGCATCCGGTTGAACTCAAAGAGACCAAAGGGAGTGCAAAAGGCGGTCTTGGAGCGGTCCTGCTCAGCCACTGGCACCTGATTGTACCCGCTGGCCAGATCAAGGGTAGAAAACCAGCGGGCTCCGGAAAGTGCATCCAAGCGTTCCTCGATACGAGGGAGGGATGCGGCGATACCTCTGCCGGACAGGGACATCATCGAGCAGAGGTATATCATGTGAGATGAGATTGGTGCACCCCAAATCTCTCTCACTAGCCGCAAAGACTGAGTCATACCTGTCCAGCAGAGACCTCACGCTAGCCTGTTCCTGCTCAGTTAGGGCCGATAGATCCAATGACCCGATCCGATCGAGAACTGAGGGGGTGGCTGTCTGGGAAGACACCGTAGCCACGGTTGACCCCACCTCAGTAACCCCTGCAGGCAAGCTGACGACCTGAGCAGCATTCAAGACACCAAGATTAGTCCTGGGGTAAAGAAGGACCTCCGCTTCTCCAACGTTCACAACTGGAACACACACAGTACCACGAACAACCTTTACCATGCATGGGGATGCCAACAGCCCAGCTGGCAACCCAGACTCAGGAGGCTCAAAAAGGACACTCTGAGTGGCAAACTGTTCTGAGCAGGTACCAGTGACCAGCTTCATCGTACCCCCGGGTATACGCACCACCCGCTTGCCTCGGACCTTTACGGCACCAGCGAGGCTCGAGATAACCTGGTCTGAAGATTGATGACACTGCTGGAGAGCAGCCACGACCGAGCCGGGCGCCCCTGACACAGAGGGTGACTCAAACAAGGAAGATCCGAACATACCAAAGAGCTCTTGATAACATCTGCGGATTACGTTCATACCCAGGATTCCAGGGACAGAAGATGAAGCTCCAGGGGGGTCTTTCACCACAAGAATCCCACAGCCGGGCACCACCTTGCCACACAGTTCCACATCAAGCTCCAAGTAACCAATGTACGGAATGGCTAGGCCATTAGCTGCACGCAGCTGTAGCCACTGACAGGAGCGAAGGCGGTCATGGCCCCAAGGTTCAAACTGGGCCAAAAAGAGACTTTCAGTAATGGTGGATACCATGGAACCAGTATCCACCAAGCACTCTACACTAATCTCCCCAATAGACACATTAACGTTTGGGCAAGGAGCAATCAGCTCGGTTGCCGCACCTGGCTGTGAGCCTGTGGACTCCCCAACTGAGCTGTGGCTCGGCAGCTCAGCGGGCTTCAGTTTCCCGACTGCTGGACAGAACGAGAAGACGTGACAGTATGTGGGTGAAAAGTAGTGCCAGAGTTAACACGCCTGCGGGGAGGAACCCGCTCACCATCACACTCACGGGCAAAATGGCCAGGTTGTTGACATCTCCTGCAGATGACAGGACCAGAACGGGACACGGGACCCGACGAAGGAGGGGCCTGCAGAGAAGCTACTGTTTTGACAAGCTGGGTCAGCTGCTCCTGCTGACGCTTCAAGAGATCCATCACTGCTCCCAATCCTGGCTCTTGGGGAGTGACCGGAGGGGCTTGATGAAGACGGCTCTGCACTCCATATTGGAGGCCATAAGCTGTTGGCAGCGAAGAGCTGCGACCCCTAGTGCCACCTGGAAGACCTTCCCTCTCCCATCTAATTGCCTCAGTCCGCAGGGCCAACAGGGTGATGGTGGGCTGGCGACGGACTAACTGCTTAAGCTCCCGACGGAGGGAGCAGTCAAGGACATGCTCAATGAACTGATCTCTAAGAAGAACATCAGCATTGGGCACTCCCTCAGGTGCCTGTCGCTCAACCTGTGCCATTAAAGCCATAAGAGCTAATGAGAATTCCTGCAGTGTTTCGCCTTCCTGTTGATGCCGAGAAAAGAAGTCCTGCTGTAGGGTGACATAAGACTGGCTACAACCATAGAACTCCTTTAAGATGGCAAGAATACGAGCTGGATCTCTCTGTTCCTCAGAAGAGCGAAACTTGATCTCTTCCTTCGCCTCTCCCTCTAAATGATCAAAGATGAACAATGCCTGTTCTGCCACAGGAAGGTGCCGAGCACGCACACATGCCTGAACCTCCTCTGTCCACTCAACAATACCTATGCCTGACCTACCATTAAACATAGGACACTTACGGTCTCTCGGAATCACCACCAACCGTTCTGCGACAGCAGCTGTGACACCAGCAGCAGGGGCACGACCACTTGGGCCAGAGGAGGCCGAAGCGGCCCCACCGGAGCCCCCCGGGGAAGCAGCACGCTCCTGACGGAGTCGCTCGTTGTCCGCCTTAAGCTGCGACACCAACTCCCTGAGCTGCTGCATCTCCTCCTCCATGTTGCCTGAAAGAAGCTACTCAAGATAGCATTAAACTCGAACACTGGACTGAACACTGCTGTTTTGGCTCTAATGCTGTGCAAATACTGGCTCTCAGTGAAAACAAAAAAAAGAAAAGAAAATAAATCCAAATGACAAAAAAAATTATACGTCTCTGCCCCTTTAACTGTGGTATCCTGCCGACAACGCCAAGATTGTGGCGAGTGGAGGGGTGGGAAAGGGTGTACCGACAACGCCACCTGGGGAGTTTCGCCCCAGGAGATAGTTTATGAGATGGATAGATGTTAGATGGTTAAATTTACTATACACAGGTCTACACAGGTGCGTATACCACGGGCAGAGACGTATTTAGAAAAGTAGAAAAATAGTTTATTTTACAACCAATTAAAATATCACTTGAACAATACTGGCTCGTAATTACGTACTGGGGCCACAGAGCAGAATGAACAGGGCTGTGGAGGCTACGGTGGCCCAAAATCAAATCAAGGGGGAGGAATAACTAACCAAAAACACCCGTGACACTGCAAACACACACACCTGCAAGGGGTTCGTGAAGAAAATACCACCACCAGGAATTGGGTCGCCGCCTGGCCCTCCGCACCTGTCCACAAAGACAAGAAAGCAAGTTATAAAACTGGCCTCCCAGTTAATCTGGCCCTTAACTGCTATCTAACACTCTTACACACACACACACACACACACACACACACACACACACTAAGTAATTAAAAACAATGAAACAAACCATCAAACAAAGGTAAATAATGTTCCTTAAACAACAAACAATCAATAATGTTCAACAAACTAAACAAATGAATACAAAATAAATCTTTTCAAGGTTGATTAATGAACTAAACAGAATCCTTAAAATAGCAATAGGCCCTGACACAAGCTCTGCAAAGAGCCTTAGTACATCGCTTCCCCACAGCTCAGAAGAGCTGAGGAGTCAAAACGGCTTCAGGGAGCCAAAACAGTCAGGGTGGACCAACGCAGCCAAAACAGCAGTGGGTCCAGGAAATAGTGGCTTTAATAGTTTCTGGGCCTCACCAGCAGGGCAATACAGAGCGCCGAGAGGTCTAGGACAACAGAGCAGGACAAAACAATCAGTCGGGAGCAGCATAACAGGCTGAAACGAGAGGCGGACAACGCCGACTTACCACGTGGAGACCGCGCCACAACGCCGACCGGCCCCCAGCAGGGCAGTTCAGCCCCGTGACTCCAGCAGTCCGCCACACTGTAGCAGAAACAGCCATATCACCAAACAGTCAACACGTGAGTGGGAGAGAAAGCAGCAGTGTGCGCCAATGCCCCTTACCCGTGCGCCGAAGGAGAGCGTGCGTCGTTCTGGCGCACGCCAAAGACGCACTGATGCTGGGCACGCTGCACTGCGCTGAAGGGCAGAGCATGCGTTACTATGGCAAAACGCTGAAGACGCTCTGGTGCCAGCACGCCACACAGCTTCACCACGCCACTCCAGGCTACAGCCACCACCACGGACGAGCGGAACAGGAAGAGAGAGAGTGCGCCAGGTGTACCCAGGCCCCTATATATAAAGGTGCGCTCCCCGCCCACAAATCAGTGCCACAGGGTGACACAGCACCCCACTGTGAGGAGGAGTAAGCCGTGCTCCGGCCACATATGCACGTGTGCTTTCGGGTGACTTCTCCTGGGATCCTTCTTCCGTGTACCTACCCTGCCACTAATAAGCTCCTAAGCTCCAGTTGCTTTCAGTTACCCTGCAACTGAGTGAATTGTGTTTGGTATGTAGCCTACTCTGACATCAGTTTTCTATTTTATTTATCATTTCGGTTTAATTTGATTTGTATGCATTGTAGGAACTGGCCTGCTGTTGGCGTTCGCAGCCTAATTGGAGCGACAGCTGCTGTCGTGGCGCACACAGCAAGGACGCTGCTGCTTTGCGTCTGGCTGTTTTCCTCTTAGTAGTTTGGCCTGTAATCGTTTAATGTTTTTTTGTGTTTATTTTAACCTGGGCCCGTTTTAAGTGTGAATGGTAAGAAATGTGATCGTGAGCAGGATTCTATTTGCGATGTTCTGATTTATTTGTAATTTTGTATCTACGTTTCAGCCTGGTTGTTTATTTTTCTTTCTGTTTGTATTATTTGTGATTTATTATTTGTTCCAGTAATACAGCTGCCATCCAAGCAGCCTTATTCAGGTATGGTTTATGTTGTGTGAGTGCAGTCACACAGCTGTTTATTAACAAATAGTTTTGTGTAGTTGATTTTGTTATACATATGATTTGTAAGGTGGGATTACCCTTTCATTTCACTTTAATTTGTATATCGTTATATATGGTTTAAGTGCTGATTTATTAATTGAGTTGACTATTTAGCATTAATTAGTTTCTTGTTTTCTTAAGTTTATTTTCTTTAGTTTACTTTCATTTTTTTTCCCTTGCTTACACCACTGGCAGGAGGCCATTTTGAGAGCTGCTGATAACCAGTGTCAAGGTTTCAGCATTCGGCCACTGAATGGTTTATATTTTAGGTTGGAAGTTGTAATCCCCTAATTATGTTTTGTTTGTTTTAGGAGCTGGGCACCTGTGGTGGTGGGGCCCTCTTTTTGCAGTCTCCCGGTATTGACTTCACTTGTGTGGGTGTGTATGCACGTGTGCTTTCGGGTGACTTCTCCTGGGATCCTTCTTCCGTGGACCTACCCTGCCACTAATAAGCCCCTAAGCTCCAGTTGCTTTCAGTTACCCTGCAACTGAGTGAATTGTGTTTTAATGATCATCCTTATGTTACTAAATTGTTAATAAATATTATTGATGGATGGAACCATGTCTCTGGCCTCCTGAGTATAACGAACCTGTATGCCTTTTTGAAATATCTGGTATCAGTTGAGGGTTCGCAATTCCTTGGGTGAAATTCCCAGGGTGACGTTGTCGGATTACAGTATTTGTTGTAATGTATAAAACCTAGAGGTGTGTGTCCTCCTCCCCCTAGCACTCGCGTCACCACACATACATACATACACAAAAATAAAGTCCCATTGTTACGAAATGGAGATTCTGGTAGTTTACTCCAATTTTGCCTGTGTCTATTTGGAGCTGACCATTTGACCCATGGTCTGATTGTACATCTCTTTGTTGTGCTAAAAACCGTCTGTTTGTGAAAGAAGTATCCTTTGTCACTGTTTCCTATCAATTTGACAGCTTGATGGTGGGGAGAGTAAGAAAGGTGACATTCTTGGGTCCGTAACTCTACTTGTCCTCTCTATGAACCTCTTTAATGGCTTGTAACTAATGCCAGGCCTGGTATGTCCGTTACATTTCATATTATAGCAATATGAAATACGTTTTTATATCCTTTTTGGAACACTTTGAAACTTTCCCAGGTGTTCAACTCAGCTGATCCTGTTTGTGAGGTATAATTTGACCTGCACAAACTTGTGGTCTCAAGATCAACATGGTGCTTTTTGTGGTAAGGGCAATTTGTTTTTGTTGTGCCATCAGCATTAACCACACAACCATAGGATTAACAATTTATAATTAGGGCCAATGGCACGCATGATGTACGCGTTTCCCAGCAAAAATAGACGAGGAAAAGAACTGTTGATAGTCCTACTGACGCAATACTAGCAACATTCCATAAATTTGACACCTGTCACTATATTTCTACCAAAAAATAAATCAGAAATGAATTTACAATGACAAGAAATCCAACATTCAAGTAGCCTGCTAACTCTATGTAGTAAGCTAGAGCTGACAGTAGCAGTGAGGCAGCAGACACACAGCCGGTGCAGGCAGGACGTCAGTTGGGTTGGCCGACTCAGGGAACAGGCCTGAAATCAGGGCAACTCAGGAATAGGCTCAGGAACAGACGAGACATTGGCTGGGACTTCTAACACGGAACAGACAAGAAGTCAGCAGGGACCCTCAACAAAGGAATAGGGCATTGGTTATGGCACAAGGCAGGCTCTGGGTAGCTTGGCGGCCGAGACTCTGGGTCGCTTGGCATTGTAGGCTCTGTGGCCTTGGGCAGATGAGTCTCAATGGAGCTGGACAGCTGAGTCTCTGTGGGAAAACCCACGCTTCCTACCAGGGGCCCTGACCCCTACATATCTCCAGGCAAATGGTGAGACCCAAAGAAAGGGGACTGCTCAAGGTTTTCAGGTTCAGGATCATATGGGGGCTAGCCGGCTCAGGGACAGGAGTAGACAGGAAGCTGGGGTGCAGATTGGAGACAAGCAGGTAGGAGGCGAGCCGACCTGGGCTGAAGGTTTCCCAACAGGGATGCATGCTGGATGCTAGCAGTCCAAGGGCCAGCTGACCGGAGTGCAAGCTGTAGGTTAGCTGACTCAAATCTGAACATTCAGAATTTTAGCAGACTGTGGAATAGACTGTTAGCTAACCAACTGGCTGGAGGCAGATTTTAACCAGTTTAGAGATTGTTTCCCCACATGCCAACCTTGGGGCAGCATCATTGTACATGTACTCCCTAGTACAGGCTGTTTTTCAGGGCCTATACCAGCATACAAGGGATTAAAATAAATCATGACTTCTTGAGGTAACTTCACAGTCTCTGCAGAACTAACAATACATGGCTAATGAGGGGGGCTAACAGTAAGTGACGATGACGACAGTGTAGTGAACAGGGAGTTTCATTTGGTGTTATTTTTTGATGTACTAGTCTTTAAAGTCATCAGACACAGCACTCTCTCAGAAGGCTGCACAGAGCTCAGCAGAAGACACTCATCTTTGGAATAACACGGAGGGTGTGGTGAAGTTCTGTATTCAGAGAAGCTTGACATTCTTCTTTATCGGTTGGTAATAAAAATCTAAATTTCTATTGACAGGTGTATTAGAGACTGATGTGTGTGTTTGCTTAGAAACTAGATGGCAGATAACTACTCACTGGTTGATGGTGAGTCACTGCTTCAAAGGATAAAAAATGAGGTCATTATTGTGCAGATCCTGGTGATGATTTTTCTCTGCATTGACTTGTTGCTCATCATAACCTTTTTTAAAAAAGAGTGCTTTTACACAACAACACGTTACATCTTATTTGCTGTTACATTGCTGTCAGATAGTGTGTTGTTATTCTTCTCTGATATCCTGCTCCTTTTGAGCTATTTTCACTTTACCATGCAAGTTTGGTTGTGTATTATTATCTGTGTTTTTATGTTTTTGTGCACTTTACTCACACCAGTTACTCTGACAGCAATGAGCCTGGAGCGCTATGTGGCCATTTGCATGCCCCTGCGCCATGGAGAGTTGTGCTCCACACGCAGCACTGTGCACTGTATTCTCATCATCCATGGCATCAGCTTTGTGCCCTGCATTGTTATTTTCACCATGTTCTGTGCAACAGCATTTCTTAGTTTCTATAAACAATATCAGGTTTGTTCATTCGAATTGTTTAGTTTACATGTATGGCAGGATCATGTTAGGTCAGCTGTATATCAGTTCTACTTCTTGGTCATGTTTATGATCATTGTTGTCTCCTACATTAAAATAATGAAAGTGGCCAAAGTTGCATCAGGAGAGGATAAAAAGTCAACATGGAAAGGGCTCAGAACAGTGGTTCTTCATGGTTTCCAGCTGCTGCTGCTTCTCATCCAGCTGTGGTGCCCATTCATAGAGACTTGGCTACTTCAGATTAATTTAAGGTTGTTTTCTCCAATCCGGTACATTAATTACGTAATCTTCTTTCTTGCACCAAGATGTCTGAGTCCTCTTATTTATGGACTTAGAGATGAACTTTTTTCTCAGGCACTGAAAAAATATGCCTTCAGTGGCTTGTGTAAAAGAAATGTTATTTGACTAGACTAAGACTAATTATTTTCTGACAGAAATTCACATTGCAATAATTTATTTAAACTGTAATTTCATTAAAACATATTGGAAATAATTGTGTGTTTGTAAATCACATTCTAAATACTTAAATGGTAATTACTGTATTATTTTGGAACCAAGGCCTTCTTTTCCCATGTTTTTGGGTCTGAATGATTGAAAGGGAAAAATAAAATTGAAATGTTTTGCATATAACTCTGAATAATTGAAGAGTAGCTGTGGGAAGATGCTGGCAAAGGGAAGAGATGGAGGATCTATGGGACAAGCGTTTGTGACTCATTATTCCACAGAATGTGCAAAACGGCCCTTTCTGCAGGCAACTCAGCAATGTTTATTGGGTTACAAAGTGCATTTCCAAGATCTGGGTCTTCATATTGTATAGAGAATTCACCTTTAAGAGCAAGTTTTTTTTATAGTTCATCTTGCAATTGTTCTATAGATTCCAAGGTCTTCCGGATGAGTTTTGGGTTTATGCTTACTCACAATAAAAGAACCTGTCAAAACAAACATTAATTGCATGTTTCTACTCTCACAAAATAAATGTGAAAATGTTAATCACAAATTAAAATTCAAGCATGGCCCTGCAGTCCACTGCATTGCCCAGCAGAAACTATCATGACCTTTACATATTGGGTCTCATACAGATTAACATCTTTGGTGCTTCTGTTTCAGTGCTTCCTCCACATGTAACTGGGCCACTTTTATGTTTGTCCTCACTGTGATGGTTGCACGTCCAGACTCCTGGGAACACACAGATACAAAAATGCATTTTGTCAAATTGCTGAAATTGCTAATTTCCAAAAAAAAAAAAAAATCACCAGAACCGGAACCTGGGGATTCAGATGCACTTCACTAAACATTAGCTGCTCAGGGAGCCACGGTCAAACCACACGAGACAGTTTTCTTGGATGTCATGGAAAACCTGAAGGCCCTCAGTGAAGAATATTTTTAGCATTTTGCAATAGCATTGCGTGTGTGCAAGGATTGCAAGGTTATGATGCTTGCTTTTGATAACTATAGGTTGGGGAGTTGCTGAAGTCTCAAAAGGGAGCAGGGTGTTACAGATAGTGAAGCCAAGGATGTGTGGAGGGGTTGTTCTTCAGATGCGGGGTGGACATGCCATGAATAGACTGCATAGGTAGAAGATGAGGATAGAAGTGTGCAAGGACACAGTTAACTGATAGAGGGGAGACAGCCCTGAGGGGAGGGGAGTGTTGTGTCTGTCTCTGTCTTCTCTTCTCTGTTCCACACACAGAAAAATCAGCTGTTGCCAGGCAGGAGTGATGGAGGTCAAATGGAGTCAGATAACCACGAAGGAGGCGCCTGGGCGAAGGCCGGTCGGGCAACAGCCAATGAAGAAGAGTTCAACCTACATTCCTTGCTTTCTTTGTGTAACAATAATAAAAAGACCGGGTTAGGGGAGGTTAGTGTGTCAAACTTTGTGAACTGGCACAGCTGCATGTTGTTGTCAGGGTGAGATAGTTTGGACCCGGAGCTCTGTAACGATCCTCTTTTAATTTTGTGAAAGCTTGTTTAATAAATTAGTGAAAAGAATTCGGAATTTGTCTCCTGCATTAACTTCATCAAACGAATGCGCGAGTTTACTTGAAATGAGAAAAGGCAGTAAACTCAACATCAGTGCCACTGTCACTGTCACAATTCCGACTGAGAGCAAACACTTGGCGACAGTGGCAAGGAAAAACTTCCTTTAAGAGGCACAAACCTCAGGCAGAACAGGGCTCCTGGTGGGTTTGGCTCATTGTGGCTCATTGTTTATTTCTAGTGTAGCTGATAGTATCCAGCTGCCCAATCTCCATTTCCATTTACCATAGCAACGAAATTCGAACCCAGACCCTCAAAGATAGGATAAGACACAGTCTCTGGCAGCGGCGCACCGTCAGAGCAAGCAAGGCAAGCAGTGCTTGCCTAGTTAAAGCTAAGAATAGACAGAAATGAGAACAATACTGAAGTTGAAGCAACATTCCTCCTTCTCATATCAGCTTTGTCATATAAAGGATCTGATGCATGCTTGCATTCATCATGTAATTTGCTGCCCACTTGTTGTGGTAGCAGGGTATTGTCCCTGCAACCTAGCTTGCCTTCCACCCGTTGTATCTATTGTTTCTGTCATTTTCGTGGGTGTGACCGTGTCCGGTTGACAAAGGAGCTGGAGCTGGAGCAGGAAGGAGAAAGGTGAAAATGTCCAGGCAGAGAGCAGCAAGATGGAGGAGAAGAATCATGAGATTGGACAGGCCCTGAATTCATGAGAGATTTGATTTGCTACTATCTATATTAACTGAAAAGGTATGTTTTAGTCTGGTCTATATTTTCGTGGTCAGTGTAGTACACAGCTGAATTGTTAATTGATCAAATAGCATAATAAATATTTCCTGAAGCTAATGGTAAATACATGTGGATTACACAGCAGTCCTGTGATTATAATCAAAAATAATGAAAAAAAAATGGTGAATGTCTGTTATATCTGTTACCCTGTGTGAAGGATGCTGACAATATGGTCACATTAAAGTTATTGTTTCATAGTGCTATTTTGGGTTATTTGACGTTGTGTTGTGTGAGCTCGTCATGCATAGTCAGTGTGTTAGCTGCAGTAGATTCAGATCAGCATGCTGCCAGGAGCCACCAGGAGCAACAGAAGAGAAGCTGAGTGACGTGCTGGTGTGGAAGGGATCTGCAGAAAAAACATGTTTTACACAATTTTAAAAGACGTCTACCGAAACAATCCAGTATCCATTTCAAATGTACGCTTCCTTTAGAATCTTTTTAGCACTTTATCTCCCTGTCAAAACAAAGTGAAGTTGAACTCTTTCTGACTCACTCAGCTGACCTGTAGCTATGGTGTAATACAATGCATGCCATAGTTGCGCTTGTGCTTAGATATATGGTAGTTCAGTGGTTGAGAAAAATACACTTTACATTTCACAGCAATACTGCTAACTTCTTACTAAAATTGTGCATTAAGCGTTAAGAGGCAGCAGCAGCAAATAAATGAGCAAATCCCACTGATTTATCATCTCTGTCCAAGATCCACAGTAAGTTTGAGAAGTTTGAAACAGAATATCTTTACACAAGTAGAGCAGCTGCTTTCAGGAACAGCTCAGTGTGTATGCTGTGTACATAGCGGGTGAGAGAGAGGGTGAGATGAGGCTGGCAACTGGAGCAGAGAGTTTGCTAGTTAGTTTTCATTATACATCTGCGCAAGCATATATGCTGCAATATCATAGCTGATCTCACAACAGTAGAAGCTGAGTCAAGGAAGGCTTGGCAAACATGCTTTTGCTATAGCTAGTCACCCATCAAATATCCCAGGATTATCATCAATGTACATGTGTAAACCTGTAAGAAAAGCTGCTGTCCTCTCTGCTTGACAAGCCCACAGCCTTTGTGAACGGGACACGATCATGCCCACATAAATAAATATACGATTATGGCACAAGGCAGGCTCTGGGTAGCTTGGCGGCCGAGACTCTGGGTCGCTTGGCATTGTAGGCTCTGTGGCCTTGGGCAGATGAGTCTCAATGGAGCTGGACAGCTGAGTCTCTGTGGGAAAACCCACGCTTCCTACCAGGGGCCCTGACCCCTACATATCTCCAGACAAATGGTGAGACCCAAACAAAGGGGACTGCTCAAGGTTTTCAGGTTCAGGATCAGATGGGGGCCAGCCGGCTCAGGGACAGGAGTAGACAGGAGGCTGGGGTGCAGATTGGAGACAAGCAGGTAGGAGGCGAGCCGACCTGGGCTGAAGGTTTCCCAACAGGGATGCATGCTGGATGCTAGCAGTCCAAGGGCCAGCTGACCGGAGTGCAAGCTGTAGGTTAGCTGACTCAAATCTGAACATTCAGAATTTTAGCAGACCGTGGAATAGACTGTTAGCTAACCAACTGGCTGGAGGCAGATTTTAACCAGTTTAGAGATTGTTTCCCCACATGCCAACCTTGGGGCAGCATCATTGTACATGTACTCCCTAGTACAGGCTGTTTTTCAGGGCCTATACCAGCATACAAGGGATTAAAATAAATCATGACTCCTTGAGGTAACTTCACAGTCTCTGCAGAACTAACAATACATGGCTAATGAGGGGGGCTAACAGTAAGTGACGATGACGACAGTGTAGTGAACAGGGAGTTTCATTTGGTGTTATTTTTTGATGTACTAGTCTTTAAGTCATCAGACACAGCACTCTCTCAGAAGGCTGCACAGAGCTCAGCAGAAGACACTCATCTTTGGAATAACATGGAGAGTGTGGTGAACTGCTGTAAGCTTGACATTCTACTTAACCTTTATCGGTTTGCAATGAAAATCAAAATTCCTATTGACAGGTGTATTAGAGACTGATGTGTGTGTTTGCTTAGAAACTAGATGGCAGATAACTACTCACTGGTTGATGGTGAGTCACAGCTTCGAAAGATCAATGACCAGGTCATTATTGTGCAGATCCTGGTGATGATTTTTCTCTGCATTGACTTGTTGCTCATCATAACCTTTTTTAAAAAAGAGTGCTTTTACACAACAACACGTTACATCTTATTTGCTGTTACATTGCTGTCAGATAGTCTGTTGTTATTCTTCTCTGATATCCTGCTCCTTTTGAGCTATTTTCACTTTACCATGCAAGTTTGGTTGTGTATTATTATCTGTGTTTTTATGTTTTTGTTCACTTTACTCACACCAGTTACTCTGACAGCAATGAGCTTGGAGCGCTATGTGGCCATTTGCATGCCCCTGCGCCATGGAGAGTTGTGCTCCACACGCAGCACTGTGCACTGTATTCTCATCATCCATGGCATCAGCTTTGTGCCCTGCATTGTTATTTTCACCATGTTCTGTGCAACAGCATTTCTTAGTTTCTATAAACAATATCAGGTTTGTTCATTCGAATTGTTTAGTTTACATGTATGGCAGGATCATGTTAGGTCAGCTGTATATCAGTTCTACTTCTTGGTCATGTTTATGATCATTGTTGTCTCCTACATTAAAATAATGAAAGTGGCCAAAGCTGCATCAGGAGAGGATAAAAAGTCAACATGGAAAGGGCTCAGAACAGTGGTTCTTCATGGTTTCCAGCTGCTGCTGCTTCTCATCCAGCTGTGGTGCCCATTCATAGAGACTTGGCTACTTCAGATTAATTTAAGGTTGTTTGTTCTAGTCAGGTATATTAATTACATTATGTTTTATCTTGCACCAAGATGTCTGAGTCCTCTCATTTATGGCCTTAGAGATGAACTTTTTTCTCAGGCACTGAAAAAATATGCCTTCAGTGGCTTGTGTAAAAGAAATGTTATTTGACAAGACTTAGACTAATTATTTTCTGACAGAAATTCACATTGCAATCATTTATTTCAATTGTCATTTAATTAAAACATATTGCAAATAACTGTGTGTGTTCGTAAATCACTTTCTAAATACTTAAATGGTAATTATTGTATTATTTTGGAACCAAGGCCTTCTTTTCTCATACATTTGGGTGTGAATGATTGAAAGGGAAAAAAAAACTGAAATGTTTGCCATTATGTTTGTCCTCACTGTGATAGTTGCATGTGCAGCTCCTGGGAACACACAGATACAAAAATGCATTTTGTCAAATTGCTGAAATTGCTAATTTCCAAAAAGAACAACCAGATCGTCATAAAAGACTTCACTAAACATTAGCCACTCAGGGAACCACGGTCGGAACAACACAAGAGAGTTCTCTTGGATATCATGGAAAACCTGAAGGCCCTCAGTGCCACTGTCACTCAGCTCAACATACAGATAGACCACGTGTTGTGTAATTTTCACTAAAAAGTATCAAGTATTGTAAAAAGTGGTCAAAGCATCATTAAAAATACATCCTGCAATGTATTATGTGATCTAACATGATTAAGATGTATTCTGCACTGCAAAGTATGTGGGAGCAGTCACAACAGAAGTTATCTCAAGGCACTTTCCAATTGGAGGAGATCAAGACCTTCTCTATAAAGTATAGGAAAGAAAGAGAACCAACAATTCCCACCGAGAGCAAGCACTTGGTGACAGTGGCAAGGAAAAACTTCCTTTAAGAGGCGGAAACCTCAGGCAGAACAGGGCTCCTGGTGGGCGGCCATCTGCCTCGATGGAGCTGATGACAGTTTCATTGATGTCACCCTTGCCTCTCAAAGTGGTATTCCCATTCAAGAACTCACCTCTCCTAAGACTATCAATGCCTTCGATTGGAAGACTGCTCTCTAACGTAACTCAGGTAATCACTGTGAAGTAATCCAGCTATTCCTGATTCCCTCTCCTCACACTCCGCTGGTTCTGGGTCAGTCAGGTTTGTTTACTACATAATGTTTTTTCTTGTTTTTTCTTTCATACACTGAAAAGCTATAAAAGAAATACTATTTGACATTTAAATTAAAACCACAGTTGTTACTGCATGCAATTGTTCATCTGTGACAAGTGTGGATGTTAATGTACACTGCAGTCAAACATCTTTAAGAAGGAATTTAATTGAGCTGGAGGAATTGAGGGTTGTTGATACTGACAAGCCCTCCATCTTTTTCCTTATTTGTCCTTTATTATTAGGTCTTTAGGTCTCTGTGGGGGATGAGACCATGTTTCTCCACATGTCACACACAGGTCCCTATTGTAAGGAATGGCTCATTCTTAGTCTGTCTCACCCAAACTGGAAGACACAAAAACCAGTCCTACTAGTTACTGTATATCGTCCACCTGCCCCTTACTCTGTGTTCTTATCTGAGTTCTCAGACTTTTTATCTGAGTTAGTTCTCAGCACAGATAAAGTTATCATGGTGGGTGATTTTAACATTCACATAGATGTTGAAAGTGACAGCCTGAGTATTGCATTTAATTCATTATTAGACTCAATTGGCTTCTCTCAGCATGTTAATGAACCCACTCACTCTTTTAACCATACCTTTGATCTGGTTCTGACTTATGGGATTGACATCGAATATCTAACAGTTTCTCCCAGAAACCCTCTTTTATCTGACCATTCTCTGTTAACATTTGAGTTTTCAGTCATGGACTACAGAGCATCTGGGGAAAAAATCTATTACAGCAGGTGTCTCTCTGACAATACCATTAGCAAATTTAAAGAAAGAATCCCATCAGTACTTAGCCCACTGCCATGTATCAATGCAGTAGGGAACAGCTCTCTTAACTTCACATCCACACAGGTTGATGATCTTGTTGACAGTACTGTAGCCTCACTGCGTGCAACTCTAGACACTGTGGCCCCTCTGAGGAAGAAGGTAGTGAGTCAGAGAAGGCTAGCTCCATGGTACAACTCAGAAACACGAGCTTTAAAGCAAAATTCAAGGAAACTAGAAAGAAGGTGGCGTTCTACTAACCTGGATGAATCTCTAAAGGCTTGGAAAGACAGCCTATTGGCATATAAAAAAAGCCTCCGTAAAGCCAGAACATCCTATTATTCATCATTGATAGAAGAAAACAAGAACAATCCCAGGTTTCTGTTCAGCACTGTAGCCAGGCTGACAGACAGCCACAGCTCTGTTGACCCATCTATACCTTTAGCCCTCAGCTGTAATGACTTTATGAGCTTCTTTACAAATAAAATTGTCTCTGTTAGAGAAAAAATTCACAATCTCCTCCCCACAGCTGGCTCAGATGTACTGTCCAGTTCAGCAGCCTCAGAGTCGACTGTAACTGGCTTATATTTTGACTGTTTCTCTCCTGTACATCTCCCTGAGCTCACTTCAACAGTTTCATCATCTAAACCATCGTCTTGTCTTCTTGACCCCGTTCCAACAAGGTTGTTCAAAGAAGTTTTTCCTTTAATTGACACCTCTATATTAAGTCTGATTAACTTATCTTTATCAACTGGTTATGTACCGCAGGCTTTTAAAGTTGCAGTAATTAAACCTCTACTTAAAAAGCCTACTCTTGATCCTGATGTTTTAGCCAATTATAGACCTACAGTTGTATGAAAAAGTTTGGGCACCCCTTAGGAAAATCATTTTATCAGTTTGTCACTTGCTGAGCTTTTGAAGCAGCAACTTTATTTTAACATATGTTATACCTTATGGAAACAGAAACATCTCAGTAGTGAAATCATTCTCATTGGTCCAACAGAAACATTTTTATGTGTATTTAAACAAAAATAGGCATGTGCATAAATTTGGGTACCCCAAAGAAATAATTCCATTAATATTTAGTAGAGCCTCCTTTTGCTGCAAGAACAGCCTGTAGACGCCTCCTATAGCTACAGACAAGTCCCTGAAGTCTGGCAGGTGGTAGTTTGGCCCATTCCTCCATACAAAACGCCTCCAGTTCAGTCAGGTTTCTTGGTTTCCGTGCGTAAACAGCCTGCTTCAAATCAATCCATACATTTTCAATGATGTTAAGGTCTGGGGACTGGGATGGCCATTCCAGAAGATTGTACTTGTGCTTCTGCATGAATTCCTTGGTGGATTTTGAACAGTGCTTAGGATCATTGTCCTGCTGAAAGATCCAACCCCGGCGTAGCTTCAACTTTGTGACAGATTCTTGAACATTCTTGTCAAGAATCTGCTGATACTGAGAGGAATTCATGTGGCCCTCAACTTTAACAAGGTTTCCAGTCCCTGTGCTAGCCACACAGCCCCATAACATGATGGACCCTCCACCAAATTTCACAGTAGGCAATAAGTTCTTCCCATGGAATTCAGTGTGTTTTTTTCGCCATGCATACCTCATCTTGTTCTGACCAAATAACTCTATCTTAGTCTCATCTGACCACAGTATTTTTTTCCAAAATGCTTCTGGCTTGTCCAGATGTGCTTTTGCATATCTCATGCGACTCTTCTTGTGACGAACACTCAGGAAAGGCTTTTTGCGCATCAGCCTTCCAAAGAGCTTTTCCTGGTGCAAAGTACGCTGGATTGTGGAACGATGAACAACTACACCATCAGTAGCCAGATGTTCTTGTAGTTCTCTGGAGGTGGTCTGTGGCTTGTCTGTGACCATTCTAACCATCCCTCGCCTGTGCCTTTCCAGTATTTTTTTTGGCCTACCACATCTTTCCTTCACAAGGACTGTTCTTGTGGCCTTCCATTTCTGCACCACATTTCTGACTGTGGAGACAGACAGTCCAAACCTTCTTGATAATTTCTTGTACCCTTCTCCTAATTCATGATAATGAATTATCTTAGTTTTTTGGTCAGTGGAGAGTTGTTTCGATGCCCCCATGTTGCCACACTCTAAAAAAGAACCTAGGACAAGTGCAACCAGCAATTGCCTCTGTTAAATAGCCTTTTTCATGATTGGTTCCACCTGTCTTTGTAATTGAAGGTCTCACAAGCTAGTCAAAGCAATTCTGTGCTGTAACCTGTCAGCTATAAATCCCTACAGGTCTTGAAATCAATGTTAGATTAGAAGGGCATTAGAAGGGTGCCCAAACTTTTGCACATACCATTTTTTACATTTTAATTTATCATAATAAAACTATGTAATGCTATTCTGACAATTTTGGTCTGGAAAACACTTAAATGTCTACATCTCTGTAGGAAATCAAATCTTGTTGCTGTGATCTTCTTTTATAAAGTTAGAGCAAATTATCATGAAATCTTAGAGGGGTGCCCAAACTTTTTCATACAACTGTATATCCAACCTCCCCTTTATTTCCAAAATCCTTGAGAAGGTTGTTGCAAACCAGTTATGTGATTATTTGCACAGGAATGGCTTGTTTGAGGATTTTCAGTCAGGTTTTAGAGTCCATCATAGCACAGAAACAGCTCTGGTTAAGGTTACCAATGATCTCCTCATAGCTTCAGACAATGGACTTGTCTCTGTACTTGTCCTACTAGATCTTAGTGCCGCATTTGACACCATTGATCATAAGATTTTATTACAGAGACTAGAACATATGGTCGGCATCAAAGGAACCACACTAAGCTGGTTTAAGTCATATCTGTCAGATAGACTCCAGTTTGTTCATGTTAATAATGACTCCTCTATCATCACAGAAGTTAGTCATGGAGTTCCACAAGGTTCTGTGCTAGGACCAATGCTCTTCAGTCTATATATGCTCCCTCTGGGAAACATTATTAGGAGGCACCAGATGAATTACCATTGTTACGCAGATGACACCCAGCTGTACTTATCCATGAAGCCAGGTGAGACTAACCAGGTAGCCAAGCTTCAGGTGTGTCTTAAGGACATAATTTCTTACTCTTAAATTCAGACAAAACTGAAGTTATTGTAATTGGCCCAAAACACCTCAGAGATACACTATGTGATAATATACTGACTTTGGATGACATCACCTTGGCCTCCAGTGCTACAGTCAGAAACCTTGGTGTCATTTTTGACCAGGACTTGTCCTTTACCTCACATATAAAGCAAGTCTCTAGGACAGCCTTCTTCCACCTGCGCAATATTGCTAAAATATAGCAGACCCATTCTATGTCTAAAGGATGCTGAAAAACTAGTTCATGCATTTGTTACCTCAAGACTGGACTACTGTAACTCTTTATTGTCAGGATGTCCCAAAAATTCAGTAAAAAGCCTCCAACTGATCCAGAATGCGGCAGCACGAGTACTGACAGGAACTAGGAAACGAGATCACATCTCTCCTGTGTTAGCCTCTCTGCATTGGCTCCCTGTAAACTCTAGAATCGAATTTAAAATCCTCCTCCTCACCTACAAAGCCATTCATGGTCAGGCACCATCGTACCTTGGAGAGCTCATAGTTCCCTATTTTCCCAATAGGACACTTCGCTCTCTAAATGCAGGTCAACTTGTGGTTCCCAGAGTTTGTAAGAGTAGAATGGGGGGCAGAGCCTTCAGCTATCAGGCTCCTCTCCTGTGGAACCAGCTCCCAGTGTGGGTTCAGGAGGCAGACACCCTCTCTACCTTTAAGATCAGGCTTAAAACGGTCTTGTTTAGTAAAGCTTATAGTTAGGGCTGGCTCGGGTATGTCCTGACCCATCCCTTAGTTATGCTGCTATAGAGCTAGACTGCTGGGGGATTCCCATGATTCACTGGGTGCTCTCTCTCTATTTCTGTCTCTCTCCCCCTTTCTCTCTCGATAACTTCATGCCATTAACTTTGTATTTTTTCTCTCCCGTAGTTTGTGCTTCTCCTCTCTCTCCCTCTCTCTGTCCTCATTCTGCAGGTCTCTCTGCCCTGGGAGCGGCAGGACCCAGATCCACCACTACTCATCTTTACTATTAACCACTGTTACCTGTCATTATTATTGATAACACCATTACCGACACAGCTGTTCCTGGTCTCTCTCTCTCTCTCTTCTCTCCCCTCTCCTCCCCCTCCCCCTCTTTCTATCTTCTCCTAAACCCAACCAGTCGAGGCAGACGGCCGCCCACCCCGAGCCCGGTTCTGTTGGAGGTTTCTTCCTGTTAAAAGGGAGTTTTTCCTCCCCCCTGTCGCCAAGCGCTTGCTCTTTGTGGGAACTGTTGGGTTTATTCTGTAACAAAGTAAGGTCTTGACCTTACCCTGTAAAGTGCCTTGAGATAATGTATATTATGATTTGGCGCTATACAAATAAAATTGAATTGAATTCAATTGTTTATTTCTAGCATAGCTGATAGTATCCAGCTGCCCAATCCCATTTGGATTTACCATAGCAACAAAATTCGAACCCAGACCCTCAAAGATAGGATAAGACACAGTCTCTGGCAGCGGCGCACCACCAGAGCAAGCAAGGCAAGCAGTACTTGCCTAGTTAAAGCTAAGAATAGACAGAAATTAGAACGATACTGAAGTTGAAACGACATTCCTCCTTCTCATATCAGCTTTGTCATATAAAGGATCTGATGCATGCTTGCATTCATCATGTAATTTACTACCCATTTGTTGTGGCAGCAGGGTATTGTCCCTGCAACCTAGCTTGCCTTCCACCCGTTGTATCTATTGTTTCTTTCATTTTCGTGGGTGTGACCGTGTCCGGTTGACAAAGGAGCTGGAGCAGGAAGGAGAAAGGTGAAAATGTCCAGGCAGAGAGCAGCAAGATGGAGGAGAAGAATCATGAGATTGGACAGGCCCTGAATTCATGAGAGATTTGATTTGCTACTATCTATATTAACTGAAAAGGTATGTTTTAGTCTGGTCTATATTTTCGTGGTCAGTGTAGTACACAGCTGAATTGTTAATTGATCAAACAGCATAATAAATATTTCCTGAAACTAACGGTAAATACATGTGGATTACACAGCAGTCCTGTGATTATAATCAAAATAATGAAAAAAAAAAAGGTGTATGTCTGTAATATCTGTTACCCTGTGTGAAGGATGCTGACAATATGGTCACATGAAAGTTATTGTTTCATAGTGCTATTTCAGGTTATTTGACGTTGTGTTGTGTGAGCTCGTCATGCATAGTCAGTGTGTTAGCTGCAGTAGATTCAGATCAGCATGCTGCCAGGAGCCGCCAGGAGCAACAGCAGAGAAGCTGAGTGATGTGCTGGTGTGGAAGGGGTGTGAGAAGTTTGAAACAGAATATCTTTACACAAGTAGAGCAGCTGCTTTCAGGAACAGCTCAGTGTGTATGCTGTGTACATAGCAGGTGAGAGAGAGGGTGAGATGAGGCTGGCAACTGGAGCAGAGAGTTTGCTAGTTAGTTTCCATCTGCGCAAGCATATACGCTGCAATATCATAGCTGATCTCACAACAGTAGAAGCTGAGTCAAGGAAGGCTTAGAAAGCATGCTTTTGCTATAGCTAGTCATTGATTGATTATCATCAATGCACATGTGTAAACCTGTAAGAAAAGCTGCTGTCCTCTCTGCTTGACAAGCCCACAGCCTTTGTCAATGGGACACGATCATGCCCACATAAATAAATATACACATACATACATAGAAGAATAAAGATTTGTTGTAGCAGATTTTGGCTTAAGAGGATCTTTCTGTTAGACCACTTGGTAATCATTCACCAATCACCATAAGGGGACACACTATAAAAAGTGGGTCACTCTCGTGTGCTCTTCCGTTCCTGCTGAGAGCACGCGCCTCGTTTCCGGCGCACCTTGCTTCCGCTTTGCCGCAGGTAGGAGAGAATCTCCATTATTGTTTGCAATTTGGCATGTCCTTGTTGCGAGGCTGCTTATATTGGTTGCTTAAGACTTTATAGATCTCCTGGCTGTTGCTTCCCGTGTGCTGAGCAGTGACCTTTCTGCTGATCGCCGCTGGTAGGTTCCTCCCCAGTTTCATTGTGCCGCAAACTTCCTGCCGGTGGCATTTTACAAACAGTTTGGCTTCAGGTAATGACTGGGGTATCAGACTAGCGCCTGCAGATTCCCTTGTCTTCCTGCGGGTGAGAGCTCACGCTGCCCGATTGGTATGTAGCCTACTCTGACATCAGTTTTCTATTTTATTTATCATTTCGGTTTAATTTGATTTGTATGCATTGTAGGAACTGGCCTGCTGTTGGCGTTCGCAGCCTAATTGGAGCGACAGCTGCTGTCGTGGCGCACACAGCAAGGACGCTGCTGCTTTGCCTCTGGCTGTTTTCCTCTTAGTAGTTTGGCCTGTAATCGTTTAATGTTTTTTTGTGTTTATTTTAACCTGGGCCCATTTTAAGTGTGAATGGTAAGAAATGTGATCGTGAGCAGGATTCTATTTGTGGTGTTCTGATTTATTTGTAATTTTGTATCTACGTTTCAGCCTGGTTGTTTATTTTTCTTTCTGTTTGTATTATTTGTGATTTATTATTTGTTCCAGTAATACAGCTGCCATCCAAGCAGCCTTATTCAGGTATGGTTTATGTTGTGTGAGTGCAGTCACACAGCTGTTTATTAACAAATAGTTTTGTGTAGTTGATTTTGTTATACATATGATTTGTAAGGTGGGATTACCCTTTCATTTCACTTTAATTTGTATATCGTTATATATGGTTTAAGTGCTGATTTATTAATTGAGTTGACTATTTAGCATTAATTAGTTTCTTGTTTTCTTAAGTTTATTTTCTTTAGTTTACTTTCATTTTTTTTCCCTTGCTTACACCACTGGCAGGAGGCCATTTTGAGAGCTGCTGATAACCAGTGTCAAGGTTTCAGCATTCGGCCACTGAATGGTTTATATTTTAGGTTGGAAGTTGTAATCCCCTAATTATGTTTTGTTTGTTTTAGGAGCTGGGCACCTGTGGTGGTGGGGCCCTCTTTTTGCAGTCTCCCGGTATTGACTTCACTTGTGTGGGTGTGTATGCACGTGTGCTTTCGGGTGACTTCTCCTGGGATCCTTCTTCCGTGGACCTACCCTGCCACTAATAAGCCCCTAAGCTCCAGTTGCTTTCAGTTACCCTGCAACTGAGTGAATTGTGTTTTAATGATCATCCTTATGTTACTAAATTGTTAATAAATATTATTGATGGATGGAACCATGTCTCTGGCCTCCTGAGTATAACGAACCTGTATGCCTTTTTGAAATATCTGGTATCAGTTGAGGGTTCGCAATTCCTTGGGTGAAATTCCCAGGGTGACGTTGTCGGATTACAGTATTTGTTGTAATGTATAAAACCTAGAAGTGTGTGTCCTCCTCCCCCTAGCACTCGCGTCACCACACATACATACATACACAAAAATAAAGTCCCATTGTTACGAAATGGAGATTCTGGTAGTTTACTCCAATTTTGCCTGTGTCTATTTGGAGCTGACCATTTGACCCATGGTCTGATTGTACATCTCTTTGTTGTGCTAAAAACCGTCTGTTTGTGAAAGAAGTATCCTTTGTCACTGTTTCCTATCAATTTGACAGCTTGATGGTGGGGAGAGTAAGAAAGGTGACATTCTTGGGTCCGTAACTCTACTTGTCCTCTCTATGAACCTCTTTAATGGCTTGTAACTAATGCCAGGCCTGGTATGTCCGTTACATTTCATATTATAGCAATATGAAATACGTTTTTATATCCTTTTTGGAACACTTTGAAACTTTCCCAGGTGTTCAACTCAGCTGATCCTGTTTGTGAGGTATAATTTGACCTGCACAAACTTGTGGTCTCAAGATCAACATGGTGCTTTTTGTGGTAAGGGCAATTTGTTTTTGTTGTGCCATCAGCATTAACCACACAACCATAGGATTAACAATTTATAATTAGGGCCAATGGCACGCATGATGTACGCGTTTCCCAGCAAAAATAGACGAGGAAAAGAACTGTTGATAGTCCTACTGACGCAATACTAGCAACATTCCATAAATTTGACACCTTTCACTATATTTCTACCAAAAAATAAATCAGAAATGAATTTACAATGACAAGAAATCCAACATTCAAGTAGCCTGCTAACTCTATGTAGTAAGCTAGAGCTGACAGTAGCAGTGAGGCAGCAGACACACAGCCGGTGCAGGCAGGACGTCAGTTGGGTTGGCCGACTCAGGGAACAGGCCTGAAATCAGGGCAACTCAGGAATAGGCTCAGGAACAGACGAGACATTGGCTGGGACTTCTAACACGGAACAGACAAGAAGTCAGCAGGGACCCTCAACAAAGGAATAGGGCATTGGTTATGGCACAAGGCAGGCTCTGGGTAGCTTGGCGGCCGAGACTCTGGGTCGCTTGGCATTGTAGGCTCTGTGGCCTTGGGCAGATGAGTCTCAATGGAGCTGGACAGCTGAGTCTCTGTGGGAAAACCCACGCTTCCTACCAGGGGCCCTGACCCCTACATATCTCCAGGCAAATGGTGAGACCCAAACAAAGGGGACTGCTCAAGGTTTTCAGGTTCAGGATCATATGGGGGCTAGCTGGCTCAGGGACAGGAGTAGACAGGAAGCTGGGGTGCAGATTGGAGACAAGCAGGTAGGAGGCGAGCCGACCTGGGCTGAAGGTTTCCCAACAGGGATGCATGCTGGATGCTAGCAGTCCAAGGGCCAGCTGACCGGAGTGCAAGCTGTAGGTTAGCTGACTCAAATCTGAACATTCAGAATTTTAGCAGACTGTGGAATAGACTGTTAGCTAACCAACTGGCTGGAGGCAGATTTTAACCAGTTTAGAGATTGTTTCCCCACATGCCAACCTTGGGGCAGCATCATTGTACATGTACTCCCTAGTACAGGCTGTTTTTCAGGGCCTATACCAGCATACAAGGGATTAAAATAAATCATGACTTCTTGAGGTAACTTCACAGTCTCTGCAGAACGATACATGGCTAATGAGGGGGGCTAACGGTAAGTGACGATGACGACAGTGTAGTGAACAGGGAGTTTCATTTGGTGTTATTTTTTGATGTACTAGTCTTTAAAGTCATCAGACACAGCACTCTCTCAGAAGGCGGCACAGAGCTCAGCAGAAGACACTCATCTTTGGAATAACACGGAGGGTGTGGTGAAGTTCTGTATTCAGAGAAGCTTGACATTCTTCTTAATCGGTTGGTAATAAAAATCTAAATTTCTATTGACAGGTGTATTAGAGATGTGTGTGTTTGCTTAGAAACTAGATGGCAGAGAACTACTCACTGGTTGATGGTGAGTCACTGCTTGAAAGGATAAAAAATGAGGTCATTATTGTGCAGATCCTGGTGATGATTTTTCTCTGCATCAACTTGTTGCTCATCATAACCTTTTTTAAAAAAGAGTGCTTTTACACAACAACACGTTACATCTTATTTGCTGTTACATTGCTGTCAGATAGTCTGTTGTTATTCTTCTCTGATATCCTGCTACTCTTCACCTATTTTCGCTTTACCATGCAAGTTTGGTTGTGTATTATTATCTGTGTTTTTGTGTTTTTGTGCACTTTACTCACACCAGTTACTCTGACAGCAATGAGCCTGGAGCGCTATGTGGCCATTTGCATGCCCCTGCGCCATGGAGAGCTGTGCTCCACACGCAGCACTGTGCACTGTATTCTCATCATCCATGGCATCAGCTTTGTGCCCTGCATTGTTATTTTCACCATGTTCTGTGCAACAGCATTTCTTAGTTTCTATAAACAATATCAGGTTTGTTCATTCGAATTGTTTAGTTTACATGTATGGCAGGATCATGTTAGGTCAGCTGTATATCAGTTCTACTTCTTGGTCATGTTTATGATCATTGTTGTCTCCTACGTTAAAATAATGAAAGTGGCCAAAGCTGCATCAGGAGAGGATAAAAAGTCAACATGGAAAGGGCTCAGAACAGTGGTTCTTCATGGTTTCCAGCTGCTGCTCTGTCTCATCCAGCTGTGGTGTCCATTCATAGAGACTTGGCTACTTCAGATTAATTTAAGGTTGTTTGCTATAGTCAGGTACATTAATTACATATTCTTCTTTCTTGCACCAAGATGTCTGAGTCCTCTTATTTATGGCCTTAGAGATGAACTTTTTTCTCAGGCACTGAAAAAATATGCCTTCAGTGGCTCGTGTAAAAGAAATGTTATTTGACTAGACTAAGACTAATTATTTTCTGACAGAAATTCACATTTCAATAATTTATTTAAACTGTAATTTCATTAAAACATATTGGAAATAATTGTGTGTGTTTGTAAATCCCTTTCTAAATACTTAAATGGTAATTATTGTATTATTTTGGAACCAAGGCCTTCTTTTCCCATGTTTTTGGGTGTGAATGATGGAAAGGGAAAAAAACTGAAATGTTTTGCATATAACTCTGAATGATTGAAGAGTAGCTGTGGGAAAACGCTGACAAACAGATGATGGCTGTGATAAAGGAAGAGATGGAGGACGCATGGGACAAGCGTTTGTGACTCATTATTCCACAGAATGTGCAAAACGGCCCTTTCTGCAGGCAAATCAACAATGTTTAAAGTGCATTTCCAAGATCTGGGTCTTAGTTCATCTTGCTATTGTTCTATAGATTCCAGGGTCTTCCGGATCAGTTTTGGGTTTATGTTTACTCGCAATAAAAGAACCTGTCAAAACAAACATTAATTGTATGTTTCTACTCTCACAACATGAATGTGACAATGTTAATCACAAATTAAAATTCAAGCATGGCCCTGCAGTCCACTGCATTGCCCAGCAGAAACTATCATGACCTTTACATATTGGTCTCATACAAATTAACATCTTTGGTGTTTCTGTTTCAGTGCTTCCTCCACATGTAACTGGGCCACTTTTATGTTTGTCCTCACTGTGATGGTTATACACGCAGCTCCTGGGAACACACAGATACAAAAATGCATTTTTTCAAATTGCTGAAATTGCTAATTTCCAAAAAAAACAATACACCAAATTGTAACAGAACAATCTGAGATTCAGATGCACCTCACTAAACATTAGCCGCTCAGGGAACTACGGTTGGACAACACGAGAGAGTTCTCTTGGATGTCATGGAAAACCTGAAGGCCCTCAGTGCCACTGTCACTCAGCTCAGCGTAAAATGGACCATGTGTTGTTGTGTAATTTTCACTAAAAAGTACCATGTATTGTAAAAAGTGGTCAAAGCATCTTTAAAAATACATCCTGCAATGTATTATGTGATCTAACATGATTAAGATGTATTCTACACTGCAAAGTATATGAAATGTAGAATTATGCACTTATAATACATCAACTATGTTCAAGTTTGAGGAATAGAATTATATGATTAGAAGTTTGTAATAAGATGTAACTTATTTTGAATAAAGTTCATTAAGTCGGAGGACCACTGGAAATATAGGTGTCAGAGGCAGGGAAAGTTTGATACACACCAGCTAAATGGTGAATAAACTCTTGTCTCTCCACCAAGGTTTGAAATCAGTCACCAAATACTCTAGAGTTTAGAATCCTGCATTTTTACTCATGGCTTCTCAGAAAATATGAAAGATGAGTTGGCTTTGATAGATGAAGTCTCTTGAGGCTTTACTTCCCCTTGCCACCAGATTAGACAAACGAATGAGAGAAAGACGTTGAGAGAAAATTAATTGTCTGCAAGCCCTGCATCCAGCTCCCCAGGTCCAATCACCCTTCAAACGGGCTTCACCTGCATCACACTTTCACACTCTCCCCTCAAAAACTCACCCACCAACTCTGGAGAGGAGCCCATGCACTTTGACACGACTCACTCCCGCGGAGAGTCAGGGAAGGTCGCTGCATCTACTGTGGTCAAGGTGGACACGTCGTCTCATCCTGCCCCCAAATGCCAAAAGCTTAGGCTCAACAGAAACTGGAGGAGTTCTGGTGAGCCAACTCAATTCCTCCCCTGCTCGAAGCAGTGCTCATGTGGGAGCAGTCTTCCATCCCTCTCCAATCATTAAATCAAATCACAACAGAAGTTATCTCAAGACACTTTCCAATTGGAGGAGGTCAAGACCTTTTCTATAAAGTATAGGAAAAAAAAGAAATTCACTCTTCCATGTGTCCCTGCTCAAACCAGTCTCATTCAGTCAACCAGTGCTGCTGCATGCTATTGCTGAAGCTTTTACGCCATTACCTGCTCATTACTCACCTGCAGTTAAAAAATGATCAACTCCTAAAACCTCCCGTACAACTGTGTAATTAATCTTGTCCCTGGAGCCTCTCTCCCTACCAGCCACCTTTATGACCTCCCTTGCCCTGAAAGGGAGGCCATGGAGAAATACATTCATGAATCCCTGGCGGCTGGACTCATCCGACCTTCATTATCTCCAGTAGGGGCAGGGTTTTTCTTTGTGAGTAAAAAGGATGGATCCCTGCGGCCCTGCAGAGACTACACCGGCTTAAATAACATTGAAGTAAAGTACCCTCTTCCCCTCATTGATTTCGCTTTTGGTACACTCCATCAAGCCGCCATCTTCTCAAAATTAGACCTTAGAAATGCCTACCATTTAGTGCGAATCAGAGAGGGGGATGAGTGGAAAACAGCTTTCAACACTCTCATCAGTCACTTTGAGTACTGTGTCATGCCATTCGGTCTTACCAATGCCCCAGCAGTTTTTCAGGCCCTGATTAATGATGTTCTGCGAGACATGTTAAACAGGTTCGTTTTTGTGTACCTGGATGACATCCTAATCTTCTCCCGTAACCTGAAAGAACATCAGCAGCAAGTACAGTTAGTTCTCCAGAGACTTCAAAAAACAAATAGTTTGTAAAGGCTGAGATGTTTCACTGGGATTCTGAGAGTTTTATAGGTTACATTGTGGAGAAGCTCTAAACCAGAAACCTGCAAGGAGCTCCGGCGTTTCCTGGGATTTGTCAACTTCTACTGTCGCTTCATCAAGGATTATAGTAAGGTGGCTGCACCCTTAACAAGACTCACATCCATGTCGCTCCCATTCTCCTGGTCCTCTGAAGCTGAGGAGGCTTTTGGAGATTTAAAGACTTTGTTAACCAGTGCTCCTATCCTCATGCACCCTGATCCAACCCTGCAGTGTGAGGTGGAGGTAGATGCCTCAGACACTGGGGTTGGAGCGGTATTGTCTCAAAGGTCACCCCAAGATCAAAAGTTGCATCCATGTGCCTTTTTCTCCCGTCGTCAGTCCCCTGCAGAAAGGAATTATGATGTCTGGAACCAGGAGCTTCTGGTGGTGGTCCTGGCCCTGGAGGAATGGAGGCACTGGCTGGAGGGGCTGAACATCCATTCCTGGTCTTGACAGATTCAATTTTACCCTGACCTACCGGCCGGGCTCTCGGAACAGCAAACCTGACGCCCTGTCCCGTCAAACAGAACGAGAGAAGTTTGGTCCTCCACCCAAACCCATACTGCCAGCCTCCTGTGTCATTGCTGCCACCACCTGGGAAATCGAAATGCTGCTGAAAGAGGCTCAAATCACTCACCGAGATCCAGGTAATGGTCCTCCTAACTGTTTGTTTGTTCCTGTCCCTGTACGTTCCCAGGTACTCCAGTGGGGGCACTCATCAAAGTTAACCTGCCACCCAAGCGTCTTCCAAACCCTCTCCTTCATCAGACAGCGGTTCTGGTGGCCCACCATCTCACGAGATATGAGAGAATTCGTAGCTGCCTGCTCTGTTTGTGCCCAAAGTAAGGTTTCCAATCAGCTACCACTGCTATCACTGGTCTGCCTGCCTCTGGAGGTAACACCTTGAATTTTCCAAGGCTGTGCACTTTGTCTCCCTCTTCAGAAACAGCCACTGGTTCAACATGTGTTCCGCATCCATGGAATTCCCAGCGACATAGTGTTTGACCAGGGGCCTCAATTCACCTCCCTGGTATAACGTTTTATTTCATTTCCTCTGATTACTACTGCTCACCCGTGTTTCTCCCTTCTCCAGGGTTTCTCCTGCTCTAGTGCTGCTGCTTGCCCCTGTTCGGATTGCCTGCACCCTGCCACACAACTCACCTGCCATAGCCATGCTGCACCTCCAACCCAGCCATGCCTGCCTTCTTCATGCTGCAGGACCATTGCGGTCCACATCACTCTCCAGTGGATACCTACTACCATTCCCTTGAGACCACAGATTCCAGCTTCCCTCTTTTCCTGGAGAATATTCTACTTATCCATAATCACAATAAATCTTTATTACACCACAGCAGTTTGTTTGAGTCTGATTCTGCACAGGGGTCCAAACTGAGAACCCACACACCACAGCCCTTCCACAGTCCATATTACAAGTTCCTGAGACCAATATGTCTACAGTCAGTGTTTGTTTGCTACTAGAAATCTTTCAGTTTTCTTGATGACTACAAACTGTCATGTCCAGAGGGTATTTTTAAGGCCCCAGCACCATTTCATTTTGTAAATCTGTTGACTCTTATTTGATGTTATCTGCAAAAGCCCACAGAGACAGAAATTAATTACAGGCTGCAGGACCTGATGTGTTGGTTGTTTGACAGACACACTCTTTCTCTGTCTATTGTTTGTGTGTGTGTGTGTGTGTGTGTGTGTGTGTGTGTGTGTGTGTGTGTGTGTGTATGTATGCGCGCACACGCATGAGAAAGTGTATCAGCTTCATTCTATGGCATTAAAATGGCTGCAGCCTTTTTGTGGCATACAAGGTAACATGTTACACCCCAAGTTACACTATAAGCACAGAATGCCACACTAAACTTACTGTTAAGTTGAATGTCAGAAAGGGAGTATTTTAGGGAGTGAATTTCCCCACTGTGGGACTAATAAAGGCGATCTTATAACATTAACTATGAACTGCCAAATGGGTGTTTAAATTAGGTAAATTTTATTTTGATTTTACTTCATTCTGAATGCAAGGATTCCAATATTATTGGATATTTTGGCTTTTCACCTGTTGTTTGTGAGTATAAACTATGGAGAAACAAGAATGAGAAAATTGAGCATCTGCAATACTTTTTCTGAGCTAAATACTTAATAAATAAAGTAATACAACAATGATCAACATATCATTAATTGTGTCATCTATAGAACATTTACATTTTAAAAAGCAGTACACTCTGTACTTTTTACAATAATACAATGCAACATTAAGTCTACTAAAAAATATTATTATGATTCTTTGAGGTCACTTCACAGTCTCGGAGGCACTATAAATAAACAGCTAATGAGGGGGACGAGCAGTAAATGGTGATGACAACAGTGTCGTCAGCAGTGAGTTTCATTTGGTGTTATTTTTGGATGTTCAGGTCCTTAAAGTCATCAGACACAACCCTCTCTCAGAAGGCTGCACAGCAGAAGACATTCATCTTTGGAATAACCTGGTGGGCTTGGTGAATTGCTGTATTCAGAGAAGCTTAGCATTGGACTTAACTTTTTTCACCTTTTTAACAAAAATCTAATTTTCTATTGACAGGTGCATTAGAGAATGACACTTGATTTGACTTTTGGCAGTGCCTCAAAAACTTGTGTTTGCTTAGAAACTACATGGCAGATAACTACTCAGTTGTTGATGGTGAGTCTCTGCATCGACAGATCAATGACCAGGTCATTATTGTGCAGATCCTGGTGATGATCTTTCTCTCCATCAACATGTTGCTCATCGTAACCTTTTTTAAAAAAGAGTGCTTCTACACAACAACACGTTACATCTTATTTGCTGTTGCATTACTCTCTGACAGCATGATACTATTAGTAACTGATATTTTGCTCATTTTGAGCTATTTTCGCTTCACAATGCAAGTTGGGCTGTGTATCATTCTCTGTTTCATGTTATATCTGTATTATACAGTCACACCATTTACATTGACAGCAATGACCCTGGAGCGCTATGTGGCCATTTGCATGCCCCTGCGTCATGGAGAGCTGTGCTCCCCATGCAATACTATTCACTGCATCCTCATCATTCATGGCCTGAGCTTTATAACCATTTCTATTGTTCTCTCCACTTTTATTGCGTCAGTCTCCCTTAGCTTCTACACACAATTCAAAATATGCTCTATGGAGATATTTTTTGTTCACAGATGGCAGGATCACATTAGGTCAGCTATAAGTCAGTTTTACTTCTTGGTCATGTGCGTCATAATTGTGTTTACCTATGTTAAAATAATGAAAGTGGCCAAAGCTGCATCAGGAGATGATAAAAAGTCAACATGGAAAGGGCTCAGAACAGTGGTTCTTCATGGTTTCCAGCTGCTGCTCTGTCTCATCCAGCTGTGGTGTCCATTTATAGAAAGAGCTGTCCTTCAGATTGATTTCATGTTGTTTGTTCAAGTCAGGTATTTTAATTACATAATGTTTAGTCTAGCTCCAAGATGTCTGAGTCCTCTTGTTTATGGTCTCAGGGATGAAAAGTTTTTTCTTGAACTGAAAAGCTACATCTTTTTCTGCCCCTGACAGTGGCCTTACTTTTCTGTTTTGCTATAGTCATGATTTAGAGGCATGTTTTAACTGTGTTCTGTTTCTGCTAATATTACATTTCTATTTTTATATATCTCCAATCATGAGCATGACTTTGATTACATTGCTATGATGAATACATAATAACAAACTAACCCCACATACAATATAATGTCTGTTGGCAAATTATAAAACTACAGTTTAACCTGGACACTTAAAAAAATTCTTACTCTTGTCTGTTATATACTGTATTTAACAAGTCTTTGCCCTCTAAATACTATTGATCTGTGCAGCTAATAACCAACTTACAAATGTTAATGTCAGGTATGCGTTGAAAGGAGAGTTGTCGTAACAATAAAAGCTTATGGTTATTTGTCACCCTATAATATGAAAGTTGCATCTTGCTTTTTGAATACCCTCAAACTGTGGCCACCTTTTTCCGAAATGTGTGCAAAACAAGCACAAATGCCTGTAAAATATACCTGCTTTGTAATAATTGTGTGCTCTGTTCTTATCAGTCATGTTTCTCACCAACTGAAATTAAATAGCCCTATGTTGTATTTTTATACATCCATCCATTGTCAGCTATACTGGTCAGGATTGTAGGGGGTTAGAGCCTACAGGCCTTTTTCACAACATTTTGACTTGTCACAGTAGAAAAAGCACAGGTTTTACAAATTAATATGAATAAATGCTGCATACATATTTACTGTACATGTCCCATTTCTCTTAGAACCGAGGCATTATTGTTTTTAATTTCATCTGTGCTTTTCCATATACAACATGCAAAAGGCTGGATCCAAATTCACTCTCTATGAACTATATTGTGCACTATATTAACTGGCTGCCATTTTACTGAGCCTGACCTCCTGGGAAATCAAACTCATCAGTCAATAGTGCAAGCAGCTTATTATGACTCATAGTTACGTTCTGCAGTAATTATGACAAGAGTAAAGGGGGAAGACAGGTGAGTACATAGAGCAGTAAAGTCTGCATTAGGAGAAGGTTGGAGTGGATGGAGGATAAATGGACTGTACTGACATTGCACTTTACACCACAAACCCCATTCACACACACATATTCATTCAGCTCACTCACACACAGATGATAAATCAGGGGCAATTAAGGTTTCTACATCTTTCCCATCAACACTTCAACATGGATACTGGAGAATTGGGAATCGAACCACCAACCCTCCAATTAGTCAAAAACCTGCTCAACCTCCAGAGCCACAACATCTATGTTGTGTGGTCCCTCCACAAAACACGGGACTCTTGTTTGAAACAGTGACCAGTCCACAAACTTAACGACATAATTATTTTTGTAACTATGATGACAAAGGTCCAGTACACCTGCCACCAAAGGGACGTTATTTGAGAAGACATGGGTTGTATCAGAGGGTAGGGACAGACAACACATGTGGTTTTTTGAAGAACTCATTTAACATCAGTGTCTGAATTTTGATTGTGAAATTTCCACACTAAATTATAAATGAAAACATAGTGTGTAAGTTGTGCAACTCTAAACCTGTGGATGATGATGCAAAATGATGATCATAACAATAAACTATTCAGACAAAACCAAGAAACTGAGCATCTGTAATGTTGCAAACAGTAGAACTGGATAAGGGTAATATCTAAAATGACTCAATGATGATCAACAGCCTAATTACACAGCAAAATCAAAAGTGTTAGATTTTCAGTGTTAAAGTTGAGAGCTTAATTCAACTACAAGGGAGGTATTGCTAAAAAATAGATGATTGTGATACAGGGAGTCAAATGTCATTGTGAGAACAACTCTACATTGTTGATTTAACAAGATAGCAATGTTACTCCCAAAAGTCTAAGATGTCTGTGTTTGTTTGACAGAGGTGGGAGACTAGCACAGTAGACACAGAGAGAGGTGCCTCTTGCAGTAGTGTACTTTGACTCTCCTTTATGGAAAATACTGAAGGTTTGTCCCAAGAGTTATAATAGATCTGAAAGGTTGCTAACTCTAGTGTCAAAGTAGCTAAGTTGACAACAGTAGAAGCACAAAGATCCTATGTAGCTGTCAAAGCAGTAGGAGCAGATCCATCCAATCGCTTTAACCAATCTGGCTTTAGCCTGAGGTAGCTAATTAACTAACGGACACTGAAATACATAATTAAATGTATAAATAAATAAATGAATTAATATTTAAATGAATAGATAAATAAATAAATATAGACATACAAAAATGAATAAATGTAAAAAAAAAAAGAATTCATTTTTGGTCCCTGTAAAACCCGATAATGTAATAAATCCCCGATAATGTAATAACCCCAATAATGTACTAAAAAATTTCACTTGAGTGGATTGAAAATGTGAAAGTGAAAAAGTGAAATTTTTTATTACATTATTGGGGTTATTACATTATCGGGGATTTATTACATTATCGGGTTCTACAGTCATTCATAGGTTAATGCTGGAAGTATGACAAGTATCTTATTTTACAAACTGCACTTGCTGCACTTCCGTCAGCTTTACTTTCTCTTTGTGTCAGAGCTTTTTGCTGAAAATGTGAAATTAAGCTAACTAAAACCCTGGAAAGTCACAACCTGATCTTTGAGACCAAACATAATATTTTATCAGTTAAGTAATTTAAATATCACAAAAGCATTGGTAAAACAACACCAGAGACAGCTAGCTTATCTAGATTATTTAAATTTTCAGAGGTATGAGTTTGGTCCGGTGAAGCAGGAAATGATTCATAGCATGAAGGGTGGTGAGACTTCAAGCGCAATGTTTAATGTGACTCCATACTCTGATGTGTCAACTACTGAGTGGGTGAGTCTCTATTATTATGACTCTTTGAGGTAATTTCACACTTCTGAGGCACTAACAATAGATATCTAATGAGGGGGACGAGCAGTAAATGGTGATGACAACAGTGTCGTCAGCAGTGAGTTTCATTTGGTGTTATTTTTGGATGTTCAGGTCCTTAAAGTCATCAGACACAACCCTCTCTCAGAAGGCTGCACAGCAGAAGACATTCATCTTTGGAATAACCTGGTGGGCTTGGTGAATTGCTGTATTCAGAGAAGCTTAGCATTGGACTTAACTTTTTTCACCTTTTTAACAAAAATCTAATTTTCTATTGACAGGTGCATTAGAGAATGACACTTGATTTGACTTTTGGCAGTGCCTCAAAAACTTGTGTTTGCTTAGAAACTATATGGCAGATAACTACTCAGTTGTTGGTGGTGAGTCTCTGCATCGACAGATCAATGACCAGGTCATTATTGTGCAGATCCTGGTGATGATCTTTCTCTCCATCAACATGTTGCTCATCGTAACCTTTTTTAAAAAAGAGTGCTTCTACACAACAACACGTTACATCTTATTTGCTGTTGCATTACTCTCTGACAGCATGATACTATTAGTAACTGATATTTTGCTCATTTTGAGCTATTTTCGCTTCACAATGCAAGTTGGGCTGTGTATCATTCTCTGTTTCATGTTATATCTGTATTATACAGTCACACCATTTACATTGACAGCAATGACCCTGGAGCGCTATGTGGCCATTTGCATGCCCCTGCGTCATGGAGAGCTGTGCTCCCCATGCAATACTATTCACTGCATCCTCATCATTCATGGCCTGAGCTTTATAACCATTTCTATTGTTCTCTCCACTTTTATTGCGTCAGTCTCCCTTAGCTTCTACACACAATTCAAAATATGCTCTCTGGAGATATTTTTTGTTCACAGATGGCAGGATCACATTAGGTCAGCTATAAGTCAGTTTTACTTCTTGGTCATGTGCGTCATAATTGTGTTTACCTATGTTAAAATAATGAAAGTGGCCAAAGCTGCATCAGGAGATGATAAAAAGTCAACATGGAAAGGGCTCAGAACAGTGGTTCTTCATGGTTTCCAGCTGCTGCTCTGTCTCATCCAGCTGTGGTGTCCATTTATAGAAAGAGCTGTCCTTCAGATTGATTTCATGTTGTTTGTTCAAGTCAGGTATTTTAATTACATAATGTTTAGTCTAGCTCCAAGATGTCTGAGTCCTCTTGTTTATGGTCTCAGGGATGAAAAGTTTTTTCTTGAACTGAAAAGCTACATCTTTTTCTGCCCCTGACAGTGGCCTTACTTTTCTGTTTTGCTATAGTCATGATTTAGAGGCATGTTTTAACTGTGTTCTGTTTCTGCTAATATTACATTTCTATTTTTATATATCTCCAATCATGAGCATGACTTTGATTACATTGCTATGATGAATACATAATAACAAACTAACCCCACATACAATATAATGTCTGTTGGCAAATTATAAAACTACAGTTTAACCTGGACACTTAAAAAAATTCTTACTCTTGTCTGTTATATACTGTATTTAACAAGTCTTTGCCCTCTAAATACTATTGATCTGTGCAGCTAATAACCAACTTACAAATGTTAATGTCAGGTATGCGTTGAAAGGAGAGTTGTCGTAACAATAAAAGCTTATGGTTATTTGTCACCCTATAATATGAAAGTTGCATCTTGCTTTTTGAATACCCTCAAACTGTGGCCACCTTTTTCCGAAATGTGTGCAAAACAAGCACAAATGCCTGTAAAATATACCTGCTTTGTAATAATTGTGTGCTCTGTTCTTATCAGTCATGTTTCTCACCAACTGAAATTAAATAGCCCTATGTTGTATTTTTATACATCCATCTATTGTCAGCTATACTGGTCAGGATTGTAGGGGGTTAGAGCCTACAGGCCTTTTTCACAACATTTTGACTTGTCACAGTAGAAAAAGCACAGGTTTTACAAATTAATATGAATAAATGCTGCATACATATTTACTGTACATGTCCCATTTCTCTTAGAACCGAGGCATTATTGTTTTTAATTTCATCTGTGCTTTTCCATATACAACATGCAAAAGGCTGGATCCAAATTCACTCTCTATGAACTATATTGTGCACTATATTAACTGGCTGCCATTTTACTGAGCCTGACCTCCTGGGAAATCAAACTCATCAGTCAATAGTGCAAGCAGCTTATTATGACTCATAGTTACGTTCTGCAGTAATTATGACAAGAGTAAAGGGGGAAGACAGGTGAGTACATAGAGCAGTAAAGTCTGCATTAGGAGAAGGTTGGAGTGGATGGAGGATAAATGGACTGTACTGACATTGCACTTTACACCACAAACCCCATTCACACACACATATTCATTCAGCTCACTCACACACAGATGATACATCAGGGGCAATTAAGGTTTCTACATCTTTCCCATCAACACTTCAACATGGATACTGGAGAATTGGGAATCGAACCACCAACCCTCCAATTAGTCAAAAACCTGCTCAACCTCCAGAGCCACAACATCTATGTTGTGTGGTCCCTCCACAAAACACGGGACTCTTGTTTGAAACAGTGACCAGTCCACAAACTTAACGACATAATTATTTTTGTAACTATGATGACAAAGGTCCAGTACACCTGCCACCAAAGGGACGTTATTTGAGAAGACATGGGTTGTATCAGAGGGTAGGGACAGACAACACATGTGGTTTTTTGAAGAACTCATTTAACATCAGTGTCTGAATTTTGATTGTGAAATTTCCACACTAAATTATAAATGAAAACATAGTGTGTAAGTTGTGCAACTCTAAACCTGTGGATGATGATGCAAAATGATGATCATAACAATAAACTATTCAGACAAAACCAAGAAACTGAGCATCTGTAATGTTGCAAACAGTAGAACTGGATAAGGGTAATATCTAAAATGACTCAATGATGATCAACAGCCTAATTACACAGCAAAATCAAAAGTGTTAGATTTTCAGTGTTAAAGTTGAGAGCTTAATTCAACTACAAGGGAGGTATTGCTAAAAAATAGATGATTGTGATACAGGGAGTCAAATGTCATTGTGAGAACAACTCTACATTGTTGATTTAACAAGATAGCAATGTTACTCCCAAAAGTCTAAGATGTCTGTGTTTGTTTGACAGAGGTGGGAGACTAGCACAGTAGACACAGAGAGAGGTGCCTCTTGCAGTAGTGTACTTTGACTCTCCTTTATGGAAAATACTGAAGGTTTGTCCCAAGAGTTATAATAGATCTGAAAGGTTGCTAACTCTAGTGTCAAAGTAGCTAAGTTGACAACAGTAGAAGCACAAAGATCCTATGTAGCTGTCAAAGCAGTAGGAGCAGATCCATCCAATCGCTTTAACCAATCTGGCTTTAGCCTGAGGTAGCTAATTAACTAACGGACACTGAAATACATAATTAAATGTATAAATAAATAAATGAATTAATATTTAAATGAATAGATAAATAAATAAATATAGACATACAAAAATGAATAAATGTAAAAAAAAAAAGAATTCATTTTTGGTCCCTGTAAAACCCGATAATGTAATAAATCCCCGATAATGTAATAACCCCAATAATGTACTAAAAAATTTCACTTGAGTGGATTGAAAATGTGAAAGTGAAAAAGTGAAATTTTTTATTACATTATTGGGGTTATTACATTATCGGGGATTTATTACATTATCGGGTTCTACAGTCATTCATAGGTTAATGCTGGAAGTATGACAAGTATCTTATTTTACAAACTGCACTTGCTGCACTTCCGTCAGCTTTACTTTCTCTTTGTGTCAGAGCTTTTTGCTGAAAATGTGAAATTAAGCTAACTAAAACCCTGGAAAGTCACAACCTGATCTTTGAGACCAAACATAATATTTTATCAGTTAAGTAATTTAAATATCACAAAAGCATTGGTAAAACAACACCAGAGACAGCTAGCTTATCTAGATTATTTAAATTTTCAGAGGTATGAGTTTGGTCCGGTGAAGCAGGAAATGATTCATAGCATGAAGGGTGGTGAGACTTCAAGCGCAATGTTTAATGTGACTCCATACTCTGATGTGTCAACTACTGAGTGGGTGAGTCTCTATTATTATGACTCTTTGAGGTAATTTCACACTTCTGAGGCACTAACAATAGATATCTAATGAGGGGGACGAGCAGTAAATGGTGATGACAACAGTGTCGTCAGCAGTGAGTTTCATTTGGTGTTATTTTTGGATGTTCAGGTCCTTAAAGTCATCAGACACAACCCTCTCTCAGAAGGCTGCACAGCAGAAGACATTCATCTTTGGAATAACCTGGTGGGCTTGGTGAATTGCTGTATTCAGAGAAGCTTAGCATTGGACTTAACTTTTTTCACCTTTTTAACAAAAATCTAATTTTCTATTGACAGGTGCATTAGAGAATGACACTTGATTTGACTTTTGGCAGTGCCTCAAAAACTTGTGTTTGCTTAGAAACTACATGGCAGATAACTACTCAGTTGTTGATGGTGAGTCTCTGCGTCGACAGATCAATGACCAGGTCATTATTGTGCAGATCCTGGTGATGATTTTTCTCTGCATCAACTTGTTGCTCATCGTAACCTTTTTTAAAAAAGAGTGCTTTTACACAACAACACGTTACATCTTATTTGCTGTTACATTGCTGTCGGATAGTGTAATATTATCAATTTCTGATATCCTACTCATCTTGAGCTATTTTCGATTTACCATGCAAGTTTGGCTGTGTATTATTATCTCTGTTGTGACACTTCTGTATCTTACAGTCACACCAGTTACTTTGACAGCAATGACCCTGGAGCGCTATGTGGCCATTTGCATGCCCCTGCGCCATGGAGAGCTGTGCTCCACACGCAGCACTGTGCACTGTATTCTCATCGTCCATGGCATCAGCTCTGTACCCTGCATTGTTATTCTGTCCACCTTCTTTGTATCGGCATCTCTCAGCTTCTACAAACAATATCAGATTTGTTCAGTAGAAATGTTTATTTTTTATGTATGGCAAGATTATATTAGGTCAGCTGTGCAACAATTCTATTTTTTGGTCATGTGCATCATCATTGTTGTCTCCTACGTTAAAATAATGAAAGTGGCCAGAGCTGCATCAGGAGATGATAAAAAGTCGACAAGGAAAGGGCTCAGAACAGTGGTTCTTCATGGTTTTCAGCTGCTGCTCTGTCTCATCCAGCTGTGGTGCCCATTCATAGAGACCTCAATACTCCAGATTAATTTCAGGTTATTTGTAAATGTCAGATACTTTAATTACATTATGTTTTATCTTGCACCAAGATGTTTGAGTCCCCTCATTTATGGTCTCAGAGATGAAATTTTTTTTCAAGCACTCAAACATTATGCCTCCACTGGCTTGTGTAAAAAATGTTTTTTAGCTAGATAGATTAATCATTTTCTCAAAATTCACATTATATTTGATTCATAGAAATTCTGATTTCATTTAAACATACTGGAAATAACGGTGTATGTTCACAATTCACTTTCTGAATAGTAAAAGGGTAACAGAGTTAATTTGTTTATCAAATTTTAAACCAGAATCAAAGCTAATGCTTATTCTTGTTCAACTGAAGGAAGCATAAACTTGTCATATATGTCAAATCTATCTGTATCTGTACATCAAATATTGTTGCCTTTTCACAAGTTATTCGTCATCAGGCAATATTTCAAAGGCTGATGAGATGTGGTTTAAAACTCCATTGTAACCAAAAAATCATATCATGGCAATTTAAGATTACATCATATGGCAACAAACAAGGACCCATCAACATGTATATTAAATTAAATACATATGGATTCATTTTATTTTAAATTGATATGTGAAAAGTGAAGAAACAATCATATAAACAATATTTTTAAAAAGAGTCTTTTGTCTTTGTTACAACAATACATACAATAAATAACATTTTGCTCTATTGTTGAATAAGCCATGCTACCACATAATATACTGCAAAGATTTAATAATAATTTTCCAAAAGCTCTAAAACCATGAAATTCACTTATCAAACACATAGCCTTGAAGAGTCATTTATGAAATCATAAAGAATTACTTTTTAGCAATTTATTTTGTTCCCCTGTCAAAATTTCAATTTCTTTGTCTAAATGCAAACATGCAAACATCTAACAAGCTCAAAATGACAGACAGACATAACGAGGATATAAAATGAAGTGGAGCACAATGAAATCAACAGCACATTGACATGGACTAATTTTTTTCCCCGTTTTCCTGTCTATTCTCTTAGTCCTCTCGTAGATAAGCTTCATGCAGCTCATGCTCTTCACTGCCCTCTAAGGAGGAGTTATATTCAGCCATCCTTTGGATCTCTTCTACTTTAGTCTCGGCAAGCTTTTTATCTGCATCCACTGACAGTTTCCGTGCCTCCTCCACCTGCAGCTGGGCCACTTGTATGTTGGTCCTCACTGCGATGGAAGCATGCTCAGCTCCTGGGAACACACACATACAAAATTGCTGAAAAAGTTCAAACATTCAATGTGGACCTTAAGAAGGCACTCATGTCCAACTACTCAATTTTGTTTCAAATAAAGATTTAAGATATAAATATGAATTGAATCCTTTCATGATACCATCATTATAAATACAGCAGTATTCAGCACTGTATTAAGCCTCAAGAAATCCAACTGCACTCAGGCACATTTTTCTCACCTGAAGTGTATGCTGCCTCAGTCGCCAGTTTACACAAGTTGACAGCATTGATCCAGGATGACTCAAAACGTTTGCATTCATTTAGTCTTTCGTTAACCTGTCAAGTCAATGAGATGAGACAAACTTCATATGATAAATATATCTCTTGAGTTGTTTTGCAAAGTGTAATAATTTTGGTAGGAAAAACTGGATGCTTTAAGTATGTTTAGGTTTGTTTTCAACCACTTTTCAGATCAGATCAATTCAAACTAACCTCTGCACGCTGCCCATTGATTGCCTGCTGGAGCAAATCCACCTCTGCTGGGGTCAGTTTTCCCAATGAGGCCAAATACCGTTTTTGGAGAGCAATGCGTGTGTGCACAGCCTGTTAGCAACAGAGACAGGACAGTCAGTCAGGAACAACACAGAACGTTTAAAATAATAACCTTGCAGTACTTTTTCTTTATCTTGTAGAGTGTCAGTGAAACACGGTTGATGAGACATGATCAGACAAGTGTTAGAGTAGAGAGTAGTATGTTACAGCTCTGAGCAGTTTTTTACTCATGTGACTCCAACCCACAGTCTGGATTTGTAAACTTCTAAACCTTTTATTAAATGTAAAAACATCAACACCCTCTCTGGAGCCAGTGTCATTTCTTAGAGGTTCAAATTATGATGTTTGCACCAGGTCTATGGCCATGTAATGTGAGAATATTTTTCCCAATGATGAATGAAAATCTCAGATTGAGGTTGGCATTGTCATAAGAAAGGGAAAATGGTTCACATAAGATTACAAAAACCTACCTTTGAATATTCTGTGAGGGCATCTATGAGAGCCAAGGTGGTCTGGGAGAGGAAAGTACAAGAACCGTCTGTAACCACTGAGGCTGCTCTTCTGATCAGGGACTCATGGGAGAGGTTTTCCACTTGCTACAAACAGGGGGTAAAACAGGGTAAATTTAGTATTTTAATTTCTTCATTCAGTTTGTGCATGGACAAAATATGAAGAAGAAGAAGAAGAAGCATTTTCTAAAAGACACAAGCAGCACTGCAGTTGCAGTTGACTGGCTAGTGCACATACTGTCTTATATTATCTCTGATAAGAGACTCACCAACCTGTGTAAAAGGGACAGCACAAAGCCCACGGGCAACACTTAAAGATGCTATGCTCATGTGTGCAGTGTTTGTCCATTCCCCTGACTTCTGGACTCCAGGCTTCCTGTTGCTGAATGGGACACCCGCAGAACTGCTGTAGAGACATTAGGCAGGTTATTACAGTCATGACCAATGGTATTTCAGCTTAAAGTTTTGTAACACTGTGAGGTATAATCTTAAAGTGTTAGAATTTTAAGGTTTGAATTTGCCAACCAATCTTTCAGGTACTGTTTAAGAAGTGAAACCTGAAAAAACCTTGTTTTAACACAATGAGAAAAAGATCAATATTTAAGTTGCTGAAGCTTAAGCTCCAATAGGCAGTGCTTGATCTGGACTGTGCTCCAGCTGCATACAATGACATTGCCTTGTCTTCATGTCATAACCAACCTTAGGACACGGATGCAGGCTGCTCCTCTGAGGACACTCTTGCTGGTCTGCAGCAGTGAAATGTCTGCCTGATTTTGTAGAAATCCTCTGGCCGCACGGCTGGCACACACTGAACACTGACGAACAGCTTGCATTTTGCAGATTAAGTAGATCTGCTGCACTAGAAGAAAGTATTTGATATGATCTATGTAAGTTTAAACCAATCTCTAATGACCTAATCAGCCCACTGCTGCCTTGTCTTTTTAAAATCAAAGAAAAAGGTTGTTTCCTGCTAGAAATCTTTCAGTCTGCTCAACGGCTACACACTGTCATGTCCAGTGGGTATTTGTAAGGCCCCAGCAACATTTCATTGCGTAAAAGCATTGATCTGTTGACTCTGCCTGCAAATGTGCGTATTTGGTGTTATCTGCAAAGGCCCACAGAAACAGAACTTACGTGCAGGCTGCAGAATCTGATGTGTTTTGGTTATTTGACCAACACTCTCTCTCTCTATCTCTCTCTCTCTCTGTCTATTGTGTGTGTGCGCATGAGAAAAGGGGACTAGCTGAAGGTCATGATAGAAAAGACCCTATGGAGTAATATAATGTCAACTTTGTTGTCTGCCAGAACTGGTCAAAATTGACTTTTTATCCAGTTTTTCTCATCACAGAAAGATTATATAATTTTTCAGGGTCTCTGTCATTCAGAATTTCAGTCTCACTTTTTAAATTTGGTTTTTAAATGTTTGTGATTCTTGATCATCCCGTTTTATTTCAGTGTAACTAATGTGTAACTTCTGTTACTAATCTAATAATTGCTCCCCTTATATAGTTTTTAAATGCTTCTCAGTCAAAATATTTATAAATGTAACCTTTCACAAATTTAACTAAGGCTTGATGTTGTAACGTCCATACTGAGCAATGTTTAAGCTTACCTAAATGGATCTATGGGTACTGTTGCATGGTCACTAATTACTATACAATTGTACAAGTATTTTTTTACTTTAGACAATAGTTCCATAGATATTAAAAAATAATCAATGCTTTACTGAGTTTGAGTAACAGGCTTGAGTAACAAGAGTATTGCCTTTCTTTGGGTCTGTGTTCTCCAGATTTCAATCCTTCTTAGGTCCTCCATATAATTAATCAGTGTTTTTGCATTTCACATGAGTTATATCAATTTAAGTGGCTCTCTCTAGCACTGGGTCAGGGGCACAGTTAAAACCTCCTCTGATAATATAATGGTCCTCCAAGGCAGATACAGTGAGAAATAGCCTTTTGAAAAATTATCCTTAAAGCATCCTCGTTAGGACCATAGACGTGTATAGGATTTATGTTTCGTGACAAAATATTACCTTGAACAATAATGTACCATTGAGATGGGTCTTAAATAGTTTTTGTGATTTGAAATGGTATTGATTTTTGTATGAGGATTATTACATACCTTGCATAAGTATTTACTATTATATTAAAGGCAAAAATAAAAAAATAATCTCCAAAAAAAAAAAAAACTTAAAAAAAAACACAATAATTTTTATAGTCAAGTTAGTGCATAACTTACGGCCCTCCCTAAGTTTATAAACACACAGGGACTGCCCACACGTAAGATGGCACATTGCAGTACACAGCATTTCAATGAAGGCGACCTGAATTTCTCTCCCAGCCCGATTGTGGAGCCAACACTGGTCTGGCTTTACTGAGATAGAGGGCCCTACGTGCGTCCAAAGGGCTCCAGCTTTACTCTGAACTGGCTTTTCTTCTCCTTCATGCGTAAGTAACTTCATGGGTTGATGGAAATCTTGCGCTTCTTTTTAATGACCAGCTACAGTAGGCATGATAATGATAGCTGCCAGCATTGCTGTTGAGCATATCATGGAAATATGTTGGAGAGGGCTAATGGTTGTGACTGGCTTGCATTTTGGTGGCTCTTGTGTACACAGGGAAACTCTATTCAGTTGTGCTTCTTGAGTGTAGTAACCGCTTTCACCAGGCTTCGTAACATGTTGATGACTGAGAACATGTTTATTTCCATTACCTAGGTGTAAATTTGCTGACCATTTTAAAGAAGAGCAGATGACCCAGCTTCTTGTTTTTGGCAGACACACTGAAAATCTGAAGATGTAAGGTCCGCATTCACCCTGCAGTTGTGTTTTTGCACAGAGTTTAAAAATCATAAGTGTTAGTGTGTCATTCATTCAAACAGTGTGTGCGGTGCCTCAAAGTTTTCTTCCTCACAGCTGCTCTTGTCTTCCTCTGTTCAGCTGCAGTGGCTAATGATGTCCATAACATCTACTGCAGTTCTTTTGTTTACTTCAAGTACTCTGTAAATGTAAAGCAAGTGATGGAGTGACAGAAGGAGATAGCTGCCACAGAAAGTGATAGAGGGTTAGTTCACCCAAATTATAACAGAAGTGATGCAGATAAATTACTTTCTTTACACTTTCTTTTTATTTGGGTTAACTGACCTTTCATTGTGGTTAAAACTGCAGATTTCGAAAGGTAGTTCTGTATTTGTTTTAAGACCGCGTAGAGCAGGGGTTTTGAAAGTGTGGGACAATGAGCCTCCCCTCAGTCAACATAAAAACAACGCCCCACTTAAGCATAAAAATGGTATAATTGGTACATATCCTACACATCTTTACTTTTGAAACCTCTAATTTAAATATTTTAAAGATCTTTACATTTTAAATATCTTTTGAAGACACTTTTTGAACACAGTTTCATATCATACATTATAGAGCCTTTTTGTTCAAACTAAATAATTATTTAACACATCAAAGTAAGTCGGACACCAAATGCAGTCGTCACTGCGCCCATTCACAGTGCTGCTTTTCATATCACTGTCTCAACGTTGTGTGCAAATCCTTTTCATAGCCTATATGCTCTCTGCAAAAACTACATAACTACATAAATTATGTGGCTCTGAGGGGAAAAGAAGGGCTGAGTAAATGAGTGTGCTGTTCACAGCCCTACAAAGAAGTAACGGCACAAACCACAACGCTAGACAGCTTTTATATTATGCCTATATAATGAGAGGTGTGAATAAATCCTCGGTTAATTGTGGAACATTCAAGTGATGAATCGGAAAGACTGTGGCGGACACTGGCTAGTAAGAAAGAGCACTTCTCTGTAGAGCCTCATGTGTCATGAACCACATGAGTGGGCCATATTGTATGTTCAACCTGACTTATCCAAACATTTGAAGCAGATTTTCAGCCAGTGCATTTGAGCATTGTGTGCACACCTATGTAGGCAAGCTTTGCACTGCTTTTTGCCCCAGACTCTGTCTCCTCTCTCACTTCAGGTAGCCTACTAAAAATCAATCCATTTTACCAAATGCATGGCTGAGTTCAGCAAACCAGATAACAAAAAATGTATGGCTGGTGACCAGGCCAGGGATTTTGTCATTTTAGGGGCAAAGCCATTTGGCCTTCGGTGTCACAAAAAAAAACAGATCCTTTCTGCCACATGCCTGGGCTCAAAGGCCACTGAGTAATTTGATGGTTACAACTAAATAACTTGACTTTCTGATGGGAAAAAAACAAGAAAAAAAAAAAACACAAATAACATGAAAAACATGAAAACATGTTTTAAGATGGAGTCCATTGTCATGTATCAATTAAAATGCTTCATATCATCATGTATCAATTTACCAGAATCTATAAATATGTAAATACATTTCATTTCAGAGAAACTTGTCACTTTCACCAGATGAATGCAAGAACAGTCCAAGTGTCAAACTCAAATGAATCATTTTGCACAGTAAAGTTCAAATGTTCAACTCGGTGACATCAGGTCAAACAAGGCAAGCAATGCTTGACCAGTTGAAGCTAAAAACTGACATCAATTTGATTGATACTGATGTGCAAGTAACATTGCTCCCCATGTCTGATGTCAGAACAGGGTTCTGTCCCATAGAGGACTTGATGCCTGTTTGCATTCATCATGCAATTTACTGCCCTCTTGTGGTGGCATTAGGCTATTGTCTCCTGAAGCTAGCTTGACTTCAAGCTTTTGTATCTAAGTATAGTTTCTGACATTTTTGTGGGCGTGACCATGTGCCATTGACAAGGAATGGAGCTTGTCAAGCGGAGAGGACAGCAGCCTTTCTGGGATCATTTATGATATTGCAGCATTATACACATGTGCAGATGTGTGTGGAAACTAAACTTGCACATTAAGTATTAAAAGGCAGCAGTAGCGAGCAAACAAGCAATTTAACAATTTATCACCTCTGTGCAAGATCTGCAGTAAGTTTGAGAAGTTTGAGAGACAATATTGTTACAGGGGTAGTGCAGCTCAGTACGTAGGTTGTGTGCGTAGCGGGTGAGAGAGAGCGCGAGAGAGAGCAGTGATGCTGGTGACCAGAGACTTGACTAGTTAGTTAGAAGTTAGCAGTATAATATATGCACACAACCAATCTAAGCTACAAAGACTGTGGCAATGACGTTTGAGATTTTGACAGACGCATGGGCATAAAGGCCACAGTGGCTGTTGGGCAAACAATTATTCTCGGGGCAACATGGCCAGAGGGAGGGAAGGCACATCGGAACTATTTAATTTGACTTCTCCTGCATCACTGAGAGCTGTGTTCCACATGCAGTGCTATTCATTGCATCCTCATCATTCATGGCCACAGCTTTATAACCATTTCTATTGATCTCTCCACTTTAATTGCCTCAGTATCCCTTAGCTTCCCCACACAATTAAAAACATGCTCTATGGAGCTATTCTTTCTTCACACATGGCAGGATGACATTAGGTCAGCTATAAATCAATTTTACTTCTTGTTCATGTGCAAAATAATGAAAGTGGCCAAAGCTGCATCAGGAGATGATAAAAAGCCAACAAGGAAAGGGCTCAGAACAGTGATTCCTCATGCTGTCCATCTGTTGGTGTGTTTCATCCAGCTGTGGTGCCCATTCACAGAAGGATCTGTCCTTCAGATTTATTTCATATTGTTTGTTCAAGTCAGGTACTTAAACTAATGTTTGGTCTTGCTCCAAAATGTCTTAGTCCTCTCATTTATTGTCTCAGGGATGAAAGGATCTTGTCTTAAACTGAAAACCTACACCTTCTTCAGTTTGCCAAAAAAATCACTGAGACTAGCTTCACTTCTTTTTCTCTATAGTTAAGATTTAAAGATTTAGAGGTGTTCTGTTCCCATATTAGATTTCTATTTTTCTTTACTTCTATACTTCTGGTTATGAGATTGACTGTGATTACATGGCTATAGTGACTAGGCCTATAGGTAGATAAGTTGTGCCAAAGTCCTTTGTGTCTTCGTGTGTGTGTGTGTGTGTGTGTGTGTGTGTGTGTGTGTGTGTGTGTGTTGCACTCTCTAATATACCCATCCTCTCATTTTTTTGTTATTCATGTCACTGAAAATAGCTTAGTTTTACTGACATTTCTCCAGGTCATTTAATATTTCACTAAAATTCTTGTTGCCAAAAGTTTGGCAATAGCATTCATTTTGTCTGATAACCTTCAAGTAAGTTATTTGCTGAGGTGGCATCCACTGGGATTCAGGAGCAGAAAATTTGTTTTGGACACAGATTTTGGACCAATCCCCTGCAGTCCTGATTACTGACGCAAAACTTGCGTAAAAGGGCTGATGAGCCCCTGTGAGCTGCTCCCAGTAGAGTCAACTTGTTTGCCAAACAAATGAAAACTTCAGGTTGCACAATTAGGCTCAGGAGCTTTAAGTTAATAATCAGCTAGTCTGTTAATTGCTAAACAGGGGATATGGGACGTGTTCTCTAATCATGCTCTTGAGATATCACACAGGGCAGTGCTAATTCCAGTGCTGCACACGCAAGTCATTTAAACTAAAGAAACATCTCTTTATGTGTTTCATCATCTCCTTGAAAAACAGTTCTGAAGTTACACCTGCAAGTTATGTTTCTAGTGTGACATCAATAATGTTGTGTAAGTGTGTGACACTGAACATTGTCAGAGAAGTTTAAGCACTGTTTGTACAAAATGCCACTATGTTTGTGTCAGGTCAGTGTTTCAAGGTGTCCGTTTACCTTTTGCACTGTAGTTCACAAACAGCCTTACATTCTACAGCAGCTACAAATGGCTGCAGTATTACACTGTAGATACAGAAATGTGTACAACACATTCCGTATGATTGAAATCATATTAATCCTGGTGGAGCTCTGAGATATAAAAAGAAATTTTAATGTGCTTAACTAAACAGCTATAAAATAAAAAAAAAAAAAAAAAAGTATTTTGCTATTTCTTGATTTCTGATCCAATTTGTAATAAGCGTAAGCATAATTCCAGCAGATGGACAGTACTGATCTTTAAAACTGTTAACAAGATTTACTTTCTCTCCCTTAGATAACATGTGTTCAACCACACAGCCATGTCCTTTAACCCTGACTTAAATCATTACCCCGCACGTGACAGTAACCCATGTTGTTTATGTATCAGAAGTTTATCTTAACCTTAGCCAACATCGCTGACTACATATGTATGAACAGTCTATTGATAATAATTTGAGCAAGTGTATCTTACAGTCTTTTCAATATATTAGATACCGACATAGTACACAGACTTTAACCATGGATTACATCAAATTCATAGTCAGACGGCAGTCTAAATTCATCTGTTGCTAAAAGCTGTCTAGTTCTTGGTGTGAGGTTTAGGATGACTAAATTGCAATGAATCCTGGGGAAGTGGAGAATTTTTCCAAACTGAAAAACATGGCTGCCTGAGCAACTGCATCAAACTGCACCGCTCCTTACACTCCAGTTGGAAACAAAACTAGATTTACCTCCTTGTCGTAGCATGCCTCCTCCAATCCGTCGGAAATATGGTCACAATCTCCCCTTTTTGCATTACATCACTGAATGATGGCCAAAGTGTTTTTGCCGAACATTATGATGTCAGGGTTAAGTTGACCTTTGACCTTTTGGATATAAACTGTCACCACTTCATCATTTTATAACGTCAGACATTTGTGTTAAAATTGTGTCATAAATAGTATATGAATTCTTGAGTTATGGACAAAAACTTGTTTTCACACGATGAACTTTCACTGTAAATTGTGGGATGTATTATATGTATTTTCTTTCAAGACTCATCTTGAAAGAAACTGAGGATTATTGCCAACAGTTCATTCTGCATTAGACAAGACACAGCTGGAAGAACCGACCCAGCTCATATAAAAGTGTCCACTCAGCAAAATCATCTCATCGCAGTGCCAGCGATCAATATGAGAGCTCTCCCTTCCAGCTGGAAAAAGCTCAGCTGAGTGAATGCCCTCAAAAAAAAAATTTTTTTTTAAATGTTGCTGCTACCAATGTGGTTGTCCAGTCTCTCTATCTATCAACTATGAACACTACATCATTCATTTTCACAGTCAAATATGTTCTGGCGTGCAGTGTCTTCATGCATCATATTACATGCAAGGTTATCTTTATTTAAGGAGATTTGCTGCTAGAATTCCACTCATCCTGGCTGCAGTTTATCATACAGGAAAATAATGTGGCTGGCAGAGTAGATTGACTGAATATAGTCTATTGTTTTAGGATAATTGGGGTCCTCCACATACTATTTTAATATCTCTTTATCAAGCACATTTCCGCCAGTAGAGACAAGCAGCTGTTTTCAGCCAACAAGCTCCAATACACTGCTGCTACTTCCTTAACTGCCTAGCAGCAAAGCAAGTTGTTACTGGTTTGGTGATACTTTCTCTGAGTTGGCAGACGATTGAGCGCACCTTCATCAAGAGGACAGAAATGACAAGACTCCAATGAGATGCCAGAGTTGTGCCTGTCAGCTGAGAGTGTAAGTTATCGACTGTTTGCTAACACTTAGCATTAACTGTGCAACCTTCAGCTTTGCTACGGATGTATTCTGCCCCTGAGTGGATGACGCTAGTAATGTACCGACATATTGTACTAAAGCTAAACATTTAGTTCTTGGTATGAAGTATGATATAGTACGGTAGAATCACAGTCACATGGAATGAATTCACTCTGGCAGTGGTGAAAATATTGAGCAAGACTACCCTGTACGTCCTGCATTCAAAATTTTACTTGAGTAAAGTACATTCAACAGCAGACAGTCATTGTATTATGGATATTGTACATTTTTAAATATTTGAGGGCATAAAAAGGTAAATAAGGTTGGAATATAATAGAATAGATGAATCAGATTAAATAAATATTGGATCACTCTTGGAGACATAAGTGATGTATTTAACATTTTTTCATCTGCAGCAATTGTGGTTTTTAATTTGAAATAAAATGGGATTATTAGATTTTTTTTTTTTTAAGATTCCTTCCAGAAATCCTGTTCTACAAGAATATCAGCTCATTAGTCCATCTCCACACTGAAATCTGTTGATAATGGGAAACATGATGCTAATGTATCTCTGGAGGAACAGGGCCTGAGTTGAACATATCAGAGTGAGGTCAAACATGTGATAAGGGGAACAATGCCCCAGGGATGTTGCTATTTGAAGCTACAATATGTGATAAGAAATCTGAGCTCCTCTGACTGATGAGAATATTCTTAGGTGAGTGAAGTGCTCCTTATTTCTAAATGTGGGATGTGTAATACAAACAGTCTGTTTTAAAGACAAAACAATATTTTTTTTTTCTTGCAACGTTGAGGTTTTCTCTTAATTATCAAGTATTTGCTATATTGTTCTTTTATCTGACGGGTAGACATTCAACAAGAGTTGTGTTCTAATTCAAATTCCACTTGGATGTAATATGGACGTTTTATGTATTTATTTTATTTCATTTCTCAGTGTGTATATGGACCTTACATGTTTTTTTTTAACAGGTGTGCTCCAGTGCACAGCTGCAAAATGCAGAACCTGACTGAACTTCCAGCCAATGCAGCATCCTACAAAAGCCTGTCTGTCATCATCAAGGTGTGTGTGGTAATCCCCTTCTTCTGCATCTTCCTGTGCTGCATTGCTGTCATGCTGCACATCTTTGTGTCACACAGGCAGTTCCTGGAGACGACCCGTTACATCCTGTTTGCTTACATGCTGGTCAATGACACCCTCCAGCTATTGTCTTCTGTGCTGCTCTTCCTCTTTGTTATGGGTCAGGTGAAATTTGCTATCGTATACTGTTTTCCTCTGCTGTTCATATCCACTGCTACTTTCCAGAACACACCCTTGATACTGGCCACCATGTCACTGGAGCGTTATGTTGCCATCTTCTATCCTCTGCAGCGCCCAGCCACCTGGCGCTCAGACCGTATCTGGATCATTATTCTGTCTCTCTGGCTCATCAGCTGTATCTTCCCAATCATTGAATATTCTATCGGGGAACGTGATTCTGCTGTGGATGTCTTCTCTACCCCTGTGTTTTGCAAAACCGTTGTTGTCAACTCATCTCCAATTCAGACATTGTTCAAAGCTGCTGCGAGTGTCCTCTTCTTTGCAGTAGTGGCGGTCATCATCCTCTTTACTTATGTGAGAATCCTGCTGGAAACCAGGAAGCTGAGACAGGACAGAGTGTCTGTCAACAAAGCCATGTACACTGTACTGCTCCACGGCTTGCAGCTGTTGCTGTGCATGCTGGCCTTCACTCACCCCATCACTGAAACTCTCATAGTGCTGCACGCTAACTGGCTTCCAGAAGACATTGCCTTTTTTAATTACTTCTGCTTCATCCTGATCCCACGCTTTCTCAGCCCACTCATCTATGGCTTTAGAGATCAGAGCCTCAGGGGCTATATTGGAAAAATATTCCTCTGCTGCTCAAAAAAAGACAAACTCCTAGTCAGAGACTGATTTAGTTTTGACTGAGCTCTCAAACATAATACATAAATGTTGGAGGATGCATTTGTGATGGTTGAACAGGGTCTTTACTACAGGTCATAAAAAGTTTTAAAGGATAACTTCACAATATTTCAAGACTGTCTTTAAATAAAACCCAGGTGCCCATATGACCTTTGGAGCTGTTTTGTGTGTGTTTGTGTTTGTGTTTGTGTGTGTGTGTGTCTGTGTGCGTGTGTGTGTGTGTGTGTGTGTGTGTGTGTGTGTGTGTGTGTGTGTGTTTTCTCCTGTTCATACAGACCATTAAGAAGCCCTTCTTAATGCACTTTCCTTGTAAGTGATGGGGGACAAAATTCACAGTCCCTGCTCTTTCAAAGTTTATCAGAAGCTTCTGTAATACAGTATGAAGCCTCAGCAGTCTGAGTTTGACAGATCAAGGGTATCTTTCAATGTTAGTCTTTTTTTTAAATAAAATTCCCTTGAAGAAATATGGGCACCTGTGTACTGAATTAAGACAGATTTGATAGAATCTATCCTTTAAAAAGCATTGAATAAAATTTCTTCCAAATTAAATAAATGAATAAATAAAGGACTTGGAAGGTATTTAAAAGTCTACAGCAGTAATGTTAGTCATAAAATGTTTTTCTATCTGATTACAGGCCAAACTGAAATGGAAATTGTTTCAACAGATGAATCCTTTCTTGTGGAGTGTCAGTGAAGACATCAGACCTGTAGCAAACACCGCTGTCACCACTGCTGTTACAGTCACTATAAACTCATTATTTCATTATGAGAAAATTTTAACAAAACATTTAATAAATGAATAATTTTTCATAGTTTTATTCATCTTTTCGTTTTATGCAGCTTCTCTTGATCCAGGTCTCATTAACTGAATGAATTGCATCGATAGGAATTGAGTTATATAATGATGGGAAGGAAGTACTGAAATAAATGTGATTTCATAATAGACCACGTCGTCACTGATTTTCCATCACATTTTCATACTTGGGCCAGTATGATCATGCAACAGGTATTACATTGTGTTCTATGTGATATTAAAAACAGTCTTAAAATATCTTAACTTTAACCTGCAGCCACCCTGCTAAACATTTTCCCATCTTCATAAGGGAGATGTCATACTGTTCTAATCTATAGATATATACTTCTCTGCAAATATATACAAGTTACCCGGTTTGATGCTGCTCAAAATGTATATATAATATATATAAATATCCTAATAAATAGTAATACAGAATGTAACTGCAAGCCACTGTCTTCTTCAGGGGGGCAAATATGCTAAGTAAAATTGTGAATGTGTAATTTTCTTTTTTTTTTAATCATAATTGAAGTATGTGTAAAATGAATAACATTTTTTGTATTGTTTTTATGTAATTGCATTGTCAATAAGAGAGAAAAAATACTTAACAAATACCTCTTGAGACCACATAACTGAAATCGTTTTTTTTTTTTTTTTCATTGCACATTTTCTGTGAATTCCTATCACAAGTTAAATCCCTTATGTACTGGTTGTTTTTGGTTGCTGTGCAGCGAATCACATCACACCCTGATGCCACTAGAGGTCTCAGTTGTACAGATGTGTAGAGCTCATTACCACAGTTTGGTTGTTGTACAGAGCTGTAGGCTGCCGGTGACGCTGTGACTCCAAACTTAATATCCAAATGCACTCATAACAGTTTAGAAAGCAAACGGTTCACCTTAGTCACCCACTTCAAAGCATTAAAATGAATACAAATATATATACAATAATGGTGGCATACAAAGTAAAGCCCACCGTGGCATAATTTGTTTGCATGCAGCCAGGCTCATTTAATCAGAAACAGCCTCCACAAACTGGCGCTGGACCCAAACTCTATAACATAAAAGTTTTGTGGATTCCTGTTATTACAGAGGAAATAAACTCATTGATGTGGTTGAATTGAGGCCGGTCAGTGAAAGCTGATCACAGATCTGAGAGGGATCCCCGTGTGGACAGTAGAGACACGTTTGACACAGACAGAGAGGGAGAGAGACAGAGCCAGGGGCAGATCCTGGAGATCCTCAGCGCTGCTGCTGTTGAGGAAAAGTGAGTGGGGTTGGGACACTGCAGCTGCTGTCGATGAAAGGGAACAACCAGAAGTGTATTGTCTGCGCTGGAAATGAATGGTCTTACACGTGTTTACTTTAGCTGGAGCCTCCTGGCTGTAGCTGTGGTCCCCGTGGCCTTGGGGGAAATGTATACGTCGCTGCTGAACGTAAAGCAGGCGATCAGCGTTGAACGGAGGCTGATCGATTACTTGAGAACTTACATTGACCACGAGCTGGAGAGGCTGCGGGACATCAGGCGGTGAGTGACGTGCATGATAATGCGTGATGATCACACTTCAGAGAGATGAGCGCTTTTCCATTTCCATGTGAGCGATGAAATATCTCATTGTTGTCCCCATAGATCTGTGGCTGCACATGCGTGAGGGAGAGCGCTGCAACTCTAATACAGGCTATTTGAGGAGAATGAAAGGGAAAATCCTCTTTAATCCACTGCTCTGTGGTGATGATATCATCCAGTGACCAATTCTGGAGCTGCTCTACACAGTGAATAATAATGGAACACAATTTTTGAGCATGATGATGAGAGCATGTGGAGGTTTTTCTTGGATATGGTCACATTTTCAGACACACAGCAAGGAATCCTGCAGTTACACTTTATACCTCAGTGATTTGATTTCCAGCTCAAGATATTAGCAATTACATCAATGACTTGAATCAATAAATTGTGAAGGGAGAATGGCTGTAGGACGTTCTTTCTCTTGCCCAGAAACTTTTATTATGTATGAAGGTGAATGACTGAGACTTATCAAGTCACCTCCCACCAATTTATGCTCATGATTCAACAGTTTCTGTGTGGAAATAACTGCCACAAGTTTTATGGAGGAGACGTTTTCACCATGAAACCTAAGTCAGGAGCTCAGTTGTGGTTGCTTTTTTGTGGTGTGGGGTTGGAAAAAGAGTCAAGCATCAACTTTACTGATTTGTTTTGACATTATGATAATGGACCATTACCAAGATTCAAGAGTCATTTTTTGTTGTCATTCTTCTAAGTGATCTGTTTTTCTCACAAAATAAAGTAGATAATACAAAAATAAAAAAATAAAAGCAGATAAGAAACCAAACAAAGTGAGTCTAGGAACACACTGTGCTGATGCAGAGTATGCAGAGTTGTTCAAAATTTAAAAAGAATGCAGCTAGTAGTTTAATAGATTAACATATATACATGTGATAAGATGCAGCTTTCCATCCTTCTCTGCTGAAAATCTGGACTATAATTTGATTCAAATTTTTGGGATTGCATCATACTGTGTGATAAGATTTGATGGTGATTTTTTTATTTTTCCAGTTACTTCTGGGTTGGTTGGTTATTTAATTATATGAAAACAGTTTATTTCCATTGTATTGTTTATATTGAGTATATTGAGTAATCAATCGCTCTATTTCCACACTGATGAAGACCCTGTGAGGTTAAAACTGGTGGGTTTTTAAACCAGTATTTAATACAGGGTTTTAATACAATTCTCTTTTTGTTCTGCCCAAAGGACATTTTCTTTTCTATGACCAGTGTTTAGGTCTTCAGGAGCACCTTAAGGTTCCCAGGCCTTACTCGTTGCATGTGAAACTGACTGCTTAGCCTTTTCTGTCTTTTTGTAACCACAGTTTATGTTCTTTCACGCAGCTTTTATGCCAAAGTGTCTGACCTTCACACTGAACTTTACAAAGGCCCGGAGACTGCGATGGCAAACCCTCTGGTGGCATTCACGCTGATCAAGCGGCTTCATTCAGAGTGGCTGAATGTCGTTTACAGTAATGAAGCATTGGAGAACGCACAAGGTTGGCTCATGGCCTTCTTCACAGACACATCTGGTGGTGATAACTAAACACCCCCATTCTTCTCTGTTGTCACCACCAACCCCCTCCCCAGTTCACCTTTTGGCCTTCTCCTGTCCAGCCCTCAGGTCCAGTTACGAGGAAGAAGAGGCCGATCTGCCCAAATTGGAAGACCTCCAGGGGGCCGCCAAGGGGCTGATGAGGCTGCAGGATGTGTATGCTCTCCAAGTTGCGAGCCTTGTGAGGGGTCGTTTCCAGAAAGTCACTAATGGAAAGTCTATTGATATCTTCATGCCTGCAGTCTCTGTCCCACTGTCTGGTGATGACTGCTTTCTGGTTGGAAAGGTACACAATCCATTTTTTTTTCCTTTGTTGATTCACAACATAGTTTTTAACCTATCTCTAATGGTGGTGGAGTACTAAGACCTTTTATTTAAGCAAACATACTGATACAACAATTTAAAAATATGAGATTTCACTACACTACAAAGTAACCCAGCACAATGTACTAAATCTGAATTAAAAGTACTCTTAATGCAGAGTAATGACTCTGTGACTGTTGTATACGGCATGATTAGATTTTTACTGATGCATCAATCTCTAAGTAGCACTTTGATGTTGTACCTGGTCGAGGCGGCGGTAGGTTTAGCTATTTTATATACAGTTACCTTAGTTTAAAAAGAGTCACATTAATTAAATTTTTTAATTTTAATTTTTTTGACATTTCTCTTATCTTTGTTTTTTTGTGAGATATTGAAGAGCCTCACCTTTTGATACTCAAACAGTTATTTAAATGAGACCAACTGAGAAGTTTAGAGGGGAAATCACTCATCCATGCCACTAAAAACAACTCATAGACATTTGAAATGTGACAAGGAGCCCTAAACAGACCCTGCTTTATTTGTGCCAAAAAAAAAGTTGGGAACCACACCACGTTTCATCTTCAACAATGTATTAGATTTTTTAATATCTTGATTTGCAAAGTAATTGTACTGACTGTAGTGAAGTAAAAAGTGCAATTTTCCCTCTCATGATGAGGTAGATGTATGAAGGAACATACTGGAAGCAGTGTAGTACAAGTACTTCAAATGTGTACTTAAGTAAAGACCTTTAGTTGATGTACTTTGCTACTTTCCACCATTGCTTATTTGTCACATCTCCATTTCCTAAAATATAGCAAAGGACATGTGATGTAAGTGTGCTGGGACATCTGTCATCCTTGTGGGTCACTTCTCTGACCAATAATAAGCTACAAGTGCCCATGTAAACAAAAGAAATGGAGAAATGTTGAAAGATGTTGCTTTGAAAATTTCCTTCCCTGTTTAACATCCCAACCCAAAGGTCTGTCAGGCATTGTGTGGTGGGAATCCAAAACATCAGCCTGGAAAAAGTGGAGGTCTTCCCATTGCGTGCCTGGGAATCCATTTCATGTGAAGATGAATATGCTATTCTACAAGTCTGAAAGAAAGAAAAAAAGGTTTCCCCATGGTAGATTCCACTGTTTATGTACAGTGGTGATGTGTAAGGGAAGGGGGCTGTGTGGGAGAGGCATCTTCTTGTATGGAAAAGACATTATCTCATGCAGCAGACGTTAAGTGTTTGGAGTGAGGAGCACAGCTTACTTTCACTTGCACTGAGGCTGAGATTATATATGAGACAATCTGTAAACAGAGATGGTTAGTTCTGGGGTGTTGTCAGTAAAAGAGTTGCCTGCAAATGCTTTTATATGGCTGTTAAACTGCTCTTCCAGTAGGGTGTGTTAACAGAAACTTGTAGCTTGTCACTTTCATTGGAGGAATTTTAAAGCTGTCTGAAGCGCCCCTCAGGCAATGAGAAGATCTGCTGAATATGAACCGTTTTTTAAAGAATTCACTGTTCTTTAGCCCATTGCTGTAGAGACTAACAGCTCCCAAATTAAGGGGTGTAATGCTGTGAAGTGGTCGGTTAGACAAGTCAGTGTGTTTGATTAGCCAAGTGGTGAGTATGTGTGTGTTGGGAGATTAAATGCTACACTGGTATTTTTGTTTGTGTGCTGTCTGGAGGGGTTGTGAATATAATCTGTGATGGGAGGAGCCACATGCCACCCAATTCCCATGTGGGTGCTGTCAGGCCTAGTTAGCACCCACTTAATCAAGTCAAGTCAGGCCCAAAAGGGGTTTGAAACCAGGCGAGGAGCAAAGGAGACTTTAGCCAGTGTTCATGACTGTCTAAATGTAAAAATACTGCTCAAGGTGTTCCTTGATCAACAGACATGTATGTTCATCCTCAGTGTATTTGACTGAGGAGCCAAGAGTACACCACAAAAAGGTTACCGATGATGCAGCAGAACCACAGATGTCAAAATTTTAACTCTACTCATTCCTCTTTTTTTTCAAAAACCTGGGGCCTACAATGCAACTTGACTACCCACAATTCGGTCACAGATTCGGGTGTGTTATGTTAAAAGCAGCTAATGTAGCCTCAGGCTGCGAACCTCAAACAGAGTTGAGGGTTGAGCAACAGAGGTATGGTGAGCTGACCTATTTCTAACTCCACACCCCCAGATTTTTTTATTTTCAAACTTGCAGTCTTCAGAGCAAACTGACGCTGACTAAATTGATGTCAATTCAGGCAATTAATCAGATTTTGTGCAGCTCCCTCTGGAGCCACAAAAGGCTTCATACCTGTACAAGTTTGTCTTTTTACTTACGCAGTGATACTTTTACTTGCAAGCAAAAATGTCAAACATTGGTTCGTGCCAGCTCATCAAATGTGAGAATTTGCAGCTTTTCTTTGTCCTATACAACAGTCAATACAATCAATATCTTTGGGTTTTGAACTGTTGGTCAGTCTAAACAATTCTGGGAGATTGAAATGAGAATTGTTCACTATTTCTTGACATTTTTTAAACTAAATGATTCATCAAAAAACTGAGAAAACAACAAAGAGAATAAGAGATAATGAAAATTATTGTTAGTTACAGCAATATAGTCAATAACACCAAGACATCATATTCCAAATGGGTTAGAAAATGAAGACTTCACTGCTATAGCACTCTCAAAAATAATAATATTATAATAACATGTATAATAATTAATAATAATATTTTTAATAATGATGAAGTGATTGTTACATCACATCTTGTAATTAGATTTAGGTTAAATAAAGCTGATCTCATTAAAAATCTCATTTAATCAGGTATTTTCATTAAGATCTTTTTTGTAAGAGAGCTCTGGGTACAGCAGAGAAATTAAGAACAGCAGCACAGCCAGCGAAAGACAATCACATTCAGAGGCATCAGAAACAAGTACAGCTATCTCTAAAAAGGTCCAAAATTAAAAGGCTTAATTCATCCAATAGGATACTTTCACGAAGTTTTAAAGTTTCATATTTTCTGTGCTGGTTATCCAATGTATTTGACATCACATTTCTGCACTCCTCCCTCCTGCCACCAACTAAAAAATGCCATTTTGGTAATTCAGTTCAATTGAAGTTGAAGTAGCCAAAATGGCTTGGCCCACAGGCAGTCTACATCCAGCATGCCAGGGTGACAAAATTATGCCAGCTGCATGACGTGATAAAACTGGTACAAGAAACTAGTCTATTTCTGACTGCTGATGCCAGCTCAAAACTAGCCTTACTGCTGCTAAGTGGATGTGTTTCTTAAAAACCTCACCATCTCTGGCATACTCTCTGCATGCAACTACTGGTAGATATTTGGGCCTACAGTGTAGACACAAAGTCTCTTAAAATTATTATTTTTTTTACACAGGTGGCCTACGAGCAGGAAGACTACTACCACTCAGTGCAGTGGCTGGAGGAGTCGGTGCGTCTCTTCAGGGGAACAGGAGGCGAGTGGAGCCCTGAGAATGAGGGGACTTTAGGGGATGCTCTGGATCATCTGGCCTTCTCTCACTTTAAAGTAGGGAGAAGGACATTAAAAAAACAACATATTTCTAAGATGATTGATGGTTTGGACTGCTCTAAATTCCTCTCGTTGTTTCAGACAGGAAACGTCTCCTATGCTCTGAGTCTATCTCAGGAGTTACTGCATTACGGTAAATCTTTTGAGTCAAATTGTCCTTTGCTGCTAATCCTTTCTGTGCTGCATAAACAGCCCCTGAAAAACCCTCTTTGCAGGTTGTATTTTTGCCTCAGTGAACAGTGTGACCTCTTCTTTGACTACACAACATTTGTTTCATCTCAGATCCAATGAATGGAAGAGTTTTGCAGAACATTGAGAAATATGAAAAACTGCTGGTTGCTGCTAGTCCACCCAGGGTCAGTGGGTTGAGGAGACCCTCATCCAAACATTTATGGACCAGGGACACTTATGAGAGACTCTGCCAGACCCAAGGCTCTCAGGTATTCATCACAATTAATCATTCTGGACACATGCTGTGTGTGTTAGAAAAATATATAGAAAGGATAAGGGACAAAGGTTTGGGCATCCTACTAAGGCAGTGCTTGATTACCCCATCTAATATGTGCATGTACAGTATGCGCTGCAGGGTTTGTATTTACTTATTGTCACTATTATAAATCAAAATAATGTGTAATTTGCCCAAATCTTTGCATATGTCTGTACTAATATATCCAAATTTTGAGTTATGCCCCTAGATGTGTAATGTTATGGGGTACAACTTAAATGTTGAAAGTGGCTGTGAGAAAATCATAATTATCCTGTGTGTGGTTATATATGGTATTATACAGCAATGTCTGATTATTATTTAAATCAAATTTGGATGATAACAAGAGTCTAAAGCCATGCTGGTTCTTTAAGCTAAATGCTAATGTTGATGTTATTATGTTGGTGGTCACCATCTTAGTTTAGTGTGTTAGCATACTAATATTTGCCAACTAGCACCCAACACAAAGTACAGCTGAGGCTGATGGGAATGTTTTGCAGATATTTGGTCATAAACCCAAGTATTAGACAAATTAGAACTCATATCTGTGGATGGAGTTTGAGGAAAAGTTACGAGACCAACAATATAATTAGGATTCATTTTTCAACATCATGGATTTTGTACCAAATTTCATGGCAAATCATCCAGTTGGTTTTAAGAACTGTAACTAAAAAACTAAAATGTCAATGGTGCAAGAGGAAAAGTCGGAGGATCACCAAAGTCTGTGTAAAAATGATATTTCAGGCTGGACCAAGTGGTGCACTGACCACATCCATAGGGCCACACTGCTAGCATAGCTAAAAAACACCCACACAAAAATAAGAAGTTTTCATTTTCATTTAAACCAAGTCCAAATAGTTAATTAAAGATATGATAAAATTCTCAAGTTTCATACTTTATCCAAAAGTTCATCAAGATCCAGGTTTGTAATGGGAGTTTCCTTGGCCATAAAAAGACTTATTTGGGGATAGAACAATGCTTTGAGTAATTGTTTGTGGTTGAAAAAGGAAAATAGTCCCTGTTTTGAACTTGTTAATGGACTTCAAATGCCTGTTTCTCCTAACAGCCAATGCATTTCAAAAACCCCAGACTATTCTGTGACTATTTCACCAACGACAATCCCTGGCTGCTACTGCTGCCAGTAAAACGTGAAGTGCTGAGCCTGCAGCCATATGTTGTCCTCTACCACAACTTCATCACTGACGCAGAGGCTGAAGATGTCAAGAGGCTTGCCCAGCCAGGAGTAAGTACCAGCGCAGCGCATTTTCATCACAACTTTAGGTGAAAAAAAAAAATACAGTATGTCCAATATGTCAGTTATTCTGATTAAGTCTTCCAGTCTTTCTTGACAACAGCAAAAGTTCAAAAGAGTCTGTTCAGTTTGTTGAAATCAGCAAACAGATGACTCAAGTTCATATTTTGCTACTGCTATGTGAACGCTTTGTACCTTAGTCTCACATTGAAGAATGAGGTATTTTTGAACAGTACCAGGATTACTGTTTTATATTTGTCCACATTTATATTATTTGTTTAGAATATATTGTGTCTTTGTGGCTTCTTGAAAGAAAACTACCAAAACATCTGTTAGGATTGGCTCTGCTGGTATTACTGGTTATCTTAGGATGTTTGCCCACACATTTTTATTTTCCTCTGTCCCAGATGTTTGCTTTCCTGGAACTAAAAGTGTGATCAAATTGGCAGCTTTTGAGCAGGACTATAAAGTTGTCATTTAGCTTGAAGTGTAATTTCAAATGGAGATGTTTATATGGCTTCTATCCTAAATTGGACCTCAACCTTTTTTTTTAATCCACCTTTTATAGACCTACCTTTAGGAAGTCACACAGTACAGTATTTAAAAGTGCAACTACTGTCGTGCCCTGACATGAGCTGTGGATTGGCAGGGACCCAACAATTTTATTTCTGATGAGTGAAATAAGAACACTAGTCACAAGGCGTCACTGGTCATCTACCACATCTTCATTACTGGCACTGTGTCAAATGTTTTCTTGCCCTCTGACTTGAAGGATCTAATATCGTAGCTACAGTATGTATGCACCTGCACCGGAGAGTTTGTGGTGTTTGGACATTTATTCAAGTATTGTAATGAAGTACACTTGTGATTTACTTTTACTTGAGTATTTTCATTTTATGCAACTTTTAGTTCCAAACCTCTACAGGGAGGTTTTACACATTTATCTGACAGTTAGCTCCACCTCCACCGACTACAACAGCAAAAAGGTGCTTACAAGTCAGTGCCTCTGTTGAATTAATAATAAAATAATACTGTGAAACCTATGATAGTATTATGCTTTAAATGGGTCATTATAACGGGTTGTTTTTTCTTTTGATATTTTGAGTAGACGTTACTCATTAAACTTTTCCATAGTAATATAAATTGAAAAGGAAAAAGAATTTGAAGTTGAATTTATCGGATCAGGAGGAATGGTGTCTATCAAAAGGGATTTTTTGTAAATATTACGTTTACATATATTTCCTGATAATGTGCTCTGCTGTATGTCTCCCTGGCTGCTGGGGTCTAAGCCAACCATGTACCTTTTCCTGCTGGAAAGATCCTGGAAAGACCCCATGGAGGAAGAGTTGGTCTACTTCCAAACATTTAGCGCGGCGTAAAGGAATGAGGGATACATTACTGTGAAAACTTGGCAGGGTGTCTCAAACTCTGCAAAATACCCTGCTGGGCTCCTCTGCTAAATATTCAGTCCACTATCACAGCGCTTGGGTATCTATCTAACACAACTATCAAAAATGCAGATTTAATGAAATCGGCTCACAGTGTGCTGACTCGGTTACTTTAGGGAATATTTGGTGGGCTAACTCTACTGCTGCCCTATAGTTTCTGTGAGGTTTTGGCATTCTTAAATGAGTTTTCCATACTTTGCTTGAATAGAAACCCCTGTACTTATTTCATCATTATGTCAGCTTGTGGGTTGATTGAGAACAGGCCCACGGTACAGTATTAGTTTGGAGCAGTGAGTAGCATTTGTTAACTGTGATCATGGCTCACGCTTTGTTCGTGCTGGACCCCAGGGAACCAGCAAGAACACAAGTGTGTTTTAAGTAAACAGATGTGCCTCTGTGTAGATTTTTTGTGATTAACTGATGTGTGAAATAATTAGTTGACTTATTTGTTTTAGTGTTTTACCTCTTTGAAATGGTTTTTGTCAGCACTTTAGAGTTGAATGAAGTAATGTCTCTAGTGGTCAAGGTACCTGGATGTTATCAGGAGTTTGAGCAGCAAAATTGATCAGAAATATTGTGTTTTCTGCATAGAGCATTGTGGTAGCTTATGTAACTGCTGCAAACTGAAAAATGTATGACATGAGCGGAAAGCAGTGTGATGATTTTGCTGTCCAAATAAATTCTAAGAATGGAATACTTGGTCCAAAACATCTGGACTTCTTAAGACCCCCTTCCAGACCCAGACTTTGAGGTCTACTTTGAGACAAAATGAAACTTGAAACTGTTGTCTGTGGAGAAAGTGGTGTATCTGCACATTGGTGAAATTTTTACATCTTTGCGTCCTTTTTTTTTTTTGGTTTTCAGTTGAAAATGATTTACTTTATTATCCAAAGTAAGATGGATTAATTGCAAGTCCATCATCATGGCAGTTTTGGATTTTTCCCTTTTCTGATCTGCTCCCAGTTTTAATTTTGGATATGTCATTGGAGCATATTTTCATGCTATTACTCACACTTTGTCAGGGCTTGCAGCTGGACATCAAAGCTTGGCTCCTGTAACAATCACAAACATAAGATGCTGTTTTCTATCTTTGCTAACAAGCTGAGAAGGTCTGTGGTGGCAGCTGGAGAGAAACAAGCAACAGCAGACTATCGCATCAGCAAGAGGTACAAATTACTTACAATACTGTTACTTGTAACAGTTTGTTGTTTATTATCTGTTATTTAATTCATACGAGCATGTTTAGCGGGCTAGTCTTGGTGCAAATTCAATTTCAAACATTTGCAGGGGTAATAAAAGTATGAAAATGATAGATATTTTTATAAACATGTCTTATTTCTAGTGCATGGCTGAAGGACTCAGCACACTCCGTTGTTGGGAAGCTGGACCAGAGGATCTCCATGCTCACAGGTCTGAACGTGAAGCATCCATATGGCGAGTACCTCCAAGTGGTGAATTATGGCATTGGTGGCCATTATGAACCTCACTTTGACCATGCAACAGTAAGTTGATTGTTTGACCTGTGATTACATTTATAATGATTTACTGCTGCTTTCTAATGTCTGTTTGCATTTTTATGTAACCAGTCACCTTCAAGTCCCGTGTTCAAACTGAAAACTGGGAATCGAGTGGCAACCTTTATGATATATGTGAGTGAATTCTTCTTCTGACCATCTTCTGACACTGCATCACCCAAACAGCAGCCATAGGTTCTTGGGCAGGTTCTTGGTTCCTGATGGCTGATCTGAAGTCTAAATTAAAAACAAAGATGTCAGGCTTGTGCCACGAAAGCTGCAAGACTTTGGAACAGCCTGTCTGAGAAACTCAGACTCGATCTGACCTCACTGCCTAAATTACACTTTTATAGATGTTCTCTCATGCAACAAACGTAAACCAAACTCTATTTTCTGTCTCTGACCTTCATTACAGAGTGGACTTCTGTAATTTTGCCTTTGAATTTCTTATTTGTTCTTTTTTGTATTATTGTCATGAAGAACCCAATGTGAAAATTGGATAGTGATAACAAAAAGAATGGCTTTTTGTAACAGCAGAGTGCAGTAGACAGAGTGGCTTTTCATAACACAGCACATAAACACAAGACACAACTCTGAAGGAATGTCCTTTTCCACAGCTCAGCTCTGTCGAGGCAGGTGGGTCAACAGCTTTCATCTACGCCAACTTCAGTGCTCCTGTCGTGGAGGTAAACACACTGCGAATGTCTCAGATGAACTAAAAGCAGCTTCTTTGGTCCTCATGTCATTTTTGCCTGGAGCTAGATTATTTTCACCTCTCTCACATTCTCTGGTGCAGCTGTCAAAATGCCAAAAGGTCAGATTGAAGCAACATCAGCCATGAGATTTTTTTAACCACAATACTGCTGTTGTATAGTTGAGCCTCAGTGGAAGTTGGAGCTGTTTTTGGGTTGATAAATGAGCTGCAGTGGAAGGTTTAACCTTTCACCTTTCATTTTACTGACATCTCACTTCCTGGCTGTTTATACAGAAAATAAATGAAGCTCATGAACTGATAAATTGACCAATGAAATACTTATTTATACTTGAAATTCTGTCCTGTCTGTTACTAGAGGAATAAAGCTACATTTGTAATCCACAGAAAAATAACCTTGACCCTTGTACCTCTCTATAACTTCATTCTCATTAATCGTTCCTTACCTACTTGTGAGTGCGTGCATATTGTATATCACATGTATATGTGTGTTAGTCTGTGTTAAACATGTGCCTGTCCACTTTGACTCTGTTATTCTGTTTTTTTCATTTCATTTAACTATAGGGCACTGCTATAAAAGAACATTTAAGCTCACCCATGTTACCCTGTAGAAAACAAGGGTTAAGTATTTAATCATTCGATCTATCAGTGAGGTTTTTCTACTTTTTGTTTCTTTTATTATAGTAATCTGAATATTGTTGAGTTTTGGACTGAAACAAAATGAGATAATCACCTTGGGCTTTAGGAAACTGTGATGCATTTTTCACTGCTTTCTGAAATTTTATAGACCAAATGATTCATCAATTAATCAGGAAAATAATTGTGAGATTAATCAATAATGAAAATAGTTGTTGGTTGCAACCTTAGATTAGACCAAACCACTTTTCCAACTCATTTAAAGTGGTTCTTTCTTTTTCGTATCACAGAAAGCCGCCATCTTCTGGTGGAATCTCCACAGAAATGGTCAGGGAGACGTGGACACCCTCCATGCTGGCTGCCCTGTTCTTATTGGGGACAAATGGGGTAAGACTCAGTGGATTCAGGACATGATGTGATGATGCTCTCAAAAGGTGCCAAGAGGTGATGTAAATATGGGAAAAAACAAGTCACGGCAAGTTTTCTTTAAACACATTGAGCTGTTTTTGCATTAATATCATGCTGTTTCCCAGTCTTACTGTACTACAGGAGCAATTGTACAGCAGCAAGGCCACATCTGTGCTGCATTATGCATTTAGATGTTACAGAGTGCAGTTAAGACACTGAGGGCTCATCTTAGAAGCTAAACATCTGTTGCTGGTTGGCTCAGGCCGTCAATATCCCAACGCAGAGGCATGTGCCAGGGACCCAGTTAAACGATCAGACAGATATTAATCATCACAGAGCAGCATTAATGTTATGGGTTTTCTTTACCAGTGGTAGAGGAAGTATTCAGGACTTTGGTAACAGTAACAATACCACAATCTAAAAATACTCTGTTACAAATAAAATTGTACCTAATCAAATGTATGGGATTTTCCAAAAAAGTAAATGAACTTGTTCTGAAGAATTGCTACATGTAAAGTGTATTACAAACTGTTCACACTTGTAGAGAGTTTAATCTGTAACATGCAACATCATATTTAGTGACATGGTAAAAAGTTTTATATGCACACATCTTTATCTGTAGATAAACCAGTGACTATAGCTGTTAAGACTAAAAAGTATTCCCTCTGAAATCTATAAGGATGGAAGTACAGAGTAGTATAAAAGTGAAATACTCAAGTAAACAAATACTTGAGTATACAGTACTTTAGTGAATATACATGGTTAATTTCCACCATTTTACTTTACAAACACAATTAGCAAAAAGGTTTAAAATATGCAAAGGCAGGAAAACTTCAAACAATGTTTTTTCTCTATTAAAATGTAAACAAAGTTTGGATCTGTCTGTATGTTCCAGTGGCAAACAAATGGATCCATGAGTATGGCCAAGAGTTCCAACATCGCTGCAGCCTGAATCCTGAAGAGTGAGAGGGGTGGAGCATTAGCTGGGCCCCTTGGAGTACAAGAGCCAGCCTCTACAATTGAGAGGCACACTTAAAGGCAAAGAGACAGAGGCAGCCAAAAAGTGAACACACAGACAGGGGGGTGAAAGCCTTGAAGGGGCAGTCTGCATCTGTGATTGGAGCCCCAGGCCCCAGGGAGCCTGTAGCATTCAGCGGACACTGCTGGAGTGGACATGGATAGCACAACGCAGAGAGGCGGAGTGGAAGAGGAGTGGGGCAGCTGGCAATCGGCCCCCAGAGGCCAAATGCTGTCTTGCTCCTACTGGCTAGTTTCTGCAGATGGAGAGAGGCCTCTGCCTTTGCACACTGTGCTGGTTTCAGTTAACTGTGCAAGCCTGTTTACCTCCCGCTTGCTTAAAAACGTATATGTTATGCAGCTCTTTTCCTATACTGGGCCCACTAAAGGGTCTGTCATTACAGTCAACACAGCTGAACTTTGTGCAGACTCTCAACACTTTAAAATGTGTAAATGCCAACTTTACAAAGATACTCAGTTTGCCAGGATGGATGTGTATAAACCGATGCATAAGACATCTAGAATTTTCTGGGTTTGAAAATTTGTCACTGTTTGAGTGATAATGCTTCACTGAACTGTTGGCACAAGTAGATGCAAAGCATGTGCTCTACCAGGTAGAAAAAAGTAATTTATAACTTATCTACAGAGATTTTGGTTAAATTTCTTCCATGTTTGGTCATCCCAGACCTCAGGACTGCAGTTCAGACTGGTGCTATGCGTCAAAGGAACCAGTCATTGTGAGTGTGCATGATTATTCCCAGCTGACTGAACGATGTGGTCATCGCTGCCTGTGGGAGACTCTCTAAATTTGATATGATGTAATAAACTTTCTAATGGAACAATTGAGTCAGATCTGTCAGCCTCTTATTGAGCTTCACAGACTGGTCATTAATCATGTTCATCTGCACGCCCAATGATTGTGAACCCGCCTGCTCAAAACTTCATGTCTGAGCTCATACAACCAGCGCTGTCTGCATACCTCTCAGATATCTCAGATATCTGTGTCTAAGTAGGTCATAACCTATCTTAAAACAGAGTGAGATGGGACATACAAAGTATTCAAATTCACTGTATTAGCTCAAGGAAACGCCAGGCCTCTCTATATGTGACTGTTTTTTCCTGCTGCTAGTACTCAGTGAAAGTGAAAAAGAAGGGGAAGGAACAATACCTCTGCTAATACCTTATGTCTTCAGCTCACCACAGTGCATACAAACAGACAGACACTCAACACACACACAGAAAAAATAAGCACAGACCATATACTTGATACATATTGCACATTCCAGGGTATGCACTTAACAGCAGGACTTGATTATTTTCCCTGTGAACTGATGAATAGGAAGACCCTGCTATTCTGAAGCTGTTTCTAACCTCACTGTAGTGACTAATATGAGATTAGTATTATTAAAAACACAGTTTTGTCTACATTTAGACTCAAACATAAAGTATATCAGACCAAAAACCTATTTGTGTACAAAAAGAGTACAGTGTTGTAAAAGGTTTGCAACTACTTTGGCTATATTGATTGAAACATATATTGTACCTACTAGTCAGACTTATATTTTCAGAGGACCATCTTTAAACCTCAAACCACACATTTCCCAAAGTTTCAGAAAGAAATAGCTAATTAGCTGATAACTTGTTATAAAGACATTGAATGGGTGACTGACAGCACAAATGCCCAGCAAAACAGAACAAAATAAGTAAAGCAGAAAGTTCAAGCATAATTTCAAAAAAGAAAGAAAATCATGACACAGTTCTGTCAGTAAGCAGCTTTCCAGCAATAATGGACAGATCAGTGCTTCCCTCTGCTGGTGGTGTTAAAGAAGGCTGCATGGAGTCAGTGAATGAGTGTGATGCTTTTATTGTAACTAATCACGGGTTTCACAAAAGTTTGTTTTGTTTTTATCTGTTTTATTTAATTGGGTGAAACTGAATTTCTCTGCAATGCTGTGTGTGTTATTTTTATTACATAATGTGGGCAAGCCTAACCTAAGCCTAGCCTTTACTCTGTTTTGTTTAATTGCCTAATTACTCTCTTTGTTTTTAGGGCTTAGAATTACACTACATAGGTTATGGTTTAAATAGATAGGGGATACCTGTAAAAATTGGTTCTTTAACCAATGATTATATCATTTGTGTACTGATTAATTGCTATATAATATAAATCTCTATTGTGTTATTAATAGATTTTCATTATATTTGGCTCAAGAGAGTGGTGGAAAGTAACTAAGTACATCGAGTGCATTTTACAGAAGTACTTAAGTACAATTTTAAAGTAGCCTATATAATTGAGTATTTCCATATTTTGTGACTTTTTACTTCTGCTCCAAAACATTTTCCTTCTTACTCCATTGCGTTTAGTCAGTGATGAGAAATTACAAAAAAATTCTACAGAAACGTACCCTTTAACAACAACAAAACAATAAACTCGGTTTCCCAGAATGCCTCTGTGCAGGGCAGCGGCAGCGGAGGCGGGACAAAAGTTATTGGTCGCACTTTGTTGCTCGGAAACAGTTTTGCGCGCTGCCGTTTGTATGTGTGTTCGTGTGTATGTGTGTAGGCTGTGTGAAGCTCAAGTGGCTCTGTTAAACGGATTATTAGTCAGCCGGAGTGATAAAATCATGCCTACTGACGGTTCAGACACTGTTTTGCCTAGGCCGTCGTTCACCACCGGTATTTACTAAGGGATGAAGGGCAGAAAACAGAGAGCGGTCAAAGCTGGAAGCAGCAGAAGGAAAGGTAAACTGAACCGCTGTTAGCTTAGCTAGCCGCAAATGCTAACGTTGTTAAGTAGCTGTCAGTGTCACATAAGCCTCATGTTAGCTCTTTTGGTAAAATTATTCAGAAAATTAGCTTTGGCTCTCTCGGTTTGTGTCGCTGTTTTTGCGTGTGTTGTCAACTTTATTTATGTTCCTTATTTTCAATGCTGTTCGCTGTTGGATTGGAGCAGTTTGTAGTTTTTGCTAAAGGATGCTCATAACCGACGTATAAACTCCTTTTTGTCTTAAAGAAACACTGTTTAAAAGATTACCCTGTCCTAAAGGTCTCTCCCTCATTTTATCTATCTTATTTCTTTTCTTTTACTCCTATATTTTAGAGAGGAATTAATTTTCTGCCAAGGCTGCAAGGATGAAACATACAAAATTCCAAGAGTTATAGCATAATTGTCATTGTCTTTTCAATTGACTTCATTAATAAGGAGACCAAGACATACTTGTCCACATGTGTAATCATGTGGCAGTAATGTTATGAATAGAAGCATGCAGATACAGGTCAGGAGCTTCAGTTAATGTTCACATTAAATATAAGAATAGAGAAAAAACTCTGACTATGAATTTGGCATGATTGTCAGTGCCAGATGGTATGGATCAGTTGGCATAGTGTCACCAAAAGTGGAGATTTGAAGACTGGAAAAATGTTTCCCCAAAGCACAAAAGATTTTTTTAATACAGTTATCTGCAAGACAAGACTGGCCAAATATGCAACTGTATATTTACAGTTTAACTGTTTAGATCATTTTAGAAGATCTAAACATGTGGCACAATCCCTGAAATTTTCAAGCATGTAGCATGAAAAAAAAAAAGAATTACTTGTGGTACTTTGCAATTCTTTTTTTTTCTTTTTTCACTGGTATTTATTAGGGTCATGACCTATTTTAAGCCCTCCATATCACAGAAACTAAAGAAGATACAAGCTGAAAATTTTGCACTGTAGTTGTTAGGTACCATGATATTACTTACATACATTATGAAGTCAATCCAAGATGGTCAGTCAGCAGGCCTCTGTTGATGTGACCTGGAATGACCCTGCTTGATAATGGATGAAACTGCACATTATTGGAACAAATATTCGCAGATATCAGTATGTCACAATATAGAAATTGGAATCAACTTTTATTAACGTGCAGAACAGTACGACTGTTACACTTCAGCAAAACTGCAGCAAATACCACTCTTACCTGTTGCATTATATGGTGACTTTTGATGTCATTATTTACTGTGTATGCCTATTGTCTTGTCTTTGCTGATCCAAAGTAACTCTTTTGCAGTCTGCAGCGATGTGTCCCCCTCCACCAGCCTCCCTCCTCTGGTCGAGGGCCAGCTGAGATGCTTTCTGCGGGTGACAATAAACCGGGTGTTGTGGACAGTTCGTAAGCCTCCGACTGCAACATTCGTCAGGCTTCGCTGGTGGGGAGAGTCATCCAACGGGACACACTTCTTTCCAAGAGATGGATCGCAGCTCTCACAGAAGACCATCAAGACCACAACTCGCTTCGCCATCCGCTGCGGGCCAAAGCAGTTCACCTCGTATCTTACAGGTAACTAAAAAGACTAAGATATGTTAGAGTTGGCTATGCTGCAAACATATATTTTTAAAGTTTATAACTGTCGTTCATGAACAGATATGGGATCATTGGTGCTGGAAGTTCTGACAAAATCGGATCATTTGCCAATTGCACGGGCTCAGGTCGCAGGCATCTCCCATCTCTCTCTGTCAAACCCCATTAGTGGATTTTACACCCTTGTATCTCCAACATCTGAAAAACTGGGGGAGCTACAGGTGAGTGGAAACATGAATTCACGTCAACCAGTAAACTGCTTTTGTGGAACAGCACCTGGTCGTTGCAGTGACTAACTTAATGACTGCTGCATAGATTAAGAGCTCTGTAGTAGTAAGGAAACTCAGTGACCTTAGCTGAGATGAACTCTAGATTCAGTCTCTGTGCTTGTTTCTCAAACTGACACCAATGCTGCTTCATTTATCGGCAAGATAACTATTAAAAATATTACCTAATTAGCAATGTTACATAACAATATTAAACCAGTCTGACATGCTACTCCCCAAGTGTTCACAAGAACTATGTCTCAGCTGCTTTCCCCATCATAGTTTCTCTTTTTTTTCTCTTTTGAAGCCTACTTTTATTTTTTGATGACATTGCTTCAAAGTTAAGTTTAAAGATGAACTGCTTCTTTTCACAGACTGCACTAATCAACTGACTTATTAGCACGTTTTGGTGTTTAGCTTTAAAGGTGGCTCCTCTATTGACCTGCCAGTGTGGCCCCCATGAAAAAAATAGTTAAGACCTGCCTTCTGGCAATTATGTGAGCTGCTGAAGTGCCTTAAGCCAAGACAAAGATTCTCTGCCCGCAGGGATGCTGTTCTGTAGCTAACTGTGACCTTACTGTGTAGTGACAAAGAATATCATAATATTTAACAGCATAAGAACCTCAGACGTTGGATGTATTATGTCTTTGACAACTTCTTAAGCCTCTAAACATTTTTGTATCCATAATGATATCTGTAAAGAGTTTAGGAGGAATTCCGTAATGTTATGACTCATGAGTGTCTGTTATCACCCACGCCTGGTGCTCATCATTTAGAATTGTGGCATTAAAAAGCAAACCATTGAAATCCATCCGTCCACATTTTACCTTTTTTTTTTTTTATTTTCCCCCTCAGGTTTCACTCAGTTTGGAGCCTCTGACTGAAGCCTATGACAGCAGCAGCTCAGGTCCCAACACAGATATCAGTGTTGAAGTACCACAAGTCACCACACTGACTGTGCCCTCACAGCTCAGGTCACTCTCAGCTGGCAGTGGGAAAGAATCAGTTGGGAGCAGCAGTGGAAATACACCAAGGTTTGAAGTAGTTGATGTAATGTCATTGCTGTTCATAATCAAATGACTGTGACTTGTTGTAAGAGCTCACCAGTCTTAAGTTTAAATCTGAGCTTAATGATCTTATTGCATGCATGGTTGTAATATTTTCAGAGGGAAAGACCACTTATATTTCCAAAATGCCCAGAAAGACGAAGGCAAACAAGAGTCGCTTGAGAATCAGATGCCAAAAACAAACACATTTCAGAACAGCCAAACAGCTGTGAATCCAAGTCAGAAGTTTTGTGGACAAACAACCAATGATGTCCTCTCAGGTTGGTGCCAGCATCAGGTGTACTTAAATATAAATGCAAAAATTTGACAGTTTCGGGAACAAATATTTGCCATTTTCTTTCATTTCAGTTATTTTAGAGCGTGGGAATAAGCTTAGAAACGCTATGGTGGTGTCAGCTTTGACATGTGACATGGATTCTGCCCCAGCTCTGAAAGATACCCCACTGCCTCTCCCAAAGGACAACGTCCTACCGGCTCCAAGGTTAGTGTTTGTTACAAAAGTTTGTAACAAAAAAAACAAAAACAAAAAAAACCCCCAATATTTTAATATACTATAACAAGTCAGTTCAAGTCAAGTCTCAAGTCACTTTATTTATATATCGCCAAATCACACAAATCAATACAGAAGTTATCTCATAGACACTTTTCCTATGGAGGGGGACCCCACTCTTTATAATATATATTACAGACCCAACAATCCCCGCCAGAAACCTCTAGAATAATGCAGTGGTTTTCAGAAAGTTTACTGTAATCTTTTTGCCAGGACAACATGGACTATGCTGTATATACTAGGTTTAATTGATTAATTGAGACTGACGCAAACCTGCTGGTGGGAGAATGGTAACAGGTACAAAGAATAAGGAGCTAACTGAAAGTTAAGGCCTAAAGATGAATTTTAAGTTTGGATTTGAAGGCAGGAAGGTTGTTGCAGAGGAAGAAGCTATGCAGCCAGCAGATCGCAGTTTAACTCTCGGGACAGACAGGAACCCTAAATCCTGGGAATGGCAAGCACAAGATTGAATATAAGCTTGAAAGATGGAAAATAAGGTTTAAACTTTATAATGCACAGTTTATAGTACTTTAAATTCTGTCTTTGCAGGCCTTTACCTTCTCCTTCTGGGATGTTTCTTCAAAATATTCTGCATGATGATTCAACTCTCAAACACTCTGATGATGTTGCTGTGGTCTCAGACTGTGGCTTAGACTGTGTTGCTGACATGGACAGCAGAGCTGTGGATCTTCTCCTTGGCAGGTACTTGGGTGTACATTTATTTCCAAATGTGACAGAAAATTAAAGCCTTTTTTGTCTCTAATACTTGTGCTCTTCTTATCTTTTAGCTTAAACACATCTCCTCTTCCCCTCTGGGATGGAGAGGGCTTCTCCCCTAAGTCTCTGTCTGGCCATAGCAGTATTTGTGAGGATAGTGAACTAAATGATCCACAATACGATGAGAGCTTACTGGAAAATTTGTTCTACAAAACCCCTGTAAGTAGAAGATTATCTGATGATTGACAAGGAAAAGCACATACATCATATGCAATATCAGTGTCAGTTTACTTGGTTTGCTTGATTTTCTAGCAGAGGGCTCTTTAAAGTCCTTATTCTCTTCTTGCAGAGGTCAGATGCCAGGCCAGATGACACACAGGCAGAGGGTCAAGGAGCAGTGTCCTTTAGTAAAAAGCAGTCAAATGAGCAGACAAACTCTGCACCCAAGATTATTCAAGGGTAAGAGCTTTTACATGCTTCATAAGCCATCCTGCTTGGAGTTTTTTTTTTTTTCATCCTTACACCGTTTAAAAGTAGCAACTGTTAAAAAAATACAACGACATACATCATTAAAAAAACGACACTGTGCACTTCATATGAAAGTACATGTCTTTACCTTAAGGAATTATGTTAACAGACCAATTGCACAGCATATACAGGATGCACACATATATATAAACTAGATGTAACCATAATACTTTTTGTACATCACAGATAAATATTCACTATATTTTGTATGTTTTCAGTCCAAATTCAGAGCATCAGCGCTCTCCAGATGCTGGTTATATTCTTCCTGGCCTGAGCAAGGAGCAGTTGAATTTGCTGAGTTCGATCAAAGTGGCAAGAGTGACCATCGACTCCCTGACTGTACCTACAGGCAGCACAACCACCACACCCAGAAAGACCTCCATTAAAGGGAAACCTCCTCGACCATTAACCAGCAAGAAATGGTAGGCTAAACATAACATTACATTGATCTCATTTAAAAATATAATTATTATAACTAACAAAAGCCTGGGACATTACCCGTGTTTCTTTTTATTTCAGCACTTACTTTGTTGAGTATGTGTTCCCGATGGCATCCACTTCTAGTCCACATGATCGCGAGAAAGTTGGAGATGGGGAGGTGACCAGAGCTGTTTCCAGTAAAGTAACAAGAGGAGGTATGATGTGCTAGAATTTGCTTTTTTGAAACCCACCTGAGTGAAAAACACTCTTTGTCAGTCTGTGGTACTGGTTTGTGACTGCTTCTGACACACATGTACATTCTTTTTTTGTTTTTAAGCGGTTAAGTTCCTCCAGCAGTCTGTGTTTCCTGTCCACTTCAGCACAGCAGCAGTTAAACAGTGGTGGAAAACTGATCTTATTTTCAAGATTTACTCACGAAGGATTGACCAAAAGAAAGTAAGTAGCTTTGGAGTAAACATATCTCATTTGATTGGTTAAAATGAGTAATAGTATTTAAGGGTGAGTGACTGACTACAGTCTACAGATTAAATTTGGGTCTACTTAAATTTAGTGGTTATAATGTCAGTTGCTGTGGTAATAAATTGTGTTCATCACATGTGTTCAACACATACCTATTACTGCATCAACCTAATATTAATGTCATTTAGCATTTGTGGATATTTACACCCTTTGCTTTCTTTTGCAAAGTATTCATTTAAAGTCTGTTATTATATTTCTGACATGTGATATGCCATTTATCTCTGCTAAAAATGAGACTGCTATTAATGGAATTGTGTTAAATAATGCTTCCATAAATAAATAATTTCATAAATAAATAAAACTCATCACTATATGAACAAATGACCATGTTTTACCTTTTTCTTGTTGCAGCCTGTTCCTGTTGGCAGAGCAGTTCACCCAATGCGTAGTCTGCTGCAGGATAAGCAGCTGAGTCAGTCTGTTGTTTTACCTGTACAGAGCCTGGAAGGAAACAGTGAAATAAAGGAGACTGGACCTCTTGTGGTAATATACTGCTTTTTTCTCCCAGTGATAAATGTTTGCAAGCCCTGACGGTGGTGACATAGAGGTCATATTATTTTTTTCAGGTGTCATTAGAGCTTGCAACAGACAGCAAAGATTTCTCCTCTGGAAAAAGCAAAAACACATCACTCTCACAGGCTGCACCCAGTCCACAGAGAGAGACCAGCTCCAGATCTCAACCTGTTCACACTGGTAGAGAGGAGTTACCTGCTCACTCTTTAGAAGACCCCAGACTAAATGTTTGGAGTCCTCAGAAACCCACTAAAGAACCCACTCGTCATCCCAGCCTGCACACCTCCTCTCATGAATCATGGCAGCAGGTAGAAGAGGACCCTGAGGTCCTGCTGCATACGTTACTCATGGTGCCAGATGGAAAGAACTTCAGCTGTGGGCCTGTGCAGGCTCCAAATGTGTACTTGAACTGTAAACTCTTTTGGTGTGATGAGATGGCAAGATCTGTTGTCAGCTGGGGTCACGCGAACCCTTCTTTCAACTTTGTTCAGGTTAGTCCAGGAGATGGTGTCTTCTAACCATATCCAAAAGTTTAACTAAGCTGCAGCAAAGCAATGTGAATGCAATAGCCCATTGACCCACAAGACCTTTTCTCCTTCCTGTTTGTTAGGTGACTCCTGTGGCCTTAACAACTAAGCTGTTGGAGCGGATGAAGAATAACGTGATGGTAATCGAGGTGTGGCAGAAAACAGGAAGCTTAGGGCAAGATCGACTCCTGGGCCTTGTTAAATTACCTCTTCACCAGTTCTACATGTCATTTAGGTGAGTCAGGGAAAGATGACACATTTTCAGTGAAAAAAAACAAAAAACTTTCTGTCTGAATTTACAGAGACTGGGAATCATCACAAAATATATACATATACATATATATAATATAAAGTTTGCTCGTTCTGACCTCGTGAATGTCAATATTTGTTGTTTTCCCAGTTGACTACTCAAGAAAATAATAAACAGAATGATAATGATGATTATTGTTAGCTACATGAAATACAACTGTGATATCTTAGTTCAGAGCAGACAAAAATTTTACTTTATTGGAATCCTTTACATTCTTTTTTACTCGCCCTCTGGCAGCATAAAACATTTGGGGGTTATTTTAGGTGTAAAGGAGAACAAACCTGGTCTGTTTGAATTTCAATAGAGTGCACAATGAGGTTCCCTTTTTTTATAAAATTATGGCAAATATGCTGTATGGTAACTGGACATTATCTTACATAGACATAGATCTTAATTCAAATATTAATTCAAATGTAGAAGAGTATATGTGGGAAAACAGTGTCGGTTTTGTCCCCCCCCCCCCCCCCCTTTTGGAAACAAGTAGTCAAAAATATTGGATACTTTTACATTTGAACTTTAATTGAGCTTTAAGGATTGTCCTCTGTCATTGGAAGAGTCAGAGAAAGCCTGTTTTTGAAATATTACTGGTTTCATTTATTTTCTTTAGATTAGCTGATTATTTTATCTGTTCTTAATTGACTCGCTGTAATATATTGTCATGTGTTGCATTATGTTTGATATCTTTTGGAAAACTTCATAAAAAACTTGACTTGCAAAAAAAAGGAAAAAAGAAAACAAAAACCAAACATTCCCTCTGGGAGGCGCTGTGGTAGGCCTGCTCCACAGAAAATGTTGTAAATGTCACAACCTGCTATAAACTCTCTTAGTGGGGCTGCATGTGATACCAGTAACCCTCCTCTCTTGTTTTTTATCCCCTCCAGGGATCCAAAGATCACCCATCTTCTTCTCCAGGCACAGTACCCTGTTTTAGGGGTTGACTGCTACATGCCGGTCATTGATGTATTCTCAGGCAGTTGTAAGGGCAACCTCAGGGTTGTTTTGGCTATGGGTGGATCAGAGCAGATAGTTAACCTCCAGCGCACAAGGGATGAAGAATATGACTCTTTGTCTCATCTTGTGAAACCAGTTCATCTTCTTGATTACCAGCCACATTCACAAACAAAGGTCAGTGTTAATAAAGTTGCACCTTTTAATCAGAGCATGTTTCTTTCTTCCTCCAGTGTGTGGGCATGGACAAGAATATACTGTGCTGAAAAGATAACGAGTTCCTTTCACCTCCTTTAACACTTGTTTCTCCCTCAGATGATGTCAGCAAAAGAGGAGGTTATGAGAGAGCATCTGTTTATGATACGAGTGGAGAAGGTAAACGGGCTAACGCCTCTGCAGTCTACAGTGTGGGGTGAAGCTGACTGCTACGTCCAGTACAGTTTCCCCTGTCAGGACGGTGACCCTGCTGCAGCAGTGGACCATAACCCCATAGAGAGTAGTAAGGCAATCTTAGTTTATAAAAATGAACTAAAATCACCCAAGAAGTCTTTTCTTCCATTGCATTATTCTAACCTTTGTATCATTACCAATAGGTGTGAACCTGAAGCTGTTTCGTACCACCACCACTCTCTGTGTGCCTGACCCAGCATTTGGTCACACTGAGACTCATGTACTTCTGGTTCCCGAGGGAGTGCCTGTTCAGAGGTTGCTGCTCAGCTTTCTTTCAAGTCAAGGCTTAAGCAGTGGAGGAGGTGTCCAGTTTGAAGTGTGGTGCAGGTCTGTCGTTGCCAACGTTCTTAACCATCTAAATAAAATTTGAACTTGTAATGACACACTCACAGCTAAAATGTTAATTACAAACGTGACATTTACACCAATATATAACCTCCTAGGGTATAATATGTGTGAATAGTGAGTTATGCCACTGTATTAAAGTGTTGCAAATCATGCAATAGCTATGTTGGGAAACCCACTGCTGCTGAAATGTGCCCCTTAAAAATATATGTTCAACTTTGTTTCCTTGCCTTATTTGCGTGGCCAGACATTTTGTTAATGTCCAGCAGAGCGACTACAACATGTAACACTAAAGAAAAACATCTGCAAAGCAGTTTGTAGTCCAAACATCCACCTTGCTGCATTTCTCACTGTCTTGTAAATGAAAGGATGTAAACATTACACTGTTATTTTAGGTATAAATATACGATAAAGCCTTATAATACACAATTCACCTATTGCATTACTGCTTGAAGCAACACTTAAGTGTCAGTGTTATCAGTTATATAAGTTTGGTTGTAAATTAATAGCTTACAATTTTTAAATATATTAAATATATTATACCTGTTTGTTTAATTTGAATTATTGCTATATCTCTGCAGATATTACTATCCAAATGTCAGAGATCAGCTTGTGGCCAAAGGACTGCTTCCATTGTCCAAGCTGTGTGCCCTGGTCACATTGCAGAGACAACACCCTAATGAGGCCCAAATGTTCTCCCTACCCCTGATTCCCAGGACAGATAGTCCCACAGAGCATCAGCCCCAGCCCTCAGGTATAGGGACATACAGAGCAATGGCATTATAATACTGCATGGACATATATTTGGCATGTGTGATGTTGTGACCCGTCCATTTTGTTTCTCAGGCCTGCTGGATGTTTGCATTCGGTACAAGCACCGCCCCGTGAGTCATGGACGGACTGGCAGAGGAGCTGTCTCTCGTGTTGTGACACTTGTGGTTCAAGTGCAAAGAGCATCAGGTCTGCAGGCAGCAGCAAGGTACATCACTATCATCATGTTCTTTTTTCAGAATGGAAACTATGAAGTATTAAGTATATAATTTTGTCTGGAAAGCTGCTGCTAAAATATCTGTCACAAGCACGACACAAAGTGCTGGAAAGAGACAATGCTGTTAAATTTTCATCTGTAAGTTTTGAGATTGATGAAATTTAGCTCCATTTATTGGTGTCTGATGGCAAGTGTTTCAGCAGTGCAGCAGATATCAAAATTTCACTGCATCAAACTGAAAGTATTTGATCTTGTATTGCAGGGTGTTATCAGAACAAGATGAAAGGTTCAGCTACTTTGTCAGTGTTGGGGTGAACACATATGTCACAGTCCAGCTCTCCTTCTTGCCTGAGAGTGAGAAGAGGTGCACCCGCATAGCTGCCAGGACCTTCTGCCCCGAGTTTGACCACCACATGGAGGTGTCCTGTGATCTGCTGGTTCAGAGAAGCACCGGAGAAACCTGCAGCCTGGTTGAGCAGCTGGAAGAGGCTTCTGCTGTCTTTACTGTTTGGAACCGAGACAGTCGCAAAGGTTAAAGAGAACTTATTATGCCTTAATCAGCATTATTAGAGATTAATGTAAATGTTGAAAATGGTAACATTTAACATGCATAATTTAAATTTTTGACTGCAAGTTTGTTTTTTTATGCTGTCCCTGTTTATATAGACCTGAGACCATCAGTTGATTAATCTCTGGAAAGACAATTTGATGATCAGTTCATTGTTTAGCATGTCATATTTAAAGAAATCCAAATTTACATTGTGTTAAACCTCTGAAATTTTTTTAGTTTTCTTAGTCTTCATGTTCTGTGATGTTTCGAAAAAACAAGCAATTCAAAAAATAATCAGCAAATTATTCGATAATGAAAATAATTGCTAGTTGCTGCCCTGATTTGTATAGGATTCATACAAATGAATATAAGTCTACATAGCTGGAATGTAATAAAGCTGGCACAAGGATGAGTAAGTATTACCTCTGTCTTTGGCATCAAGTTGTTCCAAAATGTATTTTTGAATTTGTTCAGAAGATTTTTTTTATTGAAGCAGTATTTTTTAAAGTTCTTAGCTCCAACTGCCATTATTGGTGTCTATCTGTAATACTCTTAATTTATATTGTGCTAATTTTTCTGTAGCAGCAAATGTTTCCAAGCCTAAAGATGTGGTGTTAGGCACAGTGAAGATACCACTAGCTGATCTCATCAATAAAAGAACAGGTATATTGCACTCTTAATTACTGCTGAACCAAGTCCAATGTCTGATAAACAAAGTTATGATGTTGTGTTTTTTTATTTTCTAAACTTAAAGGTATTTCTGGCTGGTTTGGAGTGTACATCCCTCAGGAAACAAGTTCTTCTCAGCACCAGCATGTCTTGGTCGGGGGTTTAGAGGTCTCTGTCAACTTTGCCCACCACGCAGACAGAGAAAGAGTCATTAAAGCTGCTCAGGGTTTAGGCTGGGTAATGGCCCAGAGTCAGTATGAAATGCAGGATGAGGAAGAATCCTGGGAAGAAAGCATGAAGAAACTCTCGCTAACTATTTCAATGCCTAGAGCGTGGATACCAGTCCACTGTTTGCTTCTGCCAGGCCACAGTGAGCTTCAGCGCTCCACCTATTGCTACTTCAGGTACAAGTTTTATGAACAGGAGGCCTTCTGCTCTCAGATGAAACACCCATCTGTCACAGAGGGTGGGAAGGACAACCAGGCCACAGTAAGTTTTGAAGGAAGTAGAACTGTGGAGCTGAGGAGGACTCAACCTTTAATGTGGTATCTACGAGAGGAGAGGCTGGAGGTGCAGGTGTGGGTTGCCTTCAAGAAGGACAAAACCAGAAGACCCACTGACAAAGACCGGCTGATTGGGTCAACATTTGTTGATCTGTCCTCTCTGGCAAAGAAGCCCAAGCAGAAGATGACTCTCAGTGGTGAGAAATGATTAATTGTGTTATAATTTAACTGATGATAATTTTATGGCTCTATTTCTGTGTATAATCCTGGTTTTGTGATTTCACAGGTGTGTACCCCCTGTTCAGGCGTTCTGCAACAGATCTACTAGGGGCAGCTCTCAGGGTGCACATCACCCTGACGGCAGGTTCTGTCCCCAGGAAGGCATCTGCTGGAGCTGACACTCAGATGGACTCTGACAGCCAGGGGGAGCTCTTATCAGAGGAGGTGGAAACAGCAGATCGACCCCCCTCGCCCACTTCACCCGAAAACTGTACACCAAGCAGAAAAAAGAATAAATCCTCCCGAACCACTCCAGACATCACATCTGTGCAGCATACAGGAATGAGCATGGATGAATCTTTCCCTGTGACTGTCACAGTGGACCGAGCGATGCACCTGAATCTGAAAGGTGAGTCTATGATCCAGGATTTATTTTAAATTTTTTCCTGTCTTTTATGTACATTAAATAAAACATATCCCTCTCTGGCAGGCTGTCCTCTGGCAGAGCGCAGTGAAGGGACACCATGCTGCTATGTTTCATACGTCACCGCTGACTCTGCTGAACCAGTGTCCACAGCTGTCATAGCCAGCACTGACTGCCCTGTCTGGGACCATCAGCATGAGTGCAGGTCAAGTTATATACAACACATTAACTTAGATATTTGAAGATATGTAGACTACATTAAAATTAATATCAGTCTGATGTTTCATTTCAAATTTCCAGACTCTCAAAGCAGCTTCTTGTTGATCCACAACAATCGCTCGTGTTCAAAGTCTGGCACAAAGGAGGTACAGGAGGCAGTGCAGTTCATGATTTGTGTTACATTAATCTGTTTTCATACATTAATTCATTTTTGGGTTATTTTGCTTCCATAGAAATGGAGAGGGTGCTTGGATTTGCCTCTGTAGACCTGTCCCCTTTACTCTGTGGATTCAAGTCAGTGTGTGGTTGGTACAACATCACAGACTTCAGTGGTCAATGTCATGGCCAGCTCAAAGTGTCTGTCACTCCGCTAAAGGGGGTCCAAGACCTCCGAGGACAAAGAAAAACAGTGAATGAAGAAGCTGCCAAAAACTCACCGGTGAGAAATTATTCATACATACAGAATACCTTTCAGAAAAAATATCATCAAACAAGTGTCTAATTCTTAAAGATTAATGAGGATGAATGTGTTTGATTACAGGTTTTATTTCAGGCCCTTCCTCTCAGCTATCACACCACAGCCACTTACAGTAGCTTCCCCTCTCACATCAGCCGCTACCCTGAGCAGAAAATCTCGTCACCTGACCACACGGACAGGATGTTCTCTGAAAGGTTTCTAAAGTACACCTTTTAATTCAATCATTATTTAAAAATGTATCCGCACGCTCTCCACCACTGTATTTATATGTCTGTTCAGGTGCAGTGAGAGTGACCGTCATTTTGAGCACATGGACAAAGTGCGTCTTTACCATCAGAGTCTGCAGGAGCAAACAGCAGCTCACTCTGTCTGCAGCAGCAGCACAGGTGACATCAATCCCTCCAGCTCATTCCTGTTTTCAGCGCTCAGGTATCAGTCCTCACATAGACAGACCAACATCGTTGCTTTGTAGATTATTTAAATTTTTTTTTCATCTGAGCTTTGACTTTGTTTTTACAGGAAAAAACTAAGCGAGCTCGACAACATCCAAAGATATTTCAGTCGTAAACTTTCCACTCCCGCGTTCCCATCTGTCACTGAGCAGGACTGTCCTACCAAACAAGAGGAACAGAGGGAGTCAGATATAGACACAACTCAGCTTCTTCTCAAGTCCAACCAGTTAGTTGGTGAAGTCAACAATATCATTAATGGTGAGCTGCTCATCCATGAAGGGTGTTCACTTAATGTGTTTGAAATTACCAGCTATATGTGTCAAATTCACTGCCATTTTTTCCAACAGTAGTCTTGAATACATCACTTGAGCATTTAGAATTGGTTTGATGGATGTTACGTTTCTTTTCAAAATGGACATTATTACATTTTACCATTTACAGATAATTCTTGGCAGGTAAACTTTACCCAACCTCAGCAGTTGACCCAGAGTTCATTGTGGATACAGTCTGTGTAGCTTGCACACTGCTACCATAAAAGGAGGCATCACTGGTCCTTCTTCAGTCTTCAGTAGGAGGACCAGTGAAGCTGAAATATCAACTAATGGAATCAGGTCAATGCTGCATTGTTGTCACTCAGAAAGTACTCCTGCGACTTATATCAAGTTTTATTATACGTTTGTTTAAGGTTTATTATATGTTTGTTTAAGATTATGAGATTATTCTCATAATCTTCTGATCATTTTCTTGATTAATCAGTTCATTGTTATGTCTACAGCTGCAATGATTAATAGTTTGACAGAAAATTAATTGCTGGTGATGGAATGATCATTTAAGTCATTTGTAAAAATGTCAAAATATTGGTCGTTTCTAGCTTCTCTGTTTGTCCTTGTCTAAATATCTTTGAATTCTGGACTGTTGGAAATTGTAATAAGCATTTTTCACTTTTTACAGTCATTTTATAGTCAAAAAAATTATTGAAAAGATAATCAGCCCTCAATTAAATGTCTTGACAATTGTGAAAAATGCCCCTTATAATTTCTAAGGTGTATTCACATTGCTAGTTTTATCTGACCATCAGTCCAAAACTCAAAGACAAATAACAAAAAAGCATCAAATTCTCATGTAACTGACAAACAAAGATAGTAAAAAAAATCAGAAGCCTGATCTTCTTAGTGGTGTAGCTAAAATCTCCACTGTCCTCCTCACACAGACCTACGAGGAAACCACCTGGAGACGATTCCCTCCAACTCCCAGAGCAGCTCGACAGACTCACCTGTTGGAGAAAGCAACCCGCAAACTATCCCTGAGAGTATCTCCAGTCTACACAGAGCTTCAAATTCTTCCCATGAACATGTGTCTCCTCTACCGTCACCTCTTCCAAAGATGTCTGAGAACCATACATACTCTGAGGCTGAGGAAGAAACACATAGACAAAACTACAAAGTTACTGAGTCCGAGGACGAAAACGAAGAAAGAACAGATGAAGATGAAGATGGAACAGACTGCAGACGGGACGAGGGAACTAATGATGATGAAGAGGAAGATGAAGATTACGAAGAGGTTGTGGTGAAGCCGAGGCATCTAAATGAGGTAACCTCTTTAACAGACAAAACCAGTCCTTGGACCAGCATCCTGTCAGACCCTGACATGGTTGCTTTGGAGAGCCTGGAGGCAGACTTGAGCCAAGACGAGGATGAGAAGAGGCAGATGGCGAATCTGGAAACTCCTGATTCCAGTGGGAAACACGAATGTACAGGACGAGAGGAAAGTGACAGTTTTAATGGATCAGCAGAAGATGCTTCAGACAGAGAGAGAGATGATGAAAGGACAGTACAAGCTTTAGATCAAAGACAAGCAAAAGGGCCTCACAGCCCCAAAAAGGGGTCAGATGATACTAGTCCATCACCCACCATACAGCCCACCACAGATACCCCTGATGCTTCCCTGGATGATCAAGATTCATCGCCCCAATCGTATCCTTAATCGGTATTTATTGATGTGTTTCTGCCTGTCACATTAGTTTTTTTGTTTGTTTTTACTTGGTTCAGTAATGACAAAACTAGTTCAGTGTGTGAATTATCCATGGGGTCACTTCAACCAGAGTTTGTGGTGTATTTTGTTCACCACATTTATATCACTGAGGGTAGGTATACATCCTCCAAAATGACCATACAGTTGAATCAATACCTTGCTAAAAAGTTTTTAACAAAAACTGAACAATTGTAAAAATTGTCTCTGCTTGTAGGTGAGTTTGAAAATGCCTTTTTACCATTTACCAGAGTCTTTGATCTTAACTGGCCTGTATGATGCCAACATGCTTTCTAGAATGTTTTTTTTAACCTTTTACATTAAGCTGTGTCCCTGTGGTGGTCCCTAATTTCTTCCTCCCCTCTCACCAACTGGAGGCATCTATGAGAGCTATAAAATTAGCTCCTTCCTTCTCTCAGCCGTCCGGTGACCCAGTGAGTATTTGTCACCAGCTCTACCTCTGGCATTCACACTCCCTCTCTCACCCCTTTTACTTTTCACTCCTGTCTCACTGGATATCTGAATGTCTTGGTATTATTATAATTTTTGAATTTTATTCATTCCTATTTGAAGAACTCATTACTAGTACTCATTTCTCAGAAAATTTTACCCAGTGCCGTGCAAAATCATTGTGTTATTAATAGATCACATTGCACATGATGCATGCTGAACAGAAGCCAGTCAAGACAGGACAGTGTTGGACAGTGTGTACCGACCTGAGTTCACTGTAATTTAACTCTCATTCGTGCAGTATTGACAGGTTGAGGTCTACCCAGTGTTATATAATCTGACTCAAACAGAACAAGTATGTCAAATAGAAACTGTACACACACCCTTAAAAAGTTCACACAAATAAAGAATATTTTAGTTGTAAACATAAAAATGTGCATCCTGATCTACAAAAACTAAGAGAGAGACCTATTAATGATATTCAAGTTAACTTAAGAGGATCAGATCACAACCCGCCAACAGCCCAACCACTGACCACATCCCTGGAAATACTGAGTTGTCATTCCCAATGAAACGGTTTACAATAAAGTGAGAAATAACAGTGGAATAGATAGATGTTTCTATAGAGTAGTTGAATTGTTTTGGCTTTCCATGTGTCCACTCTGGTTATAAAACAGAGCTTCTAACAAAGAGAGGGAGAGTGAATGACACTAATACTTTACAGCTACATTTCATTTTTTTGCCATTCTGTCAGGATTCCTGTCAGTGCTGATGCTTTTACACTCTTAGACCATCACTGCAGCTCAGGATAACAAGAGGCAACTTTGTTTTCAATAGCAGGTTCAGTGTGCAGATACAAAACAAAAACAAGTCCATTATAGTTACTCAGTCTGAAATATTTAATATTATCAAATTATTTCTAGTGTTTCAACAACCTCTTATTCTAGGTATGCAGTTATGTTATTTACATTCCACCCTGTTGAATATCACTTTCTGCTCACACTATAACTCCCACAGGTATCACTGTTGCATCTTTTTATATTCAATACTTTATTCATGATTCACACAATGTCGCTTGTAATTAGAAACAATAGGCAAAGCTAAACTGATAAGATGGCTAAAACCTGAGTTGACAGAGCCATTTAATAGCCAACCTGGTTATACAGGATCACTCTTAGAATCAGTGAAGTTAGGTAAGCCTGGTGTTCATTGTTCCAACAGCAAACGTATCATCTATCTACCTTTATTTAGTGTCAATGCACTGCTAATGTTTTTCCCTGCCACACTGTCTTTGCTTTAGAACAGAAGTTGACAAAGTACTTTGAACAGTCATAAAATCAAAAGAAGAATGTGTTTGTATTTCATCTGTCACCTTCAGCTGAGTCTATTCAGAGACTCTGCTGTCACATAACTAAAGGTCTACGATGGCTGTTTTGTTGCAAGAACAAAACACTCCCCTCTGCCCTGAATATTAGCCCTGTCCTTAACAGTGAGTCAGGGCTCAGGCATCTGTGCTGATCAAACACTGTTACAAGGTAAAACTACACTAATAACACGTGTTGAAAATAACTGGCATGATGAATCAAACTGCAGGAGGTAATTAGTTTATTGAATTGAACATAAGTATATAAGATATAATCAAATAAAAACATCAGGTCCAAATAAGAATGTTTAAACAATAATAAAAAAATCTGACACATAAATAAATCTCTTAAAGGACATGACCATGGCCCAACATTTAAAGGTAGTATGCAGCATAACTAAGAATCTTGTCTGTTCTATGACGAGGGAAGTTAAATCATTTTTGTTGCACAGAAATTTTACCTGGATGTGTGATGATGTAATAGTAAATGTCTTTCATGTCTCTACTCTTTTATTTAATTTTAAGTAGATATTTGCATACATTTATCAGATTTCAGCTGGATATTGTGTATGTTCTTATGCTGTGATAAATTGTTACACAGCATAAAAACATACACAATATCCAGCTTTATTGTCACGGGCTTTTCACTGGTTAAAAAGAGAAAAAGAATAATAATGATGAAAGTATACAAGTGCCCCACGAGCATGTTGCACAGTAGATTCAGAAAATATTCAAATCTCTTCACTTCTTGCACAGGTAATTGTTACATTTACAATTTAAAATGGATTACATTAAATTTTATTGGCAAATAATTCTACTCTGACGGTAAAAACATGTTTGTTTTTTTTTATTTTATGCAGTTTTTAAAAGCCAGAAACTGAAATAATTTATTTACAGAAATATTCAAGCTCCAACTGATGCAAACTTAGTGTGTGTCCTATTTGCTTTGAGGGTCTTTGAAAAAGTTCTATAACTTGTTGGAGTTCCTCTGTGGCAAATTCTGTGTATCCTGAGTGGGAACAAGTGTTCACGTCAGCTTCTGACCTGTAATTCATGGTCGGAGATATTGGAAATTTCTGGTCTCTGACGATATCTCTGTCATGGTGAAAAGAATTAGATATGTCAACAAACTTTTGGCAGGATGGCTGGAAATGCACCACTGCTGGAAGTTACATCAAAATATAATCCACCATTAACACTTATAAGATTAGTATATTGATGCATCACTATGCATATTCAATGGAACATAAAATGAAACTTTATAGTTTGAAAAACTAAAAGTGTCAGATTTTCGGTTTGTCCATATTCTGGAAAGTAAAAAGCACAGTTACATATAACGCAGTGTGTACCTAGAGTCGTCTGTAATGTGTACGTCAGACAGTTCAGCCGGATGACTTATAGTCAGCTATTTCTGCGTCACACTATTGTTAATGGATCCTGTCTGAAGGAGGGTGTGGAGAGAGCTCGACTAGCCAGGTGTTGCAGCATGAACTGGGGGGTGAATGACTCTGAAGATTGTACACTATCTCTACAGTCTGACACGCCTGACAAGCCTGTTTGACAGTCTTTCCATTAACATGAATGTTTACCCAAAGAAAGTCTTGTGTCCATGTTTTACTGGAGACTCATGTATTACTGTGCTTTATTGTTCTTTGAACAATTTGCCTGCTTGTTTGTGTAGAGTAACGCCTTGTAGGTCTGTCATCTTAGTACACCGTTATTCATTTATTTATTTCAAGTTCTGTATGTTCAGTACAATAGAAAGTATTCTTAGGCAGCTCTTTTTTGTGTTTTTAATCTTTCCAGGGGCTGATCTCACCAGTTCACAGCTTTCCTCATCGCAGAGGTCCTCCACAGCGTCCCAACATGTCACCATCATCCATGAAGAAAGAGACAGAAAGAATAGCAAAAATATTTGCAGCTCACTTTGATGAGAATCGCTAGTATTTGGTGCAAAACATTTCTGATCACATTTTGTCTGCTCAGTGGTTTCAGACTGTGAAAAAAATCATGTAAATTAAATGTAACATTTTGTAATTTTATAAATAAATATTTGCTGTTTTAAACACTGGAAGCCTCTTTTATTTGTTCTGTTGACAGTGTATATGATTTTTTCCTACTAGTGAACCTGTTTCTTGGAACATGCCTCAGGCTATGTCAAGATATACTGCCTGACTGTCTGAACCTGTGCTTCATTTGGCAGATGCACATTTCTGTTTGAAGGCCCAGTAGTTCAGAAATATTTGACACTTTTACATGTTGGAACGTGAATGTATGAATGTTTGTATCTGGGGTTTTTTGTGCTGCACTGCTGTTCAAAAGGCTTCTCAGTTTAATGATATCAGTGGATATAGTGGTAGGTTTAAAATGATGATTTTAAAACAGTACGTATTTAAGGTGTCCTAGGTGCATTTGTGAACAATACAACATTGTATGTTAATTCCATTTATATGGGTTTCTGGTCATATTTGTAAAGAAATTAGGGTTTAGAGCAGAGTAAAACAAGCTCTAAAATAGATGTGTGGAGGCAATGTGCTGTGTTTTCTGATTCTCTTTGGATTTACAGCACCAGTCCAGGAGTCACTTCAGTCAGAAGTCCAAACCTGCACATTGAGGCTTTCAAATACAATATGCTAAAGATGTCCTTCAGCAATTTACTATTGCACTTTCAGGGTACTTGAAAAAGACACCGAAAATGCATAGAAGTCCATGTAGCAGAGGCAGAGACATCCTGACTTTCAGGCCCTAGTATGAATCTTAAAAACAGTGGATTCTGTCATTTCCACAGTGCAACTTGACAGAGCCTTTAGATGGAGAACACTGCTTTTCAACTACACCAAAGCTTTGAACTGAGGGTTTCCATTCAACAACTTGTGGTCCTCAAGCCATCTGAAGACTACAAATTTAATTCTCAGAAGTGGCAAAGCTGAAGTAGCAAATGGCACAAAAGAGTTGTGTGTGTGTGTGTGTGTTTTGTCATCAAAACAAGGTGAAACATGGGCTACTAACCATTACCACTGGCTATTTAAAAGCCTTCTAGCACCACAGCTGTGGATCAACCTGGTTCGCAGGTCGTGTGTGTGGGCGGCGCAGCGGCAGCAGCTCCGTTGAAAAGCAGGTCGCAGAGGAGGCGGATGTCGCTGGTGTAGCGGTCAGGTGTCTGCTGCTGCTGCTGCTGCTGCTGTGGTTATTTGAGGAAGCGAGCTGTCGTGCTGATCTTCTTCGCTTTTATTTTGTTTCTTTGTTTCTTGGCATGATAGTTTCGAGCTTTTTTATGGCGAAAGGCTCAACAAGAGGACTTAGTTTTCCAAAGACAGTCTTTTCATTGCCTGAAACTTGACGCCGGCTGCAGTTGCCTGTCCCCCCTGGATCTGACCCCGGGCTTGATCTAAAGCTGCGCGCGGTGTTTTTGTGGATAAGACTTTGTTGATCCTCAGGGCTTAGTTATTGATCATGGTTGGTGGAGGGACTGCTGATCTGGCCCCTACAGCCACTGTCAAGATCTTTTCAGCTGGAACAGCTGGCTGTGTGGCCGACTTGATCACTTTCCCGCTGGACACAGCCAAAGTCAGACTGCAGGTGAGGATACACTCCTTATTGCCTGGCCATCAGTCTCCCAACCAAACCCCCATGGTATTTCAATTTAAACTATTAAATCACAGTTCTTGTGAATTTAATTCCTCTGCATGATGGTCTAAATAGTGTCAAAACACTTTTCTAGGATATAATTCTCTGCAAAGATACTAAATCCTTTTATTTTCATTTATTTTTTGGGCCAGAATAAACCATAAAAAAAACTCACCATGTGTAATTTATGTGTTATTGTAGAAATACCTTCTCAGGTCATAAAATTCCCCAGATTAATAGACACAAGATGCCCTTGGTGTCCTCAGTGGTATTTACAGTCCTAAGGATTTTTTATGGATGCAACACTTCCAACCCATGAAAAGGAAACAGCTAATAGGCATATAAACTTCATACATGATTTGATTGGATCATAGCAGCCCTAATTCTCCCACCAAGCAGCTGAAAAACTCATCTTAGCTCAAACGGTGTTAAGGAATTTGAGCAATGGAACAAATTTTATTGTTCATTTTATGTATACTCCAGATTCAAGGTGAATCCAGGCCCTCATTGGAGGGCCAGAAGGCGAAATACAGAGGTGTGTTTGGCACCATCTGCACCATGGTGAAAACTGAGGGCCCGAGGAGTCTGTACAGTGGACTGGTGGCAGGGCTGCAGAGACAGATGAGCTTCGCCTCAGTCCGTATCGGCCTGTACGACACCATAAAGCAGGTCTACAGCAGGGGATCAGAAAGTATGTGTCATCACACAGTCGAGCAGTGGAGCCACTGGATTGTGTTTCTGTTGCCATATTCATCTTCCATCAAAACTCCTCTTTGTTTTACAACAGCAGATGTGAAGTGTCTCATAGGATAATGTGCAAATTATTGAGCATACACTTCATTTGTATTTCTGCAACTAATGATTATTTTCATTATCAATTCATCTGCCGGTTAGTTTCTCAGTTAATTGGTTAATTGTTTGGTCTATAAAACATTTGAAAAAAAATATACATAGGCCAAATACTGTACATTTGAGAAGCTTCAACCATCGTGTTTGGATTTTTGATGAAAGCATTTACTTAAACAACAAACTGATTATCAAAATAGTTGCAGATTAATCCTGTGAGTCACTATTTTGTTAATTAAATAATTGTTGCTGCTTTAATAATTACTTATTCTGACCTGCATTTGCAAGCATAAAACAACGTCTAGACAAAATGACAGCCAGGATACCTGAGTGCATGTGTTGCAAGGCAAACTGGGTCATTACAGTATTTTGAATTCATGCCTTTAGTTGCTCCAACAACAGCCAGTTCGGTCAGTTTATACTGAGCTTATTGAAGGAGATCTACGGTTTGAGACTGTTAAAACACTGCCCCCGAATGACAGAACATGTTACCTACACTGTAGAGAAATAGGAAATCCCAAATCAAACAACTTTGTAGAGTCTATAACAGACTATTTCAGTGCACAGAAAGTCTGACATTTGTGTTAAGGCAGAAAGAGCTGCATGTTATGAGCTCATTTTGCAGATAACAACCCCAGGATGTGGTTAACAGGGCAGATTCCTCTGTCAGGGAGCAGATCTGTGTTCACTAAGGCCTTTCCTGGTTCCCGTTCATTACTAAAAAAACAATTAACTTGAACGTTTTTAGCTTGAGAGACTTCTGCTATTCCATTCTGATAACCTGGTTGTTTCCATCCTCACATACAGCACCTCTGCAGATAACAAGTGAAACCAGTCAAACCTGTTTTGAATGATAACAGTGAGAGGGTTCTGCCTGAAGCTTTTTCTTGTCTTTAGTGTCCTCTGTCCTGCTGCAGTCTTATACCGATGATGGATTTTTAAAAATTATACAAATGCTTGAAATGAAGCTTCAGTAGTGATCATAAGTAAAAGATTCCTTTTGAAAATAGACATTTCAAAAGGCTAACTCCACAGCCAGATTTCAACTTTTCTTTCTACTTCATTCATTCCTCTCATGTATCGATTGATAGAGAGATTATATAGATAGATACAAATCTAAAATATAACATGATAGATAATTTAATGAATAAAAGTGCTGTACTCTGTCTGGAAGAGAAGTGTCTAATACGAGTTGCTTGTATGACAGATGCAGGAATCGGGACTCGGCTGCTGGCAGGCTGCACCACAGGGGCGATGGCGGTGTCCTTCGCTCAGCCCACTGATGTGGTCAAAGTCAGGTTCCAGGCTCAGGCCCGCCTGCCTGAGAGCGGCTCCGTGCAGAGATACAACAGCACCATCGATGCCTACAAGACCATTGCCAGAGATGAGGGTGTTAAAGGGCTCTGGAAAGGTACATGAAAACGGAGAAATAAGGACACAAATTTGTAATTGCACTGCATAGTGAGTATTATTGTTGCAAAGTCAGTAATAATATCTAAATGGCTAGCAGCATGGGAGGCAAGGGTTGAACTCTGAAAAAAGGTGTATAGAGATTTTTGTGGCTCCAGAGGGAGCTGTGTGAAGTCTGGAGGTGTGAGCTTACCAAATCTCTGCCACCTGATTCTCATCTCATCTCTGCTGGAGGCTACATTAGCTGCTATTAGCACAGCACACCTAAACCTCACAGCGACCTAGCTGCTGTTAGAGATGCATTGTGGGTATTGTGTCAGGCTTTGATATGGAAGAAAATTCAACAGTATTCTGCTGCATCAAATTTGGATCCGCCTTTTTTTTTGACACTCAATATGATTTATGAGTGCATGTTGGTGGACTATCCATTTAAGGTTCTTCAGGGTGAATTTTATTGTTTAAAATGGTGAACTGTTCTTTCAGGTTGTCTGCCAAACATAGCTCGTAATGCCATCGTAAACTGCTCCGAGCTGGTGACCTATGACATCATCAAAGAACTCATCCTGAAACACAACCTGATGACAGGTGAGATCAGAAGATGAAAATAAGATGAAACAGAATAAAGCAGATGAAACAGTATAGAAATTACAGTGAAGTTACAGCACAGTGCAAGATATGAGAAAACAGTCCCACAGTTTACACAGTCTTCTTGTGGCCCTGGCAAAATCAAATATTTTCTTTTCCACAGACAACATGCCGTGTCACTTCACAGCAGCCTTCGCAGCAGGTTTCTGCACCACAATCGTAGCGTCTCCAGTGGATGTCGTAAAAACACGTTTCATGAACTCAGTGCCCGGGCAGTACAGCGGTGCTATGAACTGTGCCTTAACCATGCTGATTAAAGAGGGGCCCACAGCTTTCTATAAGGGGTATGTACTGCAGCATGTCGGGATCATTACTACAATATTCCTATGTTCAACAGAGAAAAAAAATTTTCATTCATCTTATATCGTTTTTGTTTTTTTGTGGTTTTTTTTTAGATTTATGCCCTCGTTTCTTCGTCTGGGTTCCTGGAACATTGTGATGTTTGTGAGCTATGAGCAGATTAAGAGAGCTGTGATAAGATACCAGCGGTCCTGTGAGTCTCATCTCTGAACCTCTTGGACACCTGTTGTGGCAAATCCAGGACTGCCTGCACAAAGCAGGGCATGCATAAGAGAGACAGTTTGGTTGTGACTACTGCTACTGGTCTGTGCCTATTCTCCCTCAGGGATAAATCTACATCTCGTGACTCCAAACAGAAACTGCAGGGGTGATTGATGTTGATGCTTTGCTAACTTGCAGACGATATTATAGATGTTTTTATTGTTGTTAATAGGCCTTTTTCAGCTCTGAATAGTTCGCCTCAGACTAAGTTTTGAATTGGGCCGAGCTCACTGGTGAACAGACAGGTCGGTCAGGTTTGTATCTTCCAGCATCTGCAGTTCTATATTTTTTCTTCTTGTTCAGTGTGTGGAATACAGTTTACAATGTGAGCACAGACATCGAAGAAAGGCTGATTAAAATGTGTAGTGTGAGCTCACACATCTTACATGATGAATAAAAAATGGCAGTGTCTGCCCAGCTTTACTGGGACACTTGAATGGATCAGAGCCATAGTTAATGTTATGAGTACCACCTGTGTTTTTCCAGCTATGACCAGTTATGAAGTCTGCTGTGAAAAAGACGTATTTACAGAGTGAAATCTATGTGGATGAGGATGCAGGGCCTCCTCCTGTCTTTCAGTGCTTTTCTTTAAGCACGGTAACTTACTGGTTTTCTAAATTGTCTTGTTGGGTTTTTGTATCTACTAATGTCTGCTTTTTTTTTTTGTTTTGTTTTGTTTTTGTTAAGTGACTAATGAATTGTTTTGGATATATTATAAAGATAAGATGAAGCTGTACAGTCTATACTGCCAAAATAATTTTAGGTTTTGCAATGAAAATTATTTTGATCCCAAAAACACCACAAATGTTTTTAATACATATTTCACAAATGAAATAAAGTATGAATGGAATAAACCAAAGATATCCATAAATGTTTTTTGTCTGTTTGAAAGAGCAGATTCAGAAACAAAGGAGGTCAAACAAACACTGACACACATATATACACAGTGAACCACACCCCGCTCTACTACTGAACGCTGTTATAGATACTCTGCTGTACAACCCCCCTTACATGAGACCTTTCAGGCAAACAGCGTGAAGATAAAACACCCCTAACTGTGAGATATGACAGAAAACCAAGTACTTTCAGGCTGGGTTTCTATAACCGTTGTGTTTAGATTAACAATACAGCACAGTACATGTGGCCACATTTTTAGACCATGGTTTAATCTCAGGAAACACTTGATGTATACACTAATTTAATGTTATATAGCTTATGAAATATATTTTACAACATAGGGTGGCTTTGTTGCTGCATTTTAATAACTGTTGTCATTAAATTGTGTGCAACCAAACTCATTAAAAAAAAAGGTCTGCACCTACCTGTGCAAAAATAACCAGATTGCCCACTGAACAATGCAGCGACGTGGAGGTGAATGAGGTGAGAAGCACAAAACAATCAGCTGACAGACAAGAAAATTGCCCAGTTTGAGTCTTGTGGAACAAAAGAGGCTGCTGACAAAGATGTAACTGAAGTCTGTGGTGTAACAGAAGCCTCTGAACATACTCCACCTTGCTAATCATCTCCTGTCGTGCCAGTGAGGTTTCTCCATGGTTGAATTGGTACGGCAAGCTTCTCTGGGCCATATGGCGCCCATGGCTGACCCTAATGAGGTGAATCGATGGGGAGGGAAAAGTCAGAGATACTGAGCAAATGATGAGTTTTACAAGATTACCCTCAGACTTTTAGCAAAAGATGTATGTGTAAATGTGTTCGTGCAAACAGGGGTAACAGTGAGTTTAAAGAGGAAAGAAAAGTGGAGTTAATTGTCCTTTGCCAACCTTGGCAGGAGTCTCTGCACACTAATGATCGGATATATCGAGTGTCGGTGAGCAGTTCAGGTTCGCTGAACCAACAGTGTTCTGCTCAGTATTTTTCCTGACTCAAGGAAGCACAAATGTTCTCACCAGAGATGATGATGTTGGTTTTCTTATACAATCAGCGGTTTACAAGCTATGTTATCTGTGTGGGCGTGTTACCACAGTGATCAGGAAGAACCAGTTCTCTCACTCTCACTCTGAGAAACAAACTAATGAACATCTAGTAAGAGGGGTTTGGTTGAGGAACTCCTTATGTACTCGGCAAAAAACAAAAGCTCAACAGTTATTGATGATACATTTAGCTGGTTCCATTTTGTCATCTTGTGTAGTATATCCTGCAGACGAGTGACCAAATGGACTTTGCAGCAGTTAGGTTTAATCATGGACCAGTTTTCTTTTTGCAGCATACGTCGGAGGGCCAACATTTTCGTTTTAACTTTTTTTTTTTTAATTTTATTTTAAGCTGTTTTTTTTTAGGATTGTAAAACTAATTTCCTATTAGTGAGCATCTTATGTAAAGACTCATGAACATGAATATACTGTAAATGCTCTGTGTTGCATAACTATACTAAATATATAATTGAGAGATTTTCTGCACACAGAATGCTACTGGTGACATATTTATTGGGATTTACAGGAGCCTTGTAGTTATGTTGTAACATCTGGGCCACAGGCCACTATTTGCCGGGCAAATAGCACTGGCATTGAAATTTATTCAGCGCTGCTGCCACAGTGTTACAGTAAATGATAAATATGTTTGTATTTTTTTCTAATGACTAATTGGTCATTTACTCAGAACCTGTCTCTGTTTGGTGTTGGAAGACTTTGGGAAATGTAGAAAATCACTAAAACCAGGCAAGTTTTAAAAAGTATCAGTATTTCCAGATTTGGTCCTAGAGTGGTTTGAACTTCAACAGTCTTTGAACTTTGTTAACCAATACTTGCATCCTGAGACTGGATTAGACCTCACTGTGGTGCCTGTTTATCCCTCCTCTGCTGCACCTTCAGTGGCTGAAGACGGACAGGTGTTGTCGGCCATCTGGGGCCTCGTCCTCGCACTGCTGGCCGAAGGGACTCATCGTAATTGAAGCAAAATGGCAAATGTGGTAGATACTGGGCAGAGTGTCCATGGTCACCAAAGGGCAGGAATGGAGGGTGGCAACAGGAGGGCAAGACCAAAACTGTGGCTAGACTGCAGATGGGGCGGCAGGGATTGTGGATCTGCTCAGGAAAGCCCAATGAAAAATCCTGAGCTTCAGAGTGAATCTCATCGAGTCTTTGTGTTGTTTTCTCTCTATGTTGAATGATTTCCTGGAGTTTCTTCACCAGGATCAACCTGATGTGGTGGAGTTTTCTCGAGCTGAGAAAAGATTCCAAGAAATCCGGCAGCGGCGTTTTCCCCTCTGCAAACCTCTGAAACAGCAGCTGTCAGGATAAATATTTCATTATTTCCAGAAGCTAAATTAGACCTCTCCTTTGCTGACATCTGTTTTCTTAAGTGGGAAAAAAACTAGGTTTTTTTTTTTTTACTTATTTTATCTCTTATCTTTTATCTACTGTGTATTGAGAGCAACTACTATAAGGTAATTGAATATAATGATGTATTGTAACACTATTAAGTTAAGAAAGCACACACCAATATGCTAACTATAGACATTAAAAAAATGCATCCCTACCTCACACTCCTCCTCTGCACGATTTATCATTTTCAGGAGACACGACTGTGCATAATGAACACTGTATTTTTCAGCTACAAATGGGGAGAAAAAACATTTTTCAGCATTTTTTAACTAAATAAAATGACGATGTCAATGCAAATTAAAGACAGCCAGGGTAAAATGCATTAGAATATATTTCAATACTCACCAAGTTGTTCTTGTTTGGCCTGAATGAGGTTTCTAAGTTTCTCCATTTCCTTGTACTTCATTGCAAGCAGCAACCTAGCATCTCTAAATTTCGGTTTTTGGGAAAGACTGACTTTGGCCAATTTTTGATTTGAAATCAGTATCTTCTCTGCAGCCCTCTGCAGGCCCTGAAACTGGAAATGACCACACATAGTTTAACAGAAATTTTCGAATTGTTAGCATGCTAAAATGTTAAAAGCATCTTTCAGTTGCAGCTGTAGCAGGAGACAACATGAAAGCAAATCTGTGTCAGAATGCTTATACACCTGTGAATCGCTGCCCATGTTTCATTTGTTGAGCAGTTGAAATAAATTCTGAATGAAGTGAAACCAAATCACAGTTAATTCTGATTACCAGTCTAGCTATGGACTACACCGGATTTACATTATGGTGACTTCTACAATGGGAAGGAAGTTGATGTTTTTACATTCATTATGACTTAATTTTAAAATATTTGTCATACATATTACATACTGTATAATGTCAATTAATTGTTTTTAAGCATTTTGAAAATGCGGCATAAACTACAAAAACCTCCTATAAAACAGTCTGTCAATCTGTCAATGTAATAAATTCTTTTAGAAAATGTAAATTTCCTCTAAATTTTTTGCAATAAAAAATGCTAAATTTGTTATAATTTAAGCCAAACCCTGCAGAGTGAGTGAAATGTGTTTTTGTGTTGAAGAGTTAAACACATGGGACCCATACAGTTTTTCTACTCATCAATCTCAGTGGACACCCTTTTAAAACATGAACAATTACATGAAGTAATGGTACATAGGTACCAATCTGTACCTGTTTTTACATATATCGTAACATTATTTTAACATATTGTCACATACAGAATATTTACACATACATTTACACAAGTAATATCAAATCATGTTTTACACATATGCCTATATATTATGCTATATTTCCATTTGCTTCCTAGAAAGAATAAGAGGTAATATAATCTCCATGTATACAACTTAATATTATCTAATTTAAAAAATGGAGCCTTTTGTGGTCAGATACTCACCCTCTCACTACATTTGATGAGGTGATTTAATTTGTCTTCATCTTCCAGCAGTTCGCGCAGTTCTCTGGTCCTAAAAACTCCAAACTGAAAAAACTGCTCCAACAGAGACATGGTGACTGTCGTAACTGGGTGCTCTGAGCTTCTTGAAAGTTTGGTACCTGATGCATCCTGCTGGGGTGCAAAGTGAGCTGTTGATGCTGCATTCAGTGACTGTCGGAAAACTCACTTTACTCTCATAGAGAGTAGAGCATTAGGTTTCATATCGTCAGTGTGTTTCTGAGATATGACATCTTTCTGTAGTCATACATAGGACGCTTAGGCTTAGTTTGTGTCTCTTTATGGCAGTTTTTCATCTATTTGTGGTTACTTTTCATCATTTTGTGAACTTGTCAATTATACAATGACAATCAAGTCAAGGTCAAGTTTTTCTAAGCAGTTTTTGCACGAAATATTGTGTTTTCTCACAGAGCTCTAGAGACATACACTGTCACTTCTACTGAGGCTGTGGCTCTGGGGCCCTCTGACCTCTCTGTAATCCATCCATGGTCATAGTCTGTAATCAACTGGTCTTGTGTTATATAATTTCTTCTTTACAGAAGTTGTTTGTTTGTTTATGTGTTATCTTGTACTGTGGACTTCAATTCCAAGGAAATCTGAAACCCTCCAGTGTCTAGAAATAAATGATAACATATTGCAATTTTCTCTTAAATGGATCAAGGAACATCAATATATCAACACACAAAGTCTTTTTGTTTTTAACAATTAAGGTCACAGTTAAAATAAGATAAGATACGATGTACCTTTATTGATCCCTGTTGAGGAAATTCAAATTGACACAGCAGCACAAAAGAGTTTCAGCAGTAGAAAAAAAAGATTTGAAACAGAATCTGAGATAAATATGATAAAATAGAAATACTATATACATTAATAAACAATAGAAATACTATGTACAATACCAATATACAGTGCAATGTAGGCTGTTCTGTACATGTGCAATATAACAATAAATTGTCCCAAGTTTTTGTAGTAAATATACAATATGTGCATGGCAAGTGTCAGGTGCTTTACACCTTTTGATCAACTGAGGACAGATGTACAATGACAGAACTAGTAAACAAGCCATAAGTTGAAAGAAAAAAAAAATGTATAGATATATGCATTTTGTTAAAACCATACATTTTTCAGTGTACAGTCTCTTGGAGCTGTGACCCCTGATGTCCAGCTCTGTCCTGTAAGTGTTTGTCCTGTGTGGATCAGGGAGCCTGGTGGAGACAACACATCCCTACTATGCAGGTGACTCTCAGAATAACTCTGCCTCGGCTATATGTAGCCTCAGTTAATCCTTAAGACGAGCGCTGCCGAGGTCCCTCCCTGCTCGTCAGTGAAAGTCCTGCACTGAGGCCTAGAGGAGCTTCCCCTTCTGAGAGCAGTGAGAGCAGAGGGACAACATGCAGATTAACCTCAACCGCCCTCAACACAGGACACCTCCACTTTGTGAGTACCATCACAATTGACCTCGTATTATATCTCGCACAATATTTTATTTGTGTGTTATTAAAGGGGATTCAGATAACAGGCTTTAGCTGCTGTTTATCATTTTTAATATACCATTTTTTACATCATTGCAAAGGCAGAGATTTTTTTTTTTTTTTTTACAATAGGCCTATGTGTATACACTGTGTCAGTCTTTTGTATTGTTGTAAGTGTTGTGTTGTTTACTTGCCTGTTAAAGCTTTCTACTTTGTTACATAAGAAGCTTTTCAGTTCTCCAGACTGTATTTTAAGCAACAGTGAGTCGTGCTCATGAATGTCATTGTCTTCCCTCATTTCCTGTATTACCCATTCGATGCACTGTGTACAATGTTGTTTAGGAGGCCAGTATGAGAGCCCTTACACCTATGTTGCCTGCTTATACCCGTTGTTTACACCGCGTGTACAAACATTTCCCTCACTGGCCTGTTAGGACAGAGCAGTTTGCACTGTTATCACTGTTATTAGTTGATCGTATTGGATAGTGACATAACTTTAGTCACATCCACCTGACCAGAGGTCTAATTAGACAGTGAAATTGAGAACGCCTGTATGGGCATGCAGTTCCTGTAATTCTTGTAAAATTTTACAGGACTACACCACTAAAGGCTTCACATGTTTTGGCCCATTAACTATTGTTTGTACTTGACTGCCAACCACTGTCTTAAAAGACTAGTGTCCTAATTTTGCACTCTTACACATTGTTGGACTCACAAAGAAACAGTTATAACAAAAAAAAAAAAAATCAAATTCAATGCAGCTGAGCAGCCAGGGCAGTCTTTTTTATTACACGCATTCTTCTTCCTGTTAACTCTTGGCACCTACATTACCCATCATGCAACTCTAACATCCAACAGTTCAGTTCAAGATTTTTTCATTTTCAAACTTGCAGTCTTCAGCCCCAGCTAGTGCTGACTCAGGTGAAATCATGAGGCAGTTTATCAGACGTCCTGCAGGTCCCTCTGGAGCCACAGGAGGCTTCATGCAGTTTTTTTTTTTTTTTTACATTTTTACATTTTCAGTGGTGCCCTCCAAAAGAGTTTGGTGTGTGAAATCAGATTGATTTTGCCTTTAAACATGCCATGCATTTTTATATTGACTCCCTATACTCAAGCCAGACAGTGATTTTCATTCATGCAGTATGGTATAAAGATGTATTTGCAGAGAGTTGAAACTTGCTTGAGAGAGCTATCTTCAAGTCAACATGATATTCAGGATATGAAAGTGAACTGCTACAAAGCATTGCTTCAACAAGAAATGGTGAAAATTCAACTCAAAAGATAAATAATAAGCAAATATGAAATTGGTTTCTTGCATTAAAAAGGTTGATGTTTGCTTCGTGACTCTCACACGTTAGAGTCTTGATTTTGTCTCCACATAAATCTGACAAAAAGAAAACCAGCTTACTCAGGCAAGTTTCAAATCCATGCATACCCAGCTGTATGGGTCTTTACTTGTCAGTGTGTGTGATTTCATGTCCTTCGTGTCATTTCTGCTTCCGCGCCTTTCAGGGCAGTGATGCCTCCTCCGAGCCACCTCTGGGTCATTAACCTGTGAGTGAACGAGGACAAATTATCATGAGTGCCGACACTGTCTTCAGGGCAGACCTGGACTCAGAGCACCATAGCGAGCTGGCCGACTTGGTGGCAGCCATGAACGTGGCCGCCAACCGCATGACCCCGCCTAATGGTTCCAGGTCGGGTGCTCCGAGGACCACCAGCTCTCACAGAGCCCGACTCTCAGACAGGAAGTTCTCTCTGCAGGAGAGAGGGAGCCGCATGGCTCGACAGCCCACCATTGAGACCAAACGTGTGTCCATCACAGATGCTGATGTAAGGAGTCCTGAACAGACAGAGGCATAACTCAACATGCTACTCCTAAGATGTTTCACTGATTGAATTCTCCCTTCAATTTCTGTAGGATTGTGTCCAGCTCAACCAGTATAAGCTGAAGAACGAGATTGGAAAGGTGAGCAATAAACTTGCAATCACCCAATACTCCAGATGACACAGAGGTGGTGAAGATTTAAATAAAGTTATTTACATTGGGTTTTGTTTGTTTGTTTATTTGTTTTTTGTTTGTTTTTTTACACCCCAGGGTTCGTATGGAGTGGTGAAGTTAGCTTATAATGAAGATTCTGAACAGTACTATGTAAGTTGAAGCTCTTAAATTGTGTATTTATGGTCAAAGTATTTACAGTTTGTCCAACCATTATTTGCTCTATCTCATTCATTCAGGCAATGAAAGTTGTTTCAAAGAAAAGGCTGATGAGGCAGTGTGGATTTCTGCGTGAGTGAAAATCTCTATCTCTTATAATGTTTGAAATGTCTAATGTCTAATTCTTTTTGTGATACTATATGTTTTTGTGTGTTTATGTGTTTATGTGTGTGTGTGTGTGTGTGTGTGTGTGTGTGTGTGTGTGTGTATACTTTTCAGGTCGCCTGCCTCTTCAAGGATCAAACTCACAGCAGCAGGATCCGTTCCCTAAAGCCGTGTTGCCTCTGGAGAAAGTGTACAAGGAGATCGCCATCCTGAAGAAACTGGACCATCATAATGTTGTTAAACTGGTGGAGGTGAGTAAACGTGACTCAATTCCATACACAGCTGTTAAAATCTTTAATTTAAATGATTTCCATTGGAAAATTGATTATAGTGCAGTCTGAGGGACCCATGAAAACATTTAGTAAGTCGTTTTCTTTTGTAGTTCTTCTGTAAGCAACAGGATACGGTGATGGGTTGTAGGTAAAACATGGTAAATGCTAAAATTTTATTTTACCGCATTGTCTTTAATATATATGTGGAATATTACAAAAGCAGAGGAATACAATAAAAGAGATGTGAGAAGAAAATGAGAGCTCTTGCAAACGCCTGCAGGCTAACCTGGTTAACACTGGTGAAGCTATACTGGGAATAACATGTTGTCACCACTCTATATAAAATGACAATGATAAAGGGTTAAACTGAGAACTGAGAAGAGCTGTAATCAACCAAAGTAAGTGAAATCATCTGTGCGGGTGTACCATGGGTGTGCAGGGCCTTTACAACCCCCAAAGCACTATCATCATTTTTATTCCTATGGTAGAAATGAATGACTGGATTTATGCAAAAATAGGGCAGAATATGAGAGATCTGAATTGATGTGTCTTGCAGGTGCTTGATGATCCTGATGAAGATGGACTTCATATGGGTAAGGAGCTAATTTATCTGTTATGCAGTTAATGAATTTAGCCCTAATGTATCAATATAATATCAGCACGAAGGGAAGAAGTGATTAAAATCTGATCATTTATCCTCAAGCCTTCGAATTGATGACAAAAGGGTATGTTTTTGTGCATTCATGTGTTTTCTCCAAATCCAAGTAGAGATCAGCCGGACATTTGAAGAGTTGGTAATACCACCATGAGATACATTATAAATATTTTATTGCTTTACTGCCTTTCTCCACCCCACTTGTTGATCAGCCCAGTGATGGAGGTGCCTACAGACGACCCTTTTACAGAGGAGCAGGCTCGCTTTTACTTCAGGGACGTCGTCCTGGGAATAGAATACTGTAAGTTTAGAGTTAGGATTGAATTATAAATATCACACGGTAAAAACAGCATCACTTCACTTTAAGACACCCTATTTGAAAATGTATAAGCACTAACATTATAATGTAGTTGCAAGCAGACAGAAGTGTTTATTCATGTATTTGTCAGCAACTATATCTCCCCCTGCAGACTGGTATATAAACAGATAATGAATGACAATATAAAGAAAAACAGTTGTAATAATATAAAATATGTCTTCAAAGGAGAAGTTATAATAACTGTCAAATGTTAAATGTGTGTATATATATATATATATTAAAAAAAACAGTTGAACTGAAAAATGAGGACTCTGTCTGGTAGAAGATGGCTTGGTGACTGCTTTATTTTGTACAGTTCAAGACATTTTGAAAGGAAACTTCATTGATTTATTTTCTTTGCCATAGGCCTACTATACTGTAACCAAAGTGCAAACTGCTCTAAAACTACTACAGAGCTGATGTCTTGTTTTGTCCAGTGCACTACCACAAGATCATCCACAGAGACATTAAACCCTCCAACCTGCTGCTGGGGGACGACGGTCATGTCAAGATCGCTGACTTTGGTGTGAGCAACGAGTTTGAAGGGACGGATGCCCTCCTTTCAAGCACGGCGGGGACACCGGCCTTCATGGCCCCCGAGATGATGATGGAACATGAGCAGAGCTTCAGCGGAAAGGTGAGACAAAACACAGGCAGTGGTTATCACTGAATTACATATGTTGTTGTTGTGAATCATCACATCAGGTTCTGCTTAATTGTGAGAAATTATCAAGAAATGTTGTCCAACCGCCTACTGAGAGCTTTTTAGGAATGGCACATGCCTGATAATTAGTGTGTTTGTTTACCAGGCATTAGACGTGTGGGCGATGGGAGTCACACTGTACTGTTTTGTCTTTGGGAAGGTAAGCAAGATCACAGCAAAATGTGTGCAGGATAAAAAGCTGGTCCAATATTGAATTTTAACATTTTTATCACTTAATTTTGTTTGTCCTGTTCCAGTGCCCTTTTTATGATGAATACATTGTCTCTCTGCACAACAAAATCAAGAACAAACCTGTGGACTTTCCAGAGATGTAAGCAAACACCTTTTCGATAGCAGAACAGCACAAAAAATAAAATAATGCTTTTAGTTACATGTGTGATTGACAAGTAAAAATATGTCATGCCGCATTTAACCCTCTTATCCTGTGCCAGGATGAAATATGTGCCCACTCCCAGTTTGTTCAACCTTGCAAAAAAGCACATTTATCTGTAAAACTATAAACTGTTTGTTGCCATTTTGCTTTTTTCACAGGCCACTGATTAGTAATGAACTGAAGGAGCTCATTGGACGGATGCTGGATAAAAACCCTGAAACAAGAATCAGCATCCCTGAAATTAAGGTCACAAAGAAAGAAAAATGATTAGATACATCTGATTGATATTATACAAAAGACCATGTGTTCACCACCAATCTCTTAGATTTTCATAATAAAGGTGTTTGTATGTGTGTTGTTCCAGCTACATCCGTGGGTGACAGAGAACGGCTCGAATCCTCTGCCTCTGGAGGAGGAGCACTGCACAGCAGTGGAAGTAACCGAAGAGGAGGTGCAAAACAGCGTCACACTTATCTCCAGTCTTTCTGCTGTGGTGAGTCCAACGACACTCCTTGTGTTGTCATTTAACACTTTAAAAACCACACTGCCCAAATCCAGCTGCTGGTTTGAATATTGCAAAATCTCAGATGCATATTTACATTTACTTCTGTTGTCTTAAAGACATATGACTCAGATTGTTTTTCTCATTCACATCTCAACCATGCACAAAACTCTTGCACTTGAATCTCAACGTATATAGAGCTACTTAAGTTTTGAAAACAACATTTTTAGAAGGAACTGGTGAGGTACTGTTAAAATTTGTCAGGCAGGGCTAAATCAGACATGGAAAGACACAAAGTGGACACAGAGATATCATTTTGCTGATCATGTTGCCTTCAGAGTTGTGATATTGCTATATTTATGTGACACGATTGATGACAGGGACATGAATAATCAATCTGTATAATATTCACTCAACAGTTTGCTGTTGACCAGAAATTGAAATTAATGGGATTTTTAGCAGGATTTTTTTTTTAATATAAATTTGACATTTAAAAGTGGATATTTTGGTGTGGAGACTTAACTGGCAATATGGAAATGACTTTAATGTGAGACTCTCTCTGATGTTCACTGCAGATTCTGGTAAAGTCCATGCTGAGGAAGCGGTCTTTCAGTAATCCCTTTGAGTGTCAGGGCAGACGGGCAGAGAGGTCCATGTCTGCCCCTGGAGGTCTTCTTACGTAAGTAGCCTACTCTGCAAATCCTGCCCGCTCTGCTCTGCCAAACTGCCAGCTCTGCGATTAGGCCTCTGAGAAAACAAAGCAGCGAGCAGATGCTTGGATAAAAATAGATCAGTCAGTTACAAACTTTACATGTAGTCTGTCTCTTTACATATTGAACATATTAAATCTACCATGACATCTAGAACATTAATCTTTGAATACTGACTAGCTCTTGTACTGTGTTTGTTTTGTTTTGGTCTTTATAATAGAGGCACTCAGGCAGATAAAAGCATTTGTCCTCTCCTGATAAGCTAAATGGAGGCCCCTGTGGCAGCAGTAATAATGGCTGCACTGCTTTTGTTTTCCATTAACAAGCCAGTCCTGTCTGGGGGGGTAATTCCACCAGCTAAATCCACCTCCGTGTGTGAAGAGATGTGGAGCTGCAGCTACATCTTCCTCCACACAGACACATGCTACCAGCACTACAGTATATAGCACTGCGGTCCTCCACACACTGAAATCTGTGGAGATGATTAGGCTGTCTGTCCGTCTGACACATGTGATACTGTTTGTTAAATGGTGACACCTAAGACAACAGCAGGCGGGACTGAAAACATGGTGACTATGGGTATGTTGAAATTGTATTTCAGTGCTTCAAAAATAAAGTAGAAGTTATAAATATTTCACATTTTGAAAGGCATAGTTTGGTGCTACAGCTGGCTTGAAGAAGAAGATCAAAATATTGAAATTTGATCTTCTTGGAGGGATGATGTATTGTGGCATATGTGGTCCAGTAATAAAATATTACACTTTCCGCTTAGAGTAGTAGGGACAGTTTAATTAAAGATTAGACTTTGTATTCAAATCTCATCTCTGGTCTGATTTTAACATAAGTTGTACATTGTTCTGTATGGAGACCCAGACTGTTCAGTAAATAAATTAATATGACAATGTGTAATGACGTGAATATGAATAATGTAAAATATTTAATACAACCATAAAAGTGTGTAATAATCAGATATGTTTTGTTTAACTCAGCTCACCATTATTATTATGAAATATACTGTATGCCTCTTTTTACAGTAACAGAGTGCATTGCAAATCTGCTGACATAACTGCAAATTACATAACTAACTCTACCCTGTTTGTCATGAATGACAAAGTTTTGTAATGAAAATAAACAGTAATAAAACAAAGTAATAAAACAGTCATGGTTGAAATAGCATTTCAAATATTGAGCTGAGTTTTTACTATTATTTACTTAATAATCTTTGTAAATTGTTTGATATTACACACTTTGGCTCTCCATATGTTTTACAGAGCAGAAGCACAGTAAAGACACAGGCACATTTGGCCTGATGGGAGCACTATAATAAAAATGACTAAAAATGATTTCCTGGTGGAGCACCGTCATTAAACTTTAAAATTTCAAATGCTGAATCTTAAAGCAATTGACACTTTGAGAAACTTTGTTTATTCACTTTCTTGCTGAACCATACCTGGCTCTGTCCAAAGGCAACAAAATCTGCCTGTCACCACATCTAAAGCTCGCTAATTAACATGCTATATCTTGTTTGTTCAATCTTGTACAATATGTAAAAAAAAATTGTTTCAAATTGTTTTAACCGGCACATGACCGCATATAGCCTATAGTGTTAATCAGTGATCTTTAAAGGTGCTAGTAGGAGTTTTTCACCTTTAAACACAGTGGGGCTAGTGTTTGCCCCTGTCTAGGCTTTATGCCAGGCCAAGATAGCTTCATATTTACTGTGAAAACAGTTAACAATTTTCTCATCTAACTCTCTGCAAAAAAGTGAATAAGCTCATTCCCCCCCCTTGTTCTGACCAGTCCTTTAAACTGCTCCAGTCCTGTTACAGTAAAATCTGTGTTAATCTGTCATTAATTGTGTTGCAAACAGAGTATAAATTCTGGCCCCTTACATTACATCTCCTTCTTGCAGTGGTTCTTGGGGCTTATTGGGGTCTTCGCCTCAGCTTCATCCTTCCTTAAGGTAAATTTTTAAAAAGCATTTAGGTTGAGCTCATATACACTCAACAGTCAGCACAGCTCATCAGTTGTTTGTCCAACCTTAAGAGGATTTAAGAGAGACAAGACAACGCAAAGCTCTCAACCACGAGCTGTACCTAAAATAAATAGGCGCACACACTCTGAGTTGCGTCGTGTTTCTCTTGTGTCCTCTTGAGGTTGATGTGGATAAAAAGTGATGAGCTGTGCTGCGGAGGACATGCACTCTGTGACATTTTTAGTCTAGTGTTACCACCCCACACCTCACCCCTTTTCCTCCTCCATATCAGCAGTCTCGCTTAGTAGCTTCAGCAACATGATCGAACGTTTGTCGCCCACAGGAAAGTCAGCAACGAGGGGAGCAGAGAAGGAGAGTTGGAGGACTTGTATGAAGTCGACGCATTTACAGAGTGTACAGATTAAATTCACATGCATTGACGCAGAATAAATTTTTCTCCTAACTTTTGCTTTTGTGTCATGCTTGCTGTGCTTACATATTTGTCGTTTTTTTTCTTACTTAAGTGCAAATAACAGTACTGTGATATATTGAGTATTAAAAAGATGGCTAGTGCATTAAATACGTAAAATGATAGCAAGTAAGATTAAATTTTTCTCTGTCTGCTCCACTTGGCTATCTAAATTACAGAGGGCATTGTTGAAGGCATATGTTGTTCATTAATGTAATATGATTTATTGTTCTTAAAAATGTAAATATGCCATATAAAGAAGATATTTTTTTTACATTTTCCTACAGCTGTTGGAGATAAAAGAAAAATCTAATTTCAAACAGTGACTTTGAATTATTGCAGAAGCCTTTGATGTTTTTGTCTATTGCTGAAACACTAGATGGCAGCCTTGTGAAAACAAGTGCATTTTTTTCTCTTTGTTTTGTCCTTGGATGCCTCATCATTATTTACCATTCAGTAACAGTCTTTCTGCTTTATTTTCTAAGATGTGTATAGCATTTTACCATTAGTATCATTTAAGTGTTTCTTGAAAATGCTATCTTAATCCATGTATAAATACACACTCCTACATCACCTTCACCATTCTTCTCAAGCCTCCATAAAAGTTTGGTGGCCAAACCAACTATCGAACTTCTCAAAACACACCCTGAAACACTAAAACCGCATTCTGGTTTTCTTTTTTTAAGGCCTCTTTCAGTAACAAATGCACTTTATTATTTGGACCAGTAGAGGGAAGCATTGTGCTGCAAGTAAAGAGATGAGTCATAAACCAGGAGGCCGCCATTAGTTTGAGCCAATGTTAACACTGATAACCTTCACTGCGCTGACAAATCTCTCCTTTACAACTGTAAAAAAAAATGTTCAAAAACAATATCCAAAATTACACTGTTGAATACATTTCCTCATTGTGTTTATGATGAAATTCAGACATATAAACATGACATTGCAGCATATGCTCACATTATTGGACCAACTAATGTTGGACGTAGTTGTATTATACAGCACCATAATGAACGGGTGTGAGTGTACAGCTATGCAGCGAGCTAAACACTGTTTGCAAAAAGGTTTAAGACAGCAGACATGAAACTGTGAAAACAGTACTGAACAGCAAGTTCAGTGACGGTAGTTACAAAGAAAAAGATGTGAATCTATAAACAAGAGTTAGACAATGACAGTAAAAAGGAAACAGGATTCACAGAAGGGAAAAGCTACTTAGTCTCCTTTAGCATTTTTGAGCACTTATGAAGGACAAACTTAGATTTAAGAACATCTGGTTACTTTAGCATCACAAGCTAGAATAACTTCCAAAAGCTGTAGAGGTGCAAAAGACATACTGTATGTTTTATAAATGTAGGTATTACTTTGATTTGTTTCTGTATACATGGAGAAGTGATAAGTGTTTCAGAAAAAGTAGAATTCATAGAATGAGTGGAAATACCTGATTATGCTAACCTAACTAATGTCATTCCCTTATTTATCATTACTCAAATGTTATTGGCACCTCATTTTGTAATTTGAGGTACGCTAAGTCATTGTTGTAAAGTTGCAAAATACAATATATATATATATATATATATATATATATATATATATATATATATATATATATATATACAATATATACAACATTTATCAAATTTCAGGTCAGATTAGTACATCTGTATGTAAAAAGTTATGTGTGTGGCACAGCCTGTTTTAATTTAGTGCTGTGTAAAACTCGTAGTTTGAAGTTACGAACAGCTGGTGCTAATGTGTTGGCAGTAGTTGACAGTTGTTCATGCAAATATCTCTTAATATAAGCTAATATGGCTCCTGAGAAATATAAAAAAAGCTTCATGTTTTTCTTTCACAGGGATAATAATGAATGTGTTATTATTGGTATACAGTATTTGAACATTTATAATAAATCATTCAAAAACTGCCAAATTAAAAAAAGCTAAAGAAACATGTAAACTTGCAACAGAGGTCAATATCCTGCTGAATTATATGGGTAAGATATCAGAGAGATGGGATTCAAATTGGTGCTGTTTCTTGTATCATTTTCTGTGACCCAGCAGAGATTTTGTTCCATGGCAAAGCTGCAATTTAGAAAATGTTTGAATTTTTCATTTACAGCAGAGGGAAAGGTAGATGTATTACTTAAGTAAATGTCAAAGTGTAGATATATTCTGTTACAAGTAAAATTCCTGTATTCAAAATCTTTACTTATGTAAAAGTAGAGTATTAGCATCGATATATATTATATAAATACCAAAAGTAAAAGTACTCAATATACCGTACAACTAATTTCAGAATTATATACATTATATTTGTGTCATAATTACTGATGCTGCTAACTTTAACTACTTTATATACTGGGGTGTAACTTAAGCTATAATAATAATACATCATCATTAATTGTCAAGGATATTTTTGAAATAATTATCTGAATCTGTAAAGTAACCAGTAAATACAGCCATCAGACAAATGTAATGGAGTAAAATGTAGAATAGTTGCCTACAAAATGTAGTGGAGTAGTATTATAAAGTAACAAAAATTAGAAATACTTAAGGCCCTAGTACCAGATATTTTATCCAAATACATCTCAACACGGCTCTCTTCCCTCCTTTGATTGTGCTGCAAAAATAGATGTTACAGTTCAGAGGATGAGGAGGAGGCATGATGCTGCAAAATGTAAAAGTCACTGAGCAAAAGTGTCTCAGATGATCTGACACAATAATACAATATAGAAAAGAAACGGCAACAAGCACCAAGTAGACCAAGATTTTTCATCTTTTTTTTATAGATATTGTGCAGCAGCTGATGAAGAGGATAATAGATCAAATTGTAATGGACATTTTGGTGGAAGTGAAGTTAGCAGAACAGAAGAAGGGTAAAATTATAGAGTTTACTGGTGAACAGCTAATCCAGGCCAATGTAAACGTACTAATGAAAGATTTAGGAGCAAGTGTCTGAAACTGTGGCAGCTCCATAAAATAGAGCATCACATGCCAGTTAAGACAAGCATAAAGACTTAAGAGAGTTTTGGTCCCACCAACTACGAATCAAAATGTGATTGGTTAATTCAGCTGCCACCTTCTAAGCAAAAACACACAGCTGTGGGGGCTTCAGGCCCACTGTTCCAGTTATGAAGTCCTAACCAATGAGTGCTCCAGCTAATTTATTCTCAGACAACAACAACAGCAATAAAAAGAGATTAAATATAACATTTAAAATGCTGATATGTTTGGCCTCTGGAGACGGCCTAGGTGATTTCACACTGCTTTTGTTTATATTGTAAACTGTCCTACATGAAGTGTCTTATAAAATAAAATGGAAAATAAGATAAACTACTCTTGCTAAATGCTAACTATCCAAACTATCATAGAAACAGAATCTCTGTAGCCACTGACTCCAGTGAAGTTCGTGAGATTTAATGTGGTTATCTACCTTTAAATAACACATTTAAAGGTATTTAATGAAAGATGAATTTATTAACCTCATTAGCTGAAATCTACCATCAAACATTGTTTTCCCCTATCAACTGTGCAAACATAAAATGTAACATTAATATCTAAATGTCTTTTGAGGTTTGATGTAAGGTCTGTGACAATGATTAGTATTCAGGATAGATATAATAATACTGTGGTAGGTTATAAAGAGTTTGACTAAGAACCTTCACTGTTCATGCTCTCTGGTTTTGTAAGGCAGTGTAAACGCTGTATTAGCAGATATCTTGTTATCACAGATAAATATCCTGCATTTTGAGGTGGCTTAGCTTGTGAAACACTGCAGCCCCAAAACAAAAAGGTTTAGATTATGAAATACAATGAACTACATAAAATCTCATATTACATTTTCTATATTAGTTTCCCTGTTAATGTGTAAAATTAAATTAGAACAACACTGGAAGATAAAATGGTTGGTAAGACCATTTTTATTCCTGCAGTCAGCCCATTTTTCTGCTTGTTGCAGTTATGTGAAGAACAAGAGGAGGGTTTCTGAGCAAAGATTTCTGTGGAAACTGTTGCCATGCAACAGCACAATACTGCGCTCATACAGAGTAGTAACTTCACTGTATGACTGCTCTTTTTCCTCAGCTCACACTGCCTGAGCAGTAACGCAATGTCATATTCCATTCTATTCTATTCTATGCTATTTCTCTGCATGTCCAAATGCATAATAAGGTCTTTGTTTCTGGGCAACAACTGTAGTGCGATTGTTTCATCGATGGGCAGGGGAAACTTTGCCTCAGCGTCTGGTTCCACACCCAGACTCCCTCAGTTTCCACATCCAGAGCCAGCTGCAGTTCAGCCTCAGATATTTAGCTAAACTGACCCTTGGCTCTCACAGTTAACCCTCCATTCCTGTCACGACGCCACGTTTCACTCCTGTAGCCTCAGCCGGCTCCACGTCACCGTCCCCTCTCTCTCTCCCTCTCCCTCTCTCTCTCGCTTTTCTTGCCTGTTATTCACCACGACTGACCTCACTGACCCGCTGTCAACAGAACTGTACATCCCCCTCCAGGCTACAAAGTGAAGGAAGGCTTTCCTTTTTTCCAGCTCTGTCTTCTTCTTCCCTGCACTGTTAGGAATCCCCTGTGCCCACATACATAGTGACTCACCAGTTCAGACATCAGGCAGACCCACAAACACTGGAAGGTATAATTTGTCAACCAGTTGGCACCTGAGGAACTGTAAAACAAAGCATGACCGGCAAGACACTGTTAAGGTAACAGAATGCACAAACACCTCGTAATGTGAATTCACTAGAAATAAAGAGCAAGAAAGGCATTCAGAACTGCTAAAAATGCTTTTATTAGATCCAGCCTCAACAGATGAATTAAAAACATTTAAGTCATTCAAATAATACCGTTTTATTCTCACTTTCTCAACCTTTTCCTGTGTAAAAACATCCATGACAGGTATGACTATGAGCAGACATGAGAAAAAACATGTCAGCTGGAAAGAAAAAAATCACTTTCTAATACTGACGCAGCTAAATTTAGCACACCATTATAGCTGTTTCACTGTGTGGGGCCTCCTCGCTGCAGACGCCCCCCTGGTCAGTGCTCTGTCAGAGGAGGTCACATAGATAGGTCACCTCCTCTGACAGTGAGCTGACTGTGGAGGATCCTCTGATTGTACAACTATGCAGAGAGGCTTTGGACACTTTATGTCGGGGTCCAGGAAGCCCCTTACACAACATCAGTGACTCTTGATGTTAGAACAGAGCAGGAGGTCTGATTCATGTTTGATGTCGAAAATCTCAACTCATCTAATTTTGTACACCAAGAACAGCATTATTAACATGAACAGCATTATTAACAGCATCATTAGCATTATTAATGGTTTTGTTCATGTCTCTGTATCTAAAACTTGCAAAAGGCAGAGGAAATATTTAGATCCTTTACATCAGTAAAAGTAGGAAAGTCAAATTTTATTTATATTGCTCAATATCACAAAGATGAAAAATTTGCCTCAAGGACTTCAAAATCTGTACAACATTACGACACCACACTGTAAAAATATTCCATTGCAAGTCCTGCACAACAAGGATTGTGTAAACATATAAAGCACATGAAAGATATTTCACATCGCTGTGTCACCATGGGCAGTTAAACGAAAACATTTTCTAAAGCTTTGCAAATTAGTGTCACGCAGGTCTTACAATTAGACTGACCAAATATGATACTGATCTGATTAATTCTCCAGGAGGAGTTAGTTACATTCCAATGCCTGTTAATGACAAAAAAAAGGAGGTCAGAATTCAGTTATTATCAAACAAGAGCTTATTTATTTCTGTGAGACTAAGAAAAGACAGCAAAATTTACCTTTGGGGACCCTTGATCGACAATCATCATTTGATTTACAACACATTTTCACTGTCTGGTTTACACTTGATATACAGGAATGTAATGCATGGTGGCTGTGTCAGGTGGCCTCCTGGCAGTGGCCCCAAAGTGCACAACAGGGTAACGGCCCTGTATTTGCGCACCAAAAATGGTAAGAACAAAACTCACCTAAATTGGCAGGTGGGATGCAAATTCCACACACCACTTACTGACCTCAAGGTGACGCTATAAATATCAAGTTTATGTTTTTCCAATTCTTTTCAATTCTGTTTTAATCTCTCAATTCATCTGCATCTTTTCTCTGTTGGTCTTCTGCTCTAATAGTGTCTAATTTTCCGGCAATTTTAAAAAAATCGAATGTAAATGCGAAAAGTTTATATCTTTGAATCGGCTGGAAGGATTCAAGGGAATTTAGTTCAACCATTCAAAGGTCATTACTGAGTCCATATGTAAAATTTGGTAAATGTTTTGCACATGACATGTTGCTTCAACATGTGTGAAGGTGTGTGTTGCACCTGGTTCCCCAGTGGTACAATAAGTAAGCCCATCTCTGGGGATCCCAAGGTCAGGGTTTCGCAACCCAAGATAATCAAAGTCCTATTACAACAAAAATCAATAGCAATTCAGCAATTCATGCGTATGGTACGGAAATGTTTATGAGCTGCTTGGACGCTGGTAATTACCACTGACATTGATTATTTTCGAGAAAGTAAATTTTCATGTATTCCAAGAAAAACATATCAAATAACAGTTTATATAAATAATGGAGTTTGAGGATAGTTGTGTTATTTTGTCAGGGAATGTGGTGTGACTGTGATTCTCCAGCAATGGGAGGCCCTGAAAAAACACGCAGCAGTGACGCAACTGTGAAACAGGGGGATGGGGGGTGCACTTAATTTTAGACTCACCTTTTACAAAGTTGTGCTCATCACACAAGCCTCTGTAGTTATCAATTGTCCAAATGTCACCTACAGCATGTAAGTTTTGCATAACCAAATTATCCAATGGAAAGACAGCAGTGGTGGATGTTGGAGTCAGAGAGCTTTTCTATCAGATGCAATGTATACTGCAATGTTTTGGGACAACTGCTCCTTAAAATATCCTCTTAAAACCTTCAGCTGAACGTTGTGGCACTTTTTGATAAATAATACAAAGTCTAAATGTAAGCCTGAATAATTCATTATGCTGCAGCCACGCATAACAGCTGTCTTTGTGCCTGAAAGAGTCAGCAGTGCCCTTTGTCTTATCATAACTTAATGCTGTGAGAAAAACAAAACAACACAAAACAAAATGGGACTTTAAGAAAACAGCAGATATCAGAGTTGATTATACGTGTTACCTGCGTAATTCCATGTCATGTCACTGATTAATCAGACTCTTAACTGAAGATATGAACTCCCACGGTCCATACAGAAGCAGATAGATCTCTATAGTGGAGATGCTGTCACATTGATGTCTCTGGTCTACTCACTGTCTACTCACAGGCTGCAGGGAGGCCTATTTATAGATCTGTCTCTGTTCTCTGCGTCTACATTGGTCCCCTCTTTCTTTCCATCTCTCTTTTCTCCCTCTAACGGGTTGATATTTCTGGAGCTGTACAGCTATTATCTTCTTTGCATCTTTGAGGTGCAGATCACGTTGAGTCGGATCATAAACTTTTCAAAATCCGACATGTCTGATCAGTGTGTGTTGTGTGGTGTGGTGTGATGTGCTGTGGTGTGCTGCGTAGAAAATATGGTCTCATCGTGTCTGATCCCAGTGCTGAGTGTTTTATGTTTAACACTTGATTGGTCATGAACTGCCATGTTTCACCTCCAGATTTCCAAAACCTGCAACTCTTTATCCATCCTGTTTTAAAATTAGAGAAGATATTCTTTCAGGAAATGTGTGAAATCAAACTTCAGTTTGCTCTCTTGTTGCTACCATCCTCTGTCCAGTCCATACAGCTGCCACTTTTGCTCCAGAACTACCCACAACAGCCTTGAGGTCTGGTTGATGATGAATCGGTCAGCATTGACTGTGAGAAGTCTGAATCACAGATGTGGTCTGATTAACCTCTCAGGGCCCACCAGGGCTAAAATGTGTTGTTTGGTCCCTATTGATCCTCACTACATTGCAGTTTGAGGCTTGCACAAACCAATCAGGACACTAGAGCTGAAATTCTGAGTTGATTGATTAATTAGTTGATTGATAACTAAAACTAACTGGCAACACTTTCAATAATTGATTTATTGTTTGAATCATTTTTTATTAAAAACTCAGCTTTGACAGTTTCTCAAACAAAAACAGCTGTTAGGGCTTCAAGGAATAATGATGGGCATTTTTCTTTCATCGTCCCTGTTTACTTCTCCTTATCTCACCTTACATCTCTTCCTGTTTTGTCCCTTAATTTCTTCAGACCTGCCGTTTTCCATCCACCCACCAGATGATCATCGACCCAGTCAGTATACGTATATACCTGCCATTTTCACAGGTGCTTTTGTTGTTCTTTACTTGGATTTCCGTGCCTGTTTAAATTGCCCTCTCCAGTTTTTATGCTTGTCTAACTAACCTTCTCATAATCGTTTGTTTTTCATTGTGTGAATAAGAAGAGCCAAAAGATGGATGAAGTAGGACCTCACATGGTTGATATTGTCCTTCAGAGGTGCAAATCCTGTACAAATTTGTGATTCAACTATTTGTGTAGAATGAAATAACAGCCTCTGAGCAGTTGCCTCCTGGTTGTTGATCCAGCTTTGGATCCAGTAGGTTAAACACCTTTTAGTGCAGGAATTTGCAGACAGCAAGAAATACCACATTTAGTTAACAAACTTAACAAAGAAAAATAATAGACTGCATCAAAGCCTATGTGACTTCCTTTTGCCAATAGTCACCTCATGTTTTACAGCTATGCAAGGACTTGAGAAAACAAAACAAGAAATCTGACGTTTAAGCCTAAAATAACCAAGAAAGACGAAAAATAGTCCTTAACAACTGGATTCTTATCGGATTCAAACTAGACTAAAACTCTACAGCCAAGTTAGCAGACATATGAGGCTGTACTGAACACAGGAGTGCTTTGAGCTAAATGCTAATACCACCCAAACATCATGCCAAGGTGATGTTTAGCAGCCAAGTATAATTGTTATTCAGCATCTTAGCTTGTTAAATGTTTGCTAACTAGCTTTAAACATAATGCATCCAATATCTGCCAATATATTTCACTCCAAACCAACACCGTACCAGCTGCTGGCTCTAGAGGAAACATGAGGGAATCATCAGATCAGGAGGCTTCATCCTCTGAATGTCTGTTAAAAATTGTAAATTGTAATCAGTTTAATCAGTTTGCTGAATGATTTCAGTGTGGACCGAGTGATGTTTAAAAAAGTCTACTAAAACCAAGGTAAAGGAAAATAAATAGTTTGACATTTCATAAATTACACCTTAGTTTTCTTACCAATAGTTTCAAGGGGAGATGAACACCACTCTCACATCCAGTATGTATGATAAATACAATGCTTCAGCCAGTGGCTGGTTAGCCTTAGCCTAAAAACTGGAAAATGAGAGGAAAAGCTGGCTCTGTCAAAAGATAACGAAAAGCTCACTAACTTGACATGCTTGACATCTGTTTCAGCTCTACAAAACCCAAAATGTCATTTGTTATTTTCAGAAAGTCACCAAAGGACAGAAACACTGGAGGTGCTGGTAGGTTGATTTTGTTATGGTCAAACCAAACCTGGCTGCTTTCCACTGTTTCCAGTCTTTAAGTGGCTAAGCTAACCAGCTCCTGGCAGTGACTTCTTATTCTGTGAATAAACATGAGAGTGGTATCCATCATCTCCTCTAAGTCTCAGAAAGAAAGCAAGCAAGCATATTTTACAAAATGTCAGACTATTTTTTGAGTCCAGGGCATGTAGACTCTTCATTTTCCCTCTTCGTTTTCCCTTCACTGAATCTGTTATTCTATACCTGACCTAAAAAGAGGAGGGGATGTGTGCACAACTACCCTTCTACAAACTTGAAAGAGCTCATAAAATTCAGAGAGGACAAAAATAACCATACCATCTTCAAGACATACCTGGCTTCCACAGTTTATTTTTGATAGTTTCTTTTATATCATCAGACCTTTGCATCAAGGTGCTGTTGAAAAGTGGCATCACAGTGGCTGTCTACTGATGCTAACGAGTAATTCGATGCAGCGTTCGCCTTTGGGTGACATAATTATGGCTCGATGATCACTTCTGCCTTGTCATCCTGGCCTCCCCTTGGGGAAATAATGCTCCATGTGATGAAAGTGATCAGACAGAGCAGTTATTGTATAAGTGGAATTAATGCATGGCAGGACAATTTTCTGTTTTGTGCATATTCACATAACATAATATTCTCCACGGATGTAGATTACTTCCATTTAATAAACTGGTTTGACTGGATATGCATGCTTAATGTAAACGACATGAATTATCTGTTATTTCATGGTAAATATCTATTTAATTTTTCTTTAATGTGACATGGAAAGTGCTAAATTGAATTTGTTGCTGCTGGAGATTCAATTACATGTCCATGTAGGCCCCAGTATGTCTTGGGATGTGTAATGTCAGCAACATTTACCAATAAAGATGACACCAATGTCCCTGAAAGTGTAGCAGTGCATTAAAACACAGGCTGGAAGATAGGTTGGTGCTGAATCCTAATGCCTCCTGTGCGCTTTGAGCTCTCATTTTTTACAGGATGCAATAGGTGTCTGAGCAGTGCAGCAAGGAGCCAGGCTAATAGTGGGATACTTATTATAGCCCTAGCAACAGGAACAGGATTGGTGGCTGCAGAGAGTGTGCTTGTCAGCTATTGGCTGGCGAGGAGGACTGTTCAAAGCACAGAATTTCATCTCATGAAAGGTTCAGTGCAGCAAGCTGCAGCAAGAGGCTGCAGTCTGAGGGTGGGCGGTCCAGCAGCTTGGCACTTCAGATTATCAATCAGTGTGAGGGGGTGACTCCCAGTTTGAAACACACAGATATGCACAATTAACCAGAGAAACTCGACCTTTAGGCATATAGATACTATGTAAATGTAAATTTAAATTCTCGAAAGATGCAGTTTCTTCTTCCATTGTCCATCATGAGGTGCAGGATTTCATTTTGTTGTAGCGCGTCTCTGCTGTGATAATAAAATCTGTTGTCTTTTGAAGCAACATTCTTTGATCTATGGCCTAATTTAGTTAATGATTAGCAAAGCCGCCTTAAAAAGAGCCTCATTTAAGACATACTGTAGTTGTTGCGTGAGCTGGCAGTGTCTCTGCACTGCAGCTGATACAGACTCCATCTCATACATTCACCCACAGACACTCAACACATACAGTGGTGCAGGCATATACAGTACACACTCAAGCATACCACACACACACACACACACACACCAGTTATGTGACCCACAAAGGGTTACATAAGGTCATATTGACATCCTTTATCAATGTGTGGGCTGTAAAACTCAACAGAAATGTTAAAAATCTGTTCAGTCATGAACTTACAGAATGAAAAGGAATGAGCTGTGGTGTTTCTGGTATGGCTGTAAATGGCTACATTACAGAAAGAAATGAAAATATAGAATAATACAGATAAACAAATAACTTTAATGGGCAACAGATGGCAACCAAAAACTCCTCAGAGCATACAGTTTGTATCCCATTTTCAGCTAACATCCCACCACCACCACCACCACCATTTCCCCACCCTTGCTACTTTCCAGTAGGTCAGCTCTAAAATCTAATTCTTTCCTCAGATCTTGTATTTGTATGTTTTCATGTCACAGAAACAAAGAACAACATCTGAAAAAATGAAAAAATAAAACACAAACCACAGGAAAAAAAAAATAATGCATGTATTATTGGCAATGAGTGAAAGTCTCCTGACAAGCAAAAATATTCAAACAAAAAAAGTGAGAGAAATATTCAGTTTCCACTCGTTGTTACACACATAACTTGTGTAGGATTCAACTCCATTATAATATTTAGGATCTGTGTGAGCAGTTGTGCAGATTGGCATCAGGGTTTCATGCAATTTGTCTGGCGAGCCTTCAAGACCATCAACCTTATACTATGTTAAAAATAAATCAAAGCAGCTGTAACATAGAGTGTGAGCTCATGGAGGCTGACTCATGGTGGTGACACAATTGGCATACGTGAACAAGGGTGTGTGACTGACCTTAAGGCTTTTGGTTTCTCTCTTAAGCCATCACATCTGAAATAAAAAATAAAACTGTCCCCCATAACTGCCATTGATTAGGAAAAATAAACTGCCATCTGTATGAATATATTAATGTAATAATCTATAGAACTAGCAGCATTATGACGATAAATCCATTCAGCAGCTTTCTGTGCTCTTAAGCAGCTTCCTGGTGTCTAAAGTTTGTTCTGAAGACGTGAAGTCTCACATTTTGCTAATCAATAACCAATTCTGGTGAATTGCCTATGCGTTCCCTGTGACTGTATTTGTGCATTGGTGTTGAATATTCATATCTATGTGCTGTACAGAGAGCAGACACATGTAAAAGTGAGGAACCATTGAAGGGAAAATGTTAAATCTTGGACACGTGCTTGCAGAAACTTAAAATACTGGCAGATAAATCCTTTTTGCTGTAAAGGTTAACTTGCAAATGAGGCATATTAAATAATGATACAGGCACAAAAAGAAAGCACAAACTGTACTCAGGGCACAAAACAAAGCATTAAAACGTTTTCTCTACGAAATGGTTTTTCCTTAAAAACAAATTTCTTATGGGTGACGATACAACAATACACTAGACCACCACGGAAATGGTGCATGTATAATTTAGTCATATTTTTTTTATTATCATAGCTATTATTTCGGTTCTTGTGCAACTGCTACATAATGACTCACATTCAAGATATTTTGTCACTCAGGAACAGCTAAAAGGTATAAAAACAAACAAACAAAAAAAATGTATACTGTCAGAAATAAAATATGGTCCATGTTTGTGAATCATAACAGAAACACTGAGCCTGAAAACTTCACCATTATTAAAACTGGATAGCATGACAGAAAAAAGTACTTAAATACTGTTCAAAGAACAAAATATATCATAATCATACTTCAATGTGACAAACACCAGCTGGTAAGATTAAGTGATCACTGGTGGGTTTTTATCTTCCTTTTTTTCTTTCATTAACAAATTAAATACACATATTGCATGTCACTATAGCAACGCCCATTACAGGTCAATTTTTACGATCACCATTTTGGTATAGCAAATCAAAAACCATAACAAAACGAAATAAATTAGAAATTAGAAATCAACATCAGACAAAGCCTGTTTTTCTCAGTCATATGAATACTTAACACCCACAGTATAAGTTAATAAAGTCAAGCTACTGTATATAAATACATCACCAGCATGCACAATATTGAATAATCGATATTATTGTTGTCATCATCTTACACTGAAGAAACAGTATAGTAGGCAAGTGCATTTAATAAAACAAACACAGAAGTAAACCACAAACTCTGAAGCTGCTTTTATTTCATTTTTTTGTCATTTTTTTGTTTTGTTTTGTATTGTTAAGTCTCTGCCTTTAGTAATCTTCACCTCCAAAAGAATCAATGGTTCCAGTGACAAAACAGACTAATCTGTGAGATGCCAAATACACTTTAGACAGAAGGAGGGGAATAAATTTTGTCTAACTAATCCTCATTTTCGCTCCCGTGCAATTTATCCTTTTTTAAATTTGGGGGATTTTATCAGTTTAAAACTTTCTCTTTTCTCGTTGTTGGCTCGAGTTTAACATCCATGGCTTTCGGGGCCCTTTCTCATATGTAGGCTACTACTGGAACCAATGCAAACTAGTTTTGTGAGGCATTCCCATTCAAGCATTTTCTCTCTCAAGTGACTCAAATGCATCTCTATCACGCAAAAACCTAACTAAGCAGCTTATCTTGACAGAACAAGACCAGTTCCTATGCCAGTGTGAGGCTGCCATTTCAATCGAACAACAACCACTTCAGGCTGATTGACTGACATATCAGTGGTTTTGGCAAATGTCAAAGAGAAAATCAAGAAGACGGAGGCCCCTTTCAACTGTATATATATTTCTATATATATTTAAACTAAGATTTAACCTCCACTCTCACCTCTCTTTTGATTCTTTTCTTTTAACACATGGAAAAATAAAGAACTGCTGCTGCGGTAGTTTCATCGGCAAAAGCGGCTGCCAAAGTCCACCGGCCCTTCATATATTTTTTTCGAAGTGTGGTTTCTCTTTAATTGTTGCCCTCCCCTCCCTCGTCATCCTGCTGGTCACTTGTCCACAGTGTCAAGTTGTCTCGGAGCAGCTGCATGATGAGAGTGGAGTCTTTGTAGGAGTCCTCGTTGAGGGTGTCAAGCTCGGCAATGGCATCGTCGAAGGCGGTCTTGGCCAGATGACAGGCCTGCTCTGGGGCATTCTGGATCTCGTAGTAAAACACAGAGTAGTTGAGAGCTAAGCCCAGGCGGATGGGGTGGGTTGGCTGCATGTGCTCCTTGCTGATCTCGTGGGCCTCGTTGTAGGCCTTCTCCGACGACTCCACCACAGTGGCTCTCTTCTCCCCCGTGGCCACCTCTGCCAGGTACCGGTAGTAGTCGCCCTTCATCTTCAGGTAGAACACCTTGCTCTCGTGCTGCGTGTCACTGCAGTTCTTGATCAGGAAGTTGTCCAGGAGGTTGAGCACGTCCTGGCACACAGCCTCCAGCTCCTTCTCAATCTTCTCCCTGTAGGCCCTGACCATCTCAATCTTCTTCTCATTGCCGTCGGCCGAGGTCTTCTGCTCAATGCTGGAGATCACCCTCCAGGAGGAACGGCGGGCCCCAACCACGTTCTTGTAGGCCACAGACAAGAGGTTCCTCTCCTCATTGGACAGGGCCTCATTCAGCTCTGTTACCTGGAAGATGAAAAAACGGAAAATTTACACACCAGTTAAGAGCAAAAGCCATGATTAACAGCATCCAATTGCATTTACATTATAAAAAGAAAATATCATCTGAGAAAAGCTTTATTACTAGAGTTTAAGTCAGTTAGTCAACAGAAAAAGGGAAAAAATTTATTATCTTTCAGTTTTGGACCCAAATAAAGGAAATTTTGATATGTCCCTATGGTTTAGGGGTTAATACGCTGACCCCTGACAGGGTCTGGCTGGGGACCTTTGTTGCATCTCTTGTCCTTGTTTCCTGTCATCTTCCAACTACTGTCTGTGATAGAGACGTAAAAATCCCACGAAAATATATTTGGTCAAAAGGGAAGGTAGTCACCTTGGACTCTGGAAAACTGTTATAGACACTTTCTTACAAACCAAATAATTGATGAAATAATGAAGGAAAGTAAGATGTTGAAAACAGTCATTAGTTGTGGCCCTAATAATTGCAAATCACCATCTTTTCTGTCTTTTTACATGAAAGAATCTGGACTAACAGCACAGTTCACGGCACAGAAAATGAGCAATATTTCACTTGTCATGTGCGATTCCCAGTTTCCATGGCAATCCATTAATTTAGTGCACCAGTAGCTCCAGCTGTCACGTGGACAGCTAATGCTAGTTAGTGAGAAACGATATTCAAGATAGTCGGCGGCAGTTGGGGTTGGGAGGAGGGTTGGGGTGGGGGGTTGGGGTGGGGTGGGGGGGGTGGGATAGGAAAGGGGTGGGCAAATGGAGGGGGGTTGAAAGGAGTGCTGGAGATGGCTAAAATGTTCCTACGAGCAGTTGGGGGCAGCTGCACTGTAAATGAAAACCATCACTGCACAGACGGTTCACGTGTCCCAGTGACCTTCTCTCTGGCTGAAACTGACCTTTTTACCTGTCTAAAAGACCACGCCGTGACATCACTCAGAGCTTGACTGTTAAACTTAGATTTTGACAGGATGGTAGTCCAGTTGTTGTGTTGCTATAAAAAGGCTGAATAACTCAGACTTATTTGATTTGGAAAAGCAACCTTGTGTTGGAACGTGCCTTCTGTCAGATCAATAACTGCACAGGGCCTGAAATATACGGATCAAAATGAAGACATGTGTAGCTTAGTTTTCACACACAACCTTTCATCTTGAGAGTGTTCTTAATCTGAAAATCTCCCTGAGGTGCTAACATTTCTCATTCCTCTGTTTTGACACTCTGCTCAAGCGTCACACAACCGAGTGGACAGAGAGGAGGGCTCAACCTGTAGAGATTTATCTGTCGTCTCAAAACTGTAACACAAATCTAATGATCTATCTATCTATCTATATATATATATACATATACATATATATTTTTTTTTTTTTTTTTTGAAGGAAACAAATAGGACATCAGTCAATATGATGAAGTGATGTTCGGGATTACTACAGTGCCCATTGGATCAGAGTTATGTTGATACATAACAAAAAGAAAATAGCTGAAAATACATCATTGGTTGACACTGGTGAATTGTATATTCTATGGGATGCAATGATTTTAATTATCATACTGACATTAACTACCTAGATCCTCATCTGGGGCAAAAAAAAAAAAAAACTACTTGCAAATCTATAGCTGAAACAATTAGCCCAGCTAAATTGATTAATGAGCAACTAATTTGATAATCATGGTTTTCTTAATCTTCTATAATAGTAAACTAAATATCTCTGGATTTTGGAAAAAAAAATGAAGGTATAAAAAATGAACAAGGAAAATAATCTTGCAGTACCAGCGTATCCATAAAAAGTCTGCCTGAAAAGCTGCATTCAAGGCTGTTAACATGAAAGTAATCTACATATATTTTTCATGAGGGACACAAAGGTGATGGCCTATCGTTTGTCATTTCTGGCTGCAATGGCAAGGGATTCCCTTTGATTAGAGAGTGAGAGTACACACCCCTGCAAAGGGGCCTAGTTTGGACCGCACTGACATGGCAGATTGTTTAAAGGGAAAGGAATCCCTCCCTGAACACACATCATCCCACCTCCTGCAACCAGAAACCCTCGATGACAAACGATCCACTGGGGCTCACTTCATTTCTCCTGAGGAACATAAGACAAAATGTTCCTCATTTAAAGCAAGTATGATGAGTTTGATCTCTATGTGAGCTCACACAGGCCCAGCTAAGACTCCCGGGGTGCTACTGGTGCCAGTATGAGCTGGTGTGACACAGCAATTTTTTTTCAACCCACTGGTGAGTCCAGTTTCCAGAATTTCTTAAGGGGAGGGAGAGAGAGAGAGAGGGGAAAAAAAAGAAGAAGAGGAAAAGCAGATAAAGGCTATGTCCTCAGCACTGTCAAATAGGAGCGGAGAAAGCTCCTGTGAGACAGGCCACACATGTCACCCTCTTTGCATCAGATACTACAGTATTTAATCAGGCTCACTAACCCAAAATGACTTCAAATTTCTGCTGGATTTCGGGAGGAGTCTGCCCGGACACGGAAACAGCACATGCACAGATTGAGACATGAGCAAGTATCTGAGAAGTGAAGCGGTCAAGAGAGGAGAAGACAAAAGGCTACAAAAGGAATCTGATCATGTTGACTCACTGCAATACGACAAAGAATATTCTAGAGAGATTCTGCTGCCTCCTACGTTTGTTTAGAGGAAAGAGCAGTTTAAAGTGTCTTTTTGGAGGGATTTTTATTCATCAGTCATACCTCTAAGTCTCATACAGGGGAAGGAAGAATATGCAGATGCTGATAATGTATATCATTTTAATTAATGTGACAAAGAGGAGAGGAGAGGAGGAGGAGGAGGAGGAGGAAGAGGAGGAGGAGGGGGCAGCAGCAGTTGATAGGCTTTTTCCGAGCAACCTCACATGGCTCCCAGCGGCAGGAGCTCTTATAAATTCGGTATAATGGAGGGAGGGGAGGTGCGGTGTTTAAAGGGAAGAGGGTGGGGGGAAAAAAAAAAAAAAGCAGCAAATGCAACAGAGCAGAGCCATTGTATGAAATGAATTCCTCATGAAGTGAGGGATCAAACTCAGGCCTGTGTGCATTTCATTGTAATATCCCTTCATTGAACGGCACGGCCGACAGAAAGGCACCGCCCAAGGAGCAGAGGATTTGGACTCGACTCGTAAAAAAAAACCGGGCACTGGGCTGTCGATGAACAAGACAATGAACATTTAAAATATTACTTTACTGTGATGCCTGATTGTAGTGCCCGAATATCAAGTGAGACCCCCGCACATTAACAGCCAACGTAATCCAGATTGCGGGTCGAGCCTTTCCACAAACAGAGCAGTGATAAAACATCACTCACACACTAAACAGTCACAATTATGATCTTCTCTGAATGAACTTACCGATTTCATAGCTGCTGCCATATCATCATATCTCTCAGCCTGTTCAGCCAGCCTGGCTTTCTGCACCAGCTGCTCACGATCGACCATTGTTTAGATGATGTTTGGCTGCTTTGTCGAGCTGCTCTGCTTGGGTTTTGCGGATGAAATGATTGATATTTTTCAATCGCAATGCAGTGAAATCTTACGCGAGCCTAACGCTGCAGCTGTTCCCTGCTGTCTGTCTATGCTCCGTGCAGACGGGACACCCTCTCCTCTCCTCTCCTCCCTCCCTCCCTCCCTTCCTCCCTCCCTCCTCCTCCTCCTCCTCCTCACACACTCTCCCTCGGCTGCGTCATCACTCAGAAAGGTGGGTGTCTGTGCCAATGATGTAACTCTCCATACATGGGAACCAGAGGGGACAGGCGTACGGGGACGGTGGGATGCATGGGAGCAGCCCTGGGCTCAGGGTCCTGTGGGAAATGGAGTCCAGTGTGGCTGCATGCTGGAGCCAGGAGCATGCTCAATCTCACTTGTTATAAGGGGGCCAATTTCAAATATACACCCACCGAGCAATTTATTAGTAACGCCATATTAATACTGGGTAGTTCCTCCCTTTGCTCTCAGAACAGCCTCTGTTCTTCATGGCATGGATTCCACAACATCCGCAGGGTTTTAAAGACTCTGGTTCCTGCAGCCATGGCGGCATTATTTATGCAGATTCGTCAGCTCCACATTCATGCTGCCAAAGGTGTTCTGTTGGATTTAGATCTGGTGACTGGGAAGGCCAGTGAAGTACACCTTTCAAGTTCATGACACCATTTTGCTTTGTGACCTTATCATGCTGGAGTAGCCATTAGAGGATATAAACAATCACCACGAAATGACCGAAACCAACAATGCAATATATCTACGTGTATACAAAACCTGATTTATCTTATTCTTCTGTGCCATTAACTCCATTACTGTCCAAAACACACCAGTGAGCCACACTGCCAGTCAGAGTGAGTGTGGGCACTGTAGTTTATTTAGAAACAGCGCCACAGATTAACAATGGTGATCACCTTCACAGCCTGTGGCCTGTGCCTGCAAAGGCCTCTGCACATGTTGGGCAACGTGGTTCCTATAGTAAACAGTCTCCGTATTTTCTTAGCTTTTCAGCATGTACAAAGTTAGCATTAGAAAATGAGTTGCTCTGTATGGGGTTGTGGGAACGTCCAGACCAAATGAGTATCTGCTTTTTGTCTTTGGCTCCCGTGTTATCACTTTATTTTGTCCACCCTGGAGAAAAGGTCTAACACTCTGGGCCAGCGTTTCTGCAATGAACAGCAGCAGCTCATTTCTACACTTGGGTTGGGGTGGGGTTCTTTTACATTTGGGTCATAGAGGTAACCATCAGTTTATCTAATAGATATTAACCACCAATGTTTAGAAATTCATATAAAAAAGATTTTTGACCTGTCTCTCAAGTTGCAACTCTTTTTTCTATCCAAAGATGGCAGGTTTCCATCTTTGTTTTTTGAGATCAGTGTTGTGATCACATGGTAATAACTAGAGAGTATTCCATTTTTTTGGCATCTCAGACCTTTTGCCATCTGGACTGTGGCAGCCATGGCCGGATTAACCTTTGGGGCAAAAGTTTGTTGTTGTACCTCTGTTGAAACCCACTGATCTCCATTGCCCTGTACATGGCAGTTTTTTTTTATTTTCCTGGGCACCAAGAACCAACCAGTGCTTGAGAGATTTTGAGAATCAATTAATCATTTTTTCCTTTTTTTTATTAAGTGATGCCATTCTCACAGATGTCAAAATTTACTAGTTTTGACAGTGAACTCAACAAACTTTTTTTTCCTTTTCACTATTTTCACTATTTTCTGACCTTTTATTAACTTAACAGTCAATCAATTATAGAAGAAAATAATTGCCAGACATTTATATTGAACATAATTGTTGGTTGCAGCCTTACACGTCTCCTATTATGGAATAATATGACCTTGCCTGAGATTTTCTGTGTGTTAATTACTTGACACAGAGAAAAAAATGAAAGCAATTTAGCTTTTAAAAGAAAAAGGTTTAAACAAATGGCCTAAACTAAAAGAAACTAAAGAGAATGGTCACAAGATGGACGACAGATCATAGATGATGTTCTACTTCAGTGGGGCTAATGTGCAACAAATTTTCAATTAGTCAATTGGTTGTTTGCCTTATAATATATATATATATATATATATATATATATATTGCAGTTCAGGGACATCCTATATATATATATATATATACACACACACACACATAGGATGTCCCTGAACTGCAACCTGAGATCACAGTGTTTCCTGTCAAGGTCATAAGTGAGTGAAAGATGTAAAGAGCAAACTCTGCTGGTGAGGCTGAACTTTATTTTATAAACACATTTAAGGCAGTTGATACCATTATCAAGGGCAGTTTTCTTTGTCTTTAAAGATTGCAAACTGCTACATATTGAGGTTTGAACTATTGTTTTTAAGACACGTGAAGACGTCCCTTAGAGCTCTGGGTAACTGGGTAACATCTCATTTTCTTGCATTTAACACATCAAAATTATCTGCATATTAATCCATAATGAAAGGAACCATTTCTCTGCTCTGAGTGTCATTACTTTTTCTTTTGATACTTTAGGTACATTTCTCCAATAATATTTAGGTAAATTTGCCTTAGTAACATTTTCCATACGGGAATTTTACTTTAATGGAGTATTTTTTACAGTGGTACATTTACTAATATTTCCTCCACCACTGATCAAAGGCAGCAGTTTTATATCATATCACCTATGAATTCAGCATGGCACTCATGTCATTTAAATCTTTAAGATTATTTTATCATAGTTATGTGTAGAGTCTTTACCAAAGTAGCAATATGAGCCACCTAACTGAAGACAAGGCTGCTCACAGCTCCCTCTTCTGGACAAAAACGAAAATGAAAGTATCTGAGAACAAGGCATCACGCTGTACAATAAGTTGTGTGAAAGTAAAGTCTTTATTGTTGTGAAAAAGCTTCTGAAACCACAGGAACATCTGCTGAAACCTACAAGAATGAAACCACTTCTCAGGTCAGGAGTTTATGAATGTGTGCTGACCCAGCACAACCACTCAATTCAATTTATTCTTTTGGGGACAATTGTCTGATGCAACTCAATACCCACATCAACAAACATGATGGATAGAAGAAGAAACAAAACCTGTTAATCACAAAACTGAAAACAATCAGAGGGTATCGGCCTCAAGCCGACAAATATAAAAATAAAATAATAATAAGAAAAATAAATAAAATAGTATTGAGACCATGGAAAACGTAAAAATACAGAGGAAATTAAAACCTAATTAACAATTAAAAGGCAACACATGAACTCTACGGTGAACAAAGAGCATGAATGCTAATGCCGTTCATTTCCCTTATGAGTTAAAAAAAAAACATCAGATGTGAAGGCAGAGGGGTGAGGGCATGTAAATCAAAATAACAACTAAAATAAGAATGAATAAAACCAAGTAAACCATCTATGTCTAATCCAAAAACTTGGTCTCAAAGCACATGCAATGCTGTCAGATGTTTCCACCCCCACGGTCCCCAATTTCTACCTTTCTGTTTCTCTCACTAACATTTCTCGCTCTTTCTCTCTCACCCACACACACACACACACACACACACACACACACACACACACACACACACACACACAGAGAGATTCGTCAAACCTTTGTCTTCCTCTGCAGCAGGAGATTATCACCTGCTGACCTGGCCAGAGGTCAAGAGAGGAAGTGCTGATTTTCAGTGACGTGTAAACTGGGTCAAGTCATGGTACATTTTAATGTATTCTCACAGTTATGCTTCAATTTAATTGCTTTCTAAACTCAATCTATTTCTAATGAAGAATGAACAACCCTTTTTTTTTTTTTTTTTTTAGAAAATCAATGGTTCATAACTCTTTTCATTACTTCCATCACTGGGAATAAAACTGATCATTTTTCACTGGATGTTAGGAAAAGAGTGATTTTCCAAACAGTTTTTGCAGACATGTATTTATAATGCACCCTTTAGTAATATTTGAAAGACCCTGGCAAGGCAGAATTACCAACCATGCAAAACAGGTAACTGAAGGGCCCCAAAAGCTACAGGTTCATCTAACTTCACTGGTTTTGGCAAACTGATTAGTTGCAACTGTGTGAAGGTTTTTGTACAACTAAAGGCCCAATGTGCATTATTTGTTAATTATGTCACCCTGTCTTGTGAAGTATATCAAACTCCTTGACCAGTTATATGACCTTGTATTATTTTGTAGTTTATATTGCCCTCATGTGGAGCATTTGAGTAAAATAAAGATGTGTTAAACCTGTTACCAGACACCCCCTTTCTGCACACAAGCCCACAAATAATGTACCCAAAATAAAAAAAATGTTTCTTTTCAACATAGGAGCTTTTTTCAATTTTCTTAAAAACCATTGCTCCCATTACTTTACATAGAGTCTTACAGTGCAACATGTAGGGCTGAGCAAATGGATCTATCCACTTGCTTCAAAGAGGATTACTGTTCCTTCTGCTTAGCTTAGTTACCTCAAATTAGGATAAGGGTAAGGTGAGGTCTGTCTACAGCAGCCATCTGTCTGCCAAGCGGACAGTTGAGTGCTCACGCTGCTGTAAATGGAGACAAGGCTGGAGCTGGATGTTTTGATATACCCAGATGAAGTGAGGATTGCTACTCCAGATGAGCTCGCAGAATGGGAACTTGAGACCGCGAGCCAGGTGTCCATACCCACTGTCCGACTCTTTGTGGCACTTTACCCATACAACCCTGCTGCAATGTCTCCCAACCATGAGACAGCTGCAGAGGAGCTGCCTTTTGTACCAGGACAGATAATCAAGGTAAAAACAATGTAACATCTCTTACACCTTTGTAGTTTCACATACTGTAAAAGTGTCACACTTCAGTGCCTATAGTGTACAGTTTAGTGTCTGGTGCACAGGTATAATATGTGTTTTGGGTTGTATTTCCTCACTGTAACAGCTGAAAGCTTCTTTGAAACAGTACGATGGTGTTTCCTGTTTGTGCTCGATTCAGGCCAGGTGAAAGTGCATGAAGATATGAGCTTTTTTTCTGTTTCCTGTCATGATTTTGAACTGATTGTGATTTGCCTCCTTTTAAATGAACCTGACTACTGCTACAACATGCAAATGCACACACATGCATTTTTTTTCTTTTAAAGCCTAAAATAAAATCACAAAACTATCTGTCTCTGCATTTGTTAGGTGTTTGGAGACAAAGACTCTGATGGTTTCTATCACGGAGAGTCTGGTGGTCTCTCCGGTTTTGTGCCAAGTAACATGGTGGCTGAGATCCCAGTGGATGATGAGTACCTGAAACATGTACTCATGCAGCAGGGATTCCTCCCTGTGGACCACACAGGTATCATCTCTTCTGCAGGACACTGTGCTGTAACACACTGGCAGAACAGCAGTAGTGAGGACGTACCCAGAAAATTTGCTTTGCTAAAAACGGCAATACCACAATCTAAACATACTGTTACAAATAAAAGTCTTGCATTCAAATTCTACTTCACTAAAAGTGCAGACATATTATCAGCAAAAGGTACTTTAAGTATCTGAAGTAAAAGTGGGCCTACTCATTTTGCGTGTTCAATTTCTTGAGTGCACAAGACAATAGTTATTATCTTGTAAAACAACTTCAAAATTATTTTCTCTCTTCAGGAGCTCTCTTGTTGGTTTGTGACAGGACAAGTTACAACTTTATCATTCTTATTGTGTAAATCCCTGCAAGGCTGTAATGTGTAATAATGAATCATATTGCATAAGCTGATCATATTTTTTGTATATAAAATTAAAGTAGCACAAATAAAAGTACAAATAAAATCTCATAAATTCAAAATCCTCAAGTACAAGTATCTAAGAGTGGTGCTACATAAAATGCCTGCATTGAAAATGTTATGTAACTTTGAGAAAGAAATGTTCATGCATACATATGTACAAATGTGCATCCTCCTATCTATCCTATATAAATCATCTGGTTGTTTAATCTGTAAAGCAATCTACATCTGTAAAGTAATAAGTAGGTAAAATAAATGTAGTGGGGTGAGAAGTACAGTGCTTCCCTCTCAAAGTGGAGTGGAAGTATTAAGGGTCATGACATAGCAATACTTAAGTAAAGATAGCTCAGAATTGTACTTGAATAAATGTACTTAGTTACTTTTCACTACTGCAGTCCATGTAGGGTAACATACAAAAGTCAACGCAGAAAAGAAAATACTCTCTCGATCTTCAACTGTTATTGTTGAAAAAGGTACAGAAGTCTCTAGGTGATCGTCTGTGAGAAGCCATTTGCTCTGAGCTGCTGCCTGGTCTGAAATTGTGTAACTGTAGGAAGTTAATAAAGCTTAGAACAGATACTGCAACAAATAAGATGTAAAAGCAATGCAGAAATCTTGTGTGTGTATATCACAGAAGCTACTAAACTGACCACATAATGATTTCTTTTAGTACATTTACTCAAAGGTAGTTGTTATCTCAAGATTGTTAGCTTTTTTTAGCAGGTTTGATGCTTTCACTGACCTATGTGCAAATGATTTTCTATTTAAGCATTAATGTTGTGCGATTCCAAAGGAGTGTTTGTGTATTTTGGGCCTACAGGTATGTCTTTAACGCCAGATGTGAGCGACGTAGCCAGTCTCCCTGAGGATGTGGTTGTTCGACGAATGGTGGCCTTATTTGACTATGATCCATGGGAAAGTTCACCCAACATGGACAGTGAAGTAGGCACTAAGATCATGAGACTTGAGGCTAATCTGATGTTTTAAAATACAATAAAATTGAATTGGACTTTTCCTCTTACAGGTTGAACTTGGCTTTCGTTCAGGAGACATCATATATGTGTTTGGTGACATGGATCAGGATGGATTTTACTATGTAAGTGTCACCTCTACAGTTACAAAAAATGATTACTGCTCAGTTCTTACACTGAATTTTGCACACTAGCTTTACTTTCATCTAAATTTTAGGGGGATCTGCATGGACGACGGGGTTTGGTTCCATCAAACTTCCTGCAGCCACTACCCTGGGATTAGAAAACGCCACGCCAGGATATTTGCTACAAATGCCAACGTTTAGACACAATGAGAAATCATACGTTTTTATAAAAAATTGTTAAACTGACATGTTGTGTCAAATATATATTTTCTATTTTTATATTAGAGTACAGCACTGCACCTGCTTTGAATGGCAAATTTGAGGGTCCACGTAAATAAGCAGCCAATTAAATCAGTATATCCTATATTACTGGTATTTATCAGGATGCTGTAGTGAAAACAGTTCTTGTCATACAATTCTGACTATTCATTTATTGTAAGGAAAATTACAAATCATCATTAGTGAAGAAAAATACAGAAAATTACAATCATATAAAGACAATGTTTAAAATTCTCTTTTTATTCAGCTACATGCACAATAATTTTACCGTATACCGTATATCCATAAATGTATGTATGTACAATATGAACAGACTGTAAGTATTTCACGCATACGTGATGGCAAATGATAGATGTTTTAGCCTTAATAATACACTTATAGTCTCAGTTTTTTGCAGACCAAAGTGTATTAAAATAGTATTTGCCTTATACCTTGTTTATATATTTTCTATAATTGGCTCATAGTCTTTTCATACGGAGTAATTAGGAGAAAATATCTTTTGAGTTTTGCAGTAATTTTTATTTACAAAAATTCACAACAAAGTTTGTATGAAGGAAATTATTAATGATATTATTAATTATGTTATCGATGAAAAAACTGTAAACCAGAAAGTGAAAATAAACTCTTGAATTTGTACAGTGCTTACCTGAGTTCCTTTACATATATATCTCAGCTACTTGTCTGTGTTGATTTATATTCATGCTACGTTTTAAATAAGTTTTTACATTCACCATTATCTTCTCATTTTTTGATGAATGACCACAATACAAAATTAAATGACAAAAGCAGACAGAGAAATTCAACAGGTGTCATGATGGACCTAAAAGTCTTAATCTTTCACACAGTTTGTTGGTTTCTTCTTTTACATTCCTCTGCAGCCAACAGTATACTCATCCATAAAGTAGGAAACACTACACTTTATAGTGAAGTTTAGTAGTGCTTTCTACTTTATGGGTGACAACACTGTACATCAGTAGCTTCTGGTCGCTCCACCGCAAACACTGAAGTCATGATGGGTTGACTAAAGTCAAGTTTTCACAAATTAGGTATGACACAAGAAAACACTAAAACATAATTTTATGAGAGAGAAACATGAAAACAGTTTGCAATCATTTGTACCCACAACATTTGACGAAAATTTTGCTAAAAATATGCTGATATAGGACATTAATGAGACGGAAAGTAGTATTTCCTGTACATTTTAGTGCATTTTGATTGAAAGGATGCAACAGATTAAAGCAGCAATCAATAGATTTTTTAAATAAAGTCTCTCACTGTCAGTGTCTTACCAGTGTCTGGACTCCACAGAAGAAAGAAAACCCAGAAGTGAACGTGATCTTTTTATTAACCCTGTCTGAGCCACGTGGTTAACACAGGAAAAGCTCTAACAGTCACACACTCACACACATGTACACACATACACAAGCTATATATGCAGGGAAGTGTATGCTTATGTGCACATGTTTGTGCATGTACACACACACACATACACACAGTGTGAGAGTATTTGAAATATGAGTATGTGAAATAAAATAAGTAAATACAATAATACTGCTGCAGGTGGTTGTAGGTCCAACTACTTCACGTTCTTTTGATATACATACATATCCTGTATATATATATATATATATATATATATATATATATACAGAAGTGCACATCTAGACTTATAGGAAGTGTACATCTACATCTACATGCACACACAATCACACACACACACATGCAAATTCATAGCCTACGCCCCATTAAGCCCAGTCAGACAGCACAACTGCTGCCAAGTGTGAGCTCATCCCTTTTAAGGGTATACAGTACAGTTATGAGGTGACACCTGCTTTTAAAAAAAGAAGTCAAACACCACAGCAGATTGATATTGATCCATGTAATAATTAATGTGGATGTGCACTACTTCTCTCAGAGCAAAATACCTTTTACCGATGCAGAATTGAGGCGTACTTTTGCTGAAGTAGCAACATAAGGATAAAAGATAAAAGTAAATCAAAGATTTTAGCAGACTTGAGTCTGACTGTTTGAGTAAGCTCATTTTAGAGATGCTTGAGATGTTGAATGTCTGTAAGCAAAGGGAGTATGGAGTAACTCATATGTAAAAACTATGTAAGTCTCCAAAATGTATAGATTACAGGAAGAGCGTCATATCTCATTTATATTTCGGAGAACTGATTCACGCCTGCATATTTCTGACAAGGTGTGGGTGGGGGATGGTGGTGTGAGGCTCTTCCCTATCCCAGCAGCAAATGTGCAATATGCTTGCAACAACAGAAACTTTGCAAATAGAAGAGAGACGGGCTGGTGTCCTTTGTTGTCACGACAACCCAAACCTCAGAGTCACACCAAGAGAAATAAGAGGAAGTGGGGGATGGGTGGTGTGCAAAAACCGAGAAAAGATGTCCTTGTGAGAAACAGAACAAGGCGAAAAGACAAGCAGACAGTAATGCAGAAGATGAAATAAGTCAGGTTGCAAATGCAGGAATTGACAAAAAAGTTAAATTTTCCGTAAGGTATCAGATACTAAAAATATTTTTCATGTCAAGCACATGCACACACACAAAGGTTATATTTTTGTGTGTGTGTTTGTGTGTGTGTGCCTGTGAACCTCTGCAGCAGGCGAGCATGACTGTGCATCCTGCAGATTATCTCAGCACTGTTGCGCTAGAAGCTGTGCTTGCATCAGACATCTATTCCTGTGCAACATGGGATTATATCCAAAGTGATCTCCTCGGGTACTTAAGGTGATATAGATAGCGTCAGGGTGCCAAAAACAAGTGCAGCATCTAATAACACCATTAGGTATTATCCTCCCTGGTCACTGCTTAGGACTAATTGAATTATGTTTTACCCATGATGATTGATCTCACACAGGGAGTCAGTCTTCATCCACTGTGTAATTATTTATTCAAACAAACACTATCATTGAGAGCATTTAAATGAACCATGTTTGAACAGTTATAATTGTCAGATTATAACTGTTCAAACATGTAGCACATCACAAAAAGACACTTTTCCTGTTCTGTCAACTCAAACATCAAATGGTCTCATTACATCATTGCTGCGAGTTTGCAAGCAAGTCTCACAATACGAGATGAAACTTTCCCATGACTTTAAGACAGAAACAAAAAGTCTGAGGGTGCTCACACACAGAACACAACTTTTACCTGAACTTGCTCAGACTTGTTTGGTGCTGCCACTTAGTGGATGTTAGTGGAGGTGACAATGTCAAAAAAGCAGCAGCTGTAGTCTGGAGCGCAGGAAGTTTTCAAAATGATTTGAGAACACGACATTTTAAAGGTGACTATTCTTTATTCTGTACTTGGATCCCCACTGGGTTTCACAGAACGGTTGGAGTCTTCCTGGGTTCATACAATGATAAAAAAAACTTACAGTGACAACAAAAACAACAAATAATAACAACAAAAAGAAAATAAAAGCAATCAAACACCAGTGACTTCATATAATGTGTGTGTATGTGTCTGAGCATGAGTTATTGTGGTCTGTTTAATTATGTACATAAAGGTCATTAATACAGACCATAAAATCTGTATCTAACCAAACTATTTGGCCTGATTCATGCCTGCTCTTGGTAAGAGGGAGGTGGGTCGATGAGGGGTGCACATTTGTAAAAATGTAAAATTTATAAAATATGTCAGACTCAAATTTAAAGTGCTGCTTTTTGGCAATAATAAACTGTATTTTATTAACAGTTACATTATCTATTCAGTGTAATGAGTGAATGCCAATATTGTATTATGAAATAATATCAATAAATAGCTGCTATTTGTATGACATACAATGGTCCCACAGACATGCACCTTGAAAGGAAAAAAAGAAATTACTTACTTACCTAAACTTTGTTTATTTACTGATTGCATAATGTGTAACAAACTCCTGAGGTGAGACGGTGTGTACCAAAGTCTGAAGTCTTTGTTAAGCACAACAGCATGAACAAGTGTGTCATCACTCTGATGATTGGCCAGTGGCTGAGCTGCAAGACGAAAGTACAGTTCAGAGTTCAAATGTCTGCAGCACAGAAAGGAAACATTTCAGTATCACAAACAAATGTACTATGATAACATATCACAACACATAGTATAACAATATTAGCTTTTAGTCTCCCACTCTGTAAATTGTGCTGTATCATACAATATGGTAACTTTGCAATCAAAAGTATTAACACGATTGATTGATCGATATTGTCAGTGAACTTCAAAGCAGTTTATTGTAGAGATCAAAAAAGACAAATTACGGGTGTTAAGATGCTAAATCTAAAACTTCAATATACAATTTGCATTTGACACACCATATGGAACAAAGAAAGAAAATGCTTATGACACTTTTTACCTCATCATAACATCGCACACAGTGCATACAGTGGATTCACACATACAAATGTACTTTTAAATATGCAGTACATTAAATCTTTTGTATTTGACAATCAACAATGGCCATAGACGGCAGTATTTCTTCAAGGGGGCCCCGGGCCAGAGCCTCTCTATGAGTGACTGTTACTATTTCTTGCTTGAATGTCATAGAGTTCACAAAATTACCAGAGACATTAAAATGACTGTAAAGAGACAGAAAATTACATTCAAAGAGATGGAAAATAAAAATTAAAAAAAGGAGAAGAGGAAGAAGAAGAGGAAGAAGAAGAAGAAGAAGAAGAAGAAAGGATGCAAAAGAAGAAAAAAAACGGAGATACACAAACCAATCACAAAAAAAAAAAACTCAAAATGAAAAATGAATATAAACTTATAAAGGAGGTGTGGGGGCCCATTTTCTCATGATCCGTCCATGGATAAAGGTCTAATAAATAAATATAACAGCAGTAAGCGAGAGAGCTTTTCTGTGTTTATTCGTGTGGCTGACTAACTCAAAGTCCGATAGGTGCTTCATAATATTGCCTGCAGATCGAGCTCATCTCCCGAAGTGCGCGGCTTGTGTGAAATCCCACAGTTGATTGTTGTCTTGAATGCAGCGCAGTGACGTTTTGGACCTTCGCCAAATCGACCCGCCTCCACCGTGCAGTGTTCAAGACTACGCGGCTGCAGGAATTGGGCCGTGCAACCAAACTCTTGGTCAGTCTCCTCGTTTCTGTGAGGGCTTTGTATTTGAGGCAGCAGGTTGCCGGTGTGTCGGTGGCTGTGATGGACCGCTGGAGAGGCAGAGTGGCCCTTGTGACCGGAGCCTCGGTCGGGATCGGCGCTGCTGTAGCTGGAGAGCTGGTCCGGAGCGGTATGAAAGTGGTGGGCTGTGCCAGGGACGTCGACAAAATACAGGTTTGCTGTGGAATTAAATGCACTTTGGGGATTAAATAAATAACTATCAGACTTTGGTGCACACCGATGCGATGCCAGCTGTAACTGAGCAAGGCGAAAGAGCTAAATGTCCAATGTCGATGGAAAACCTCGAAGTGAAAGCAGCTGGGAGGTCAGGTGGCTTGTGTGAACAACTAAAAATGCCTCTATTTAACCTATTTAAAGCAGAGCTGCGAGGAGTAGTCACGTAATTGATTTGTTGATTGGCAGAAAAGTAATTTACTATTTTGATAAATGAGAAATTGCTATTTTCAGTTTATAGATTATGAAAATTTTCTGCTTCTCTCTGTTTATATATCTTTAAAAACCCATTATCTGTAGACTGCAGCCCGTTGTTTGAACAAAACAAAACATCTGAAGTTGTCTCCTTGAACTCCTTGAACTCCTTGACAGTATAGACTGAACAATTAATTGAGAGAATGATTTCCAAAATAATTCATTAATATTAATATAATAATCGTTAGATGCAGCCCTATCTGACATCTTTTTGGTTTTGATTTCAGAAACTGGCAGCTGAGTGTCAAACTGCAGGCCACAGTGGTGTCTTGGTGCCTTTCAAGTGTGATTTGAACAACGAGGAGGAGATTCTGTCCATGTTCTCTGCTATCAAAGCGCAGCACAAAGGTGTGGACGTGTGCATCAACAACGCTGGCCTGGCTCACCCAGAGTCGCTGTTAAATGGCCAAACCAGTGGCTGGAAGAACATGCTGGATGTAAGCGCTTAGTTTCTTCATGCCTCCATTCTCATGAACGCGATATCCCACTAATGCCTTGAGGGAATTTCTTCAAATTTGGCACAAACCTTCACTTGGACTCAAGGATGAGCCAGTTCGATTTTGGTGGTGAAAGGTCGAAGGTCAAGGTCACAGTTACCTCACGTTCTTGTGACTGTGATGTATCAGAAACACTTCAGAGCTGTTGTTAATGTTATTAATAACTGGGCTCTTCCTACTATGATGAGTCAAAATGAGTCAAACATGACAGTGTTTCAGGTTAGTAAAGCATCAGTTGATCAGATACATCAACCTCCAAACAAAACAAACCGCACCAATAAGAACATACAGTGAACTGGGCAATAAATTCTTAAGGAAAACACTGGGCACCAATATCAAATAAAAACAGGTAAATATGTCCTACACCTTCAGGCTGACTCATGAATAGGTTTTAAACTCGCTAAACCTAGTTTCCGGGAAATTATGATTGCATTCACAGATGATTATATGTCTGTGTGTAAAGGGAGATTATGTCTAGAGGCCTTTATCTTAAAGTTATTAATGCAAGACATTTTTATGAATTTTTGACTTTTCTGCTTGGTGTCTTTCAGGTGAATGTTCTTGCATTGTCCATTTGCACACGTGAAGCATATCAGTCAATGAAAGAAAGAAATGTTGACGATGGGCACATCATAAACATAAACAGGTACGATGATGGTAGTGCTTGTTAAACTCTCTTGATGTAATAGTTCAAGCCCACAATTAGTTTACAAAAAAGCGTACTGTGGTGGTCCAATGGCAACACCACTCAGTAGGGCTGAGGATTTTTGTAGTCACATTTTTATTACAACAAACAGTTATTTTCATTACTGGTTGATTTGCCAATTATTGTATCTCGATTAATCATTTAGTTCATAAAATGTCAGGAAATGGTTAAAAACAATTGTCCATCACTATCCTGAGGAAATTCAGATTACCTGATCTAGCAACCATGACTCCAAAACCCAAAGATATGCAGTAAGCTATCACACAAGACAAAGAAAAGTTACAAATTGTCTCAATCTAAATGCTACAACTAGGAGATGTTTGATATTTTTGCTAGATAAATTAATCGATTATCAAAATAGTAGCAGATACATTTTTTTAATGAACTATTTGAAAGACGTGCAAAAACTAAACCAAAAACATGAAAAAATTGAAGGTTTAAACATTATGATACACGTTATTTAATTATTTGAAAGTCACAAAGTCACACCAACACTACTGGAGGCAGCATTTTTTTTTTTTTGTCCTATATTAATCTGCATTTGATTTATTTGACAAATGTTGTGTCTAATCATCATCATCGTCGTCTTTTACGCCTCCCATTTCTCTCTCTCTTTTATTCCTCCTATATGAACTGTTTTGAGCTTTTATTCATGAAATTGCGAAATAGCTCGACATTTCGAAATGACATTGAAAGTGGAGTAGAAAACATCTCCAGATCAGCTGCAAAGGTGCTTCATGCAGGTGTTTCGGGGGAAATGAGTTATGGCTTGAAGACTTTTCAGTCGCTAGAAGGGCAGAGTGAGGTCATCCCACTGTCTTCCTATTCTCAGTCCATGTTCCACCTGAATGTAACAGCGAGTTCAGACTAGCCAGAACTGTGGTTCTCAAACTGTGCTGTTACATAATAACATGTAAGGTGTGACTAGTGTGAAAAACATTTGAGAGCCCTCTTCTTCACCAGCCTCTGCCTGTAGGTGAGTCAGTGTCACTTTGACATCCTGACTCACCAGCTGCCATGGCAACAGGTGACTCTTCCTCCACCTCCTCTAGCCCAGCCAGCGCCCCGTTGCCTCCCTTATCCTTTTTGTTTTCGAAAAATCTTCTTATATCCACAGCCTTGGCTCATTAGCTACCACCAGGTGCCAACAACAGCCCTTTAACCGCTCTAACTCTCTCTCTTGCACTCACACAAATTGCGTGCCTGCCAACTAGTGTGAAGATCTGCTGCTTGAATGACACAGAGGACCCAAAACGTATTTCCATCTCTGTTATTTTCAAGGACTTCAATACATGATTGGAGTGACTGGTGAACAGATTCTGGGCTATCTTTTTTTTTTTTTTTCTTATTTTTGTTAAAAAAAAAAAAAAAAAAAAAGTAATAATAATAGGCCTAATAGACAAATAAATCCTTTAGATCCGGGCTGTTTGCAAAATGCCTGTGATTACAATACTTAGAAAATGAATAATATATGTGAAAAAAATCTTTAAAAATTAGAAAAATATAATGAAAAAATCTTTAAAAATTAGAAAAATATAATGAAAAAATCAATCACAAAAAATAGGAAAATATCTGAAAAAGGATCAGTGAAATATCTGAAAATAAACTATCTGATTAATTGATGAACTGTTTTCACATTATATCAGTACAAGCCCTGTCGGTGAACCCTGGTGCTGACCTCATATATCTTCTTCTGTTGCAGTATGAGTGGGCATCGTGTTGTTCAGAGTGCTTACACGCATTTCTACTCTGCCACAAAGTACGCTGTGACGGCCCTGACCGAGGGCCTGAGGCAGGAGCTGCGTGAGGCCAACACCCACATCAGAGCCACAGTAAGACCCCCTCACTGTCTGTATTTAAAAACAATACTTTTTACTCTCCACTTCTTTTGTGAGCTTCTGATTGAAAATGTCTGAACTTGAAAGTTGCTCAATGTTGCGGTGGTGATATGTTGTCAAGACATTGTTGTCGTAGAAACTAAATCTGTGTGCAGTATTCTTTTGAAGAATCGCTGGGAGGAGGCGCTCCCCAGTGTCTTGTCTGTGCAATTCAGTCAGACAAAAAACACTATATGGACACAAACCATAACTATTGACTATTAACTATTAATTATATGAGACAGAACGGCAGAAGGACACACTTTTCAAGAAACTATTTTCCAGGACATTTTCATTGATATAAGGTTCATATGCCAGATGGGGATCACGCCGTAGACTAGCAAGTTCCGCTCTGTGGAAGTAATGATCTACGGCTCTGTAACCAGAGGGCAACAGCTGTTATTGACTAAGTAAATATAGTGCAAACAAACTCAAGCTGGAGTTGGCTTCCAAGTCGCAGTTTCCACTTCAGAAAGTTAAGAGTTGAGGAAAATTAACTAACAACAATATAATACAATATAATGTGGAAAAGCCATTTTCCATTTTTTTTCTACACATGGCTCCCATTCATTAAGTTACGTCACTGATTAACAATGTACAGCAGATACGTACTCTTCACATCACAAACCTGGCAATGGCAGTTATGTCAGTAGAAGAGCTGCCTTACATTTTTCACCACTGCATTCAGCTTTTCCACACCAGTGTGGCATTTCTCTGTGGCCCCTTTTTCTTGCCAGAGACTACATTTACTTTAGTGGAGGCAGTGGAATCAATAACATTTGTTATTTTAGAACTGAAGTTTACTCATTTCTGGTAATGCATTATTTTTCCAGTGTATTTCTCCTGGTGTAGTGGAGACAGAATTTGCTCTGCGGCTCCACAGAAATGATGCTGAAAAAGCTGCTGCTATGTACTCTAAATATGAGGTAAAAATATCATTCCTACATTCCTACAATACTGTTGATCTGATTACTAGATAGTAAAATAAATTATAACGTTCCATAATTATTTCCCTTTTCACTTCTCATGTAGCCTTTGAAAGCAATAGATGTTGCAAACGCCGTTACATACGTCCTAAGTGCCCCTCCCCACGTGCAGGTATGTGAGTTTCTCTTGTGTTTATTTTATTGCTTTCTATAGTGACTTATCACACATGTTTTTGACCTTTTGCTCTTTTACCATTGAAATATCAGTAGTTTACCTATAATGAGATAATGACGCACTCACATATCTTTTCTTTCAGATTGGAGACGTTCAGATGCGACCTGTGGAGCAGTTGATGTAGTGTTGCACCACGTGACGCTGACTTGGTGCACTGACACATTCTTCATCTGACCCTTTTAGGACATTTGTGACACTAAGTACTTTATCTGATCATGGAGTAACTTTCAAAATTAATGCTGTAATTTAGCACTTAAAAAATAAATTGTCTGAATTGACGATTTAATTTATTCCATTTCAGCTTTATTACTACACAGAAGAGTTTTGATTCAAATATTAAGTATATAAAAAATCTATAAAATGTCCGATATCAGTAAAATGCCTAATATTTGTAAAATGTCTTTTTTAAATCTTTAAAAAATATCTGACAGAAAATTAGTAAATTATCCAGAGGATGTTGTTAGAGTTGGACAGTCTACTACATTGATCCGGATTGAAATAACTCAAGAACTATTGTTTTGAGTGATTGCCATTAAAATTTTTACAAACATTCATGGTCTTTAAAGGATGAAGCCTCCTGATTTTGATAATCCTCTGACTTTTCATGTAGCACCATCACCAGGTCAATATTTAGCATTTCTTTACATATGACAGTAATCACATCAAGTTGATGAAATTGAGTAGAAGTAAAAAGTGGCATGAAATGGATAAAACTCATGTATAGTACAAGTAACTCCAAATTGTACTCAAGGCAAGAGAAAATGTTCTTTAGTTACCTAACCCACTGGGCAACAAAATTCGACCAACAGCTCCTCAGACTTTCTCCACTAGAGGTCACAACAAGCATAATTTTGAATACTTTCAGAATAGCAGACAGAGGAAGAAGTATTCAGATCCTTTACTTAAATACAAGTACCGGTGAAAGAATTACATGTAAAAGAAAGAGTGCTCGTTCAGCAGAAAAATAACCCTTTATCCCCTAGTTGGGAACCACTGGATTAAACTGCCTAACTGAATATAAAGTAATTGAAACTGGCTCCATCCCAACTCGCAACAATTGATGCATCAGTATTAAAACCTATGTCTGTCAGTCATAGGAGAGGAGACTTTTTTTTTTACTGCAGAACTACAGTTTCCTGATAATACTTCTGTACCTTTACTTACCTTTACTTTGAAACCCTTGTTTCTCTTCATATTGTCCTCACAAAGATTTTCAGAAATGCAATGATTGTGAAAAAGGGAGTACACTTAATGGACCATTTGTAACATCATGAAGCCAGTAATTCTATATGTGATGTAAAGACTGTATAGGTTGTATAGGTTGTATATATTTAACCTTACTGTTCCTTTGAAATCACCAGCCACTGTTTTAGTGAATAACAGAACGTAGAGGAGGTTCTGCTGAAAGAGAGACCTACTTTCATCTCTTTCTGGTCCTTGCGTGCAGAGAGCTGCCAGGGAAGTCCCTGCTCAGTTTCCAGTCCAGAGGAAAGCCAAGGTTAGCTGGGGACTGCCAACTGCCAGCTACCAACCACAACCCACTGGCTTTCTCATGTTAATGAACATCTAATTACACAGAGCCTACACTTGTATACATATACAACAGTTGGCAAAGCACTTAGCTAAGTGTTTTTGGCCACACACACTGGACATCATAGAGAATCAGCCCTTGTGCCAGACTGCAGCTCTTCACACCCAAACAGAAAATGTGTGTCAGGGAAATGAGGGGAGTCTCTCTATGGTCACCTGCCAGAAATAAAATATAAATTCTGGGCTTATATAGAAGTAGAGAAAGACAAGTTGCTGTCTTGTATTCAGGGGTTTGGACAGAGGGCTGGCCAGGGGTGGTACAGTGCCCCCCTAGCAGAGTCAGAAGGTGAAAGGAGGTCTGCTTTTTAGTATCATGGATGAATTACTGAATAGTTCAAGACTGTAGGAAGTGACTGCTAACATTTCTTTTTGGAGAGTCAATCAGACAACGAAACAACACAACACAATCACAATGAGATGAAAAATGACTCAAATTGACTTAAAAGAGATGAACTGATTGCATAGAGATGCAAACCATCACAAAGATACACAAAATGACAACAAAGAGACACAAAGTGACAACACAAAACTAAATGACCACATAGTTGATGTAAATACATATTCAGATCCAACATATTTTCATTACTTACTATAGAGACAGTGTTCTACATAACCTATATAGTGAAATTGGAGAGCCAGGATTGACTGTATTTCTTGCTTCTTATTTCAGAAACAATGGTTTCTTGTAGAAGAAGCGGAAAATGCACTACCTCATTCATCAGTGCCACATGAGCCAATTTAACCACTGCAGGTTAGTTCCTTTCAATCAATAAATTCTCCTCCATGTTGGTGAATATAATGGATTATTGGATTCTTTATCTAATAGGATACCACAGAGCGCATGTCCTCTCATTACTGTGTCCTCCTCTAAACCATAGATTGTGTGTTCCTTTGTGTGATCTTCTGCCTGACCAGAACAGTCAGCACACTCTCAGATGTTCAAAGCCATCGCCGCAGTAATGAGCCGGGGTCAAAACCCCTAACACGACCCCTGCCCAGTGGGCATCTAATTCACGGGGAGGAGGTACCGGCTGCACCTATCAGCTAGGTTTGTGAAAAAGTTTGCGTTTTTCACCAAATATTTTTTTTTACCATGTGTTTTTTCTTTTTCTAATGAATGATATTGAGTGATATATACACATTTCTGTATCAGAACATTGTTTTCCTCCCACATTAATAATCTCATGACCCCTCAGATTTTTTTTGTATATGAGGAAGATAAAACTCGTTGAATCTCAATGCTGTTTAATGTGATACGTAATGATATTCTTCTGCAGTAGAAGTATGATTTATAAGTACTACTTTCTGCACATTTTATTGATGATACTCATATATTTTAACTTAAGTAGGATTTTAAATGAAGAAGCTTTGTTTGTAATGAGTATTTTTACATTAATTTTACATTGTTATAGTGGTACTTTCACTGCTTTATTTTCACTTAAATTAAAATACCTCATATGCACGTACTCATGCATATAGTGTATATAAACAGTACACATAAGCACATATTACTACATACTTTAATAATAAAAATAAATTATGAAATGGCTCAGTGCATAGTGAACTATTGACTTCCCACGTGTTATTTTCTTATAATTTGAGTTGTTGATGTGTAGACACAAATCTCAGGCCTCCACTGAAATAAATAAATAAACCCATGTAAATTATTTGCACTAATGACAGTGAAAGGACATGGTCACAAATACATGTCAGTATACTCTGGCATGATAAAAAATAAATGTATGTACTTTATGTTCAGCACTCAAAAATTGTCCACCACCCCGCTTGCTGCTCCCAGTATGACACCAAGCTGCTCCCATATCAACCACAGAGCAAAACTGCACCACTCCACCCCTCAGCCCTTTAACGGACCTACATCCCAGTTACAATCACGGTAAACTACCTCCAGAAAGTCCACACTGCACATAAATCACTTAAAGCAAGATTTCCTTAAGCTGAGGACAATATCCAAAGTCAGCTTCCTTTAACTTCATCATAAATAAAAAGCTATTCACACTGACTTTTCCTGCTGCTTTCAGTTCTATGTGTCCTGCAACTTGTCCAAAAGTCTGCCACTAGTCTTCTTAGTGGCAGTAAAAGTCCACACCACCCTGTGCTGGCATCTGCTGCTACACGTCTAATGTTTAGGCAATAGATAGGCCGGCCTCTTCATATAGCTTAAATATTTAGAGCGGCTATGATCAATATTTTTATAATAATGTATCAATGACAATGTGAAAACAATGTGAAAGTGGTCGCATGTCATCATGAACCTTACCACCTGAATCTGCAGCTCCCCTCTGCTTTAGAGAGCTTCATACTGAGTTACAGTTCAATTTTTAGAACTCTGTTATGTAACGCCGTTTTCAGCATAAAAAGTCTGTACACCACCTGCTCAGCACCAAGCAGAAGAAAGACACAGTTAGCAACTAGCTGGTGAACATAGTGGAGCATATTTTCCTCAGGAGGTGGTGGAGACCAAAAACTGAGCGAAGTGGACATTCTCCAGGTGGACAGACATGCACCTCCAAATGAATGATCATGTTGCTCCCTAATGGCTGGATGTGTAACAAGTTTTCCACACCAACTTAAAAGGTGATGAATACTTGTTTCCTCCCCCCAAGGTGAAAAAATTCTGTTATTGCAGGTTTGATCAATGTTTGACTGCACAGCATGAATTTGCCATCATGGGCCCTATGGTTGGACAGAGAGAGCCAAGACAAGGGCAAACATATGTGGATACCAAAACATTACAGCCTTATGTGATTCTTGAACATTTCATTCAAAAACAATGGCTATTAATATGCTGTTAAAGATGCCACTGCTCTTTTGGAAAGGCTTTTCACCAGATTTTGAAACATGGCTGCAGGAATTTACTCCCATTCACCCATAAGAGCATTAGTAAGGTCGGGCACTGATGTTGGCCCAACTTGGAGTCTGTGTTCCAGTTCCTCCCAAAAGTTGTTGGGTGGGGTTGAGATCAGGGCTCTGTGTAGGCCTGTGAAGTTTCCACACAAAACTACAAAAAAACATTTATTTATGCATGTCGCTTTGTGCATGTTGCTTTGTAATGCTGAAGCTGGAAGCACACTGTTGTCTATGATATGACTGTAAACAGCCCTTGACCAAAAGAAAACTAAAAGATAACAGTATGTGTTTATATACTTTTGGACACACAGCCCCCCCCCCCCCCCCCCCCCCCCCCCCCTTACATTTATTTCTCACCCCTTAGGAGGTCCGAACACCACATTAGTTGGTTCAAATGGAATACAGATAGAGAAATTTGAAACTTATTCAGTATTAAGTAGAAATATATTTCTACTTAATACTGAATAAGTTTCTGTTATATTATATTATTATTATATAAATATATATATATTTGTTGTTACCTCTCCCCATTTATCAGTCTGTTTGTTGCTCCTGATGCAACTGCATTAAAATCATGTTTGTTTACTCATCACACACACACACTAGAGAATACATTTGTGAAATTTAAGATCTCTTATAATTAATATAATTGAACACGGTGTGAGCATGACATTGCTGTGGAAGTTCACTAACTATGAGCCTCTGTGTGTGTGTGTGTGTGTGTGTGTGTGTGTGATCTCTATAAGTGTGTTAATCTTTTTTTTTAATTCTCGATTAAATGTGATTTCGACACACAGCTACCCACATGGACACATTGTTGTAAAGTTGTATGAGCATATTGTAAATTGCAGATTCTGTATATCAAAATCTAAATATATTCTGTACATACACATGAAGCCAAAACATTCTCAAAGGACATTAACTTGCAAATGAAATGGAAAATTCCTGTCACTTTCTCCTCCCTCACTGTGAGAAATGGCTTCATCACACTTCGAACTATGTTAGCCACTTCTGCCATTTCAGCATATGATTGTGTCTGAATGCTGAGCTCCTTTGAATGCTTGGGTGTCTTCCAAAAAATCTTGGAACTTGCACATACTTGAAAGTCTGTGCTGTTTTATCGTTCCCACTGTTTGCAAGATTTAGGACATAATCTGATTCTCTGCAGTATATCTGAAAATCTTTCCTCAAAATGCCAAAGTGTATTTAATATGTGTCTAATTTGGACATCTCATCCTTTCAGACTCATCCAGATAAATTCTTCTTATGCAAGCATGTGAGAGTCAGCTGACTTGGAGGATTTCAGCCTCTGCACTGGGTGTTACAACCCTCGTTGGTGGGAGGTGAAAGTATAATGTGCAAAGAGAGCACCTAATCTGTGTGGAGAATGTGACCCTGCCTGAAACCTTACAGGCAGGTGGCAGCTATAAGACCAAAGTCCTCAGTCCCCTAGAACAAAAGAACACAGTACGTAAACTTGCAGCGTTTTCTTGGCATGGTTTCTGTGCACAGTATGCAAAGAAAGGTGCACAGAAATTAAAATCAGGTTAAGCAGGTTATGTGTTAAGCCTCTGAGTTTTAGATCTGAAATGTTAATTAAATGTTTCCAGCTGAGATAACAAGGGCACAATATGATTTTAAGATGATCCTATCTATCCTAGTGAGCAGTCATATCTGAATATGTATCATTTAAAATATCTTCAAAGCTGTTTAAGGGGTGTTGGGTTGGCAGTTTACATGCTAGCTTCATGTTTAATGTGCTTATATGAAAGTAGCATCAACCCTCTGACTCTTGGTAAGAAAAATAATATATTTAATAATAATATTTCCCAAGATGTACAACTTCTTTTTTAAAATAGAAGAAGCGCTGTGAGGTGCACTCATAATCATTCAGAAATTTTATTATAGACATGCAGAATAAAGTATTACAAAACATGATTCTCATATTACAATCAAATATTTTTTCTGTCATTTGCTGTGATTTAAATGTTGAACCTGAAGAACATTATACTGTAAATATATATTATTTAACTCATCATGAAGCAAGTTTATATGATCAAAAGGAGCTAGCCTAGCCTGCTAAGTTGCCTTTTTTTTTTTAAGCCTACGTTGGTACGCTTGCACCACATGGCTCATTGTTGTCTGACTGACAGTGCTGCTTTCCTCCTCTTCTTCCTGGTGAATTGTGCTTTTGCTCTTTCAAGAGATAACTGAATTGGGCTCATGGTGGGAATAGCTGAGGTGGTCATGCAGGGCTTTTCAGATCTCTGCAGACTGAGCTCTTCAGCAGTGGCGACTTTGGATGACGTGGTTGAAAAAGTCATTGGTGTATGTTCAGATTGTTCAGGGATAGAAACTCTGTCACTGAGGGCAGCAGGCAGGGATTTCTTTCTTGGCTTTCTCTGCTGTCTGATTGTCTGCCTGTGTCGTTTTGTATTGATTGTAGTGGCGGCTGTTGTGAAAAGCCTCCATTCACTGTGAGTGTCTGGTTTTTCTGTAGGCCTACTGACTGCCGCAGTGGTTGCAGGACTGTTCAGTGCTCTACTTGTGTCTGGAGTTGTGAGAGTAGGGAACACGTTTTCAGAGCTGTTGCGGTAAAGTGGATTTTCACTTGAAGGAGGCAAAGCTGTTTTCCTCCTTCTCAGTCTTCTCTCTTTTGACCTTTGCTTTTTCAAAACACTAAAGGAAGAGTTCGGAGCTGTAACGTGGATGACTATTTTCCCGCCATAAATGTCCGGCCTGTGTGAAACCTGCCGCTCAGTGGTGGGGACCTGTGTTGCGGTGGGAGCCCCGCTGAGAGGGATCACTTTCAGATTGTCCACAGAGGAATTTTCGTGGGCAACAGACACAATGGGAGAAGCCGTGCTGACTTTCCTCCTTTTTTTCCTCCCCTCTCTGTCTCTTCTCTCCTCTGACCTGTTCCTTTTGATTTTGGGGATTACAATGGGGGTACTGGCTGTGCTGACGACAAGTCGCTTTTCAATGTCGCTCCCAAAGCTTTGTTGCCCGGGCTGATCTATTGGGGTTATGGTATTGATGGAGGGGACAGAAACACTGTTTGAGTTGTCTGTTGTGTTTGTTACAAGCTCCTCAGAAGGTGGAAGAGGAACTTTCCTGCTCTTCTTTCTCCTCCCCTTTCTTAGCCCTCTGGATTTTGCTTTATGTGGGATAACAGTTGTGTTTGTCGATGCATCAGTGTCCAACTCTGCTGGCTTCTTCTGGACTATCATAAATGACGTAATGGAAACAGTTTCTTTGTCCATCAGTGGCTCATCTTTCATGACTTCATTGGAGGGTTCTTCTTTTCCTCCGAGCTCATATTCATTGTCACCGACTCTGTTTGTGTTTCTACTTGACTGTTCGTGTTTGTGCGAGTCACTGATGAAGTTACTCAGGGAAATGACTTCCCCTGCTTTTCTGCCAGAGGGTGAAACTGCAGCTCCATCCTCTGCTTTAACACCTGCCTCTGCTTTCTGCTTTCTTTTCCTCCCCTTTCCTTTTCCTTTTTGCTTTTTAGTGGTTTTCTTCTTTTTTCCTGTGTTCTTCCTCTTCTTCTTCTCTGAGCTTTGCGTCTCATCTTTGTCAGAGTCGGCGGTGGAGCTTTGAGAGGTGGACACAGTGGCGAGGACCTTGATGAAGTCCTCAGCAGCCGTGACAACATTTGTTAGTGAAGGCTCTTCGGGGCCTGACCTGGTAGACTGAGTTGTACTCTCAGGTTTCTCTTCTTCCTCACTTTTCTTGGAATCTTTGTGCTTGGGAGGAGCCAACGTCAGCACATCGATAACGTCAATACCACCATAGTCATATGGAACTGCCTCTTTCAGCACAGCAACGGGGAGCTTCTCATATCGTTTACACCTAAGAGAACAAAAACGAAGGGGGGGAGTTTTTGAGTGTGGTGATTTCAGATAGTATACAGCTCAGTATGCTGCAAAGCTACTTAAAAGTTAAACTCCTGAGTTTGCTCATACTTACAGGCCATACCAGTGCCGCTCTGCACACTGTTCTTCATAGGCAAACTCAAAACAAGGCACACCGATAACATTGAAGAACGCCTGACCAACAACCCGGGAAGATGTGTCATTGACTTTCCTCAGACAGTCTTTCAGCCTGCAGAGAGTGACAGAACAAAATCATTCAAATGCAAAATGCTGATACAGTTTGACCCATAAAAGCAAAGTAACTCAAAAAAAAGTGAGTCATAGAAAAAAAGAAAGAAAAAGAGGCATATTTGCTGCCTTTGACTTGGTGCTCCCTGTTTTCACAGTGCTTTGGAGCTGTTGGATGTATACACGTACAAACACATTTGACCAGTAACATTTGTCAAGATGACTTATAAGCTGCAACTGGGTGGTCGTAAAATAACTTTATTTTAACAAGATCCAGACTCTATTCATACTGATGCATTTTTAATTAATCTTTTGTACTAATTCCCCTTTATATTTAAACTCCCTTTAATTGATGGCCAATGCAAAATGTTACCACACCTCTGGAGACAGTAACATTTTTCAGAATGACAGCTGTTCATTAAATTAGGTCTGAAACTCACTGAATTCAACATTTGACAAGTTCAGTCTTTCATTAATTCTGATCCACTCATTATGTTCATTATACCATTAATCCTCTGAGTCTGTTTTTTTTAAAGTGTGAGGCAAACTACTATTTCATTTTTTATTACCTTCTACAAAGCTATGGTTCGTTTATATGTATCATAATTAAAAGCAGGTTAAGCTGTTGTATCATAATGTTTTCATTTGCTGTCATACTCCAACTGACTTGATTCATACCATTTGCATCCCAGTATATATATATATTAGAAACGTTTAATACTGTATGCAGTTGCCCATTGGCCTCAGCGTTGTTTTTTTTCCCAAGTATCCTAAACACAGAGGTGATTCAACATGTGCCAGCAACAATGCTCTAATTAACACTGAATTGAGTCAATTTGCAAGTAGAAAGTATTTTGGGTCTTACACAGATAAAAAATAAATACAATATTTTTTTTTTACTTACGTATTATCGCAGTCACAATGACAGATGGAGTGCCACTTGAAATTAGTGTAGCCATAATTTGAGGAGAAGGCGTGGATGACATGCGGACAGTGGTCATGAGTGCGGCAGCAACTGTCCGTCTCTGCAAAGTCTCCTGCAAAGAGGAGGTCACAGTTATTAAGCACACACTCATAAACCCACACGAACACAGTTCACTTGATTTACTTAAAAATACTGAGGTCATATAACCTACCCAGCTCGTCATAGTTATCAGCCATGTTACCGGCTCCACACCACAGGGTCCCGGGATACGTAAACCCTCTCTTGGATCTTTTTAAAACCTTGTTCTGCAGCCCAGAGTCATCACTCTCAGCCCTTTTCACCCCGTCGCTGCGCCTCAGTTTAAACTCCCGGCACATCAGTTTGGCTTCATTCATGCGCGCAAAACGCGTCTCCAGCTGCCGCCCGGCCCCGGCTCTCTGCTCTTTCAGCCCCAGCCTGCACTCATGCATGAACGACTTCACCTGCATCTGGTTCACAATGACAGAGCAGTTCACCAGCTTCCCGGAGGGGCTGACGACGGAGCGCACCACCTCGGCTCCGTCTGACACCTGGTAGAGGAAGTTCTCCCCGACCGTTGACATTTTTGCGCAAAAGGTGCCGTTGAACATGGAGAACATCTCTTTGCTCTCCTTCTCTGCGTCCAAAGCGCGGCTCAGGAAGTCTCCTTTGACGAAGTTTCTGTCCAGATAAGACAGAAAGACGAAGAAGACCGACCACATGATGCGGCGAGTGGCACTTTCAGCACCACGCGTGACGGAGACAGCTCCTCGCAGTTTTCCGGCGCCCTCGAGCAGCCCTCCCACTTTTAAGGCGAAGCTCAAGCGGCGCGATTATTAACAGGATAAATGTCAACGCTGGGAGGAGTCCGCTGAATTAACCTCTTTAGATTTTCTATTATGGGCAGTGTGTCTCTATCTATTACACAGAGCGCCAGTGCGCACTGAGAGTTAATATGAGGCTACCCCGCCGGCATGCTTAAACCTACAGAGGGAGAGGAGAGGGTTAATTTGTGGGTGTGTAGCGCCTGAACGTCCAGCAACTTTCGCTGCGGAAGAGAAATGACCGCAAGTTACCTCCCAACCCCCACACCCCCCAGAAAGTGGCGATTTACTTTGGGAACGCGCATGGAGGAGGTTCTGGCTTGCCCCGGCTTTCCATGGTAACAGGCATGGGGTGATTGTGCCAACCCAGGAGATTGGACATCTTTCAAATGCCACAAAACAGGCACTGAATTGGTGATGACCTTAATCACAATGCAGGGACAAAACTCTTTCATTGTGGAATGTGGAGAAAGGTTGGCGCTGTCGCACGCAATCCACAGTGACCGACTGAAAGGCCCACGACGCCGTGGCTGATAGCCCACTGAACTGATGGTCGGATTCACATAAGACTCATTAAAATCATGGATGCATCAGCTGACTGCTTGGCATCCAGGTATCCTGACACGGGCCATCTATCAGTCCTATCAGGCGTAAATGAGTAGGCTACTTGAAGTTGCTTCTAGGTGATGTAGCTTTTACCCTCAGCATCTGTTTTTGTTGTGTGTTATTACAGTATCATTTGTGTTTAATGGATTTCATCATGCTAAAATGTGACAAACCAGCAGTATCTAATGTAAAGTCAAGGTAATTGATCAAATAGTAATTCCCTGTCATATTGCTCCAATTATGATTTTCTCTTCCCTCCTCCAAGGAAGAGGAGTTAGATATCAAATTGTGTTTGTCATTGTGTTTGATTGTGCATCATTGACTCTTACTGATGATAGTTCCAGGTAACAAATGTTCAAAAAGCTCTGAAGCTGGTGAGTACCTCAAATGTCATGAGGTTTCTAATCCTGGACTTCAGTCTTCTTACCTGAAGTCAGGCCTGCCAGGCAGTCTTTGCTTGTTTTTCCCGGAAGGGAAAGATGAGAGTCATCATTTAAAAGATAAACCAAAGCTATATAGCAGGGTCCATTGGTAATGGTACAGCTGTTAATTCTGCAAGAGCACCAATGATTTCCCCCACAAACCAAAAACCCCTGGACATTCCCATACAACATGTGTAAAAGAGCCAATGATTCTGTGGCGGCAAAAAGAGCAACGTGTCAGAACCAGTCCCATTGATGTCTAATTCTTGGTGTTGTATGTGGATATACTATGTGACAAAGTTTGTTTGATTAGCCCTATCCCAGGCTTTAATTCCTAATGTTGGCATATATCTCTGGGAGTACCATTTGTCATAGATATATGACACTATCCATCTTGGACCATTCATGGTCCTTTAAATCCGACCCCTAGTGAACCTGGAGGGCTTTATGAGGTGATCTTACTCTAAAATAAAAGAAAATAATTTATCATTTTTGTTGTTTTGTATTGTAGTTTGGAAATTGATATGTACCGTTCTGGATCTGGATGTGTGGTGTCTGGTAAGCCTATGCACACTGGACACAGTATGCATTACAAAATTCATTCACTCATTAGTGTGCTGTTTAACATGTTTCATGCATTCAATTATTGTAGATCTGTTTCTGATCAATACCTTCTCTGACCTATGTGGGCTTTCATGTGACCTATTTTGACAAATTCTCACTACAATGAACACATTTGAGTTTAGAAAATGATGCACAGCTGTGCATCTATGAACAAGCGACTGTTCCCCAGAGAAAAGAAAAACCTCTTGTCAGGTTTGGTTTCTAATCAGCCCAGTGTTTTGTCACATGGCTGGTCTTACTCAGAGCTGGCGGAGATCCAGCCTATTCAAGGCACTGAAATCGGATTGCTGGAAGGCGGAGAGAAATGATGTAAAATCACCAGACGCAACATTCGACCAGATCTTGAGAGAGGGGGGCAAAAAGTTTCTCATGAATTAAAGTGCTCAATGGAGGAGGGATTTAGAGCAAAGAGAGGCTAATAATCCTGCTGTTCACCAGGAAATATTTGGAGTCAACCCACACCGCACAGTGAAGCAGAAAGGTGACACTTAATGAAATATGTATTGCATTGATTCCTGCTGGGTAAGGCTCCTTTTCTTTGCTCTTGTCTACACACAGGTCAGCAGCTGCAGAACATCACCACCTGGAGGAGCTGAGGAGTCAGTGTGCTTCTTTGAGCTCAGTGCATCAGGCCTGCTGTGTTTGAAAAGTGCAAAATGAATCCTGCAAGTTAGTGAATGCAATTACCTCATCAGTGTAAATGCTTTTAATCTGCATGACACGTGGTACAAGATATGGAGAACACTTTACTTCAAGGATTTATAAGTAGTATGCAAACATTTAATAACTGAAATTGTAAGCAGATGTAAGTGTTTACATGTGTTTAAAGCATTTGATAACAAATTGAATGCCTCCTTTGGGTGCGCATGAGTGGAGGCTGGTGTTTAATCACATAATAAATGACAATATAGTAAAACACAGTTGTAGTATGTGTTCATAGCCTGGCCAGATTAACATTGCATGGGCTCCTGGGAAAAAAAAATGTTAGTTGGGCCCCTATTGACCCATACAGAACATGGCACTTTCATTATTTCCCCAGTCACTCAAAGATGACCAGTGATCTAGAGCAAAAATGATTAGTACATAAATCAATCAGTTGTTTGTGTTTGACAAATTGGCAATTGGCAATGGCAACAAGTTTGATAACCGAGTTAACATTTAAGCCATTTCTAAGCACAAATACCAAAAATTCACTGGTACCAGCCTCTCAAATGTGAGCTAAATTGTGTTTGATCAGCTAGTTATTACTGTGTCTGTGTGGGCTGTAACAGTAGATACATCAGGTAATGGTTGAAATATAATAATATATATATAATATATATAAATTATATAATAATTTCACCTTCATCATCTCGTTTCTTGCTCCTCCAAATGGTGCTGAAATGCAAAGTAAGTCAACATCTCTTGGAATAAAGCCAAAAATGACAAGATGAGGAGCATCCATGTGGGCGTTGTGGGCGTTGTGAGCTCCGTGGGCCTGGAGTTCTGGGGCCTCTCAGCAGTTGCCAACTTTTCCCACTCTGTAGTTGATCCTTGCTTCACAGAAGATGTCATACTTGTTGACAAATACTGTACATTAATAAAAACTTCAAAATGTCCTCATATCTGCAACAACTACATTATAGTGCGTTTATTAAATAAGTATTATATAATTGACAAGTAAAGTTTTTTATATTCTGTTGTAGATAGCCTAAGTCCAATGAAGGTCAGCCCCCCCCCCCAAAAAAAAAAAAATTATTACTGCCCTCCTCAGATCATTTTAGTGGAGCGCTTTGCACAACACAAAGAGCTAAAAGGAGAGCAAATATTGAGCTTACAATCACCAGGTGGACATAAACACAACTCCAAATGAATGCTAATGATGTTCCATGTCTGCTGGGTTTGTAAATAAGCAACTATTTGCCATAAGTTGATAATAGTCCATGTTGTGTTTACAGCTTCTTTACACTGCCCCCAAGTGGACAAAACATTTGTTATTGCAGGTTTAATCATTTCTCCATAAGATAGCCTACTTCAATAACCTTTAAAATCCATGTCAGGAAGCATGTCAACATTCCAGTATAACATCTACTGTAAGTTCATGGGGTTTAAGACACACTTTAATCAAAACTGTGGGAAAGTAGAGTTACTGTTGGCAGAAAAGCGAACACGTAGTCTCGAGCTCAGCTTGAACTCTGTTGCACAAAACTGGGGTGAAATTTCAGATATCAGTTTATTTGATAACAGTAATAATTTTTCCAGTCTGAGAACTCGGAAATATACAGTGAGATTGTAGATTTAGTTTCTCCTGCAGTGAACATGATCGCAACCTGAGCTTATGTAGACACTGGTCCTCTGGTGATCGTAAACATCTGAAGGCAAATGCCTGAAGACAGCAGCTCTGAGCAGCATTTAGACCAACAACCTGAGACGTGGATGAGAGAAAATGTTAACATTTTTACAGGATCTTTAGTCACACCTCATTCAGGCCAGTGTTGATATTCAATTATTTTCAAGTGACCACGGTGTTGGCTTTGTTTTCAGTGCACAGCCTGCACAGATGCAACCAAAGAAACAAGTGACTCATTCTTTAACACCTGTATGTTTAGTTTTTGCTGATTTACAAGCTGATAAAAACACACCGTTAAGTCCTTCCAAACACAACATCAGAGTCAATATGTTGACACGTAACAGATTGCGTTGTGGTAACTGTAGTTTAAATAGGTAATTGTAATTGAAAAAGTATTCATATTCTAAGGACAATTATTGATAAAGTTCTGCTTAAAATCACAATATTTATAAGATTTGATTTATTGTAGTTGCAATGGTGAAAGTTATGCAGCTTAAATTTAAGTTAACGTCACAAAATGTCTTTGCATGTTTCCTGATGATCAGCGTTGAAATGCAACATTGCTCTGTTAAAGAACCTAGAATCTACTGTACCTTCTCAAATACCATTTTTATATGCATGCCAAAGTATTTTCTTTTCTCTAATGTCACCGGTTTAATTTTATTCAATATAAAATGCAACATTCTGAAATGTGCAAATGGAACAAGTTATGCCTGCTTTTACCTTTGTCAAAGTTATCAAACTGTTGTGTGCTAATGTGTTGCAGTTTTTCATTCAATCTGCAATTTGTCCTGTACTAACATACAACAATAATGTCAGTTTGGGAATTAAATACTGTGCCTCCTGTAAGTTTTAAGTCTTTGAAAGATGGAATACACTGGACAAAAGTCAGGAGTGATGCAAAGTGTAAGGATTTGCTGTAGATAAACTAAAATTCTTAGCCCTTATTATTCTTTTCTGCATAATTCTATTTGTTTTGTCTGGAGTTTTTGGAAGAGATGCACAAGCTCTTTCCTTTGAATTCATGTCCAAGTCTAAGTATATGTAAGTAGAAGGATGTTTGTATATATGTAGTTGTCTTCATGTAGATGTCATATATTCTAACAAAATAAATAAAATATAAAAAATATAAATTTTATTTTTTGACTATGCAAACAAATTAATGTAATAATATTGTTTCACCAAAGTATCTCTCACTACCATAAAACAAGAAGGTGCAGGATGAAACAAAAGTAATGAAAAAAGATCCAAACATTTGCACACTTCATAAAGACCTTGACGAGGCTAACACTGGTCATCAAATCATTACTTAACTTCATTTTGAATGTAAAATCCTGCCCTGACTGCAGGGAGAATATGTAACTAAGTTCAGTGTTATTAACAGCCTCTTCCCACCCACCATCCACCCCGCTGGAACCTGATATGGGCAACTCTCTCATTCCTGGTCCAGTTCATTCACCTCAGTTTCTCCCTCTAACAGCTCAGAAAAGAGTTTTTTCAAATGGATGTGTTGGCTGTTCCTGCAGACAGGCATAAAGGATGGTACCTTCCTCTGATGGCCCCCAATACAAAAGGACCAACGTTTGCCTGGCTGGATCCGTCCAGACTGTACTGCAACCAACAGGTATGATGGGAAAAATGATGTTTTCTAATTCCTCAGCAGACTGTTGAGCTGGTGGTACTGTTTCTGCTGTCCTCCCTCTCACTGAACACATTTTAAAGCTCATTTAAAACAGTAGAAATGCACCTGTAGTGTATGTTTATCATATGCAAACTTCGCTTTCTTTGCACTTAATTCAGGCTCTTGCAGACTGTGTCAAAGACCTTCTCAGTCCATTCCACAATGACACCATTGACCTGGTTGCTGGGATAGATGCAATGGGATTCATTCTTGGTAAGAAAACAAACCAATTCCTTTTAACAAGGAAAATAAATGGCAGGTTAAGAGCAGTCGCACTTGGTGTCTCACACTAATTTTATTTTAAGAGGCAGCTCGGGAAACCTGACCCCTCTGACAAAAATAGCCTACTAAATGTAATTTAGATATTTTGACTCCTCTGCACCCTGCCTCGTTGCACATGGCATGACAATGTGTGAAAGCATACTTCCTTGAGTTCAAAGATAATAATTCTGTGAGTGTGCATGAATATTTTTCATGTGTTTTTCAGGGGCGTCAGTTGCCACCACTCTTGGAAAAGGTTTCCTGGCCATCCGTAAGGCAGGACACCTCTGTGTCGCAACCCAAAACCAAAACTACACAGACTACACAGGCAGAGAAAAGAATATGGAAGTAAGACTGGATGTACTAAAACCAGGTTAATCTTCCTTTGCTTTTTACTCTGTAACCATGTCACATATTTCTCTTGATGAATGTTTACCCAGCTGGTAAAGTTTGGACAGCTCAGGGTCGAGAGCTGGGCTAAAAAAAAAACCTTATAAGATAAATAAGACCACATTTGATTTTGACTGCTCAGCTGTTGTGGGTGCTGGCAAGGATACCAGTAAGTTGATGTTGGTTGTAGTTTTTGTGAATATTCAGTCATTTCATGGATTATTTCCATGCAGTGATTACCTGGATCATGATCTGCCACCAAAACTCTACACTGAAAATTGTTTTAGATGTGGTGAGCATGAAAAAGCTGCCATGCACAGCTGTATTTATGTGTCGAAATCAAGAAGAATTTAAATATCTAACTTTAAGATTTGAAGGCGACTTTGACCAGATTATAACATATTTATTTCCAATAAATTAACCAGGGCTTTCACTAATCAATTAATCTGCTATATTTTCAGAATTTGTCCAAGGGATTAAAAAAGTACTTTATCTATCTATCTATCTATCTATATTTTTTCTAAATTTCTTGGTTTGTTTTCAATAAAATATAAGAAAATCACCATTACAATTTTCCACAGCCAAAGTTATGAATTGAAGTCACTTTTTTAATTCAACCAACTGTCTAAAAACACAAAGAAATTCAGTTTACTATCATTTAAGACAAAGAGAAGTAGAAAACCCTCACATCTGAGAAGCTGCCTGGAACCTCCAAGTAGATATTATAACTTAAACATAATTAATTAGCTTTAGGTCAGTTCATTCCTTTTTATATACAGTCTATGGTACATTCCCTGTCACACAGCATCCCCCAGTGTTGGCTGGAGTGAATTACAGTTTAACAAGTGTGCAACTACAAATGAACAGTATTTGCAGTTTGTGAATTAAAAATTCAGCAGCTCTTGCACAAAGATTCAGTCTGCTTGGTATAGCATCTTTGACATCAAATACGCTAAAGGCCAATTTGGAGTTAGACTCTCTTTTTATCATTTTTAATACACCAAAGATTCAAGATCATCTTCATCTTCATCTAGTCCATTGACAGATATCTATATTCCACCATCTTATTTATGCAAACAATTTCTGATATTATTCATATTTTACAATTAATATAAATGTGAAATTTTACAAAAAAATAAAATAAAGTACAACAAATATAAAAATATATATAAATATTAAACCAGTGGTTTCCAATCTATTTGGGTTGTGAATTCAAAATCAGTGTCTTGATTAAAGTCCCTAGGTTAGAAACCACTGGACTAAACTACATGACTACATAACGTTCGCACCATTGCAAAGTTCACACATTCTCAGTTAATCTAAATTTGTCATTGTGTTGTGGCTGTTTTGTCTTGTATTAGCTGTAGCATAATAAATTTTACTTCTCCTTGTTTAAATTATATTCAATATTTTTATTTAGTTAACAATTTATTTTTAAATGTAGTTCATAATAAAATAAGAATTTGTTTTATCTTTATAAAAAAAAGTGTTTACCATGTGAACACTTCAAAAAAAAAAAAAAGAAAAGAAAGAAAAATAGAAAAAAAAACAATAGATGTAAATATGGTTGACACTCTTGGTCTTGCAGGGGTGAGGGTGTTTTTGGTGGACCAATGGATAGAGACCGGAGGAACAATGAAGGCTGCCATCCAGCTGGTGGAGAGACTGGGAGCCACTGTTGTAGGTCAGTCAACAAGTTAACTTTATTATACTGCCATTATATTTTTCATTCATTCATCTTTGAACCTCAGCACTTAAATGTAAATGTCTCACTGTTTCCTGCAGGTGTAGCAGCTGTGGCCATTGAAAACACTGAAGGGGGGAAGTGGATTAAAGAGAATTACAAATTCTCTCACTGCATCCCCGAAGAGCTGCAGAGCCAAATTGATGGGAAATACCTTGATTCATTCAAAAGCTTCGTCAACTGAACGAGTAAAGTAAAATAAGTTCAGTGACAGAGAAAAGGGAAAGAATGAGATGGTCAAGAAATAGTTTTATCTGCATAGACATTTTGTAATTGTTTAAGAAATAGTGAAAACCCTATTTAATATGACTTTTTTTTTAAAAATAACATAAGCTGTGACTTTAACTAAATAATTATTTCTTCACAATACATTTATATTATTTTCAAAACACGTTGATGATATGATCCCTTTTTTAATACCTTTATGACATGTAACACATACCAACAGAAATTTTTAAGACAATAAATGATCAAACATTAATGCAATAAATTTCAGTTTCTGATAAAAAAAAAAAAAAAGATCATTCAAATAATTGATCAATCAGAGTACCAATGAAGAATACACTGCAAGGATGCATTTGCATTACAACAGTGGTTCTCAACCAGTGAGCTGGGACCTCCACGAGGAGTCAAATAATAAATCTGAAGGCTTGAGAGATGATACGCATGATTGTTAACGCAGAATTGCTTCAGACTTTCCTCAAATCTTTGTTGTTGTCATGTGATCTACTGCTTTATCTTACTTTCTGCAGAGAGGTTGGAAACCATGAATCTACAATATTATGAAAGGAGGCAAAGTACCAAGTAAAAACTGTCATTTAAAACGTAGGAATTTAAGGTAAACCAGAGTATTATTGTGATGATAAATATTGATTGCAAAACAAACTACAGTAGCAAAACTGAAGATTTAATTCAAGCCCTAAGTAAAGTAACCATCTAGAGTCATTTTTTGGCATCTCAGCAGAACTAGTCCTTTCTGTGTCACGCTGTAACTCAGGACAAGTTAAACTGAGCAACACCACAAGAATCCACATCCCACGGCGGAAAACTCATTACAGGCCAGGAAAAACTGAACTCAAACATGTCAGAAAGTGAAACTCCAGCGTCCCTCCTCCTGCTCTGACCACAGAACTCCCTCCCATGAGCTGGACAGCAACCACAGTCTTTTTCCACTGAGAAAAATCCTCATTTTCAGTCTGTACCTTTTTACTTTAAACTCCGGCTTCCAGCCTTACTGGCAGCAGTTTGGCTGTTTCTTCTTTGATGTAGTGTACGTATTGTTTGAAGTGCTGTTAATTCCTGAAACAGATACACAGCTGGGCGTTAAACCGTGTGGTTTTCATGGTTACAGAGAGATAGTGGGCATACTCACTGACAACGTCTCCAATTTGCCTCGATCCACTTTTCTCCAACTCGGCAAGAACGTTGGTCTCAAAGGCCAATGATGCAACTCGGAAGAAAAACTCCTTCACGTTTTCCCCTACAGCATGAAAGACATAAAGATCAGTAAAGGACTGTATAAAAACAGAATAGTAATTTTTAAATACAACAAACGCTGTGTCCAGTTTACAGTGAATTTAATTTAGCAAACAGTACCAGTGCATACAAACATGTTTTTGATGTATTTATTTTGATGTATGTTTTGTATTTTTTTCCCCAGAAAGATAATGAGAACATGAAAGGAATTTAAGACCCTCCACTGATTAGACTACCCTGCCTTTGGCAAAAAGAATAATCCCCCTTTCCTGACCCCACTCCCCCAACTAATTATTTTCAAACACTTCATGAGAAAATTGTGCGGTTAGTGGAAGAGATCAATTGACTATATTTAAATCCAAACACTTGCCTGTGAGTGATGAGACAGCCCAGTACTCTGCTCTGATCTCTTGTGCTAGTTTGAGAGCATCTTGTTCGATCTGAGAATACTGAGCAGGAGACTGTCAGAGAAACCAGAGGCAACCAGGTTAGATATGCTGTAACCAAGTTAAACAGAAGGAATATTCATACTAAGGCTGCTGCTAACTATTATTGTCATTATCCATCAATCGAACAATTCTTTTCTTGCTTAATTGATAAATCGTTTGGTCTAAAAAAAAAAAAAAAAAAATGGCAGAATAAGAAAACTAGAATTTGCAGTTGTATGCCTCTGCCACTCAGACTAGTTTCAGGTTCCATCCCTATATATATAAAACATATAAAATTTGTGTAAAACTTTGTAAAACAATGGTGTAAAACTTTGTCATAATTGCTGTGTGAATTCTTTATTCTTAGAGTTATAGCTAAAAGTGTTTGGGTTTTTTTGTGGTCACAGTGACTTTGACCTTTGACCACCAAACTCTAATCAGTTCAACCTTGAGTCCAAGTGAATGTTTATGCCAAATTTGAAGAATTCTCTACTGAAATGCTGAGATATCGTGTTCACAAGAATGGGATGGCCTGCAAACCAGCTAACCAATCAAAAAAGAGCTGCAAACCATCTTACCAACCGAGATAGAGCTACAAATCAACCAACAAATCAGAACACTGCTACAAAATAATTAACTAATCATAATAAAGCTACAAATCAATCAACCATTCAGAATATGGCTATAAATCAACCAACAAATCAAAATACAGCTACAAATCAACTAACCAATCAGAACATGGTTACAAATGAACCAATCAGAGTAAGGCTACCAATCAACCAATCAGAATGAGGCTACCAACCAACCAACCAACCAACCAACCAACCAGAGCACAGCTGAAAAATCAACAGATCAGAATGAAGGTCACCGTAACCTTGATCTCTGGCCACCAAAATCTAATAAATTGGTTCTTGAGTCTAGGTAACCATTTGTACCAAATTTGTAGAAATTCCCTGAAGGCTTTGCTAAGACATCACATTCACAGGGCCAAAACCTTGTTTTGTGAGGTCAGCGTAACCTTGACATTTGAACACTAAAAATTAATCACCTCATCCTTGAGTCCAAGTGAATTTTTAAAGAAATTTGGATGCATAAAAATGCCCATAACAGTGTCCTGCAGCTCAGCTGAGACCTTCAAATCTTGTCTGAACATCATCTAAAACCTGAAAATACTCAACTTGTTCCAGTTATTTCACTGTAAGTGATATAAAGTTGTCGTCAGACAAAACAAGCCTAATAATGATGTTACTGGGCTCTGGGAGATTGTGAAATTGTTGTTCTGTGGTGATGACAAAAAGCATGAGAACAGGAAAAGTCTGAAAAGTTGAAATCACAATGAAGTAAAAGAAAAATTTCCAATATTTCAAAAAGAATTAAAAACAGCTTGAACTAGAAAAGTTCCCACCACTGCTTAATACAGTTACTCATGTCTTATATGCTTTGGGGTCTACTGGAGGATGAAACCACATTCCTGAGGTTTGAGCCTGGGCACAAACGCTCTGTGCTGCTGGCAAGAATCCAAACTATTCACATTTGACTCCAATAAAGACAAAGACATGTTCACAAGCATTGCCCATTTCAAACAGTAAAAGACGTACACTCAGGTCTTTCTTTGTGCCAACGAGGAACAGCTGGACACTGGTGGGGTCATTCTCTTTCAAGGCGTCTTCGAGCCACTGCCTGCGGACAGAAAAACATGAGTTTCAATCCTCCAGCTGTAAGAGTGCAAACAATCTGCTCGTAATAAATACACTTACCTCACATGGCCCAAAGAGGCAACATCATTTACATCAAACACGATGATCACAACTGGAGGAACAGAAAATATCACAATGAAAAAGGTTTTAAGAGTGTTGTTTTAACATGTTAATGACACAAGTTCCAGTTATGTATGCACAGCTTTTTCCTTCCTTGACATTTTGACCTCTGTTAAGGAATGTGTACATGGAGAGAGGACAGTCTTTAATACATTTCTTATTCGTTTACTGTTAAAACACACAAATTTCCTACCCTGGGCTCCTCTGTAATATGTAGAAGCAATGCACTTGAACCTCTCTTGGCCTGCAGTGTCCCACCTGTAATGGAAAGAGTGACTGGTGAGAAACAGTGCATCAGACACAGTTTATTAACTTATGTGTAAGGCTTGCACACAATAGACTTACAGCTGCAGACTGAAAGGAACACCCAACACCTCAAACCGCTCCATCTCAAAGTCAACACCAATCGTTGCCTTGTAGTTCTTATCAAAGGCATCTTTGCAAAATCTGCAAAATAAGACAAGGATTCATCTTGAGGTGCCTCATCCACTTGTAGCGACTAGTGACTACAGCATTACTGAACTGTTTGTGAACTGATTATGTTTAGGTTCTCACTTAAAAAGGTTGAGATTATGTGACCCACAAAAACGTATTTGCTGTTGCTACTTAGTCCACGGTGCAGCAAGCAGAGTCATATCGAGACCAGATAACAAAAACTACAGGCTATTCTCTTGGCAAAATATCCGCATGCAGGTTCATCTTCTAGGTTTGTTACATAAACCCTGTTTGAGTCCCTGAAAAAATGGAATCTACTGCTTTTGATATTAGCACTAGCCACGCCACTAGCCTACCCATGGATATGTTAAAAACCTGAATCTTGATGTAAGTGAGAACATATGTTTTTTTAGTTTTTTTTTTTTTTTTTTTTGGCCTGATAATGGGAAGGCTTTTTAAAAAAATATTCATAATTTTCTCATGAACTGCTGAAAGTATTTGAATGAAAAAGCTTTTTAGTAATCCAATAACAAATTCAGAGGAATGTTCTTTCTTGATGGAGGTAAATGTTCTCTCAGTTTTCTCTTATTTAAGTTATTTATTTCCTAATACTGCACCTCACCCTGCTTTCACCTACTGAGTAGCAGTGTTTGTGCTTACCTATTAATCAGACAGGTTTTCCCCACAGCCAGGTCACCTACAACAATGACCTTAGAGATTTTAAATCTGCTGAGAGGAATAAAAGAAGAAACAATAAGTAAATAAGAGAAGAAAACACCACGTTCTGTATCATCCAGCCTGTGGTTTCTGTGCTCACCCCACAGTGCCGGTGCGCTGCTCCTGGCAGGCAGTCTTCACTTTATTGTTGAAATCGTCTTTAGTGTGGAGAGCTGCCTCTTTCTTGAAATACTGCAAGAGAGGAAGAAGACTTTGTGAGACTGTCGGCTGTTTTATAGATGCAGTGCTTGAATAGTAAATGGATTTACCTGAGGGAGCTGAGCGATGATTCGGTCCCTTCGAACGGGAGGAAGAACACTCATGGCTGAAACTCGGACTGACATGAACAGTCCGGGTAAATATTTAGCACGGGGACGTGGCGTGCTGGACAGACAGAGACGGAGAGCAGCATTAACAATCTGCCATTTTAACTTGCTAAAGATGTTCGAATGTGGTATGTTTTTTGCGCCCGATCACAGGCCTGGCGCTTATTTTTCCTGTTGCTGCTGGGAATAAAATACACAAGATGAAGATTAAAGCTCATAACAAATCTGCATCCACATAAACAAAAATAAAAAAGCCAAATACTCTCTGGAGTTGCTGCTTTTCTCTGTTTTATATCAATTTACATCCCTGTAAATGTAATATTTTGGGGTTTTGAGGTGTTGGTTGGACCAAAGCTTTAGTTGTGGTTTTACTGAATCTTCTGGACATTTTGGGGTGTGTATATAAAGCTGAAAAACTTTGTCAAATAGTGGTTAGTCAATTGACAGAAAAATGAATCTGCAACTACTTTGATAATTTGTCGTTTTCAAAAAAAAAAACATTCCCTAGTTCAAGGCAATTTGAGGATTTTTTTCTTAGAAGCCTTTGGAAACCTCACCTTGAGCTTCCAGCATTTTAACCATATTATCACATTTGACAGACCAAACAATCAATCAAAAAAAAAAAAAGAAAATAATGAGATATTTTTTTGTGGCAGCCTTACATGTATATATCTATATTTGTATTAATTACATTTTGAAATGTTTTTTGTGCTGTTAATGAGTAAAGAACACTCAATCACCACATTTCAGTGAAACACGCAGCATATTGCATTCGGCACAAGTTTCTATTTGACTTGGATTAAATGAGCTCATGTTTTCTTCCTGTGCCATCTTTGTCTCTGATTTTAGATGTTTTATTTCCCCAGGCATCCAGAACCCAGGCTGGATTATCCACTGGGCTGAGCGGCCCTCCCCCGCATCCATCAGCTTCCAGGCCTTGCTCTTGTTGTGGGACCCTGACAACTTTAGTATCTCTTATTCTCATTTTGACTTTTTGGTTGTAAAGTTTAAAGAGTTACTTCACAAGGGAGACCCAGATTACAACTGTAATCAAATGGGCAGAGCAGTAACCTTTTTATTCTGGGTGCATTGTTTTCAGTGTCTAACAGGTTAACATGTACAACATAAAATACAGTGGACGACTGAGAAACTACAACATATTCACACCTAAGAAGCTGGTGCCAGCGGACCTTTGGTGTTTTTGCCTACAAGAATGACTTCAACGATAATTGACGCCAATTGACTAATTGATCAAATAATCATTTCACACATGTAGAGGACTGGTCGGTTTCCGGATGCCTGCGGAACTAATCAGACTAACAACAACTGCAATGTGTTCGCCTTGGGGAACATAGCCTGTACCCACATCTGCCCCCTGTCAGTTACAGTCTGGGGCAGACACCCAAGTCAAACAATACTGTAATGAGAGAAAATGTTAGGTTTACAGCTTGGAGCGACATGACCACACACAGAGCGGCACCAGACAACTGCTGATCGTCTTACTGCGCAGATCGGATTTAACCCCATTGTTCATCCTGGCAAAGAAGTGGAATTTAGTGGATTTGGTTTGAGTCACCATTAAACTGAAACCAGACGACTCTAAGTCTTTTTGTCTATACCCAAACTGCAGGTAAAGTCTTTTTTTTTCCCATCTCGGTAAAGAAACACCACTGTCGCAGTCACATGAATGCGCCGACTAAACTTTTAAGAACCAGCGCGTCTGAGCTGCAGAAGTCTGCGGAGATGTTACCTCGGCGAGACAGGAAGGTCCGCGCAAGTCTCCTCTTCTCTCTCCTCTGCTCCTTACGCCTCGCTTTCCTCGCACAGATGCTTGATATCGTCAAGCAAACCCATCCGACTTCACTGTGGAGTGTCGGAGTGTTGCGTTTGTGGGGAACGGAGCTGAAATTGATCCACGGAAGTTGGGAGGGGAGGGGGGGGGGGGGGGGCAGCAGACTGAGACCCGCTGCTGCTGCTGACTCAGTTCCCTGGATTTTTTTTTTCTTTCCTCCCAGATTTTCTCTGCTCGGCCCCCTGCTGGAGGAAATGAGGAACAATCGGAAATGAGGACGGGGAACAAACCTATCTAGGCTGCAGTATCTAGAGTAAGCCACCTATCTATCTATCTATCTATCTATCTATCTATCTATCTATCTATCTATCTATCTATCTATCTATCTATTTATCTATCTATTTATCTATCTATCTATCTATCTATCTATCTATCTATTTATCTATCTATCTATCTATCTATCTATCTATCTATCTATCTATCTATCTATCCATCTATCTATCTATCTATCTATCTATCTATCTATCTATTTATCTATCTATCTATCTATCTATCTATCTATCTATCTATCTATTTATCTATCTATTTATCTATCTATCTATCTATCTATCTATCTATCTATCTATCTATCTATCTATCTATCCATCTATCTATCTATCTATCTAGAGTTTGATTTTTTGATGGCGTGGCCTGAAACAGTGGTGAAGGACTGGGGGGGTCATCATTCCGTCTCCAAGGCACAAAATGTGTGGGAAGCCTGGATTGGTCCCTGTATAATGTAAATACTCCACCATGTTGGTCCCCACCTGTAAATTGCACATCAGGCACTTAGTGTTGCGATATAACTGACTGAAGTATCAAAAAGAAAGAAACATGTAGGATCGTCCAAACACTGCCAACCCTTGCAGCTAATGTATCATGGACTTTTTCAGTCCATCAGCTCGTTAGATCTTTGGTGACCTCATCAAATGCAAGTAACTAATGTTATTGAAAATATTACGTTTCACCTAGATGATACTAAATGGACATTTGTGCAGCTAATGTTACTGACATTTTATCATGGTGCATTCACTTTAGAATCATTATGTATTCGTTGTTATCTTTTCTTCTGTATTTCTTACGTCGTAGAAGGTTAAATAACTTTAACTTAGTGATGGTGAGATGAAGTACTGATCCAGTCCAGCAGGGTGGTTCAGGGAAAGGTGCATATGTTGATGCTTCCTGTTAACAGAGCGACGCCTACTGGCCAGAATTTAAAATAGGCAAATCCAAACATTTGGATATTACAAAGTTTAAATTTAAGGGGAACATAATTGTATCTTTATTCTAACTGTTGCAGTTTCGTTTCATGTCAGTATTAACTTTATCATGGGCAGAGTTAGCAGCTAATGTTACTTTAACCTTTTTTGTCTCTTGATAGTTGATTGTAGGAGGCCAAACTCAGCAGCTAAAGTTGCTGAAAAGGTTTAGGAAACGTAACGTAGCAGCTACGGTAAAAGTTGTAATTTTGTAACTTTGTGTTTTCTAAGCAGTTTTTCTTGTAGATGAAGTCTCATATCAGCTTTTGCTGAACTTAGGAACATATGTTTACACAAGAAGAACTGTGACCCCTTCAGTGCCCTACTTGAAAAAACCAGTGGTTTCTAACCTTTTTGATTTGTGACTAGTAAAAAGATCCTCAGCTGGGAACCTCCTGTCACCTCTCATCTGTTTGAGTTGTTAGAAATTCCTCCAAAGAGACATTTTCCCTTTTAAACTTCTCAGATGATTTAATGTAATGACTGAAATGTCACAGAAATATTGTCTGTATATAAAGTAGTTAAAATTAGCTCCGCCATGACTTAAGTAGAATTTTGAACACAGGATTTTTACTAGATTATTTTAATTTGGTGAATTGGCATTTTTATGTATGTAAATGATCTGACAAAACAGAATTTGACTATATCTTTACCACAAATCTCTCAGGTGTTAATACGAGTGAGTGTAAAACAAAGAATAAATACATCAAACATTCCCTTATCGGGTGAGTTCATCTTAGAAAAACACACATAAAGCCCATAGCCCTGTGATTTTAATCACTTTTTTAATCCATAGTATCACTCAACAATCCAAAATACAGGGCTCCTAAAAAACAGTTGTCACTTTAATATAAGACACATTACACATTATTGTGGTCATGATCAAATGAATTTAGTGTTAGTTTGTCTCTAAAATCTCTCAGCTTTTACAAATGTACATACAGACATTCTATATTATAGCTACTTTCTTATTGTCCATCATCTTTATCTCTGCTTTGCTCTCATTTGAGAAGGCACTGTGGTAGAGGCACTGTAGCACAGGTCAGACACATCTACACTGTGCCCATGTCTGATCTTCTTGGTGTTGGCTGAAATAGAAAATGAAATGTACTGATCATTAGGTTTTTAAAGTCCACTGATGGTTGGCGATGTGTTCTTGTATCATCCTTTGAAATATATCAAAAAGGAATGCACACTTGAGGACATATTTACAAAATGCTATATCTATTTTTGAGGAAAAGAAGAGGAAGAAGAGACACATCTTCACATGAATTTCATCTTTCATTCATACTTAAAAAAGGGATCTACTCTGTACCGATTATTTCGCAAACAAGCTAATATACGACACACTGTGGGGATATTCTATTACTCCACATCAAGTCCAACTACTTGTGATGCAGTATCAGTAGTGATTGTGCTGCTGCCTGCTCATTATGAAGGGTTTCTCATGGTTCCCTCTTCCTGATGAGCAAAATTATCAGACTATTAATTGGCAGGAAGCTCCAGCTTCAGTTCCACTTGTGTCAAATATCAACAGATTTGATATAAAAACCATACAAGGACCATCAGTTGTCTTGTGTGTTACCAGTTCAGTTGGTCCTTTGCAACATTATGTACCTGCTGAGTCACAAATCCAGCATCTCCTCAGCCAGAAATGGCTTCATCAAGACAAAAGGAGACAACATACTGTGTACACATATTATTAAAATGTAAGTCTTTTGCTGCTAAATTCAAAGTCCAATGTCAGAAAATTCCACTTTTCTGTTCATTCTAACATCCAGAGAAAGAAAACTGGTCGAGATTTAAATGTTCTCTACATAAAAACACTGTACCCCATGCAAATGTTGAAGATATATGGCAACATATAGCTAGGTTGTCAGCTAAGACTGTTTGCAAATGCTAAAATTTCAAAATTTCAAATTTCAAACTTTTTTTTGGGAAATAAACTTCGGTTTCTTGCTGAGAGTTAAATGAGAGAGCTGTTGTATCTGTATCTGTTTTCTAATGCTGCGTTCACAATATATCGGATTTACAGAAATTATCATCTCATTCAAAAAGCTGGTATTCTTCCTGTTTCCAGTCTTCATGTTAAGATAAACTGAACAGCTGCTGGCTATGGCTTCATATTTGCCAAAACAAAAAGGAAAGTGGTATCACTCTTCTCATGTAATGCTTGACAAGAAAGCCACAAATTGTATTTCCCAAAATAATGACCTTTTGCTTTAAGCGTATACTAAAAACAATTTTCAGCAAAAGTGGTAACATCTCAATAGTTTGACAGATGTCACTAGAGAATAACCCATAGGCCTAAATAACCCAGGTTCTAGCTTCAATTAAAGCACTGTTGGTTTGTATTATATTTTAGGACCTAAAGGAGGCTTCACCTTGTTTCACCACTTTTTTTTTTTTTTTTTTTTTTTGAGGGGACGGGGGTTGTGTAGTTGGGTGGGTTGGGTGTGTGTGTGGGGGGGGTGTTGTTCTTTGGCAGTGAGGCACAACAAGGGAACCTGTCATCACAAGGAATGGTCTCGTTTACGGTTTCAAAGACACAAATATGTAAACTCTCACCCTAAATAAAAATATAATATAGTCCCGTAAACCTTCCCCAGTCAATCACTGAGAAACTTTTTGGAGTTGTTGTTATGCATCCCGTTCTGTCCCACATAGCTTTTACTGCGGGGGAAGAAGTCAGCGCGGAGTAGGCGGTAGAAATAAATCAGGATCATAATATTCATCACTATCATGGTGACAAGAAAGTATCCACTGTGGTCCAGCCAGGAGTAATTATCGATGATGTACCAGGTGAGGTAGAATTGGGTGCTCAGACGAAACGTGATGTAGGTGAAGAGGTTGGCGAGTTTGTTGATGTAGTACATGGAGGAGGACTGAGCACCGGCCAGCTTCAGCATCAGCCTCAGGTGCAGAGTGACGCTGTTCACCTCCACAAAGAGAGCGATTACAGCGCCGGCTACATACAGCTGGGTGTAGAGGGCGTACAGGAAACACCAGATCACCTGCGGAGGAGACGGACACAAAGGGAGGAGGAGGTGTTTGCTAAACTCCATTGCTATTTTTTTCCGTCTTTTACCTTGTAAAGCACTAACATTGACAAGTACTACACAAAAATGCTAAGGTTCATCATTATTATTATCTTTATATTAATATTATTATTAATTGAACGATTAATTATTAGGAGTGAATAGGCTTTATTATTGCATATTATTTGCAAATGTGTGGAGTACTACGAAGCTGTATCTCGGATCACCAATCTGAATGCAAATACTCTTTCACCTTACATTTTTCGAGGGACTACAGATGTATAGAAGCCTCTTGGCTAACCCTGGCACATTTACAGCAACATTTATTAATATGAGCTGTTACTGTTAAATAAATAAAAAATAAAATAGAAAAAAAATTACAAATCGCTGATGATAGTCTTGAATTCTAGTGAAGAAGCCAAAGTTTCCAAAGAAAGCAAATAATGTCAGGCTGAAGATGGGAAATGTATACAATGTATACAAAGCAGGCTTGGTTTCATCAACATCACATGGAACAATGTAATACGCAACACATCTGTCATACTGTCAGACACAGGGGAAAAATATGATTTTTCAACTTCAAAGCTACTTTAATGGGAAGTTAATGAAAACTGGATATTTCAAGAACAAGCCCCTGCACAAACAGATACTCTCCGCGATGCAGACAAAATAAGACATGCCTGCCAGATGACCTCATGAGTTGCAATGATCCTCTGCTCAGTGGCACCATGTGCTGCATTCAGCTCAACCCAGGCAGCACAAACAGCTTGTGTTATTTACTTGTAATTACTCCCACTCCCTGGATCAGTATGTTCAGTACTATTCACTAAGAATCAACAACAACATATACAACAAATCTTTAAGCCTTATGTACAACAAAGATGTTTGGCAGGATGAGAGCTTTTTTAAGTCACCACTTTAACTCTTATTTTTCTCCTCTTCTTCTTTCTCAGTCTTTTATACACACATGTGAAACAGGTTACCGGCTCAGATCAACTTCCTTTTCTCGGGCTGATGAGTTAAACATAGTGACTCCGATACCTTATCTGAACCAGAAATGCAACCTTTATGTAGCGAAAGAAAATAACAGACATGGCCACAGGCATGCCGTCTTACCAGTGCATGATGGAGTAAGAATTCCCATGATCCTCTTGCATGTCCTGTCAGGATGATATCACCTGCATCTTGCACAAAGTATCCTGTGAGGAAAGAAAATAAGCCTCTGGTATAAGTCCTGTATGGTTAACGAGCTACAGTTGGTCATGGTTTGCTGTTTGGATTTTCCAGTGCTGATAGTCGAGCTAGTATCAAATAACTGCTGCTAAATCATGACACTCTGGTAGAACAGACATTCAGTGTGTGGGGTGTTAGACCCAGTTTATGGTTAGCTAATGAACATGCAAACAGTAGGCAAATTACACTATTTAAAAAGTCCCATGAGAAATTACTGTGAACGCCTGTGAATTCAAGCACATTTGCTTCTGGAGAGTGGGACAGAAAGTGGATGGAAACAGCCTAATATCAATAAGTGACAACATTGTTTGTTTAATCTGCTTAGTTTTACAGCTGCAAAGTTTTTCTAATATTCAATAATCGGTTACTCATTTTAGTAATCTTTCAAGCAAAACTACCAAACAGTCTGTGGCTCCAGCTTCTGTAATGTAGGATCTGATTCATTTCTTGCATTATACCTGATACGACACATAAAGATACAGCCAGCATGTGGAGAATGACTTTGTTTGCTTTGAGCCCATGTAGCTTTGGCGTCTTTACTTGTATGAAACTATAAAAATATGAATTCATTCAATCATGAACATTTTTTCTAGCTATCTTTCAACTTCGTAAGATTCTTTCACATTGGGTCTTCACGCATAACTTTTTATCTGTTAAAATTACATAAAGTAAAGATGACAGAGAATCTTTTGTTGCGTCCGTGATGTTGCTTCCAGAGCATGAACAGCTGATTAATTGATCAGTCAATCTGCAAATATTTTTTTAATTGATTAAGTCTTTTTTTTAATTCATCCATCTTCTCCTGTCTTTTTCTATTTTATGTCATAGTAAAGTGAAAATGTTTTGAATGTGTGGAGCAGCCCAACTTATAAACTAATTGATTAATTGATAAAACAGATGAATTAATAATAATAATAATTGTTGCTTACAGTCGTAACTGTTCCATCTCACAGCAGTGAGAATGTAATCGATGGACCCGGTACAATCACTGTAAATGTCACATTTCCCGAGGTAGTAAAGCTTGATGGCACTGGCATCACGAACCAGACAGATGTGACTTTTTACACCAGACAAAACTCCACAACGAATGTGTTGTTTTAAAGTTTCACCTCACTCCACTGCACAAGTCTAAGTAATATTAAGTAATTAATCATTAAAATTAGGAATTTCCAATTTAAGAATTGAAATCATTTCCAGCATGTCCAAAACAAAGGCAGCGTTGAACTCACAGGTGGGTTTTCACATGCGTCTTTTCTGTTACCTGATGTTTGCAGCAGCTGACTATTTAAACAAAGTGTCACCAGTTGTTTTGTTTACTTATTCCACAAAACCACCACTAACAGCATGTACCTAAAGACAAACACTTACAAGATAATGTTGAATATTTACATTACATTCAAATTTCTCTTGAGTCACTTGTCATCAATCAGAGGGTCTTTCAGAGAAATGTATAGTCAGTGTTTGCTTGTGGGGGCCAAAATATCTCTCTATTAAACTGTGTACGCCTCATTTAGCTGTAGGTATTCAAGAGTCTTTTGTGCTTCGGTATGACTGGCACACTGTTGCTATGTTAAAGAACATGACCACCTGTGTCTAGTGTGGTTGGCCTCAGTGGAGCTAATAGCTGTTTGTTGTTGTTAGGGCGGATCTCCACAGGTTTGTGTCTCCATGGTGACACAAAGATGCGCATAAGACCCAACCTATGTACATAACAGCTCAACCAGACCACCGAGTCCTTAGGGGATTATCACTGGTGTCCATGGTGATTGAGAGGGAACAACCATTCGTCTGTTCTGAGAATCAGGTGCGAGGGGCGGATCTTATTGTTGTTTCTCTGGAAGGCACAAACTGGAAAAGTGACAGTTTTATGCCCCTGGCTGGGATCATGGGAAGAAGAGGTTCAGTTCAATTCAATCAACACCTCTCCCACATTTCCCTTCAGTGCTCTGCACTAGAGCTGCAATGATAAGTCAATTAATCTATTGACAGAAAATAATCTGCAACTTTTTTGATAGTCAATATTTTTTTTGTCAGTTTTAAAACCAAAATTCCAAACATTTGATTTCAGCTTTTCAAATGTCTTGATTTGAGCATTTTCCTTGTCATACGTGGACTATACGACTGGATGTCTTCATTTAAATCCCAAAACCCAGCTTTGCGGTTGTTGTATTTTACTCTTGAGTGTTCTTTTCTTTTCAATGATGCATTTACTGACCTGCTGAGATGCAGACGAGCAGGTACGACGGAGGGGTGTGGTAAGAGTGGATGTTGCTCAGCGTCTCTGGCCAAACCACCACACTGGAGAGGGATACATGTTATGGATAGATGGATCTGTATTCACCTCACTCAGACAAACATGGGCTCACTCCTGGAGAAAAAAGCCTGACTAAGCAGAGACATTAATATCAGGTATTACAGCTTTTTTTTTACCCCCTGATCAAAAGATATCCCACCTTTTAGTAGCTGTGGGAATGCAGCTTTTAATGTTTTATTTCATTTTACTATTAACTATTTATTTTCTAGTTTCTGTCTGTGTCTGTATATCTAAAAAAATACATTTTTTTCTATTTTCCCTAAATTGGCTCACTATTTTTCCATTATTCTTTGTCACTTCTTGAAGCTCTTGAAGCTGGCAAAAGGGGCACACCTCAAAAAGCAAAGGTTTCTCTGTGTGTCCCCTCCTTGTATAAACACACCACAAGAGAATTATTGTTAATAAGTGACATGTAAAGCTGTGCACTGTTTCACATGTTTCCTTGGTACCACTTTCAGCGCACAAAAACCCTCCTTCTGAATGTGAAGACATGCTTACTTTGCCTCCACAGTGGCTCTCAGTCATTGCTAATTTAATCTGTCACATATTACACACAGTGACAGTAAAGGGAGAGTGCAGACAGCACAAAAAACTGACCTTGGTCCCACTTCTTAACATTAACAGATGAGTCATAAGCATAGTCCCCACCCCAAAAAATAGTTTCTCATAATGCTTTCACAAGAATCGTTCAGCCAGCAGGTTTTTCCAGTTGATTTGTCTGCAGGCTGTAGCTTGAGAAACCCAGAGTACTGGCTGAAAAACTGTGTTTCCTCTGAGCTGCACATGAATTCAACAGTGCAAGCAAACAGCAATGACAGCTTTGTGTGGCTGATACTGTACCCCCCACTTAAAAAATGCCATTGTCTCCCCCGTCCCTCACCCTGCCTGGACATGCCCTTCTTCTCCAGACTGCCACAGACTGTCACTGCTGCACACACACCCCTACACATAAACACATCATGTGGACTGTGAATAGACAATGGTTGTCCCAGTGCTGTGGATGGACGGACAGATAGATGGGTGGTTGGAGACTTACCAGGTCAGGGCCCATGCCCCGGTCAGCAGGGAGTGCACCAGAGAGACGGAGAGGTTCCTCCACTTCCAGGAGTGCAGGTCATCCTGCTTCACCACCTTTGGCACGGGCAGCCTTTGCAGAAGCCGGTGGGCCACCCTGAAAATCAGAGAGCACACCAAAACCGATGGGCCTGGGTGACTCTTCAGCACAGGAAGCAGGGCCTCCATCCTCTCCCCCCTGGCTCTCCCTCTGTCTCTGTCTCTGGGCCCTTCTTCTTATTCTTTTACAGCTACCTCCCTTCGTCCTTTCCCTCTGCTGGCTTTTCCACCCTCCTGTCACCGTCTCTTGGGCGCGGTGATAGACGGATACGCTCGGTATGTGATAGGAGTGTTCTCCAGGACAGGGGTCTTCAGAGAGAGGAGAGGCTGCTGCAGCTGCAGGAGATTATCCTCTGCTGTTTTTTGTTTTTGTTTTTGTTTTTTTTGTTGTTGTTTTTTTTTTTTCCCCAGACCTCCTCTCCTCACGTTTTCAGCCTGAAGAGGAAGGCTTGAAGGGAATTCCCGTGACAGCTCATTCCAGTCCGACGGCGTTTGTCCTCACGCAGCGCCGCGTAACGTTATGTGCCGCGCTCAGCCCGCCTGTCTGTCCGGAGTGAGGGGGAGAGAGGTGGAGAGGGAGCGGGGTGGGTGGTGCCGTCGCTGCTCCCTGTTACCACAAAAAAATAAGGAGGGGCAGTGGCTGCGATCATGTTACGCAAGGAACAAAATCACCTAGCGCGGCTGCTGAAACGTCATTTTGCGCAAAGTGCGTCGAAAAGGACCTGGAGGAAATATGGAACAGCCGCAGCTCAGCTTCTTGTTTGTTTTTGTTACTATAGCGCCACCCGTTCAAGGCCCCTTATCTGGATTTAATTTATATTACCCATAGTAGGCCTGATAATGACATTTCTTTGTATAGCAATTATCCCTAACCTAAGAGTGTGAGTTTCTTCTGTAACTAAAAGGTCGTGGAGGGAAGAAAAAATAAAATTATAATCTACTGACCACAAGTTTGTTTACACTGTTTCAGTGGTGGAAATCGAGTCCTTCACTCAGAGTAACACAATATCCAGGAAGTTAAAATAGCCTATTTCTGTGCAATATACACTAGCCTATGTAAATAAAACTTATATGGGACATGTAAACAGCTATTTTATGTTGTAGCATCTGGAATTCCCAACCTACAAAAAGAAAAAGAAAAAAAGAAAAAACTGCAGCCATAAAAAAAAACAACTGTAGAGGAGTCGAAGTATAAAGTAGCATAATTTAGAAAATTTGTATTACTTTTCCATTTTAATCATGCTGGGTTTAAGCTCTGTGTTGTCTGCACTCTTATTTTTATCAGCTGTGTGGAAAAGTGGGCAGCCATTAAGGATATGGCTCATAATTTGTTTTTCTTCACAGCTGAAGTTTGGCTAAAGTTTCCCCCCTTCTGCTCTGGTATCCCCCATGGGTCAATTACATCGTGTGTTGTTGTCCAGAAGGTCAGGGGCCGTCCTGAAAGCTGATCAGTCCTGTATATAAATAAAATTTAAAAAATAAAATAAAATTGTACATTGTAGACTACAGCTTAGAAATGAGGAGAACAGACGCACAGATTCAGTGACAGAAAACACAGCATCAGACTAGAAATCATCTAATTTAATCTCATGTGTATTTATTTTATTTTATTTTTTTCATTTATTTATTTTTGCATGCTTTATCTCTTTTCTAGTTCACAACATTCAACCATCTTTAGGGATAATAAAGCTCCCCTGGAGCTGTATAATATTTGTGGAAACTTCCTAACCAGTAGCATAAAGGAACTGGCCTCAATACTTTTCAGAATTCTTAAATTGGTAAATTGGTTGTCAATGCACAGTGTGCTGTTACTGTAAATATAGAAATGACTGATAATAAAGGCACATCTTTGTTATGTTTGGAGCATAGCTATTTAGTATGTTAAACAGGCAACCTAACAGTAACGCCCTCCTTCCTTGGCCATAACTCTTTCCATAAACACAGCATAGCTCTCATTCCCCACAGCTGGCCTCTGCAGCCCGGTGAGGAAGAAGGAAAGGGGCCAGCAACAGCTAAGGCCCTGCACACACTTTACCACCTGCACCACACATGTCTGTGTGAAACCGCAACACATGGAGAGTTTACTTTTCTTTAACTGCATAAAGGCTTTCAGTTCATTCACAAATGGTGTATTTCTTTAATCTTACCTGTACTTGTTTATTTTCCCATTCTTATTTATTCATTATTTAAGCATGATTGTCTTCTTTCCCTTGGAATGATGTCTTTTGCTTACACATCACATCTTATCCACAATTACTAATTCATTTCATGTAACAAAATACAGATAAGTTGAAATATTTTCCTTAAATCAAAATGGACACCGCCCGAAAAACTGAATGAATTGTTCATTGCCTGTGCAATTCTGGCCAGGGATCTTTGTTGAATGTCCCTCCTCTTATTTCCTGTTACCTCACAACTCCAAACTGCAAATCACTTTAAGTTGACTTAACTTCCCCTGCTCCCTTAAAAATGTGAGCTAAGTACTGACATATTTAAGTAAGGTTAAATAATTAGTTCACAGTCATTTTTATGAGCTTTGAAAATGTAAAACCAGCAGAGTCAAGTTAACTGAACTTGAGAAAACAAGTTCAAGAAACTTAATATATGAAGCTGAATTAACAACAGTTGAGTAATGCTGACAACATTCATTCACATTTTCATTTGACATCAAGACCTCACAGCTGCTTACAGAGCCGTACCAGTGATTGTACAAAAACAACATGTGACTGATTTATGACAGTTTGTGGAGGGGTAGGGACTGAATTCAACACCAACCTGCGTGGTTCACATTCAGTGTGTTTACATGCACTTAATTAACCAGGTCACTCCGAGAAATCAGGTGAGAGCACATTTACACTATAAATGTTACATGTACCCATTTACAGGAAATCTGCGTGTAACAAAAGTGCAATTACTTCTCTGTCCATCCAGCCTCTTTGCTCTTCACGTTCCTTGTCTGTATTTGTGAACTGATTAGAAACCCAATTACTCACATACTTGGCAGAGAAATCTGTGTTTGTCAAGAGAAATTTTGAAATCAGGTTTCTCTAAACCTCTACCTTGATTACAGAAACCAAGCTTTGTCATTTTTGTGACAGTTAAAAAATCACTTGTAAAATCAAGCTGTACCTCAGTTACTTACTGTAGAAACACACTGATTATTTTCACTATTATGAAAAGAAACAAACATGAGCCATCTTAACATGGATCAAAGACACACAAATAGTTCCCATCATGAAATCATGAAATCATATAGATATACACTGCAGGCTTCAAGCTATTGCTCCAAAGTGTGTTTTCCACCCATAGATATTAAGTACTACAGACTTTATATTATATTAATATTGCTTTATATATCCTTATTTATGGCAAAAATGGGTGAGGCAAAAAGTCAATTTTTTTTAGCATGTTTGTGCCTCTTTAACTTTGGTTCAAGTATCTATTTTACTCATTCAGACTTTTTGGTTATGAAATTTAATCAGTTACCTTCCAAGGAACACCAGGGTTATGACTTTGATAAATCAGGCTACTTTATTTTTGGAGCAAAAAAAGGGGTTATCTGTTCAACTTATCATTTGAATTCAAAACACTTTAAATTAGAATAACTCATGCTGTGTCTCTGAATTATAAATGATTAGCTTATTCCACTAAATTCCTTTATGTTTAACAGTGTGTCAAATAAAGGTAAATATGTTCAAAGAATACTTGAAAAGAGGCTGCAGTGTTAACAGGACGTGAGTCTGCCCTGTATCTGAGAGCGCGCGTCATAAAGAGACCAGACCACAGTATAAAAATACACCATCAGGTGGCAGCAAAATCTCATGAAAAGCAAGGTTTTCACATCGACTGTATCATTTTTGCTCCCAGTTTTTAATCAATCCACCTGGGGGCATCTTTCTTCAAAAATCTGCAGGAAGACCCATCTCTCTGGAGCGCTAGAAAATTCCCTGTAATTTTAAGGACTTTCATAACATGATTCTGAAGCAGCCGAGCACACCGCTATTATTCAAAATCAATTTAATCACGTGTGTATTTGTGAGAGAACAAAAGAGAAAGAGAAGAACTGAATGTATGACATTCGTCACATAATGTAGGTCAGTGCATCAGGATCAATCAAACACTCTCTTGCTGAAGTACGGAACATGTAAGATGAACCATATAATTGATCTATTTATATCATCTGGGTACAGGGCTTTCTGTAACAAAACACCCTGCGCTTGGAGAAAGAAATGTAACTTAATTCCATTACTTGTGTTTCCTGGTTTGCTCACCATGGTTATTTTTGTTGTAGCATGAGAGAATGAAAGCTCTAATAGTGTTATCACAGAAAGCAGTAATTCCTCACAGCTTCAGGTTTCCAAAGAAACACCTCAGGATTTCTGACAGCAAACACAAAAAGGCCATACAAAGGGCTTCATACTCTAGTAGCTGATGTTGTTGTTGCTGCACCCAGGCCACAGCAAACAGCACAGACTGTCTGTTGAGCTGCTGAGCAGGTCTCCCAGTATCTTTGTTCCTGGCTCAGCATTGAACCATATTGATCTTAGGGTGATTTTTCTTTTCCCTGAGAGCTGTTAAGAAACAGCTACTGTGGAGACTATGTGAGCAGCCGGTTTAATTGATTTCTACTGAGTGCATCATAAATAGCCAAACAAAATTAGATCTATCTCTCAATCTGTCTATCTTACAAAAATTAACAATTACATATTGGTTCAATATGTAATTCAATACATATAAGAAAAGAAGAAAAAAAAACGTTAACAGCAGAAATTTTAAGTTATATATACATACACACACACACACAAATTTAGAGAGGAGAGGCTGTGACAGAAAAGCAATTAATCATCTTTTGATATTAGGATATAAACTTTTAGCAAAGATTTAAGTTGTCAATCATAAACATTACTAACAACATTTCCAATCCAGTCCTCAATACAGTGATTTCGTTCAATGCTTTTCCTGCTTTTATGTCATGGTATCTGAAAAACACCAATCTATCTGTTAAGGATGAGAGAAAGCGATGAAAGTGTCACTGCGATGAAACAAACTCACCCACAACTTCCTGTCATGTGTCTTGAGAAATCTGTAGGATCAATGGCAGACAATGCTCCTCAGGCACAGGTTCATACCTGGGGTTTAGCATCAGTTTCAGTATCATATACAGTGCATTCCTGGACACTGACTGTCACGTCTGGAGACAGCTCTACTGCTGACAGAAGACAGCAGCATAAGGCCAAATATGTCACTAAGCTAGTCTTAGGAGTGGCACAAGACTCCTTTAGGTGCTCCTTTGGTGAGATACTATATCCCTGAGAAAGAGCAAACCATTGTTTGTTCCGCCATCTACTCACCTATCCCCCACCGATCTTCAGTTAAAAAACTGCAAATTGTAGAGAAAAGGTTCAATTACATGCAGATGACTGTTTGTGGTGATATATCATTATTTCTGATTGATGATAATGGTGGAGGTATGGTCTCCAGCACAACACAGAGCAGGCTTTGTCACAGCACAAAGCATTTATTATCCTCATTGTGGAAGACAGGGGAAATAGTGTTCATGCAGCCCCTTTCCTGCTTATCTCAGACAAGGGGAAGGCGCTTTATAATCACCAGGCGTCTGGATTTAAGACTGCAACATCTGAAGTTCAAGCTCAAGACGCTGCACTAATCATATCTCTCATATGTCTCATATGTCTGTCACTACGTCACTGTCTCCATTTCAGTTTTTGCTTCGGGTGATTTGTGTACTGGCATAAAAGTTACGCCACAGACAGCTACACAAAAGTCATAAAAATGCAACATCTTTCTTCCTGTCTTTGTCCTTACTTCAACTTTTAATGACCTGACATGTTACAGTGCATTTGCTTGTCAGATTATTTGTAGCCCAGGCTACTTATGATAGACCACACTGATGTAGCTATTGAATTTTTTTTCCAGTCATTTAGTACACATAATGCTGGTGAGAGTTTATTTGGAACCGTAGTGAACATTCAACAAAGCCAAAACATTATTGGAAGATAAATGCAGACTGGGCACATCTGCAGGAAAATCAATACCTCTGGTACAACTGGATATTGATTCGATTCCAGTCCTGTTTATTGATTTGACTCTTTACCCACTCTCCATATTTATGTTTTTGGAAAAATGGAAAATACAAGAAACAACTTTTCACCATCAGAAATTAAAATGTCTAATATGTTTGCCCATTCTTGATCAATTTCTGAGTTAATAACATTTTCAGATTGCTTCAAAACCAAAATTGGATTTCTCTCACAAGAGTGCAGCATCAGCCTCCCTCCTTTTTATTTGACATAACCAGCATAAAGTAGGTTGAACTCATCGACACTGCCAGACGAATAGTCTTAAAGCAAAACCAGGTGGCCTCTACAGGCAGAAAATCAATTCGGAGGTGAAACATACAGTCCAATACGTTTCTGTTTATGTCTGTGGTTTACATTCGCCTTTGTCCCTCCCTGCTTGCTGTAGTTGTGAGGTTGCCTGGAGACGGCGGAAACGTCTGGGAGCAGCGGCGATGGAGAAGTATGAAAAAATCAAAGTTGTTGGAAGAGGAGCTTTCGGGTAAACTCCAAGTTTATTTACACTTCTTAGCTGTGCAGCTGTTGCACACATCTGTTTGTTTGAAAACACGGCGATGTCGGGCGTGTGCTAAGAAAGCTACAAGTCCGTAAGGCCTCATTTTTTCCACAAAAATGTAACGGGATGCGTCAAATGTGCACCGCCCTCTAAAAAGACTAAAAAAAGTAACGGAACATTGAACAAAGTTTATAAAAAGGTTAAAAGCATATTAAGACTAGCAGTGTGAGAAAACTAAATGCCAAAGTGACTCTTGGTTTCTATAGCACTGCTTTATCGATCACTTATAAGCCATTATTAAGACCAACTTTTAGGTTGCCAGGTTGTGGTACCATTTTTTATATATTTTAGCTAGGCTAGTTATAAAGTACAGTACGATTTACAGGGTTTCATTTTATTAATTGGGTAGTAATAAAATACTGACCAGTCCCAACTGGTTCTTAAGTGTAGGCACAGTGAAAGAAAACAAGACTGTGTAGTTTTGTTCTCACTGTGTGGCAAAGAGGAAAAAAGGGAGAACAAAAATCTGAAGTACACAAGTACAATCACAGCACAGATTCATCGTTATACTCAACTTTTCTTTCCATCATTTTTTCCCCCCTCAAATTATATGAAATGTTTTTATCTCAAAAACTAATGCCAGTAACACTGGCACAGGAGATCTAAATTACCCAAAAATTACCAAAATTCTTACTCTATTGTTTATGGAGAAAAAAAATATACATCCAATTTTTCTCTTTTTTCCTTCCCTGTTAGGATTGTTCACCTGTGCCGCAGGCGTAGTGATGGTGCCTTTGTCATTCTGAAGGAGATCCCAGTGGAGCAGATGTCACGAGACGAACGTCTGGCAGCTCAGAATGAGTGTCAGGTGCTGAAACTGCTCAACCACCCAAATATCATAGAGTACTATGAGAACTTCCTGGAAGACAAGGCTCTCATGATAGCTATGGAGTATGCACCAGGTAAGCTCACTGTAATATCTTATTACATGACCACCTTTTGTTCATTGTACCACGATTTACATTTCCCATGGTTTAATGCTGTAGGGCGCCATACTGTTTTTCATTCCCATGTCCCCTGGGAGCACCACATGATAACAGCTAATATTAGTCTGTGTGGTGCAGTTTTGAGGCACAATACCATTCGATAAGTTTTATGTTACATTAGAAGGTAAATATAAAGAGGTAGATCAAGTTCAAATTTCTGAAACAAGACTCCAGGATCTAGCACTCATCCTCAAATCATCAGACTGAACACTTATGGCTGTTCTAAGGTTAAAGTTAAAGACCAAAATATTTACTGTCAGGACTCTGAAAGCTCTGGAGTATCTTTCTAAATTAGATATTCTCATCACGAGGGTTTGTTGAGTTACTTGATTATGAGTGGAACTGCCACAGGCTACACTAATGATATTTTGAAAGTGAATGCGTCTCATATTCACACAAATAAAAATGATTTTAAAGGTTTTTTATCTCATTGCTTTGTTTCATTATTTGAAATTATAGTGCTATGTTGTTATCAGTATCCTATTTTTATTACACCTTTTTTTTAAATGGATAAATACATTTAACACATTGAACATTAACACAAGTGTGTACAAATAAGCCCCACCCAAAATCCTAATTTGGCTAGACCTCTTTGTTGATAAATAACGTTTCACTTTAGGTGTCTGGTTTTTCTCCAAATAGTTTATTAAGGTCCTTTTTTTCTGACAAAGGCAAATCACTAATTGATGTTGTGGAGGTTAGTTGTAATTTAAGATTCGACCTTGATGCAGGAATTGCTCATTAACTGTGGAACCAAACAATCTGAGGTGCACTGCTTCATTGTAGCAATTGTATTTATTGGGGTAGATGATTTATTATATTATTATAATGAATATTAAATATAATAAAATGATATTTTTTGGATCCCTTTTCTGTTTTACATTGACATCAACATTACACTTGTGCAGCAACAGCACCTGCTGTTAAATCCTTTTTTTAATGGCTTTGATACTATAATTTAACAGCCATTCACTCAACCCAGTAACCTGAAAAGTTGCTAATATGTTAATATGTTTGTAATGAACAGAAATCATCCTTTTTTTTTTCTTCATGCAGGTGGGACTCTGGCTGATTACATACAGAAGCGCTGTAACTCACTGCTGGATGAGGACACCATCCTTCACTTCTTTGTACAGATCTTACTTGCCTTGTATCATGTCCACAACAAACTCATCCTGCACAGGGACCTCAAGACACAGAATATTCTTCTTGACAAGCACCAGATGATTGTCAAAATCGGTGACTTTGGCATCTCCAAAATCCTTGTCAGCAAGAGCAAAGCGTATACAGTGAGCTGATTTATCTTTGGTTTGAAACTGTAATTACTTCAGAAACATATATATGCTGATATGCTGAAACCTAACATGGTCTAATATGAAAATAATGCCATCTTTTTTAACTATGCAGGTGGTTGGGACCCCATGCTACATCTCCCCAGAGCTGTGTGAAGGAAAGCCATATAACCAGAAGAGTGACATCTGGGCTTTGGGCTGTGTGCTCTATGAGCTAGCGAGCCTTAAGAGAGCCTTCGAGGCTGCTGTACTGAAAACATTTTCTTTACAATCATAATACTACGTTTGTGTTACAGTATTATTATTCTTATTCATTTTATAATACATAAAATATTTCTGTGTGCAAAGGCAAGGCTTTTGATTTTTAACACAAATCAATAATTCATTCAGATCTTTTTGCTTACATTCAAATCTGTCTTCACTCCCAATGCCATGGTGATATATTAATGTGAAAATTGTATTCCCTTAGCAGGGGTTTTGGGTAGGGGATTCAGGATTTTTCACACTTTTCTAATGCATTTTGTAATTTTATTTATGCTTATTTATTTTACTTTCAGAATCTACCCGCCCTCGTTCTGAAGATCATGAGCGGTACATTTGCTCCAATTTCAGACCGGTACAGCCCAGAACTCAGACAGCTCATCCTCAACATGCTCAATCTGGATCCGTCCAAAAGGCCCCAACTCAATGAAATAATGGCTCTCCCAATTTGCATCAGGCCCCTGCTTAATCTCTACACGGATATAGGCAGTGTCAAAATGCGCAGGTGGGATTTTAATGCAGAGGTAATGAGAAGATAGAGCTTTTAAGGAGACATGGACATTGATTTGAGATTAAGATTTTCAATATTTTGTGTAATGAGTTCTTTCTTTATCGATAATCTATAAAAATCGCCTCCTCTGGCTTTTTTTCAGGATTGAGAAACCACTGTCTACTGTGCAAACTTCTCAAGGGAGACCAGGAGGCAGAGTACCTACCAGCAGGTCCAGAGGTGAGGCACATGATGCCATTCTTTGACAAGTAGAAGACACTAGTTGTATCAAACTGATTGCAGTACTGTAATCATGAATTTGATTGTCATGTCTTGGACTGAAACAGATGGATCAGTCGGTCTAGGATCAGGGAAGGTGCACTCGCTCCCCCTGTCCTCAGTGTACACGTGGGGAAGTGGCATCTCAATGCCTCTCCGCCTGCCAATGCTCAACACCGAGGTACTTCAGGTGTCTCTGGGCCGCACTCAGAAGATGGGGGTCACCAAGTCAGGCCGTCTGATTACATGGGAGGTCTGTGTCAACCCTTGCATTTTTAATATATTTGCTTACTTGTTTACAACTATGCTTTTATAATTTCCTAATGTAACACATTATAAAGGAAAGTCCACCTGATAACACTGACTCACTGTCAAGTAGCAGCTGTCATCTACTCTGCACTCCCAGGTCAACTTGTTGATGTACAAATGCATTTTTTCTATTTCCCACAGTTAGCTGGTCTAATATAATGCCTTGATATAATGCAGTCTAGATCATCAGCACTGCAAACTACAATCACAAGAATAAAAATATAGTTGAACTAATACCTCTGCGACAGTGTCATTCAAAACAAAACAGTGTTTCTTCGTAAAAGTTTGAATTTGTGGCTGAGCTATTGTGTTAAATTGCTTTAGATTTTGCATGTGTAGATTTTGCATACCCTATAAATTGGTCAATAATAGTATATGAGCAACAGCTACAGTGCAGTACATAATTTTTTTCAGGTGTTATCAATGGTAAAAAATCAAAACACAATTGCGAATGGTCTCTGTTTCCATTAAGTGCTGTTATACGGCAACAGCCTGCCTCTCAGTTGGAACTGGCTCAATGGGGCATCATACGATTTAAATGTGAAAAAAGTGTTTCCATTTTAATTTGATGAATTATAGTTTTTACAAATAGTCTGACAAACCACCTCATGCGAAAATATAAATTTTCTTGTGATTTCTGAGAATTTGTTTTTTTTTAATTCACGTTTCCATTACTTGCTTTTAAGTTAGCTATTTCAAATTGCGCATTAGGCAGAGAAAAAGACGCAGAAATTGTAAATCTTTCACCAGCAGTTGTTGTAATAGTTCACGGGGCAAACATTCCCCATCAGTTTTCTTGAAAGTAACATGTTATGATGCATTTTTTTGGGCTCTAGGAAACTGTAGGAAAATATAGAAATTAGTAACTGATGCAGAGTTAAATGAGGCAGGCTGGAGAATATGGGTACTTGCATTCTCACTCTCTTGACATTAGACAAATCATCTGTCTGCACACAAAGACTAATAACCATTAATTATCACAGGCTCCATCAGTGGGGTCTGGTGAGGCCAGTCTGCCCGGTGTGGTGGAGCAGATGCAGCCTCAGTTCATTTCTCGCTTTCTAGAGGGTCAGTCTGGAGTCACCATCAAGTCCGTGTCCTGTGGAGATCTCTTTACCACCTGCATGACAGGTTGGTGGACTGTTCTTCTTTGGATAGACATCAGAAATATTGCAGCCATTCCCAGTCAGCCCAGCAAGAAGCTCTGCTATAGGAAATCAATGTTTATTCTCTGGCCACTCAAGGCAGCTTTTGAACGTAAATATGAAAGTGTGGATACAGTCAGCTCTTTGTCCAGATTTTATCAGATAGTGCGGATCCATTGTTTAGTAAACCTCTTCATGCTTGCCTAGAAGTTTGGAAGTACAATTTTTCTGGAGCTCAAACTGTGGCACTCTGTTAATTAGTGTCTTAGAAAGCTGTCATCAGAATGTCTATCATTGCAAACCAGATAACATAGGATTAAAGACCCTTCCTCTCAGCTCAGTTGCCTCTCTTTCATCACTTTTCCCTGTAGTGACGCAGATTAGCGTGTGCTAGGCAGGGATTAGAAGCATTCTGTTGGTCCACACAAAAATACACCTATACTCATCAAAAATAGTACCTTTAATCCCTTCTTTTTTTTTTCAATTTGCAGACAGGGGCATTATCATGACGTTTGGAAGTGGGAGCAATGGCTGTCTAGGACACGGTAACTTCAATGATGTAACACAGGTACATGTTGAACCTTAAAAGGAAAATATTTCAATGTTGCACCATTAAATGTTCACTCAGTTATCAATATGAGATACACCTTAACTAAAACCTAATGCAGTCTAATACAACAGTCCTCCTCCTGGTATTTTTACTGTTTTTTTAAAAACTTATTGAAGGAGGATTTATTGTGTGACTGTTGTATTTAACTGTACAAGTCCTAGCTGGGTGCCAACTGAATATATTTCTAGTATTTCTTCACAATGTAAACTTCATACTTATTTTACTGTGGATATCACAGTATCTGCTTAAAATATTTTTTTTACATGCTATGATGTACGTTTCCTGTCAAGGTGTGTGAGGATAACCCTAAATTATGGCAAACATGCCTCACAATTTGCAGACACTTTAGAACGGACTGCTCATTGAAAAAATTTTTGGTCTCTATACATTTTTGGGGCATTTACTCTTTATTGGAGTTGTAGAGAGACAGACAGGAAACAAGTGGAGAGAGGGGGTATGACGTGACACAATGGTCCCAGGCTTGAATTGAACCAGGGACGCTGCAGTTATTTTGTATACCTATTAAACACTGGGTACCAGGATGCTGCTACTGATTTTTTTTTAAAATCTCAAACATAAACATTACAATTATAACGTTTCTTTTCTCTCTTTCTTTTTGTATTCAGCCTAAGATAGTTGAGGCCCTCCTTGGATATGAGCTGGTTCAGGTCTCATGTGGTGCTTCCCACGTTCTCGCTGTGACCAATGAAAGAGAAGTATTTGCCTGGGGAAGAGGAGACAATGGTATAGTAAATAAACCAGTTGTTTTTCAACTCACTGAATCTCTCTTGGTATTCTTCTTCTGTTGTTTGTTTATATGTGACTGATTTATGACAACAGCACATCAGCACAAGGATTGATTGCTGGGTCTCTGACCTTGTTTCTGTTGCTCTGTCTGGAAGGTCGCCTTGGGCTAGGCACACAAGACACCCACAACTCTCCACAGCAGGTGTGTTTACCTGTGGAATTTGAGGCCCAGAGGGTAGTGTGCGGAGTTGACTGCTCCATGATAATCAGCGCCCAGTACACAATTGTGGCATGTGGAAGCAACAGGTAATTATTCTATATTTTGACCCAAAACAATGACCATTAGTCTCAGTAAACACTCACTGACAGGAGCTAATGATCCACAGTGAAACATGCCTCATTTCATGTTTAATGAGAGGACATTGCCTCTGTATATTTTTCATAAAGACTGCATTTTGTGAAAGTGATCTTCTGTTGTTAACACCCAGTAAAATGATACCTCCCACTGGCTCACTGTATGCTACAAACTATTTCATGTGCATGGGGGTGGTTGTAGATTAAAGGTCCAGAAAGATATTTTCCTTGTGCACAACCAGTAAAACAGCATTCTCCTAAAATGACAAACACTTTTTTTTCTCACTTTGTTAATCCCTTGCTCTCACAGAGGTTAAGGACAGGATGTGGAGCTGTGTGTAGGTAGGAGTACAAATTCAAAACCTGCAGCTCAGCAGCTTCCTGCATTAGACAAGGAAACGAAAATAAAAAATATATAAAACGATCTTGCCACAAACATATGTTTATGTAGTGTACATCTAAAACCTTATTTAAAAGCACTCACTGAATAAATACTGTTGTTGTATGTCAACACACAACTGTCTCTATTATAAATACGTAGATTTTTTTGTGGTCAGGTTCAACAAGCTTGGTTTGGATAAAATAACAGCTGGAGAGGAACCAGATCCCTCAAATCAGGTGGAAGAAGTTCATTCTTACACTCCGGTCCAATCAGCCCCGCTCAACAGTGAGAAAATAGTTTACATTGACATTGGAACAGCCCACTCTGTTGCTGTTACAGGTAAATAAATTTCCAATATTAAGTCATCAAACCACATTTTTGTAGCAGTGTAGTACATCTCTTTTGTCATGAGGTTTGCATCACTTTCACCCTCATTGTCTTCCCTAGAAAAAGGTCATTGTTTCACCTTTGGCAGTAACCAGCATGGCCAGATGGGCTGCAGTTCCCGTCGTAGCAGCCGTGTGCCCTACCTGGTACCCAGCCTGCAGGGTATCACCATGGCTGCCTGTGGCGATGCTTTCACCTTAGCTATTGGATCTGGTGAGTAGAAGGAACTATATGTCACATTTTAATCTCTGTTTTTAAGGCTCTGCACACCTCCTTAGGCGTTTTCAGCTGTTTTGGCAGATTAAACCTCTGCTGAGGTTGACAATAGGCCCGGGCTTGAACTAATAAGAATGATAAAGGTGTAATTTGTCCAACTGTAACAGGTGCAGCAATTTTTACAGGAGAGTCATTGAGATATAAGTCAAGCACTGTCTTTACACACCTACACACAGACTTCGGTCTGCAGTCAGACCAGAATCCAGCATGGTGAGACCAAAAACAATGACAACGGTCCACAGCAGTCCACAAAGTTGTAAATTATGCAGGGTTTTGATTATGTTACTGGTACAATGTTACTTTGAAGATATTAGTTTTTATTAGATATTAGTATTATTATTAGTCATTAACCTCATTGCGCTTACTGTAGCCAAACTGGTTCCTCTTCTCTGCTGCTTGTATTGTGTCACAGTGCAGTAATAAAACAAGAATATAAGCAAACATGTACTGTATGTCTGCAAGGTTTTCTTTGGCCACAGTCAGGTGTTTTGTGAGTACAGCGCCCTAGTTTTTAACAAGGTGTCACTGAACAAATTAAAATGATACTGATCATTTTCAGTCTCCACTGAAAGGTCTGACCATGCTTATATATTTATATATGTGCATCCAAAGCCTTGATTTTGGCAGTGAACAAAAGCATATCATTTCCTATTTACATTTATGAAAGATCCATCCTACTCCTCAGAAAGCATCACAATTTCACATATTAGAGGTTAGTCAGATTTAATTAAATTGAAATCAGATTGAATGGAAAATGAATATTAGACTGCCTGACTTTTGGTCTGACTGACTTTTGCCACATTCATATCATACGGGATGGATGGTAAAGATCATATGTCATGATTGCAGAGTTGGTTGTGTATGGATTAGAATATTGTGTATTGATGATACAACACCATATCTATTAAATTCATTTAATTACATTGACCAACCGTCTTTGGCTGGTATGAAGTGTTTATATTTGTTTGGTTTTCAGGCACTTCCCTGTTATTAAGTGACACGTTTCCTATTCATAATTATGACATGGAGGTTGATGGGAGCACTGTTTACGAATTGAAAACTGAAAATGACACAAATGTGACATTAGAGGAGGTCTAATAAGCTAAATCAGGTGGATATTCCAGATGTGTGCAGGGCCATACTTGAAACTCTTCCCCTGCATTCAAGAAAACTCTGATGTCTGAAGCAGTCAACTAAAGAAAAGCATTTAACACATGATCCATGTCATCTTGTATTTATACCTGGAGGACAAATAACACACATATGCTTTGCATTAGAATAGTTGCTGTTTTGCAGCTGATGACTTGTTTCCAAAAAACGCAAAGAAACACTCTCAAAAAGGACAAACTCTTTGTTTTCCCTCAGTGTTAATCCCTCACTAAAAAGGTTGTTTAGAGCTGTGTATGAGTAAGAGATGCATGAGTAAATTCCACAGGGTTTGTCTCAGCTCTGAGTCGAGACAACATTTCGAAGATATCTGTGGTTTAGCTGCTTTGGAAGAAAAGAGGAGGATTCTGGGACACTGAGGGCAGTGCATTTTAAACTGTGTGACCACATGACCATAATTTAACGTTAACTCAAAAACAAAGTTGATTAAATGTTCACTGTGATGGATTTTGTCACTTGTATGAGTTTCAAGTCTCTGCAAGTTTATTTTCATGTCAAACTGAGAGTTGAAAATTTAAAACTAATGGTCACGTGGAACATATGTTTTGCTCTGGAAAACAGTTAGCAGTCATGTAAACTATACTGGGGTTTTAGCTAATGGGCTAAAACCATTGGTATGGTCCTCTAAACACTTGGGTTAACAAATAGGTAACAGATGTGTGTGAATGTGTGTTTCTAAAGGTGTGTTTTGTTCTTAAAGCTGAGGGTAAAATGGTAAAATGTCATATTGTGCCAGTGCTCGACTCCCTGGGGAGAAAGCCAGCAGTGCCAGCCATGCCTGTAGATTCTCTTTGTTAGAGAAAAGCTTTGTTCAGCTTGCTATGGATGAAGCCATTATGCTTCCACTGCAGGAGAACAGAGCCGTCACTTAAAGATTTGTGTGGATTAATGTTAAGAAATCAGCTCCTTGTTCTTCTGTTTTCCACAGAAGGGGAGGTGTACACCTGGGGAAAGGGGGCCCGCGGCCGCCTCGGCAGAAAAGAGGAGGATTCTGGGATACCGAAGGCGGTGCAGCTTGACGAGAGTCACCCGTTCACGGTGACATCAGTGGCTTGTTGTCATGGCAACACTCTGCTAGCAGTGAAACGTAATATTTTGCTTATTACCCTTTGTTACAAACACTGTGAGATGTTGGGATGTGGTGAAATGTGACAGAGAGGGTACTAATCCCCCAGATGAAAGACCTGAGACAAGCTTTCCTCAGAGAAGCATGTTTTTCTGTGTAGAACTGTGAAAACACTCATTTGTGAGTTTGAAAGCTCAGTGGCTAAAAACATGCTTACAGCTTTGTTTCACACAGTCTTTATATCTGACGGGCGGTGTGGTGTGGTGCTCTGTTTACACAAACTATTTCCTTTCAGCCATATTGAAACTCTTTTAGAATCTGGATTGCAAAAGTAATAACTCCGTCCAATGTCGCATTGTGGTCATTGATTTTAGACTGAACTGAATAAAGTGGCCCCAGACCTCTTACTGAGAGGACATTTATTCAGCAATTTGTACCTCTGTCCCCTACAGTGATAGTGCACAAGCCAGAGATTCAGATGTAAACTGTGAAACAGTGAAGGTGGGATTAAATCGTCCCTCTACAGTCCAAATTGAAAATAGCTGCAGATTGAGAGATTAAACTGCACCACAATTTAATAAGTAACAGAGATGTTGGTAATCCCTGCTACAGGGTTGATGTTTGGCCAAGGTGGCATCTTCAGATTCCTTATTTTATCCACCCACCAGCCCAAAACTACAAGACATTCAGTTTACTATCAGATGCAAAACTTCACATTTGAGAAGATGGAATTTTTCAATTATTTTTTGGCATTTTCGCTGAAAAATTACAATTAAAATAATTAACTGTCGATCAAGTAATCGATTAATTAACTTGTAATTTCATCTTGACTGACGTCCTACCCTTGTCTTTTGCTCCCTCCTGTTTCAGCTTTGCTTGAGGAACCTGTCCCAAGATGATTTTGTCCTGAAAATGAACCCACACCCACTCAGCAGTCGTCATGAAGCCGTGCGGTGGCGTGAGGTGCAGGACAGCTTCCTCTACATACTCCTCCCAGAGGCCCATCTGCGCTGCATTTGAAAGATTCCTTTTCATACTGCACCTGTGGTCTCAGATTGTCACTTGGTCTTTCCTCTCTATCTTTTTTTTTCAGGAATGAATGTTTGTTTTGTTCTGTGGCTTGAAATCATGGAGCAAAGCACAGAAAAGGTCAAAACCTGACTGTTGCAGCAAGTGTAGCCCTCCACAGGGATGGTGGTTAAGGGGATGTTGTAACACTGTTACTGAAACTGGATTGCAGGAAGTCATTAGGTGGCTTTCATGTGGTGAACTATTGTGCTCTCTCATATGCAGGTTAAGCATGATAAACCATGAAAGGCCAGTGAAAGCCAAACTGGTTTGAGCTCTCTTGAGCAACTGGTGAATGTGATGATACAATACACAGAAATGAAAAGAATGAAGCCACTTTAGAGTTCATCAGTCAACTGAGGCAAACACCATTGTGCTTTATTGGATTAGTCCTCCAATACATTTGTTACTCAACAGCAGTGTTCAGACCAGATAACGATGTTTTGTTTAACGTCGGATTGAACCAAGACTTAAAGATTTCATGGTGTTTCAGTGTCCGAAATCACTCTCTTGTCCACTCACTGCTCCCTTATAATTTTGTCTATAGTGAGAAGTAAATAGAGATTTCAAACACTTATGGATCATTTACTATTTACATTTATATATGAAATGTGACCACCTGGATTGTGGAGAAGCAAGTATTTTTTCAGTCTTTAAGAGGATGATACAGTGTGTAAATTTCACACTTAGACACTTTGGACACTCACATAAAATGACAGTAAATATAGTGCACTACATTGTAAATAGGGAATTGTATAGGGAATTATATTTAAAATGGCATATATAATGGTGTAAACTGTGTTTATAAGGTGACCGAAGACTTTTGAGAGAACAAAACTGCCACAGCAGGAGCTCACGTGTGCCTAGTGGTGGTGGAAGAAGTAGTTTACTTAAGCATTAAGAAATACAATGTTGTCATGGAGTTAAAGTACAAAAGTATTAGCAGCAAAATATACTTATAGTACCAAAAGTCATATATTAATGTATATGACTTTGATAGATTATAATTTTTGATGCGTTCATGTGTAAGCATCACTAACGTGGCAGCTGGTTAAGGAGGCGCTAATTAAAAGTACTGAATTAATCTATAATAATACATCTTAATTTATTTGTTGATTAGATTGTATTAATGTGAATCTGCAAAGTAACTTAAGCTGCCATAAAGATATAGTGGAGTAAAAAGTACAATAATTCCTTCTGAACTGTAGTGGAATAGCAGTATAATGTATCATAAAATGGAAATACTCAAGTAAAGTACAAAGACTGTACTTAGTGACTCTCCACCACTGGTGTCTAGGAGTGAAATGAGTGTCGACACGATCAGTCATCATGACATTTTCTAGTGTTAAAGCTTTTAAAGAAATGATCATGATCAGCATAAAGCAGAATGAGAGAGAAATCCTGTACTAAATGTCGTGTGTATTATATGTGTATAGTGTATGTTAGATCAGAGAATGATTTCACTGTGGCTAAGCCTTAAATTAGAGATGATCACGTCTTCAGAAAGGCACGTTATAATGGATCACAAAATCTGTATTTGGGTTAAATTTTTCAGAGAACATCCTGAGACAGAGAAATCCATGGCTTAACTGGAAAGTTTGACCTTAAAATAAAACAAGTTATACATCACCACCCTAAAATTATGAGGTTAGTCTGACAGTCTGATTACCTTTGCTTTATACTGCCCCCACAGTCTTATTCTTACATTAAGCACTTGATTCATTGTGTATTTTCCTTTATAATTTGATCAGATGAATCAGCAGATGGTGTGATTATTGTAATTATTATGTTATATTCAGTTAATATATATTACTGTACATTTGTCCTTTAATGTATTTCTGGATATTCTAGTAGCTATCGCTTGTTTTTCAAACTGTAATCACATTGTAACAGTAATCATTGCTTATTTAAGATGTGTTCACACCTTTTCTGAAGATAATGATCATTTATCATTGTTGTCTTGCATGATGATGTAATGATGATGTAATCTGGTGGCAATACGGCAGGTAAAAAATGACATAAATGTGTGGATGCGCTCTGTATTTCTAATGTCAAAACACATGTCCAGTTGGTTATTATTATCATTTTTTGTATCAGTGGTTCAGCCAGGTTTTATTTTCATTATGCATAGAGGCAACATTGTAACATAAATGAGGAAAGAAATACTGTATTGCCTAATTTGTGCTTTCCATGCCGCCAGAGGGCATCCATCACCTCTGCTGTAGGCTTCTGTATGAGGCTAATTTGTTATTTGTATTTATATTATATATTTATTTGATTCAAACCTCAACAACCAAACCCTCCACTTCTGATTTCAGCAAGCAGGACTGTACAATTTCAATATTTCGAAAGTGAGGTGCAGTTTATGTTTGTTTACTGAGGTAAACAGGGTTTTGCTTGACAAATGAATAACGAATATTAAGTACGGGCTTGGGAAAACAAACAGCGCATCTCATTAGAGCCAGACAAAAGCCCAATTAAAGATCCATAAAGGGAGATCAGAGGGATAAAATGGTGTGAGCAGTGTCTCCGCTTCTTGACTCCTCCTGCGCGGAGGAGGAGGCGGGACTCGGTGCACCTAAACAGACGGAGGGGTTACGCATTGTGCTCAGTGTGTCAGTACTGCATCCACAGAGGAGGAGAGGGGGAGAGGGCCACACAGCGGCACCGCCAGCCAGAATAAACCCTGACTGTTCAGAGAGAGGACGAATCTGCGATCATCCCTGCATTGTTCCGTGGACAGCGTAGTCTTGCGCTTTTGCTGCCACCAGTCTCCGGGCTGCAGGAGGAGAAGCTGGGGAGGACTCGCCTCCCTGAAAAGCCCGATCTGTTGGTGGCGGAAGGGACGTGATATGAACCCCTCGTCGGCTTAAACGGCAGTGCAGCTGAATATCCCCGTTTTCCGGAGGATCGGAAGGACATCTAAACCTTTAACCTGCACTTGAGGGCCCGAGAAAAACCTGCAGCGATGCCCGGGTTTGACTATAAGTTTCTGGAAAAGCCAAAGAGACGGTTCCAGTGTCCGCTCTGCAGCAAGGCGATGCGGGAGCCGGTCCAAGTGTCCACCTGCGGACACCGCTTCTGTGACACCTGCCTGCAAGAATTTCTAAGGTACAGTCTGTGTGTGCATGTTTTTGTGTATTTGTGTGTGTATGTTTTGTGTATATATGTGTGTGTGTGTGTGTGTGTGTCTGTGTGCTGAGGAGAATAAAGAGAAGGGTCCACCTCACTGAAGGCGATACCGGAGTCTACAGCTTTGTTCAGTTTCGGTCGAGCAACAGTAAATAAAGCATGTGTAGGTGTGTCCTCCTCACCAGGTGTTTTTACTCTGATTCTACTGTTTTCTGGTGCTGCTGCACAGTGCAACAACAGAATATGAAGCCTGGTTTGACCCCCCCCCCTTCTTTTAGGTTCAGGTGTGTTTTCTCCTGAACATCCTCTCTGCATTTGTATGAAAACAACACTGGTGATGAGCCCATGCAGGTATTTTTCAGACAGGTAGAGGAGGTGGTTTTTGTTGTTGTGACCACATCATGCATGAGTCAAAAAAAAACATTAGGTTTGAAATGGTGCAAATGATTTTTTAGTGTCTTTTTCTTCTGTCTCTCATGCTGTGGGGTTTGTGTCCTGTAGAGGGCCCCTGCCTCCTCATCCTGTCTGTGTTTTGGCCCTGGGGTGGTTGAGTTTGCATCGGTTGTGGGTTGGGGGTGATGAGGTAGAGGGGGTGTGTGTGTGTGTTGGAGAGTCTGTCTTGAGCCCAGGATTAGACCGATTCCTTCATCAGTGTCAGTCACAGCGCTGGGGGGCCACTGAGAGACCTTTCACTCTGAGGTCAGCAGTCTGACAGACCCCAAGCTCACCTCCTCACCTCCTAATCTGCAGAACATTGAAGTCTATGTTAAGACAAAGAAAGTCTTTGTCTTAACTTTGTAGATGACTCTGGCACAAAACAGCCACTAATGTCATATGTTTAAAATCATGCAGTTTTCTGAATCTCACTTTTAATACCAATGACAACGTGGACAACATGCACATCACCTGAAGTTGCATCATAAACTTCTTTCCCAGGCTTTTATACTGTAAGCATCGCCGTATTATGAAGTAAACGTCTATTGCATGCAGTCAAGGCCAGATCAGGAGGCCACTGTCCAGGGGCCCCCGAAAGTCTTACATTCTGTCAGTGTTATTTCATTAATTGCGAATTTCTTAAAAATTTGCACCACTGTGATGGGTCCTGCATCCTCCAACTTGTGGTCGCACCACATAAGAACAAATCCCATATCAAAGTGCTTCAATTTTTTCTGTGTCAAGTAGTTAACACACAAAAAAACTCAAGTAACATTCAGCAACCTAAAAAATTATGAGTTTACTTTCTCAGAAAACTGGGAAAACATACAAATATTCACATTTAAGAAGCTGGAACAAATGAATTAAAATTTACTTTATGCTTAAAACTCAGTTATCAAAATTGTTGCCAATTAATTTTCTGTCAACTGACTAATCAATTAATCGTGGAATCATTTCAGCTGTACAGCACTGTGTATGCTGGGTGCCTAATGAAACTGTGGAGGTCAATAGGGGCCCATTGACAAATTTTTGCCCTGTGGCAACAATAGAAGGTTAATCAGGCCATGGATGGAGTAGATCACCTCATGTGTCTGTTGATTTATCCCTTTGTGTGGTGTTTAATGGGACACATTTATCCATGAGAAACAGAACTCTGCTCCATACTCGAGGAGTGGGATCCTATTTTATATCCATATGAATAATAATAACTCTATTAAGAGTAAGCTTTTAATGAAGTTGAAGAACAGTGGCTTAGAAAAATCTTGTCAAAGCCAAACTAAAGATGTACATTATGTGCATATCAAAATAAAAAGTTTGTCTCTGAATCTTTTCAAAGGTGTTGTTTTAAAATGTGTCAAATCTTCTGAGTGGAGAATCAGGAACGAGCATATGTTTAACATTTTCAACTTTACATCTGCTTTCTAGTGGCGCGTTGGTTAGACAGAATAAAAACTCAGCCCTACCTGTACCTGTGCGTCTCTGTATGCGTGACACAATGATAACAGCTTCATTCATTTATTCATATGTTGTGAATGAGTGGATATTCTTTATTCACAGACAGAGCGACCGTATCCATGTTGTTATGGTTACTGAATCATGTGTAGATGATTTACAGTGGAACACCAGGCTCTGTGTTGTAGATATCACCAGTGTTGACATGTTTTGTGATCCATATCAGATCTACAGTGATGATATGGAAAGACAAATAGAGAAAGACAAAACAGAAACTTGCTGTTTGCTCACCTTTTGCGGAGACGCAGACTGTCTGCAGTTCCTAAAAAAGAGCTGTGAATCATACTATTTCTCCTCAAAGCCTTAAAGCTTGAATATAAGTTAAATATAGAATTTTAATTGTTAAATTCAGTTTTACAAGTCATGAAAATGCTGTGGTTTCTTAGTTTGCTGGATTTCTGCTTAGAAATCGGCTCAGTCTGACTGGAGTCTTATTTCAGTTACAAAGTGGGTCTTACTGCTGTTTAACTATAAGCTGCACTGAAAAAAGATTTTAAAATATCTCCAGTTTCACTTGATGAAACTTGAAGGCACCCTGAGGGAAACTCAAATAAATAAGACAACACTTGCCATCAGGAAAGTGGAATATCTAATCTAATAGATCTATCTAATTCGGCTTATCACGACCTTCTGTCAGAAAAAACAGACAGGAGGGGGGTGGAGATGTGGATTAATGCTGGAAATGCATTAACCACTCTGTCGTGAGTTGCTGGTTTTTACCTTGAGTCATCAGGAAGCCTCCTCTGGCTTACTAAACAGCAGCAAATTGCATCTGGCTGGAAAGCAGCAAATTCAGATGAACAAAGCGAGCGAGGGAGGAACAGTGTTCACTGCTGATCAATGAGTTTGGCCTGACGCTTTGTCTGCCTCATCCTGCCCGCCTCCGTGTTCGTCCTCCAGTTTATGCTCCTTTTTTTTTTTTGACTCCCACTGAATTTGACTGAAGTTTCACAACTTGTTAAAGTTTTGAGTTGAGTAACAGTGTGCTTCTGTTTGGTGAGGATGACGGTGCAGATGTGATGATTTCCTCCCTGTCTGACCTGCATGACCCAAAGATACAACAGCTGGAGCAACATCTGAGACACTGGTCATCTTTTACACCTTGGTGCATTAAGTGCACAATCCTGCAACAGGTTAAAAAATACCCCTTTATAATGAGGCACACTTGCAATTGCAGACTTGATGATTAAAACTCTTTATTCATGACTATAACTCCTCCTGTGGGCACCCGTAAGTAGAAGCTGTTGTATAAACACATAATGAATGACAATACAGTAAAACACAGCTGTAATGATAATTGTTAACAAATACTGTGCATATATAAACACTTACAAAATGTCCCTCTATCTACATACAACATCACATTACATTATAGTGTGATATATACTATTTATATGTTGTTTATAAATACGATGAGGTGAAGTAAAGTGTGAAAAATAAGATATTTGAATTCAGTGACGACTGTTTCTTAAGAAACGACTGTTAACACTGAAGCAATCCCATACAGTAGCATTCTTCTGTGGCTTGTTGCAACAGAGCAGCGGGCTCTGGAGACGGCCACACAGCCATCAATGTGAAAGTGGGCAGACTCGGCTGGCAAGCCCGGACTGGATGTTGCATGCACAGCCTTCAAATTATTACTGCAAAAAGATCAACCTAGTTGCTCAATGGGTGAAGCATTAGCTAACGACTGTCTGTCAGCCTCAATAAACTTGAACTCTCCTCACAAAAGATGCGTGCGCTCCATGGCTAAATGAGCTGAAAGTGGCCTCCACTGGCACACTTTGTCAATTAAAGAGGCCGTGCAGCCAGTCTGTATGTCAGTGCGGCCTAAGGTGGTGGAGTCGATGAAATATCATCTGCTACAGGTATAAATGTTTATATAAACTTTATTCTACCTGAGAAGTGGACCAGGAAATCCTGTTTAAAGCAACAAGTGAATCAAGTTGACGTCTTTGTGAGGAGCAACGTGATCTTTTACACATCACTAATCTGACTGAATCTGAATTATGTCTGTGATTGTAACATGCTAACACTCCTCACCACTGTGGTATTTGATGTAATACCTGATAGAAGATAGTGTGTTACCACTCTCTAATAATGCACCCTTTATGAAGGCTTTATAAGCTATAAGTAATGGCATTATCAGTGGTTAATAAATCTTTCACTGATTCTTTATAGATCAGTTATAGGTCATTAATAACACGCTAATAACACATAAACAAATGTTGGGTCATCAGGTGATGAAAAATCTCTCTGTTACAGTTGTTGACAACCACATTAATAAACACGCATATCTGTTATAAATCATTAATTGTGTGTTTATATGCTGCTTATAAATGCTGAATAGGGGAGTATGAATACTGAGTTACTTTAGAAAGGGTTCATCCTGTATTTTCACTTCAAAGGAAGTCAAAATAAAGTGAAATGTCCCTGAGAGGCATTTGAGGAAACACATGAATTGTTCTTACTTCACCATGTCTGAGCGCTGAAAGGAGCTGGTGTGTGCCTCTGTGTCCACAGGCATGTTAGCATGTGATGCTAATGGGCTGTGTTCCCACCCTGGGGAGGAATGTCTAAATACTCTGCAGCAGCAACAGCAGTCCTGGAGGCTGCCCTCGCTCCGAGCGAGAGTCATGGGGTAAAAGCAGCCCAGCCCTGCAGCCTTAACACAATCTGCAATCACATATGAGTCACATGCTTCAACAATTCAGTGCGTGCTGAACGGGGCGGGCCTTTGTTTTAGCAACACTGCCTCTTTAATAAAGGAGAATAACACTTAATGGTATGTAACACAATTTCCTTCACTGTGTGAGGGCTAAGTAGGGCTTATGGCCGTGCCACACATGCCAGGTCTCATGGCTCATCAGTCCTGGGTCTACTGAGCCAGAGTAATGCCATGCAATGTGACAGTGGTGTCTCTGTGGGGATGATGCAGTGCTGTGCCACAGCCTTGACAGGGGTGTAATTGGTTTGTTCGGCTCGGGAGCTTCTTCCTACAGGCCTCCACGTAGTCGTATGTAGTGCAACTGCTGACTTACCCAGAGTCACAAGGAGCTCCAAAGTGGGCTAATATGAGAATTTTTCATGGCTCGATTATTCACTGTCCAAAAGCCAGGGGAGTGTTTTTTGGAATGGGCCATGATTCATTTTAACTTTAGTAGTTTTTTTTCTCCCCTCAGTGATGTAGGTGATACTCATTTTTTCTGCCACGCTCTCCCACGTTTTTATAGTCTGAATGCCCTGGCGCGCAATCAGCAGCATTACAAGTACTACAGCCAAACGCTGCCTCCCTCTTTTACTCTTCTTTCAACAGCAACTGTCTGTCTTATTTGAATATGTGTGGGTTTACTTTAGTGGAAGCAAAAATGATACAGGGTTTATAAACTCTAACTAATGACTTGGGCTGCAGCTAGTGACCATCACTGAAATGTCTGGAAATCATCAAAAAAAAATCACACCTGAACCTAAATCCCTTCACAACTTTGAAGAGCTGAACACCACATCCTCAAATGTCTTCTCCTGTTTGACCAAAAGTCCAAATATGCAAACATATTTAGTTTCCACCAATATATGACAAAGAAAAGCAAGAAAATGTGCTGTTTGAGAGGCTGGAATCAGAGAATATTTTGCATTATTTCAGTGTTTTTGCCTCAAAAAATGATAAATCAATTATTAAAATAGTTTTGTAGTTAGTAGAAGTTAGTAGTTCAAAGTTTTTCAGCTCTACTAGTGAATCAGTCAATAAGGGCTGCAGCTGTCTGTTGTTGTACATCTGGGGTAAGCCAGGTTGGCTAATGTTTTTCTTTATGTAGCTTTATATTTAACAGACATGAGCATTTCATCTAACGCTCTGCAAGAAAGCAAATAACTATATTTCTCAAAATGTTAAATTGGTCCTTTACAGACCAGGAAAGAACACCTATCAAAAGAATGTTTTACATCCTGCTCACAATGTTCTTATTCATTGCGTACAATTTATTTGTAAAGGATTAGCAAATGATTTATTTACCATTAAAGCTTAAATGTAGTAATCATTTATAAAGGGTGACATATTAAGTGGCACCAAAAGAATCTAAGAACAGATGTGATCAGAGACATGTTTGGCTCTTTTAGCAGATGGTTATCTATGGTCGGATTTCGCTCCTTTAAACACATGATAAATCAACTTCTGTCCATTGTGCGTGCAGCCGTGCAGAAGGACGTATAGAGCGGCACTTTAGCTGCCGTGACAGGGCGTTTCTTAAAGGGCTAAATGGAGCTGTGTTGCATTGGTGCCCAATGTTGTGTGTCAGCCTGGCACTTGAAGCAGCTGGGGCTTTGTGTCTCAGTGGGTATCTGTATCTGAATAGGACCAATGCCATGGATGGCTGATAAATGACTGTGTGTTCATTACCGTCCCACGTCCCTCAGGCCCATCACAGAGACATTCACAGTCCCCCGCAGGTGTCCGAAGGCTGCACAGGCATCCTGGGTCCAGATCCGGAGAGTTCGGGGGGACTTCAGTGTCCCATCCTTCTCTGACGACAACGGTGGTCAGTGAGCTGCGCACAGAGAGATGCTGTGTGTAGCTGAGTGAAAGCCCTCAAGCCTCTGCGCTCTGCACTTTGGGCTCTGTGAAGGCCTCTTGGAGCTGTGCACTGAGGCTGCTGTCAGCTGATGTACTTGGGGTGACAGAGCTGGAAACAGCCCAGTAAATTTCAATACATCAATGCATAGAAAGAGCCACTCACTTGGAGAAGAGAGGGGGAAAAAAATGCCTGCGAGATACAGCAGCATTTGTGTAATGGAAGAACAGTCGGTGCTCTATACCCTGCCTAAATGTAGCTACACTTCCATGATGGTCAGCACCTGTAAAGTCTAGAGACAAACATCAACAACTGTGAAGCTGTGCCACCCACTCTTCTCTCTTTTTCTACCTGAGGTGCATAGCAGGAAGTCAGTTAGTGACTGAACGTTCCTGAACTTTACACGCCACCACCCTCCTGGACTTTGAAACTAATGATTATACGAGAAGTCAGTGATCTTTAAAGTTTAACATGGATGTTTACTTCCCACTGCTTCAAGCATATTACTCTCTGAATTTAGACATACAGATCCTACAACAAAGGCCTTTTAACATTAAGCCATTTTTTATTCAAAACATATTCAGTTTGTATCAAATAAGACTGAATAAACAGAAAATATTCACAACTGAGGAGCTGGAACTAGTGATTAAAATGACTATCGTGATTAATGATTGATTATTCAAAAAACAATACGTTACATACCGTAAACGTTTGTTTAGTCATAGCCATTCAGGAACACTTCTGCTTATTTAACTTACTTCAATTCATTGTCATACAGCAGTTAACGCAATGCAGCTTATGAATTAGGAACTAGGGTTGCAACTGTCTTGATTGTTTATTAACCAGCTGGTTTGTTTTTCGATCAACTCATTGATTATTTTGTCTTTAAGTTGTCAAAATAGATTTAAATGATTATTAGAATTACCTGGAGCCAAAGGTGGCTTATTCTGTTAGTTTGTTTTAACCACAAACATTGTGAAACCCCAAAATACTCAGCTCACAATGATATGAAACAGAGAAAGGTACCAAATTTGTAAGACCACAACCAGTCAATATAGACATTTTTGCCAAAAAATGGCTGAAATGATTAATCAGTGATCTAAAGATGAGCTAATATTTCTATCATCTCTAGTAAGAACAATGATGTTTCAACTTGGATGCACATTGAACTAAATGGGCCCAAGTTGAGCCTGGGAAAGTAATTCAAACAAACAACAGGAAACGACCCCAAATCACTGTGTTTTATGGATGTAAGGAAATGGATGTTGACATCTGATAGCCAGTAATTACCCATGTTTGGAAGGCATGAAAGCTACCATGAAAGATGAAGAAAAACTGCAGTTCTGACCCACAACATTGGTTTAAAATTAACGTATAAACACCAGAGAAATTATACAGACAGTCAAGTAATTCAGTTAATGACAAACTTTGTCTGCTCTTTTGTTTACATGCCCTGTTTCACCTGTAAACAAAAAGTCCACTTTTCCCACTAGTAGTCGATGTAAACAGGCAACATGAGAATAAAGTTTCCAATGAATGAGTAATAAATATTCACTCTGGTTCAAATGGAGAGTTTTCTTTCATTGAAGTTCATCTGGAAGTCAACAATAAACTCAACACAACCACTTCAGTCAAGCAAAATAACAGTGTCAGCACTTTGTATCTATTTTTGTTTTAATTGGTCGGCAACACGGCTCTTTCTGGGAAGCTTTCAAGAAATCGACAGGAAATAATGGACCTGTAAAATAAAAGTGATATCAAGAAAACAAAGTGCAGCAGAAAATGAGCCAGTTGTGGCTAAAAGACATTTGCAGAGGAAACTTGCTTCACTCAATGCTCTTGTCCTTATAATTTGGGGATTTACTCTGAAGTGTTTGTTCTCGTAAGTGTTTCTACAAAGGCGTCTGTCTGTCCGTCCTCCGTCACCCCAGAGACAGACAGATAGATGTTAGCCGGCCTGCTTCAGGATAAGGTAATTGAGGCGAATCTCAGGGGAGGAAGCTGAGAGGCTTTAGAGATGCAGCTGTGATGATGACATTGCTGGGAGAAAGTGTCCTGACCATTTCACACAGCTGCAGACGAAATGTTATTGTGAGACTGGTATTGTCACAGCTGTTTGCATGAATGTACAGAAGAGATGGAGGGGCCCTTTAAAGTCTCCAGTGGTGCAACAGAAAGTACTGTGTTGTACAAATCTGAGGTATTTTACCTGAGTATTTCTACTCCACTGTGGTTCAGACTAGGAATATTTTTGCTCAACTGCATTTATTTAACAGCTTTAGTTACTTTACAAATCAAGATTTCTATGCAAAACACATGAAGAGCTCATAAAATATGATGCTTTATTGTAGGTTAAACTACCAACAGTATAAAAATGTAGAGTTCAAATGATTATTTGACTGACAGACAATCATTTGGCCACTGAAGAATCATTCCATTAAAAATCAGCTGCACCAAGTAAAATACGGCCGACACATTAATGTGTTCGGGCTTTTACTGACGAAGTATTTCTACAGAGTGGTATAAGTACTTTCACTTACGTAAAAGATTTGAGTACTTCTTCCACCAATTACTTTTCCTATCCGTGTAACAGGGCAGAGCTCTGAGCGAGTCACTTTCAGGTCACATCGTCTATCGGCTGCAATGGAGTTTATTAGTGACAGCCAGTTTAGGCTTAATTCATCGCCTTTGAAAGACCCATGAAAGTGGTTTTATTTGATTCATGAGCAAAACAGCCTTGAGAGTTCAGCCAGTTGCAGCTTTAGAGAATAAAACACATCCTAAACGCTCCGACTAAATGCTCATTTTGTGTACTTACAAAGACCTCTAGCTGACATGAACCATGACTGTCTCAATCAGTGACCACACAAAGTGTCTTTTCACTTGCCGTGTGGTTGACAACGATATGAAAGGCAATTTGTGGTTTCGAGAAAGTCTTAAAGCCGTGACTCAACTTCCACACACCCGCATCACTCTTCAAATTACTGTTTGACTTCATGTTACATAGAAGAGCTGAACTCGTCAACGCAGGTGGTTTACAAAGCTGGCTTACCAAACTGACGAACCTCCCCACCCCCCACCCCCCAAGGGCCTGAAAACTCCAAGATTCACTGTGTGTTGATTTAGTGTGTGGTAATTCAATTAATTGCATGTTTGTTAAGGAATTTGATCTGCATAAGTGCAATATCAGGGCAGGCCCTGCAGCTAATTTTGCTAATATGCCCCTGTATACATACATAGTAGATATTCCTAAATAAAGTGCTGTTTTACCAAATTGCCACGTAGGGGCTTTAAAGCAAATCTAATTACAGTTTGAGTTATGGTTTTGGATCTCTGGTAAGACAAAATAAGACATTTAAATATGTCAACTTGGGCTCTGGGAAACTCTGATGCTCATTTTTCAGTCCTCTCTGACATTTTGTAAATGATAAATCAAAAAAATAATCATAATAATAAATAATATTAATATCCACAAATCAAATGACTAAATGACAGCTGTGATTATCTGAACTGAGCAGCAGCAACACTATGGACCAGTTATGGACATGCCTCAACTTGCCCTCCTCCATAAGAGCTCCTTTAAAATGAAACTCACAGCCTTTTGGGCCAAACAAAGACGGAAAACATTCCAGCTATGCAGTGAAGCACCTTACCCCTCACACAGCGAGCATGCTGGGACCCAGCCACCAAACCCAGCCCTGCTGCTGGATCACAGCCAGTTGGCCCCGATCCGAAAAGCATGGCTAGTGCTTACACGTGCCTGAGTATGCATGCTATGTGAAACAGCTCAGATAAAGGTATGTTTATCATAACACATACATGCACTCCGCCTGTTCCCACAGCGGAACATGTGAGCCCCTCCAGAGGCTTGACATGAAGGCTTGTAGTTGGGATGTTAATGATCATTTTAGGGTTCAACAGCAGATATTTTAAGGTATGAGAGTTCAAAACCATTTCAGTGCTCAGTCTGGCTACTTCTGAGCTCTGCTTGCTATTGTGCTAATTGACCCCCCCCCCCCCATCTGTTTGTCTGTGAACGGGTCACTGAACAGACTAGAGAGCCGATAGACACAGTGTGCATACACATACAGCAACACACACATGTTCAAACTCCCACAGAAATGATTCCAGCTGAGGCTCCAGAACAGGGTGTTCATCCATCAAGCCCACCATTAGGGCCAATTAGTTGACTAGTTGACTAACAGAAAACGCTTTTGACAATCCATTCGCAAATAATTTTTTTAACACATGTACCAAACATGACCTACTTTCCGCTTTTCCTTGTCTGATGCGATGGTAAATTCTATATCTTGGTTTTGGACTGTTGGCTGAAAAAAACAAGCCAACCTGGGCTTTTGGAAATTGCAACATCTTTTTTTTTTTTTTTTTTACTATTTATTGACCTTTTATATATTAAAAGTGCATAGTATTATAGAGCAATTAGTAGATGAATTTTGAATAATCTTAATTTTTAGGCAAAACTGACAAACATTTGTTTTTCCCAGCTTCTCAGACGTGAGAATTCACTGCTTTTCTTTGTCATACATGATAGTAAACCAAATATATTTGCATGGTTTAGAAGTGTTGATCAGATAAAACTATTTCTCAATTAAGAAATAAATATGGAAAATGTTCTGAGAAATGACTTTGATGATGCAGCAGGTTCACAAGTTCATTTCTCTTGAACTTGAGTCAAACTGATCCAAACGGAAGTAATGTCTTGTTATTATTCATATAGGAGGTGAAGCGTACACATACTTTCAGGAAAGCCGTCTGTCTTCTAGAATGAGAGACATGTTTTTTAAGTTCACAAATACACAGCATATACTAATTAAACAGTGAACCCTCTGATCCGCATCATGTCCATCGATGTGAGATGCTCCTGTGATGCTCTCGCAGAGCTCTTGTTTGCACTGGGGAGTTGTCTTTAGGAGCAGTGACTGCTGCAGCAGTTGCTGAGCTGACAGGAAGGCATGTGAGGAATCTGTGTCTGAGGTCTGAAAGGCGAGCAGCTGGGAGCGGAGCACAGAGCGAGGGGAAGTGGGCGGCTCGCTGCCGGGGCACCTGTCTTCAGTGAAAGGCTCCTCTGTAGAGCTGAACAGGTGTCGGCAGAGCAGTTAAGCCCTTCACTTGAAGCGAACACACACTGAATTATCGTCATTTATCCGCAGGGGCCACATCAATGTTAAGGTCGCTGCTCAGTTGCCCCTCTGCCTTTCCGTCCCCCCCCACCACCTTTTTTTTCTTTTTTGGAAGCGATGGGGGCTTCCTTCCTGCCAAGACTCTTCCATCTTACCCTCATTAGCTGGTCTGTTTACTGTGGTGGTCCTTTAACCAAACAGCTCAATGACAGTGACAAGTGCATTAACTCCCTTGTGTTGTGTCTGAGGTTCTCGCTCACAGCTCATTTTCACATATGTCAACACAGCGCTGACGCTCTGAACCTCCTTCTTCCTCCCTCTGCGCAGGCCAACTATTGATCCCACGAAAGGAAGTCACTCTGTCAGGTGCACGTCCAGATGGGTCATTCAGTCAAGTCTCTCTGGATGAAGGAGCGCTTGTTTTCTAAACTCTCTCAGTTCACCAGCCATCAAAATTGATTGTGGTGATAGACACCTCACTTGGCAACTGGTGATTGTTTGTGTCATTGATTAATCTGCCAATGGCTTTCTCAAATAATTGATTAATCATTGATCAGAAAATTAATAACAAAGAATAACACACATCAATTTCCCAAAGTTGACATGTTTGTTTCGTAGAGCCAACAGTCCAAAACCAAATGATGCTGAGTTTACAATCACAGACGAAGAAAAGCATGACGCTTGTTCACAACTGAGGGCCTAGAATCAATAAATTTAGGTAATTTATGTTTAATTATGATGATTATTAAAATCGCACACATCCTTTCAACTATGCATGCAACAATAAAACACGAACACCTCAAACAACTAAATCTGAATCATATTGTGATACATGTGCATGTTTGAGAAATTCATGTCCCATCCAAAAAACAGTCAAATACATACAACTCCTGATCACTCATGGCCCCTCAGGAACACCTCTGCTTATTTAAAGAAGCTGTTGCAGAAAGTAAATAAATAGAAATAAAAATCAAGTGTCATACTGTTTAGCTCAAAAAAAAAAAAAAAGAATTTCCTTTTCACTCAAAGGATTTATTCTTACAAGGAAAGCGTGACATCTCTGTTTGTTGCCAGTTACTCTTTTATATTTCCTCCTTTGCTCCCCCTCTGCTCTTTTATGCGCTAATTGAAAAATCTTGTCATTTATCTCATTGTTGCTCCCAGCAACAGAAGCAGGTTGAAGAATTCACGCTAGACGAACAATGCAGCTGAGGCGTTGTGAAACAAAGGAGACGATTTGACGTCAGCACCTCGCCTCGCTGAACAAAGAAATTGCATCCGCAAAGCTGAGAAGTGGACAACTGCAGGAGGCACAGCTCAGAGCTGGCTCACAATCAGCCATAGGAGGGCATGTGTAGGCCGGGGGCGGTTTCTGTATTGTTTTGGATTTTATCTGCGTGTACTCTTCACAGATTCAGACTGATAAGGAAAAAACAGGAGCCACAGCATATCTGAGGTGTGATCATAGCAGCTTGTAAGAAGAGCAGCGAGCGCTAATTGTTTATTTTTTGTGAATTAGTGCATGTCTGTGTGTGTCCACTGTCTGCCAACTGCGCCCTCTGTCTCCTGCACACACACACACACACACACACACACACACCTAAAAAGCCCTCACCTTCCCTCCCAGTTACCATGGACACAAAAGCACAGGACCTAAAATTGTCACTGCTAGTGATGTGCACACTTCACAGACCCGAATCAGCTCAGTGACAAATCAGGAAAAGGAGCTTTTCCCTTCTCAGCTCAGTGGAAATGCAAATAAGCCGGAAGCAGAAATTCAGGTTATATAATTCTGCTTTTCTTTCTGATACCTCAGAGGAAAGTGAGGCGTGAGTTGGAGCACTCTTTGAAGGTAAGCAGCATCTAGGAAGAAAGTTAGGACGAGGCTGAGAGGATAAAAGTTTTCAGCTTTTCTGCTTGAGAGGAAGACAAGTGACTAATAACACATCAGACTCATGGCTGTGCTTCCTGCACTCCGCTGTGATAACGGTGAATCACAGCCGGGCAGGTCACAGACTTTGACAAGGGAAAATCCAAATCATCCTATCCTATCTTTATTCTGCACCGTCTGCAGTTCGACGTGACCTCGGACACTCTCCAGCAAAGTTCATGTGATGCAAAACCCAATGTCCTTATCAGCTTCTCAGCATTTAAAACAATCTATCAACGAGGCTGAGTCACTATGTGGACCCATAAAAACTACTCCCGTGGTTTTACTCTTAATGATCCAGGATTGGACTCCTCCACCTCTCAGTAATTAATGGCTGTGTCACTGAGGGCATTGTACATTTTTCCAAAGGTGTTCCTGTGGGATCAGACAAAAATAACTCCCTCACACAGCAAAGCTGATAATGGTTTACCCACACCTGTTATCTCGCGCACACATAGCAGGTCAGCTCGAGAGGTGTGTGTATGGAGTGGAGTGCTCGTCTGTGAAGGACAGGGAAGAAAAGGCAGCTGCTTCTTTCTGGTGTTACCAGCAATTTGATGTAGAGTTTTGCACTTTCAAAAAACCTTTTTCAGCAAATTAAAACAAGTAAATCGTAGGCACGATGGCAGATTACTGTGGTTCGCTTCCTTTTCCTGTGCACAGGGTGAACAGGTGCAGGTTAATTAAAAGCTTTGTTGTCCATAAGATGTTACTGGTCGCAGGGATTATCTGCACTGTCCACCTGGTGCTGCTGGTCAGAGAGTAAAGGGAGAGAAGATGCAGAATTACATTATTGTGGTCTGTATTTGTTGAGTTTCAGTCCGGCTGATGCTTATGGTCTCAAATTAGGGTCAGTAAGGTTTTCAGCTTGTTACGTGATCTCAAATAGCTCTACAAATAATTCTACAAATAAAAGTTTGTAGTTGTAAATCAACCTTTGTAAACCTGTAAAATAAATCTGCCTTAGAAATTCAAGTTTGTGCACGGTCCTTAAACCCGAACCTGATGACAGTCTGATCACAAAGCAGTGTTGTTTTCCCCTCTCTTTTCATTTACAGCTCACATTTTCTCTGTACGTTTTCAAAGACGTGACAGTCCCTCTGCAATGATTCATTTTAATAGAGGGGTGGTGGATCTTTGTTGTTTTTGATTCAGATTGAGATCTACGGAGGAAAAGGGGCCTTGGAGAAACAGTCTTCTTTATCTGCTATGGCTTTTGGCATTGAAAGTAGACTACATAAAGAAATGAACTGAAGCACTCTGCTTACCAATTGCATAAAATGTGATTTATGATAAGGGCATGCAAGGCTGCAGCTCGTGGTTCCCCTCTCCTGGTACCATGAGTCTATAGGTGCTAAATTGTGAAACTTTACCTCAAAGTGGCCTCTGATTGATGTCTTAGCTGTGGTGGCCAAGTGCGAAGTAAATTCTCATTAAAGAGAAACTGTCCCTCTTGGCTTCTGGGCTGCATGAAACAGATCTTGGCGGTTTCGAAAGTCATAAAACAAACCCCATGGAGAGCAAAAGGAGGCCGTTACAAAGGAATAATGTGCCGTTAGATCCAGCTAACAAGCCATTGGCATATTCCTCTTCATTCTTCCACGGGAGCTAAGACTGTCTTGACAAAAAAGGCACCTTGACACTGAATTCACACTGAAATCCACACCACTTAATTTAGGCAACGGCTTGTGAATTATCCTACTATGGGATGACCTCATGCATGGCGTCCTAATTGGTTAAAGGAGCATGAAACCTCCGGATGTAAAATCCTTTTTAAAATTTTAATGACTTTTTAACACAAACGCCTTGTGGGATTTTGTGTCAGGGTAGATTTTTTTTTAATCTTTATTACTGTGAGGGGGATAGTAGAAATACTCCATTAAAGCTCGATCCAGTCATGACTGATGGAGGTTACATATTTCAGGATTGTACCTTCACTCTGGACGCTTTAACACACATTTTCTCTTATTTATGTAAAGGACTTTTTTCTCAACTACAGTAGTATAATAACTCATCAAAGAAGTATGTTAAAATAGACATAATAATAATTATTATCATAACTTATTGAGCACTTTTCTTAACAAAGTTACAAAGTGTTTCACAGAAAAATGAAACCAGATAAAAGACAAAGGCCAAAGAGCCTGAGCATAGAAGAAGTGAAGACAAGGTCAGAGCCAGGCTAGCTGGTTTTCTTATTTCCAGTCATTGTGATAAGCTAAGCTAACTGCTAGCACACTAACTGTGAGCAGAAAGCCAATGAAGTTGTTTCCCAAAATGTCAAGCGATTGCTTCATTTTAATAAACATCATGCAAATAAAGTATTTGATGAAGAAAACTGGTTTCTGTTTTCTGAATAACACACCTTTATTATTGGAGAATGATTGAAAATGCATAACATCCTTTTTCTCTTACTTTGATAAATGCCTTGTACAATAGCCTGAAGCGTGCTGCTGCCGCCACACTTAATCTGTATCAGTGCTGCGATTTCACGCTGTGCTTCTTGATGATTGTGACTCCAATCGCTGATTCATTAATGCTGTTTGGAGGAAAAATGAGGCGACTGTGTCTAGCACTGCTTTTCCACTGCCATATGCATACAGTTGGCAGCTCTCCTTTTAATAGGCCAGGCAATTCGTTGGCAATCTCAGAGCCCCTCCATCCAGTGCAGGCATTCAACAGGATTAGTGTGGGAGCGCCACAGCTCCTCGAAGCCAGCCACTGTCACTGCAGATCGCGCTTTTGAGCAGAAATCTGCCCTCTGAAGCTGAGCTAAAATTAGACCAGCCATCTGTGATTAAAACAGCTAAAAGTCACATGTGTCTGGAGAAATTTATAGCATGTAACGTCTTCCTTTTGGGGTCAATTGCTGAATAACAGCTGATCACTCTTGTTCTTTCGCAGCATTTGAATCACAAATGTGTGACAGTGGGTAGTAAAATGGAGATTGGGGTGTTTCACACCTACTGCAACCTTGACAGCAGCTTTTAGCACTTTTTCACAGACCAGTAGGTCTTTCTCACATGTGCGACATGTTAAAGCTCAGGACTCTCATTGATCTCCGGGCGCAGTCCTCCACCCACTGGGTCCCTCCACAAACCGCCCTTCAGCCAGATCAAACGTAAAGCATCTCCTTTCAAGCCCTACTTTCCTTTCATGTTCTCAGTGCAGGCCCTCATGCGTGTGTATACGCCTCCATCTTTTTTTTTGCTGTGCACCGCGTGGGTGAGGGTGACGGCATCATGCATGCATGAGATCAGCTCTCGGTACAATTGATGAGATAGACTTCTCTCTCTCAACCCCCGCTCCCCGCCTGCACCCAGATCAGGAGCAGTTAATGAAAGTGGATTGATTTTCCCGTACCTTCTGCATACAGCGTATAATTTGTGGGATGAAATCGATCAGGAAAACAAAAGATCCTTCAGCATCCTATTACATTTTCGTTTTTCTTTATCTGATCTGTTTGCCTAGCACCGTAGAAAACAATCTGTTGACGTTCGAAACTAAGACTGAAATCCATATCATTTCAAGCTGTTGTTTCAACAGCGAAAGTTAGAGGAACAGGTCAACAATTGACACTTATGTCTGTGTGGTAGATATATGGCCATCAGCTTAGCTTCTCTTAGCAGCTAGCCTGGCTCTGTCTGAAGCTAACACCTATAATGCTCATTAATTACCATTTTAAAGTGTAAAACAAAAAAGTTGCTTAAGGAGGGTTGTCAGCCAGACTGTTTCTTGGGGGTGCTGGTGGGCACATTTTGTTACCTTTGGGCAGAGTGTTTCCAGTCTTAATGCTAAGTTAAGTTAAGTAGCTTCATATTTATCAGACATATATGGGAGTGAACAACTTCAGCACAAAATGTTGAACTATTCCTCTAAACTCATAATATTACAGGTGCGCTTACGGATAAGATCCTATATGAGCGCATTCATAACTTTAGTAGAAGACATAAAAGACCTGAAACATAGCTAGCACTTTGGGAAATACACTTTCTTGCCAAGAGTAAGTTGAGATGACATTACTTTCATATCTGTCCGTCCTTATCAGTCAAACTATACCTTTAAGCTTATATTAGCACAGGTGCAAGTCAGGATGAGGTCGTAAAGAACTATGATACTTAAAAACTCATAAAGTCAACAGAAACAAACTAAGAGGAACTTGATTTCACGTTTTAACCTTCTCCTCTCTGATAAAGCGTCCATGTCAAAGCCCGATCACACTGATGGAAGGAGACGGATGGAGGAGTGCGAGGGGATTATAAATACTTGTAAGCGCCGTCTCCCCTCCTCACACACTTAAGGATGGATTAGGGCATCTCGCAGGCTTGTGTGCAGCCTGCAGATGGCTGCTCCTCCTCCCTGTGACCCTCCCTTCATCTTTTCATCCGTCCTTCCTTCCTCTTCCCTTCCTCTCGCTCTGTTTTTGTAGCCAGCTTGTCCTCTGGCAGGTGGCTCTTTTCTTTACAGTTTGCTATCATGGCAGTGAGTCTAAGCTGCACCTCTGGCAATTTGATGAGTCATGGTCTAATTGCTCACAAATTCAAACTGACTGTCTGTTTTTGCCTCACCAGCTTCTCAGAGCGACTTGAATAAGCACACAAGCAAATATTTCTGTCCAGGAAATGTAGGTCTGTTTCAGGAAAGAGCAATAACATTAAGGTGTAACAATGCTGCTCTACCAAGACTTTATGTATAGAGGTTATATTATATATATATATATATATATATATATATATATATATATATATATATATATATATATAAAACACCAGTAACAGTAGTAGATCATATTGTAGTTTTGGGGTCTATGTGCACGTAAATGCATATTTTCTAGTATTTTGCATAATGTTCATATTTCCTAAAGCAGCACAGAGTATATTTCACTTACAACTGCAGTCCAGTCGGTTTTGACATTTCTATGCAATGTCTTTTGCGCAAGTAACCAAAAGTATATTAAAGAGATATAATCATCTTATAGATAGACCTTTTAAGACCCTTTTCACTGTCATACTGGTTCAAAGAATGAAAGATATGGCTATTTATCTATCTACTTCCCAGCTGTATATAATAATAATTCTTAGTAATATAATGAATCAATTAACATGACCTGGAGCCAGATAAGGGGCAGAAGACTGATGGGACACTTATGAGCCAATGAGCTAGCTTGCTTTAATAATGACTCTGCAAAGGCAATTAAAAAGCTTCCTGCAGAACAATTCACCGTCATACTGGTCAAAGTTACACTTAATACATGTATAATGCCTCCCGACAGCCTGCAACCACATACAAAAAAGTTATAATTATTGTTACTGTCTACAGCAGGCAAGACAAAATATTCAAGACTTTTGTAAATGGAATTTAAGTTTATTTAATATCTTCTTGGGACACTTTGTTAGGGAACTGAATTCATAGCTTTTGAAGACTTTTCAAGACCAGCAGATAACCTGTCTCCAGAAATTATTTGGTTATTGTTGGGTCAAAATATAAATGAGCTCAATCAGGGTCCTTAAGAAACATACATTCAGCACACAGTAATATTACTCTTTATCTGCAGGCTGCTCTCCTGGGAAGCTGACATTTAGGGAAAACAAACTGAGATTTAGTTAACCTTTGGACGCTTTATAGCTGTGTGAACTCACTCGCAGATGGCTTGTGCTCACAAATGTCAGCATGTTGAGGTGAACTGCAGGGAGAAATGAATATCATTACATAAGTGATGACGGCATGAGCAGGGATGGCCTCAGGTGTCCTGACAGTCAGGATCCGCGGTGTTTGTGGAGTAGTAAAATTATCTCTGCGTAGGAATAAAAGAGCGGAAATGAAATCCCAGTAGTATCAAAATCCTTTTTCTTTTGTTCAGGTTTTGTAGGGAGAGTCGGCATAGCTCGTAGTAAAACCATCCTTTTTAATGCTTTTCTATCTTGGTCCACATTTTGTCCCAGTGAGTGTTACATGGGGTGCTGCAGATGAAGCCAGGGAAAGAGGCCAGACATCCACCCACCCACACACACACTCTCTAGTAGTAGTGCCTTTCTTCCACTTGCATCATTTTTTTCCTGCTTTGGCAAAGCAACATAATAAAAAATAGTATTTTTCTGCATAAGGAAACATAAAATAGAGACTTTAAACTACACCTAAAAGTTTAGCTCTGCTTGATTTATATGAAATTGGAAGCGGTTTAATTTTCCGCCTGTCTTTTTAGGTTGTCTGACATTGAGTCAGATGTAATTTATTTCTGTCTGGTTGATGCCCATGACCTGCAAACTGTCAGCCATTGTTACTTCATATGAAGCAGCTGCCAGTGGCTGTTAGTGACCAGCAAAGGAAGTCAGATGGGATTTTACAGGTGTCATATTCTGGACGGGTGTGAACCACAGGCTTAAACAAACCAGCTCCTAAAATCAATCAAAAACCATACTCCTAAAAATATTTTTAAGTGAATAAAGCCTTGTTCTCACCAGACTAGAATTAACATTTGATTTAGAAAAGTATCCCTGCCTTCTTTGCTTTTTAGAGCATTCATATGATAAAGAAACTATTGAACTTAAATGTATGGACTTTCTTATGGCTGCTTTGTCGAATGGGCAGCTCCATTAGCAACTTGTGATAAAAAGCCCTCAAATTACTGAAATACTAAATCACACTGGACTAATATTCATCAGATAAGCCCTGTGTGTGGTGAAATATGGTCAGTAATTAATGACAAAATTTGTACTTTACACAGTAAAGACAGAGCAGATTGGAACATGATTAAGCACACAGATAGGCCTCCATAAAGTCTATAAAATTACAAGAGGATGGCGAGTTATACTAGTCCCACTCTTTTCAGTCTTTCATCCTAAGGATTAAAGTATCCACTGCTTAACTGGATGAAAGGCTTTGCAAGGTGCTGGAAGGACAATAAGAAGCAATACAAAAGCAAGTATCTTATCCAGTGAGACTTTGTATCTTTAACTTGCTTTGTTTAGCGGGAAAGTAGTGGTTCAGGTTTTTGTGAATCGATCTGTGATTGTAATAGCAACCACTTCCAACACTCGATTACTTTAAAGGTATAAAACTCTTCAGCTCATCTAGAAGTAGTTGCCTGTTATATTGCAGGTTTTGTTGATTTTAGTGTCCGATGTTGGAAAATGTTGAGCTCAGTGTCAAACAAACTCTTCTGAACTCATTTAGTCTGATCAAGTACATTGCTTTAGTGTGTACGTAGCTAGATTGGCTTGTTCTTGGACATTAGCACTATTAGAGGTAGCAGAGGAGAATGTCACCACAAACGACAGAGGGCTCGTAGGCAATATAATCTCTAACAAACCACAGGTATGGACAGCTTATCTTGTAGGTATTAAATCCCACACAAGGAGCTGTCACAGCATCTCTCTGTGCTAATGTCCCACACAGGAAGCCTGTGAAGGAGCACTCGATCCACCTGTGGGCTGGTGTGTCATCACACTCTGTGAAAGTAAGACCTGCTCCTCCCTTTTTCAGACAAATGAGAGGGCTGCAGAAAGCTCGCCTGAAAGCCCGATCAGCCGTGAGCGAAGGGAGCTCTGCGCTCATGGTGTATCGGGTTTCAGAGGTGGAAACACCACCCAGCTTCAGCGCCATCACTCGACCTCATTTATGGGGCGTCTGTAGTCAGCGCTGACTGCTCATGTGAGGGCGTTAATCCAGCCAGTCATGAGAAGGAGAGGGAGAGCTTCTGCAGGCCAAACACCTTCTGCTGCTTTATTGTCCTGCTTTAGGATGGTTTGTCAGTCGGATGAAAATTTGCTTAGTTGGATGAAAGAAGTAGCACCATCTATTGGGTCCTGCAGCAAAGGTTTTTTTTGCAGTATGCAAAGAGATGTCTATATACAAACCAAATATATTTGTGCTTTTTTCCCTATTGTCCAAAAATGCAGAGCACAACAGAAGGGCCTCCATTTCTCTTGTGCACTGCTGCTTGTAAGTAGCTATTTTCATTTGGAAGGAATTAAGAGAAATTGTGGGTTGTGGTCAGACAGCTCCAGAGACAGCTTGGAAACATGAAAATAAACTATTAAATCTTTGGAAAAACATTTAACTCTCTCTTTGTGAAGTTTCCATAATTAAAGTGGCAGTAGCTGTCCAAAGTCACACATAATATATAATTTTAGTGTCAGAACAAAGCAGCTAAACAGGATTATTCAGACAGAATTTATATTGCACTTTATATAGTGTTGGGATATAGTGTCAAACTGCATGGGACACAGTCTGGTTTCAAAACATAGAAACATAGTAGAGCAAGAGTGGATGTGTCCAAAGGTAACAAAATCCACCTACCACCGCGTCTAAAGCTCAGTAATTAACATCTTATCACCTGCATGTCTGGGAGTGTATTGATCAAATGGTCAAATGTAGAGCTGCAACTAACAGTTGTTTTCATGATAGATTAATCTGTTGATCATTTTCTCAGTTCACTGGTTAATCATTTGTTCTGTAAAGCATCAGAAAACAGCAGAAACTCCCGTGAATGTTGGTGAAAGTTTTTCTAGAGGTCAAGGTAACATCAGCAAATGTCTTGCATTTTTCCGAGCAACAGTTTGAAACTCAAAAATATTCTATAATCTAAACTGGAGCTGTCAAAAGTTTGATATTTTTGGTTGAAAAATGACCTAAACAATTAACATTCTGAAGATTTGACTAATGGATCAGCTAATTCTTGCCGCTGGACTCAAATGAGATATCTTGGAATAAGTAGGACATCACAGACTGATACATGGAAGAATATCATTCACACACTATAATGTCTTTATAATCATTACTGTTCAAAATGGTAGGCTCAGAAGAAGGAAGTCATGACTGCACACAGTCTTAAACACATAAACCCCAAACCAGATGGATTTGGGGGATTATAGGAACTCTATCTGAGATAAAACAAAATTCCTGTTTTCTCTCTACTTCCTGAGAGGAGACACAGGGAGTTTGGCTTCAGCTGTGAGACCTAAAGCCTGCACAGAGGGCACTGGAGGAATTTAAGGGTTTGTTTGTGTATATAAAAGTTAATCCTGGTTATAACTTGAAAAGACAAAAGGGTTTAGCATGAGGATGAACATAAAAGCTGGTAGTGAGCTCCAGCCGGAGACGAGCGGGGAGTTCACTCAAGGCTTCTGTTTCTATCAGAGTCAATATGCAAACACCTGGTGGGTCTGGTTAGAGTGTTAATGTGCCACAGTCTTGTACTCTCCAAAGCCCTCATGCTTTTGATTTAGTTTGTTTAGTGTGTCTCCACTGTCCTGCTCGCTGCATTTGCAAACATGGGGAGGTTTGTTTAGGAGTCTCTTTCAAGGTTACTCAGTGGTCCTGCTTTGTGAGGAAACTGGCCTGTCACCAACATGTCCTCACTGTGTGGCCTGCAGCCTGGTCGCTGTCGCTTGAAAAACACCCCTCCGCTCTGCACCGGTGAGATTAAACCTGAGGGATTTGTACTTCTCACCGTCTGCCTGTCAGGAGCCGTGCACAGAGTGACGAAGCATGTTGTGACGGCTGTCCTCGTGGTATCAGCTGGATGAATGGATGGCTGTTTAATCTGCGCCTGAAAAGAAGATTTGAGGACAGGGAGGAGAGGGGGCAATTAGAGGGCAGAGAGATTTAGGGTCCAAGGCAATGATGACTAGTGGGTGCATTTCACCTGCAGAGGGACAAATGTGTTTTCTACAAGTTAAAGTGATAATGTTTGTACCTCTGTCTGGCAGTGCATTTGAGCTGATTTAAACATGATCATCTCTGCAGCAGAGCAGCTGTAGAGCCTCCTCTGCTCTCATGGTATGACAGGACACAAGGAGGCAATGAAATTTTAATGAGGTGATTGTACTATACTGTACACTGTCCAGTCTTAAACTGCTCCCCTGTGACAACCCAACACTGAAACACTTTATTTATCGACCTGTCACCCTGGATGATCATTGACTAGATTGTGAACTGTGGCAAGAAATCTGTGGTAAACAAACATTTGTGAGAAAACCTGTTTTCAAAGAGGCCGAATGTGTGTGAGGTGCAAGTTCCCACTTGCATAGTTGTACATAAAGGAGTTTTCCCTTTGGGCTTTGTGTAACAGTTTTGTTTATCCTTTACCAACTGTATTCAGGCAGCACTTCACCTACTGATTAAGCTGTCTGTTGTTTTTATGAATAATCTATGCTGCTCGAAATTTCCCACAGCTCAAGATTACGTCTTACATCCGCTTTTTTGTCCCCAAACACAAAGATAGTCAGTTATTATTCATGGAAAACTCAGTCAATTTTCAGTATTGTCTCTTGTGTTTAGCTAATGTATTGATTAGCATCAATTTTGATAATCAAACATTTAATCAAGTGACAACACTCTACAGCCATGCTAGACGGTCAGCGAGGGTGTGCTTGAAGCTAGATGTATTTATTGGGAAAAAACAAGCAATAGATTAATCTATCATTTATATTTGTGATATTCAGTTATTTTACACCATGTTGCACTCTTGTCTTTTCTTGAAAGTGATCACTAGTCAGAGAAAATGTTAGCTGGTGAAGATGGACAGAATTGGACTGGATCTGTGTTGTATCGGTCCTACCTTTCACTGCTAATGCGCTGTCACAAAGCGGCAGCGAGATCGACTCATGAGAGGCCAAGAGAGTGGAGCAGTATTATCGGCAGTGGGGCCGAACACATGACTGTGTGGCTGCAGGAGCTTCTCTGCGACCACGGAAAGAATTATCCTGACAGTCTGTGACTAGGCTCTTTTCGCCTGTCTGGCTCTCTGTGCGTCAGATATGGGGCCCGAGCTGGACATGGGCCTCTGGCTGTCCCCTTTCCAGAGCTGGGAGCCTGTCGCTTCCCATCTCCTCTCACTGTTGCAGGCAGTGCCCTGTATACTTTTCCTCCACAGCAAGAAATGATTCCTCTGTGATGGCGATGAGCGCTGTAAATGATTTCACACTACATATGAGATGCTGACTGGGCTCTCTGAGCCTCTAATCGATTGAACCTCTTTTACAGCCCGTTGTGGCTTGTTAATTGGTATCCAGCTCCCTGCTGACACAGTGACCCTAATGGAGGAGAATTACCGCTGTCTCGTCATGCATTAACCTCCCTCCTCCACCCCCCTTTTATCAACCCTTCCTCCCTCTCAGGCCTAACCTCTGCTCCCATCCCCCCCTTCAGCATACTCCACGGTTTCTCAGCAGCTGGGTGGACGGAGTGCAGTGCACATGCACTGCCGCCCTGTCACATGTCCCTGTGCCTCTGGGAGCCGCGGTCAGGTGACACTGCAGCCAACCAGATGAAAGCACCAAGAGGCAAACACTTCTGTTTGTATACTGTTGTCCCTCGATTAGTGTAAACATAATTCAGACATGGTCTGGGTTATCAGAAGCTTTGCACAGGAGGTCAGATCAAGCTTCAGTGTTTGTGACTTTTTAAGATATTTCTGTGTATCTTTGTATGTGTAATGGCATTTATCTATCTATGTCTATCTATTGGTTTTAGACTGTCTGACGAAACAAGGCATTCACAATGTGTCACTGTAGGATTTTGGAAACCACTTGCAGGCATTTTTCTCTTTACCCTTTTGACATTTCATTGACCAAACAGTTGTTTAATTGAGAAAATAATAATGTCAATAGATAGATAGTGTTGTGGGTGTGTGTTTTTATTTCTTCCAAAGGTGCCAAAAAACTCATTGGCTGTCAAACCCAGATTTATTTACAATCGCATAAAATAGCAACAGCCGGATCTCAGGAGATAAGGCACCGACTGCCTTTGCTGTTTTGTTTTTTTTTTGTTTTTTTAAAGTAACCTTTGTGTGTCTAGATGTCTTTGCTGTGCAGCCGCAAGCATAGATTCTGTGTAGCAGCTCACCCCTCATGGCTGCTGCCTCCATTATTTACAAGTGTGAATATTTCATGATGACATCAGGGTAGGGACTTTGGGAGAGAGGGCTGCCCTAATGAGCCATGGAGCTCGCTCATTTGGCCCTAAAACAGGCCACTAAGGGCTCCTCTGTGGCGCCACAAAAACTGCACGGGGGTCTGTAGTAAAACAAGAGTTTGGGTTTTATTTTGGGTTAAACTGCTGCAGGAGAGATGTAAGGAAAAGACTAAAAACTTGTCTCACTCATGCACCAGCAGATCAGCAAATCTTCAGTTTTTCCTGAGGAAGAGCCTCGAGCATGAAGGCCAGGTTTACATTGCTTTATTCGCAGAAAAACAGAAGCCTGTTGAAACTAGCACACTGTTGTCTAGACTGTGAAACAAGGGCAAAAAATGAAACAGCAAGCAGTGAGAGAAACAGTAAAAGTAGCTGTGGCGTCCACAATCATGCCTTTATGTATTAAACATGAACAGATGAGGCGCCTACTTGTAGTTTTTTCCGCTGTAGTAATAATAGTCTGTGCAGACGAGTCCTCTTAGGGGGAGAAGATGAAAGAGCTAATGTCATTAAAGCTAGTGGCTCAAAGATCTGACTTTTATGTGCAGTGTGTTTGTACATCAGACAGTGTGATGAGTCAGAGAACTTCTCAGATTAAGAGCGTGTTTGAAGAGACAGAATAAAACTAAGGGCAGAGCAGCACTGCTCTCAGAGCCTTTTAGCTCTAGTTGTTCCAAGTCAGGGTCAGAGTTAGTAATCTAACTGAGCGCTGAATGTGATTTAAAAAAACGACGATTGTCCTTGTAGAGAGGCTTTTATATCGCTTTTGTTGGCAGTCAGCTTTTATTCTGAGCGATTCCAATAATAACAAACTTTTTCTGCTGTTTTGTTGCAGTGAGGGCGTCTTCAAGTGTCCAGAGGATCAGCTGCCGTTGGACTATGCTAAGGTAAGATCACACACTCTGCACACACAATTTAACTTGAGTTAAAAGAATTCTTTTATTTATTATCAGGTAATAATAACTCCATGCTTAACAGCAACAGCACTTTTCCTAACATTAAAACAAAAGAGTAAAACATGATAAATAATAAGAGATCTACGGCCATGCTAGTGGCTCCATGAGGCACAGCTGTGCTTTGAGCTAAATGCTAATGTCATTGCTGAAGTCACAGGAGTGTCATTAGTTTTGCAGGTATTTATCATGAATCAGAGTATTGGACAAATTCGAATGTTGACCTTAGTATGGTGCTAAATTAAAGGACAAAGACAGATGTGGTGCTGGGGAATAAGTCAGTGATCACCAAAGTCAGTAGGTCCATCCTCTGGGGACCATGAACATTCATACAAAATGTCCTGAAAGTCCATCCAGTAAATGTTGGGATACTTCAGTCTGGACCAAAGTGGTGGACCAAGTGATGGACAGACTGATAATGCCATCCCTACAGTGCATCTAAAAAGCTAAAATAATTACAATATCAGAACAATTCAAAAGTAGAAACCAAAATATAGCTGTAAAACAAACAATAAAACCAAAATAGGAAAAATAAAGAAGAAAAGGAGAAATGGCTTTCCAATAAAAGTGATTTAAAACTTGTTACAGGTGCTGTAAAATGTAAATAAACTTGTATTGACTGGTCCAGCCTAGAAAACATGCAAATCAGAGAGGGGCAGCTCAGAGAGCCACATAAAGATAATCCTGTGACATTAGTTCCTGATACAATTGGGATCTGAGATGCAAATTGTCAGACTTTAAGAGAAAAACAATTTTAGGTGGCTTTGACTTTCATTTCATTTCATTACAGCGGGAGAGCAGCCTGGTTGGTTGATCGGATAGAAATATGGAGGACATTTTATTAAAACCACTGTGTTTTTCGCTGCCAAATAAATCTCTCTGTGTCCAGAGAAAGAAAGCTATATCCAAATTTCACCTGAACTCTTCTTCTCCTTGTTTTTTAAAAGGCATTTAATCAGATTGTGCCTTGGATGGAGAGGGGGTATAATGACTAACTGTATTCAGAGTCAGAGGATGTCTCTCACACGTGATATCCTCCTGAGCTATGCACGAGAGACTTTAAAACCAATCAACAGACAGTAAAATTATTGTCTCTTTTTCTGTGCAGCTTTTGGCACTGATTGAAAGTAGGCCGCTGCAAGTAATTCTCCCGTGCAGTTTGTTAGCTTTAGCCCGAATCAGCCATTGAGCCGTTAACCCAGAGCTGCAGCAGGATCAGCGGGGCAGCAGCGCAGTTCTGCATGCTGCGCTGCGAGCGATAAAGGCGCCTGTAATAGCAGGGACTCTCCACGGGAAGGATGTGCTCATGGCACACCTGTCAGACGTTGTTATTTACCAAGGCCCTCACAGGCTCCCAGTCGCCTGCAAATTACCCCTCGCTGGTGGTCCTCTGTCAGGGTTATTGTGATGCTTGCTGCACACTGTCCTCTGAAGAAAAAAAAAAAAAAAACATGCAAAAATACAACCTTGCTCCAACAGAACAAGAGTGTTGCAGTCATTAAAGGATTGTCCTGCTGCTGCTGCTGCTGCTGCTGCTGTAGTAGTAGCAGTAATAGTAGTTGTGTGGGACTAACAAAGGCTAAAGCAGACAGAATAAACCCCTAAGTTAGAGCTCCAAACAGCTTAACCCCACTGATCTGGCTGCGACTAAGTTATTAAAGGGTCATTATTGCCGTGTCCCTGCAGATTCCAAGAGTGGAACAATGAGAGAGTGTTTCAGTTTGCTTTTAGAGGATTTTCTTCCCTCTGTTTCTCCTCAAAGAATGTGATAATGGCAGCGAGACACCGTCTGGTCCCACTGTATAAGTGGCACGCAGCAGAAGTCAAGCATGTGTTTTAATGTTAGATATATCTGTGCTTCACTAAGGGCATTAGTATTAGTATATTTTTATGCCTTTATGTACACTGGCAGAGGCATCTGTCTCCTGACGCAGCTTCAAAGAATGAGAAGTGGAAGTGTTTAATTGTAGATGATTGTCCCAATGAACATTTAATTTGATGGCGATGGCTCCCATGTTTGGCTGCAGAGGCACGTGAGCACAGGCAGGCTGGTACTGAGCTGTCGTTTGTTTAGAGGGCTGTTGTGACATTTTGAGGAAGTGGCTTTTCTTGTTTGACCAGTGCTCTGCTCGCGTGACAGCGATGGGGGATGGAGACGCCGAGCAGAGCTGTAAATCCACAGGACAGCGGACTGCAGGGGAGGATTTGGGGTGTTTGGGCAGAAAACTGACTCAATCCTCATTGCTGAGAGACCAAGAAAAAAAATAATCTTTTCCTCTGCGCTCTCTCTCTTGTTCTCTCTCTCTCTCAAAGGTCCCATGAACCCATAAACTAACGCATTGTCACTGCAGTGACTGTGTCAACTCACTGTTGCGTTTTTTTAACACAGTCTCAACAGTTTGACTTTCCTATGACTGTCATTGCAAAAATGTTTTGAAGGAATAGTTTTTCAAAAACATGCTTATTTGTTTTCTTTCCAACATACACCAAATGAATACTGATCTCACCTCATGAAGTTAGCTGCAGAGGCGGAGGATGTGTTTAGCCAAGCCAGTGTAAAGGCTGAAATCTGCTGGATAAACAGCTCAGAAGTTAAAAAATGCCCCAACCAACACTTATTTACATGTTGAATCTTTTGCTTTGTACCTGTAGATGAACACAAGTGTAGGTAAAAAAATTGGAGCTATTTTGTAACATGTCCAAGGAGCCAGATACAGCTACACCAACATTTATATGACACGAGTTTTAGCTGTGGGCAGATATGATTTCTGGATTGACACTATAACATATTCAAACTGACAAAGTGATGCTCATTAAGCAAAATTAAAATAACATACATCAGGCTTTGGCTTCACAGGAAATACTGCTAGTAGGTTCTGGCCTTTAAGTTGAATTTGGTAACAATAAGAAGAATGAAGTGCATTGCCAACCAAAACCTTTAAGCCTAACTTTAGTTGGTACAGTATTTATGTGCTGCGATTCCCTGAAGTTCTGTGGTTTAGCAATGAGTTTCATGAAACTACTGATAACTAGTCTGTAAATGCTGACCACCACACCCTGGACCAAATACTGTGTCACTGTCATATGAAAACCATGTAGCTTTATATGCTCATGTCAACTTCTTTATAAGCAAATGTAAAAGCCATGTTTTCAGTGTTGCAAATTTGCATGTTTCAGCCAGTCCAGTGGGTTTTTTAATTCTTTATTTAGTGAGATGCATGTTTTTTAACAGACAGCAAGTGATTAAATGCACAGTCAAACCCATGTTCTACATGCCTGTGCTGTATGATAATGATGTGTTACAGTCTTCCTGTATGACCTGCTCCTCAACACCTTGCGGGTGCCACACTGACTTTATCCTGGTTCTGCTCCTCAGATCTACCCAGATCCAGAGCTGGAGCAGCAGATCCTGGCTCTGCCCATCCGTTGCATCCACAGTGAGGAGGGCTGCCGCTGGACCGGACAGATGAAGCAGCTGCAGGTGAGAAGCTTCGTTATGCTCTCTCACTTTCCTTTCATCTCTTTCCCCTTCACATCCTTATCCCCGCCGCCTTATCAAAAACTCTGATCTGCTGCCTCCTCCCTCCCCTCACCTCTTGCTGTTTTCTGGCAACAGCTTGGCTCAACGGCCAACATGTGGCTTTGTGTCTGCTTGAGTCTGATGACACGCCACCTCTCTGTCGTTGTGTCTCCCTCAGGGCCACTTCTCCACCTGCGCCTTCAACGTGATTCCCTGCCCCAATCGCTGCTCTGTCAAGCTGACGCGCCGCGACTTGCCCGACCACCTGCAGCACGACTGCCCCAAACGCAAGGTCAAGTGCGAGTTTTGTGGCAGCGAGTTCACCGGTGAAGCCTATGAGGTAAACACCCACTCCAGACCTGTTTTTATTTCCTTTGTTGTTTTTTCCTCTTAGAACTCAGCAGGAGATTGACGTAAAAAACCACACATCATTTCCACGCCTAAATGAAAGATGTCTTTGTGAGAGGCAGCAGGAAAGACTAATGCACACGTGTGTCAGTGCTTTCAGAGCGCCTTGGTCTATTTTGAAATAACACGTGTGTTGGCAGAAGGAAAGAAGCTTTGACTGGGTCTTTCATACTAAGCGTGTTTTCCTCAGAGTCTCCTCACTAGCACCTCAGTCATTTCCACCAACCTGCCCCTCCTCTGTTTACTCTGGCCCTCCTGGTCTCCCCTCTGCACACACTTACAGTGGCAATAATTCACCTTTGGGCTTTCACATTGGAATTACACAGTCATTCAAAACGAAAACGACACCTCAGTAAAGTTGCAACTAATTATTATTTTCATTCACTGATTAATCTGAAGATTATTTTTAGTTTTATTTAGTCTATAAAAAAATAGTAAGAAAAATGCTAATTTCAATTTAGAGCTATGAAAACTGAAGTATATAAACTGCATATGGGTAAACAGTAACACCTACCGTGGCTACAGTACTTTTGCATGTCTTGACTTTATGACCCTGCTCTAAATTGTGATCATCTTTCTTTTCTGTCCCAGAACCACCAGGGTGTGTGTCCTCAGGAGAGCGTTTACTGTGAGAACAAGTGTGGGGCGAGGATGATGCGTCGTCTGCTGTCCCAACACAGCATGGCCGAGTGTCCCAAACGCACACAACCCTGCAAGTACTGCGGCAAGGAGTTCGTCTTTGACACAATCCAGGTCAGTTTCATGCAAAAACTTAGTTGAATTTGGCATGATTCATGGTGTCTCAGTCTTGTGGCAGCTGGATGTTAGTGAGAGCTGCTGTTTTGCCATCTGGGCTTTTATGTGAGAGCACCTGCCTCTGCACACATCTGGCCAGAGGCTGAGAAGTCAGTGTCTCTATCTTCCCACACATTTTGGGCCAAGATGTAATAACTTGGTCGTTAGTTAGCAGCCCTATTTTCATTATTGATCGATCAGATTATTTCCTCAATGAATCATTTCATCTATAAAACATGAGAAAATTGCAAACATTTTCCATCATGATTTCTCAGACCCCAAGGTGACCTCTTCAGATTGCTTTATTGTTCAGCCAGTCTAAAAAGATATTCAGTCCACTATAATTTAAGAAAGGGACAGTTAGCAAATCCCTTCCCCGGAGAAGCAGGGGAAGGGATTTGCAAATGGCTCAAAGAGTTAATCAGTTATCAGATCAGTCGCTGATTAATTTTCTGTCCATCTTCTGAGTGTTTAATTACACTGATTGCACAATGACTTCCTGTGCTTTGCATGTGTTATTGACAGCATGGGTCAAATATTTTCTGTGGCTTCGGGCTACATGATTAGTTGTTTCCTATTTTTTTCTGGTCGATTTTTTTCGCTCGTTTTTAGTACCACAGGTATTTTTTTGAACTTTCAAGGACATTTTTGCCGGTGCAAACATTAATTTATGGCCCCACTGTGGAGTGTGTGTGTTCATATCACTCACGCTGTCGGTTAAGCGGTGCACACATTAACATTGTCCCCGACTCCTCTACAGAACCACCAGTACCACTGCCCTCGGTTTCCTGTCCAGTGCCCAAACCAGTGTGGTACACCCAACATCGCCCGAGAGGACCTGGCTAACCATGTGAAAGACAACTGTGGAAGTGCACTCGTCCTATGTCCCTTCAAAGATGCTGGCTGCAAACACAGGGTAAGACTGACCGGCATCATTTAACCTTAGAAGATTATTTCTGCCTCTGGAGAACCTTTCCTGTTAACACTCCTGTTGATATATGCTAATCAACTGTCAGGCCTGTTTGTCTTTGTTGTTTACATGCATTTTTCTCCTTCATATTTCCTTCACATCCTTGCTCACTGTGTCCAGAGTAATGATTTTCCTTTCTTTCCAAACATGCAGTGCTGTGCCTGTAGGGTCTATTTTAATGAGAGCAACAGTTCTGTATTCTGACTGCACATTTCTGTCTATTTTTGAAACTGACATCAATTTGTGAAAATGTGGACACGCTCGAGGAGGAGCGGCAGATCATTCTCTGTGCTTTCGGCTTGGCGCTCTGCCATGAATCACAAAGCATCTGGAAGCCTGGTGTATAACATTTACAGATGTTGAAAAGATGTCTCCTGAATAGCCGAGTGACCATTAAATACAATAATCCAAGTGTCCACATCGTCATGTTCAGAGTATGACTCAGAAACAGAAGTTGATCTATGGAGGCAATATTCAGCTGTTCACTTTTGTCAAGAGATGTAAACAAATACGAGTACATTATTCAAATATGATATTTATATTTTTTCACATCACAATGTGGCACCGACGTCACACCACTTCTTGTCAAAGAGTCGTACTTCAGGCAAATCAAAACATACATCATACAAACTGAAAACACACAAAGCAACTTTCCTTTATGTAAACCTTTCATCAATTTTCACCAGATTATTTGTGCAATGGAGGATGAAGGTGTTGCTTTGTAAAAACTTTACAGTAAAGTCTGTAGGCGCAGCACATCTGTCGCCTTGCTCACTGTGCAGCAGCTTCTACATATTCATCTCTCTGCTGTCTCTCTACAGTGCCCCAAACTGGCCATCGGTCGTCACCTGGAAGACACCACTAAATCTCACCTGACTATGATGTGTAATCTGGTGGGTCGCCAGCGGCAGGAGATCCTGGAGCTGCGGAGGGAGATGGAAGAGCTGTCTGTCAGTCATGACGGCGTCCTAATCTGGAAACTCAACGACTACTCACGCAAACTCCAGGAGGCCAAACTCCGAAGCAACCACGAGTTCTTCAGCCCGCCTTTCTACACTCACCGCTACGGCTACAAGCTACAGGTGTCGGCCTTCCTGAACGGTAACGGCAGCGGCGAAGGCTCCCACCTCTCCGTCTACATCCGCGTGCTGCCCGGAGAGTATGACAACCTGCTGGAGTGGCCCTTCTCCTACAAGGTGACTTTCTCCATCCTGGACCAGAGCGACCCGTCGCTTTCAAAACCCCAGCACATCACCGAGACCTTCAACCCCGACCCCAACTGGAAGAACTTCCAGAAGCCCTGCAGCAGCCGCAACTCGCTGGACGAGAGCACCCTGGGCTTTGGCTACCCCAAGTTCATCTCGCACGAGGAGATCAAGAAGAGGAACTACATCCGAGACAACTGCATTTTCATCAAGGCTTCTATAGAGATTCCCCAGAAGATAATGGCTTAAGATCCGACCTTTGTTTTCTTTTCATGAAGGAGAAAGATAGGTTAAAGACTGGAACTGACACTTAACCTTGAACACTTCTATACACTTACCCTTTAGATACTTTCTGCCCTTACAGCCTCTCCACCACAGAGCTTGATGCAAGTCTGTTTGGCTGTGTGAGCTGAATCGGAGGACTTGATCCATCACAGAGGAGAAAGTGTTTGGTCTGCAGAGCCATCACTCTCTGGTGTTTCTTTCTATTACTTTTTTTTAATGTTTGCTGATCTTTTATCACAGTCTACAACACAAAGCCTTGGAAATCAAACAGTGCCTAGAGAGTTTATCTTAAGTTATATTTTTGTTGTTATTTCCGCAGTACAGATGTTAAAGATTATGGAAACGATATAAAATAAGGGTGAAGGGCTTCACTAAGCCTCTGCACTTAGAGTAGAGAGAAAGTTAGAGGCTGATTAGACACGTTCTGTTTTATCTGGAGTGAGGGAGCTCAGCAGACTCATGCTCCAGCCCAACTGCCTTTTGTTTACATGCCCGTACAGTATACTCCCACTGATCCCTTAACAAACACAGAGCCCTTGGTAAGAGACAACTCGAGAGGTTTGTGTACACACAAACGAATAAATCGATGTTTTCAGGTGATGTGGTTTAAGGGAAAGATTTGACATTTCTGGTTGAGTGTTGAATGAGAAGATCGACACCACTTTTATATCTGTCTGTCGAATATGAAGCTACAGACAGCGGTCGTTTCGCTTAGCTTAGCATTAGGACTGAAAACAGGGGGAAGCAGCTAACAGAAACAGTTTTAATGATTTGGTGTTTATACAGATTCTACTAACAAGAAATGACTTATTAGCTGATGAACTTTAGAGAGGGTGGTCGGCAGATTTTATTACCTTTGGACAGAACCAAGCTAGCTGCTTCCCCCTGTTTCCAGTCTTTATGCTACGCTGAGCTAAATGACTGCAGGCCATAACTTCATAATTAAATATGATATTTGGGGAAATACACCTATTCGCTTTCTTACCAAGAGTTAGATGAGAAGATTGATAACACTCATGTCTGTACGCTTCAGGAGCGCAGCGATGTACTGAACACAGACTTCACGGTGACCCTTTGAGGCTTCGTATCTATTGTGGATAGGAGAAAAAAAAAAAGCACCTTTCGTCGGTCTTCAGATGAGCAGACAAAGAGGCCAGTTGCCACAGTACACGTGCATTTAATAGTGAAGGAAAAGCCATGTGGCCTTTTTATACAGTATGTCTTCGCATGAGGGTTTTAGGGGTGAGCAGGGCAACATAAACACATGCATGCTTCATGTGCTACCACCTGGACCACATTTTTGTACTGTAACCTGTATTCTTGAAATCCTCTCCAATTGATAGCTATTTTGTCTCTTTTTTGGACCATTTGAAAGTTGACAAATTGTCAAAAGGAAAAGTTTTTTGTTTTTTTTTTGGTTTTTATATACAGAAAATGTGAACACTGTTGGTAATGTAACCTATAAAGACAATGAACACTTGGCTGTGAAGTGTATTGTTTTACGTAGCCTGGGCATGGATGGTGCAAGGAGGCTGTTTAAAAGGTTGGTAATGACATGGTCTTTGCAAATATGTGGGTGTCTCGGGACTCACTGCACCTTTGTTGTTACCATGGTCACCGGTGTCTATCTTCAGCTCGGCATACAGTGTGACGACGAGGATGTCGCTTGGAGGCAAGCAGCGCTGCGCGATACACCTGTCTCCATCACAGCACCATCAGAGCGACGGAGGACTTTGATGATACAGTACACTTATGATGTATGTGAATACTAATGTAAAAATGCAGAAGCACATTCTGTCTTTTTATTATTATACATGGAAAAATTCCTGATTTCTTGTCATAATACCAGCTGATATTTTACAGTGATTTAAAGAAGTGAGAAGATAAAACTTTTTTTGTAAGATTCCGTATTTTTAAAAATACTTAGCTGTTTTATACAAACACTTTTCGTTGGAGAGTCGGGATTGACTTTGGGAACTTTCAGACCCTTTCGTCTCTTGGACATTTGGAGGTTTTGTTTGTCCGTGTGGTTTGAGCCTCACATATTCTGTCTGTATTATTTCCTCTTAAAAGTATTTATTTTAAGGAGCCGTCGTGTCTGTTTGCACAGATGGCACAAATGTTTTAATATGTTGACTGATGAGTGCTTGTCAATTTCTTAATTGAAATAAAATACCATATATTATAGTTGTTTTACCTGTTTACCTGTTACCTGTTTTACTTTTTTTTTAATTCTCAAAACTTCAGTAATGGCACCATTTTTGTAAAGCAGGGCCTGTATTTATCAAGCTTTTGCCATGTCGAACGTTCTTTTAAAAACATCCTTACAGTTTGTTCAGGGGTATTTTAATCTTCAAGATCATTTATAATTGTAATTTTTACAAAAATTAACTTAATGTGTAAGAAATGTTCAAGTCTCTGAAAAAATTCATTAGACGAGGTGGGCCACAGAAATCGTATGAGGAGAATGTGGTGCCACACTTACAAGTGCAGACAATGAAGATACTATTTTTTAATCTCAGTAATTCATCTTTGTCAATCAAATTTGAGTTCTGTAATTTTTGTAGCGCTTCCATCTGATGTAATTGTGAGCTTTGCGTTTTCAAAAAGTAAACAGCATGTTTTATGAGATTGAACACTCTGAACAGGGTATTGAACACTTTAAACCCAGGTATGTGCAGAATAGGTTTCTCACAAATAGAACAATCAGTGAGGCTGCACTGTGTATTACGGTATTATAAATGATAGTAAACTTAATGAACTTTAAATAACCCGTTATTTATACCTACTTACATGAAGTATTGACATATTCTATCTGATGCTATGCTTTCAAAGCCAGCATATTGGTGGTTACAAAACAGTTTTTACGGATGTAACAAATATTGCAACTACAAACATCTGTGGTTTGTTCTGACAGGTGAAAACATAAACAAAGATCACAGGACAACATGATCACCATTTAAACTGGAAGACTGACTCTATTGCAAAGCTGCAGCTGTAGCAGCCATCACAGCTCCTCAGTGAAACACCAACCGAGGCCAACAGTCCCTGTGATGTATGAAAAAAACATCTTAACAACAACAACCCGAGTAATAACTAAACAAATAAAACTGGCGCCAGGATAGGGTACACACCAGTCAGCGCTGGTAAACTCACGGACGGAGGGACAACCTGTGGTGTTTGTTCTGCCACTACCAGCTGTTACCTAAAACACCAACAACAGCCTAAATCTCAGTGTTACAAGTTCCCGCACAGTTAGAAGTGCATTGTGAATTGACCTTGTTTTTACACCTGAATCGGATCTAGACAATCACAAAGCAGCGTCCAGAGACATATGGTTCCATTACCTTCATCCTGAAAGGTGCAGTAGATTTTCAAGCCTGTGCTGTTGTCCATCTTGAAAATCTACTACACTTTTCAGGATGTGCTGCAGAGATGGTCATCGCATCAGCTTGAGACACAACAATAAGGAATTTCCAGTGTAGCTGAAAACTTCAGGTAAGCAGACAACCAATGTACAGCATCAGTGTCGATTACTGATTACCAAACATTAATCAAACATATAGATCTATAATGTCTGACTGAAGTCTTGAAGAACCCAAATAGATTATCTTGTTTGTCTTTGTGGGAAACTCCACTGAATAGTGACATCTGGCCACTAACTATTTCTTCTTACCTCCTATATAATGGACTGTTTTCTTCTTAAAACTTGAAAATAACAACCAGGTACTTAACAACTGTGGCCAGTAACACATTCTCCATTTCTCTTATAATTACTAACAATTGCACCGGCCTTTCTGGGAAATATAATTTACAGCTAAATACCAGATAATTATTGGGAAATTTTGACTGCATTTTCCAGGCAATTAGCTGGAAAATATGGAACCTGTAAAAGAAAGTGTTACCAGTTATACTTAATATCTGACGAATCCGCAGTAGCTGCTTATTTTATTTCTACTTCATCACCCACACGGAGATGTAGGTCAGAGGTGAAAGCGGCAGTTTCTGTCCATTTCCTCCAAAAGTCTCCACTGTTACTCTGCTCAAGATGCAGAGGAGTGAAGGAGCAGAGGAGGGGGGTGGGCAGAGGAAGTGAAGCAGACACCAGCCCTGCTTTGAAGCAATGCCAGGAGTTTGCATTAGCTTGGATGATGTTCAGGGCAGTAGGATTTAGGGAAGAGGAAAATGAGCTTTTAATGTCAAAGTCACTGAGAGGTCCCTCAGGAGGACAGTCCCGTTTTCCACTTACTGTACAATAGCTGGCCAAAGTCTCCCTAAAACATATAATCTCAACTCTCAGTGTACTTTCTTTTGAATGAAAACAACATCTGTTTTATGGATGCAGCACGACTCCTCTTTGCTCCTATGTAACATCTTGCTTTTTGAGGGTATTGCCAATATCCTTGAAAAAAAAAAAAAGCCTCAAGTGAACTTGTTTTTCATTCAGGATAGCTGTTTTTAAAGTTTCCCTGCTATGAGGGGGATCATTCATCTAAGGGAGGGGTCCTTTGGTCAGGACAGTCATTTCTGTCTCTCCTCAGACCAATACAGAGAGTCAATAGCTGAAGTTGAATTGTATGTAACTAAAAGAGCCATACTGACGGCCTCGAACTTTCCTGGCACAGGGTGTACAACCAGCAGCCCTGTGCTGCTTCAGGGCGATGCAGAATGAAAATAGTAACAGCTAATTTCATGTTAGCAAGCTTCATGATTCCCATGCAGAGCAGAGTCACGTGCAGCTCAGTGTACAGTACTGCCCTTTGGCTTTCCTCTCTTTCAAATGACCCTCCGCTCGCTTGGTAAATGATTTGCAGGTACAGTCACGTTCTCATACACACTGTGCACACACATTAATGCCGTTCCTGCTCGGTGAGTTCACCCAACCTTTGGTCAACGTATGCTGAAAGTCAGATGCCAGCTGGGTTAAAGCAGGAGCAGGAGAAGGAGGAGGAGGAGGCGGTGGTGGTAGTAGCGGTGAAGGCGGGGAAGAACCCAACCCATGAGGCTTTCCTCGCCCATAAAAAACACAACACATCAAAGAGGAGCTGTGGTTTATGAAGTGGTGCCATGCTGTCGTGCCTCGTACTGAAGTTAAACAATTCTGCCTCACAGTGCGGGAACTGAACTGGGGTGGCAGATGTGTGAGTCAGTGTCTTACAGCAGTGAACAACCCTCAGAGGAGGGAAACATCTGAACTGTTCAGCAGAAGTTCGCTCTCAAGTTGGACAAGTCACCTGGCAAGAAGCTCACTGGTTGAGCACAAAGATTATTGACCTTGAAAACAGAAGTTTCACAAAAAAATAATATCTAAGCTCAAAGTCGTCATCTACTGAGGAAGTCATTAAGATGTGATTTAAAGGGTTAAGAAAATATTAGGAAGTGTTGTGACATGATGTATTAATATGTAATATAATGATCATGAATGCTACTGGAGTTAAAGTCATAGTGTAGTATCATCATCACCATCATCGCAGAAACTTTTGTCATTGCTGATGTTCACTGATTGTCATTGCTGATGATTTCATGCATTTCCATGCAATTCCGGTTTGTTACATTATGAAATATACAAAATCAAATCTGCTATTGCTCACAGGCAGCTCCACCCCACCCATCCCTCCAAACCAAAAAGACATTAGACGTGAGTCACTGATAAAACAGTGCCACTTATTTGTAACTAACTGCAACAACTGCAAAGGTGTAATTGGAAATCACTTACGTAAGTAACACGTAAGCCGTGCATAAATCATTAAAATCTGAAACCCTCAACTGACACCCAAACAACATATGAGTCATCCAATTCAATGAGAGACTGGATTGATGCACTCACTGTGCAACATCTACCGCTGCATTAGAGGATATTTTCTATGTGGGGCTTTATATCTAAGTTAAATTAATAGCTTTTAAAACTTCAGATATTGAGATACTGAGCGCTTGACCTCTCTTATTTCTCCAGAAGTTCCCAAGCACCTTGCTCTTGGATCCCAGATTGGATGACAGATTTATAAACCCCAACTGTTTAAGATGTCTGACCATGCAGCCCTCACTGATGACATCGAGCATCCAGCTGGATTTCGTGATGCAACAGCTGGACTGCACAGAACCCAAAAAACCAGCAAAGCAAAGCTGAATGATGTATTATTTGGAAAGAAAAAGAAAGACATCCTCCCCTTTGTATTGATTTATGCATTCCCTCTGATGTACATCCATCCAACGAATGATTGATAGTTTTCATCTCTTTTTAAAGCCAGTTGAGTAAGACCAGAAGCAGTGACCCAGGTTAAAGGTCAGTCAGACCCACCATGGCTACCTGCCAACAGAACCATGCAGCCAGGCCTGGATCAATTACTGGCCTGGATTAATGGAATAACACACACTAGCCTTGGGGGGAGGAACGAGGAGGCGCTCACAGTCCATACCCCCGCCCACGCACATCAATAAAATATCTGATTGATCTTTATAAATGTGCTACAAATACTGCATGTTTGATACTTCCAAACAGGATTACAGGAGCAGAGTAAATCCACTTTGACAAAATAAAAGAGGATGACAGCTCCAGCATATCTTATATTACTGGATACATTTATTCACATCCCACATCAAAACACTCAAATTGGCCTCCACACCATATCAGATGAATAAGATAATTTAAGAAGTCATCAAATATCAATATCAAAAGCTCACATCTTGTACTAAACTCACATCAGTGTCAGTTTTTGTGTCAAAAATCTGAGTCATGAATCAGTCAAACCTGAACACAGACATGATAACACCATTGTAAATGAACGTCCATATATCTGCTTTAAAATCAGAAAAGAAGCTCCTTACTAAGCAATAGTTGTCAGTACATCCAATGGTGCATAACAAACAGGAACTTAAAATAGCCAAATCGGTACACTTCATTTTCCAAAATAAAAATAAACATGGGCTAAAAAAAAACAGGGCTGCATTTGAAGCCAGCATCTTAAATCACTTAATCCATGGCAACATATTTCCTGTTTGCTGGAAAAGTTTAGTTTATATCTGTTCTGTTATCCAGAAGAGTTGCTATCATTGCATGTCACCAACAGCACATCTGATGTAAACAGGTGTAACTTGACAGTATAACTCATTTGATTGACAACTGGCAAACAATTATTTGGTGTTGAAGAGGGGTATGTATGTTTGTGATTCAGTTGCATTTAGAGTAGATTTACTGAGTGAAGTTGTGTTTGAACTCTACATCCATGGTTTGTAGAGATCTTCTCAGTTTCATACTGTATTATTTTTCAAGAAATTTGTTTTAGTCATCCAGGATGTCACTGATTTCAGGAACATCTATGGGAAAATTAGGTGTGTTATTGATTTACTTTGTGTTTAGAAAATTTAAGTGATCCAAGAATCAAGAATTTAATGAATTTAATTAGGCAATAACTTGCTTTTGTCTTTTCCATTTTAATTTCATCCTAACAAGACGTTTGTACATTTATCGCATTTCAGATGGATATTGTGTGTATTCCTATGGTGTGTTACAGTTGTCTTTTTTTTATATTCGTATTTATTGTTGATGGCTTTTCTGCAGCACTCTTGGCTGAGAAAATAAATATAAATAATCAATATTTTTATAGTAACAATTTATGACTGTACATGAAAAGGTTTGGTGGTTGTAGCAAGGCCACAGATTCAAACTCTACATTTTTTTCTTTTTTAGCATTTCTCAGTTCATTGTTTTGGCCTCAACTGTTTCATTTTGGTTCACTGTCACTGCTCTTACCAGGAAACATAATCAGCGACTAGCTAGCATTTAGCAGCTAAGGAGCCAGATGGTGGAGACCCAAAACAGAGCTAAAAGGAGAGTGAATATTAGACAGGTGGTAAAAAAGACAACTCCTGATGAATGATAATGTTACAAAGAGATGAAATTAGGGAAATAATTTTTAGGGAAAACAAACAAATAAAAGACAGAGTGTGGTCAGTCATTTCTTCATGATGACATTTAAAAGGCTAAAAAAAGGGATAGGTCTTTACATAGGTTTTAAAAATATCAATGGAGGGGCAATCTGAGAGAGTGGAAAACTATTCCACAGTTTAGGGCGTACCACCGACAATAGGTGATATGTCAGTGTTTTGTTCACAACTTTGTATTAACTGGCCAAATAAAGCAGTTATATCAGGTGTAAGTGTCCACAGTAATACACTCACTGAGCACTTTATTAGGAACACCTGTACACCTGCCTGTTCGTTCACTTATCCAATCGGCCAATCATGTGGCAGCAGCAGCAGTGTAATGCACAATGCAGATACAGCTCAGGAGCTTCAGCCAATGTTCACATCAAACATGTGAATGAGGAAAAATGTGATCTTAGCGCCTTTAACTGTGTCATGATTGTTCGGGCCAGATGGGCTCGTGTGAGTATTTCTGAAACTACTGATCTTCTGGGATTTTAACACACAACAGTCTCTTGTGTTTTTACTCAGAATGGTGCAAAAACAAAAAACATCCAGTGAGCAGCAGCTGTAGTCCAGGCTGGTGGTGATGTTGAAATGGTGTGGGAAATTTTTTTTCTTGGCACAATTTGGGCCCCTTAATACAAATCTGTGATGGTTTGAATACCACAGAGTATCACAGACCGTATCAGAGTATTGTTGCTGACTCTTTAGCCACAATGTACTCTATTCTAATGTCTACTTCTAGTATGAATATGCAACATGTCACAAAGCAAAAGTCGTCTCAAACTGGTTTCATGGACATAACAATGACTTTGGTGAAATTTAGTGGCCTCCCTAGTCACCTGATCTGAATCCAGTAGAACACCTTTGGGATGAGGCAGAACAGGAGATTGGCAGCATGTATGTGCAGCTGACAAATCTGCAGAAATGTTGTGATGCATCATGTAAACATGGAGAAAAATGTCAAACAAACCTTTCCAACATCCTGCCCTGAAGAACCAAGGGTACTAATATGGTGTTGCTTGTAAAGTGCTCACTGTATGTTCTCATGTTTCACATTTTTCTGTTTGACCTCATTAAATTTGCATTATATTTGAGCTAATCGCTGATCTCACCTCACAAAACACCAACCTTTCTTTTCTCATCTTTGCACAGCCTTGATATTCAGAGAGATTTTTAGAAGGCGCGAGATAAAAACAGCCAGTATTTGACACCTCTGTGAAGATTCTGTGACAGCTCTGATACAAACATCCAGAGAGGTGTGAGAGTCCGTCCACCTCTGTTTGTACACTGTGGGAGAAAAAAAGTGTGTTTTTGACATGTGGTTTCTTGATGTCGATTGATAAACAGTGCACAGCTCTGAGGGGAAGCTGTAATGGGACTTATTTCTAATATTTGTTATGTCAAACACACTATTGAACCAAACTTTAAACTGCAGACAGCAGACAGAACTGCATCTCTTGATGGGTTAGTGTAGCCACATGTGGCATAACTGAAGAGTTTAGACTGACATGAACATTATAAAACTGACTAGAAAGCAATGGGCACAGTACCACCTGGTTTAGGTATGATTCCCTTTATAGATTCTATTAGTTGAATAACATTGGGCCAAATAAATAGGTTCTAGATCCCGCTAAACTGGTTGCTGCTGCTTTCTAATAAGGCACCATTTATAAATTCATTGCAGCTTTTAAAGTCTTTATAAATGTGGGGTTATCAGAGGTCAAGTGGTAGCGAACACTGTTTCTACAAGAGGCTTGCAAGACAACAGACATGTTTATTAAATTTTTCTTCTTTCTTTCTTTCCCACTCCAAGTAACATCCCTGTCACTGTAAGAATGATGCCGAAAACAACGAAAAGATCATGAATAACGGGCTTTCGATTGAGTTACAAACAAAGTGGTTTACTTTTCACTTTGAATATGACTGAGATTGAAGACCAGCCTGGTTAGCAGGGGGATTTTCAAACTAGAGCCGCGGGGACACACAGTACAGTCACAGTGACTTTCCTCAGCAGAGGTTTTGATGTGAGTGACCAGAAAGCCTCCAAAGGTTCACACGCTGCTGGGATGATTTGTCATCATGAATGCCAACTCATGTAAGCAACAGTCACAGGCGGGTCCTTTCAGGTTCACCGACTCAAACCGCGAAGCCTCTGCACACACTGTACGCCTGACCATGAAAGTTAAACATCTACAGTTTTATCTTAAAAAGGTGCTTATTAGAATGCCAAACACTGGGAGTGAGTTGTGTTCTCAGAAATTCACAGACCAAAATGGCTTAAAAAGAATTTCACACACTGCATAGAGGCAATCCAATGCAACGACGTGATACTGAATTTTTGGCAATGCAGTGGGTAAATGTTCAATCGCTGTTCTCCTTTTTTTCTCACAAATAAAGATCTGTGCATGAAGCATGATCGTGCCATACTTGCAAAAGTCTTTTAGGTCTGGCTTTAATTATTTGTTTAATTACACAATGTAATCAGGGGGAAATACAACTGGAAGTCAGGGATCAAAATACGAGGCTGATAAAATGATGCAAAAAGTCTTCCACTATGTTGTTTTTTTCCTGTACACATACACATTAATTTTTCATGAAATGATGTCACATTTAAATCTTCATTTCATGACTGTCAATGTTATTATATTAACACATTAATTAGTTTAGAGCAGCCACCTATCTCTGTTCAAGTACAGCATTAGAGAGTTATTTTATCTTTGAGGAAAGCTGAAACAAACAATAAAACCAGGCAGAAACAATGGTTCTGATGTGGTTTAGATAGCAGGCCTATGTCTCACAGGGTTGGGTCTCTATTTCATTAATTCTGAGAGCCATTAGTCATGTTTGTTGCTCAGTCACATAATCATAGATATATCATAGATAGAACGCCTCACTTACTTTGGTGGACATCAGCTTTGATTGCATTTCCCACCACTGTCAAGCTATTAGTCAAGTATTAAATTTCATATGCTCAGAAACTGCTTGGTAATAGGAAAAAAATGCAAGATGTCCACAGAAATTCAACCAAAATGCTCACAAACCAGAATTAGCCTAATCTTGGATTTAACCGTTGCCACCCCAGAATCCTCTCACTGCTAGACGTGTTGTGTTTGTGCTTGTGGATTCAAATCTCTTTGGTCTGAAGTCCTGCAGATAATCTTAACTCTAGCCTTTAGCTCCTAAGTAATGGTTTTGTGTGGCTCCAACCATGCAACCCATAATCTGGCTGTGTGGTAGAAGGCCACATGGCAGATACATGAGTGGAGAAAAAGAACCCAGACTGAAATAGAAATTTTATGGTCTTTGGCCTATTTTTACATCCCATTTTCTGGAGTTCAACTGCACATTTTTCATAAGATAACTAGCAGGTATGGGTGAGCTTAAAGTGACATATAAAGTTATTTTTGAACATGATGAAGCTCTTCTTTTATACATCCATTCATCCTAAACCTCTTACCCCACAGGTTAGGCGTTAGTCTGATTATGCAAATTAAACTCATGTACAATAAAGCCAATAACTCAAAGCTGTCCATTAAGATGAGTGAGTGTGGTTGATTTTCACTTAATGCTTAGTGGTATATTTTCTTCTATATATTGATCGTCAGTAAAAACAGTACTGTTTGCTGGGAGAGATGTGTCATGCAATATGGCCTTATTTACAGATGAGGAACTTGAGAATTTGAGTCACTTAATTTTGATGATATGCTGGCATAACAGCAAAGCTGTTTATTTACTCAATAAAATGTTGTTGTTTTTTAATGACTGGAATAGATGTTTCATTTCATTTGTCCTGGCACGAGGCAAATACTCAAATATGTTTCATCCTACCAGTAGTATAATTCAGTGTTGAGTAATGCCCTGTAGTAGCGATGTCACAGTCCTGTCAAGCCCAGCTTAATCCTATTACAACCACTTTCATCATCACCAAGATATCTAGATTAAATTTCCTGTGTCAACAGCGATTATACTGGGAGGGGAATGGGATTGCTGAAGCATCCAGATGGGCAGGAGCGACTGCAAGTGATCAGTAATAGTGTAAGTATAGATTATATAGTTCACCACTGGCTGTGGATGCTGCACAAGTTGCCCTTTCTGCAACAAATGCCGTTCAATTGACCATTTGAAGAAGTAAATCAAATCCGTGAGACTTCTGAGCTGCATTTCAAGTCTACAAAAAAAATGTCATCCTTCTCATGAGGAAGAAAGGAAATCAGAAATATAGAGAAAAGAGAGGAAATCTTCACCAGATGGTCCAGCTAAGATTATCCTCTAAACATGACTTCCCAGTCTCTATGAGCCCCCCTAATGGCAACACTGTTGTTTCAGAGACGCAGGGGAGAAAACACATTCAGCTCTGTGTCAAGCAGGTCTCTCCGCTGGGGGTCTGCATGTTTAGTGTCTGCTGGTGCGTTTGTTCCTGGGTACAGATGTGTTTGCTGCAGCGTGGTCAGGGAAGGGTTATTCAAATAAGTGTGGTTTGTCTTTTGACCCAGCTGCATTGAAACGCACAGCACCACCCACACTTGTCCCGAGCTGTATTCCCACATCTGTGCTGTGGCTCAAATATCATTGCTTCCCCCACAAGCATCTGCTTCAGGCAGAGGACGCTGCTTTGCACAAGCTTCTGCTCTGAGATTGTCTCATGTCTCGCTCATGTGGTGTCACCACCCTCGACCTCTGAGATAAACTCATGTACAATGTTTGGTTCAAAACATGCAGTAAGAGTCACACCCTCTTTAAACGCCATCCTCTACAGCACGGTTTGATTTCAACAGTTTTTAACAGAAAATATTTCCAAGGAAATGCCTGTTTTCCAATATAACATTATGTTCAGTTTTTGCAGCAAATCAAATATTGTGACTGGATCATTATGTGTTAACAAGTGTAAAAAAAAGAGAAAAACTAGTTTTCTGTTGCCTCTGCTGTTGTGCAGTGCAGTTTTTATTGATATATAGTTGGGAAGGTGAGAGAAAGACTGGCACTAGGACCCTGATAAGGGGCGGAGTCTATAAAAGAGTCTGAGGGCTCACCTGGGCCTTGATTCCTGGTTTGAGGCCCACCTGAGGCACAGCAGCAGAGGCTAGCCTGTGTTTGGTGCTGATCTGGTAGGTTGCTTTTTAAGTATGTTTACAATCATGATTTTAGCACTTTAACTGTAGAACAAGTACATTTTGCTTTTAGCTCCTATAAAATGAAATGAAATATTTGCATTTTTAGATTCTTCATGTCGGGTGAGAGGCTAAAACTTGGAGTGAGGTAGGTAGATAATAGTTTATTTATCTTATTTTGCATATATTTTGTTAAATGTTTGTTTTTATTTATGTAAATGTGCTCTTGTTTCATTTGGTTTTCTAACAAAAGGAGACAAACTGCCCGAAAAGCCAGTTTTTCCCAGTGATAGAGTAGCCGTGTTGACTGCATGCTTTGTTGTGTGGTTTCACCCTAACTTGCTGTTTGTAGGGAACTTGAAGTGGTGTTGAACAGTTATGAGTCAGATTGGATAGTGTGTAGTGTTTGTTTTTTGGTTTGCCTGCATATGTTGTGTTACCACTTTTAGACTTAACTCTAACTGTTCTTATAGGGGGGAGACTGTCCTCTTGCCATGCCCATCAGTCTTCTGTGCTGCCAGCTTATTATGACCCATAGTTATGTTTTATTGTCAGGTGTCCTGTGGGAGCTGTATGAATCATTATGAGAAAGAATAGGAAGTTAAGTGATGTACTTTTAATTTTTTTCAATTGTCAAAGAGGTATCATATGTACTAGACAGGCTTTGACTGTTTTTATATGTATATATGTTAGATGTTGTAACCTTTTTTGGCAATTAAGCATTGTAAATATATTTATCTGGAGCTCAGGTGCTACAATACATCATGAGGACAAACAAACCACCTCTTTGTTTACTGGTTTAAAAAATCTTCCCATAATGCAAGTTGTAACATGTAAATCACAGAGAAGCCCCATCATCTGCTGCGTTAGGGTTTACCTCAGTCTGAGCTGCAGGAAAGGCTGGTTTCAGGTCACCAGTGGGTGTTATTTTGTCCATCTGACGGAGGCGGAGAGGACGGTGTGAGGAGTGTCAGTGAGCAGAGGTAGAGTGGAGCGGTTGCCACGGTGAACATTCTCCGTTTCCACCAAGCTGCCCTCTGATTGGCTGAGGCCACAGCTGAGGGAAAGAAATTCTGCCAATTGGAAACAATTGAGGTTTTGTTGCCGGGCCAAGCTGTCCTGACACAAAGCTGACATTTAATGGCAACGAGATGGCTCCTCAGGTTTGAAAAGGTGACACTAAAAAGAGGGGGGGGGGGGGGGGGTCACAAATATGGTCATTTGTGCTGCTGTTTACACACAGTTTTTTTTCCCAAATAAAGTGACAGACTATCCACATGCACACAACTGGGCCCCTGGACACAGCCACGTAAAAGGCCCCCACCCTTCCCACATAGGAGCAAGACCTCTGAACAGAAAGAGACACAAAACAACCTTTGAGCATGTGGTTGTTGTGTCTGTTCATGGTTATTTTGCATCTCTCTGTACTTGTTTCACATCTCCCTGTGGTTGGTTGTTCTCTTCCTGGTATCTTTGCATCTCTCTGCTGTCATTCATTTACACACAGAAACACTAAAGATACAAATATGAAAATATGATGAAGAGTTGACAGACACAAGGATTAATGGCAGTGGCCAACAATATCATATCATTGGCATATTTTATAGAAAAAAAAAAAATATGTGTGTGTGTGTGTGTGTGTGTGTGTGTGTGTGTGTGTGTGTGTGTGTGTGTGTGTGTGTGTGTGTGTGTGTGTGTGTGTGTGTGAAAATTGCTGCAGTGAAACCAGAGATTTTTATTTTTTTATTCCGCACATTCTTCTTCATTATCAATACCTGGCCCCTACATTACCCACAATTCAACTCACCCGATGCTCTGACAGTTTGGTTTAGGACTTCAGGATTGTTATGCTGGTAGTGACTAATGCAGCCTCCTGCTGCTCAAGTTTGAGTAAAATGCTGTTGCCACTGTAAATAATTGAAGTAATAAAAATGCTGAACAATCTGCCCATGGTTGAACCTGAATGCTGTTGTAACTGGTCGAGGGGGATCTTTATTAAAGTACCTCAATTATGCTACTGTTTGGTAGTTCATGGTAGCATCATATTTTATAATCTGATCTAATGTTTTGTATGTAGCCTAAAATTATTCTCTGCAATATAACTACAGCTGTAAGATAAAGATTAATGTAGTGGCACAATGAGTAACTTTTCCATTTCATGCTACTTTGTTTCTCTACTCCACTACACTCCAGTGAGACATATTGCACTTTTTACTCCAAGGCATTAATTTGATTTAAGTTCTGATTTAAGTTTTGCAAAACTTGTGATCTAATATATTTTCATATTATATAACAGTTAAATAGGCCAATATGCTGCATAATGAGTATATAGTACATCATGAGTATGAGTAAATTTTGCAAATACATATGATCTTTTAATCTAGTGAGAGTCACAACAGTATTTTTGCTTGTTCATCATTGTATCACTTCCACTTAAATATGTCTGTTCCTCAAAGTTCAACTTTGCACAGAACAGGAGTACATGTTTTTTTTTTTTGTTTGTTTTTTTTTTTCATATACAGTGCATATGGTCATTGGTTTTGAGACTCTTACCAGTGTTTGTTAATGGTTGCTTTAATGAAAGCAAGCAGTGCTATTTATTTTACATATTGACGTCCAACAAATAAATATAAAACCCCTCTCACAAAAATCTTCTCTTACTCTGAAAATCAATAAACTCTCCTTGCATCATGGTACCGGACCTCCGATATCAATATCCTTAATAATGCTGTATATTAGATTATGCCAATGGCAGGAAGGCGATGATAGGAATTGTTCATGGTAAGTGTTAACTGGAAAAACATTTGAGTGGGCATGCTTGCAAAAACAATCAACGAGAAAATCAAACATGGAATTCAAACCCTGCATAGCTAATGTTTGTATGAAGTATAAATATTATTATAAAGTGTACACTGTTGCAGGTTTAGTAAGATGCTGATCTCATCCTTTCTTTGTTAAAATGACATGTTACTGTGAAATTCAGCTGAAGATGTCAAACCTACATACTGTAGCCTACATTTTAGGTTTGTAATATGGAAGATACTGGAATTATTTACACACTTTATTAAATCTGAGCAGTTCATACAAACAGATCCTCCCTGTTTTTAATAAAATCACGTCCCTCTATGATTTCAGGCTGTTTGACGCTGTGGGACATGAACTTCCTGAACTCTCTGCAAAGGATGAAAAACAATGAGCTCAGTATTCTCTGTGGAGGTTTCTGTTTCTTCTGAGTATTCTTACTTTTTAATTCGTCCTTTATAATTTGGGTGTGAACAGGAAAACTTATTCTCGAGATTTGTTTTTCCTTCCTGCACTGTAAAACTGTAAAACACACACACAAAAAAAAAAGTTGGTGATAAAAGCCCCCTGGATGAGAACATTAAAGCTCTCTACGGGATCTCTTTACTCATTTAATAGTGAAAATTACAAACTAACCTTAAAAACATCAAAGAAAATGTGAGTATTCTCATTCAATTCAACATTAATCACTGATTTTTTTTTTTTTGCTGATGTGAACAGTAGATTTCTCCATGTGTTACTTAAAAGGAATCTGTTTTTTTTTTTTTTTTTTTTTGTTTAGTTTTTTTTGTATTTTTTATGACGTTGCCTGTGGAAAGTCAGGCATGCAACAATGCGAGGTGGCAGCATGTCCCGATGTCATTCATTAGTCGTGCATCTAAAACAGCCAGACAGCTATTGTCAGCTGCACATGAGTAATTGGATCGTACAGGCGAGCTTAAACAATTGGCTCTAATTGCATTACTCTTTTGGACCATGACAACTATTGTCAGTCTGAAATTCGCCCCTTCAGCACTGCTAATTGCATATGTAAATCAGCAATATTTGGCCCCTAACATGAGGGGAGAGTTAATGTGATAAAGGAATTCATCCACTGCGGTTGATTTACAGCGGGCCTGGCAGGCGTCCACTGGTGGAGCCTGAGGCAGACAACAAGGATCTGTTCAACTTTGTTTGATAACTGAACATGACACTGTATCCATGAAATGAGATGGTTTCAGGGGCTCAGCCCTCTGTTAAGGTTAGGGAAAGATAATGGTCTGGTTGAACAAGTTCTCAGTGACTTCAGACACAACGTGTTTCTTTACATTTAACAAAAATGGCTGGTGTTAATAAATGTAGCCCTTCATTCATTCAAAAATGACGTTGCTGCTGACCAAAATCAAGCCAGAGATTACCTTTCCTTTACATTGCCATTTGCTGTTGCCGTTTAATTTTACAGAAAACGTTTCTAGGAGACAGGATTGCAGCAGCAGCAGCTAGCTTGGCCTTGGTGGCTGCACACAGCTCTCCAGATGTCTAGACCTCAACTGTGTTGTTCATACTCTTCGACTCTAAACAAAACTAGGTGACTCCTGAATGTATGCCTACCTGTGGCTAACGTTAGCAACCAGCTAAGAGCACACAAAACTTAAATAAGACAGCTTTGGAGTTACCTGGAGTCCACTTCTGATAGTGTCTGCCTCCTCAACTTGTCACTTAGTTACTTTAATGTAATTGCTGAATTTAAAACTGTAATCCCTTACACTACTTGTCACTGAAGACAGTAGATACTGTAACTTGTTACTGCCAATCACTGGTTATTAGTGTCTGATAATTCTCTCTACAAAGAGCGCATCATTTTTCTTTCGACAACATTTTTTCCCCATCTTCACTTTAATCTCTTTCATAGCAGAAAGGTGAACGACAGTAACATTGAAAGTGTCATAAAAAGTTAGCTCATAAGCTGCACATTCCTCTGATCACTGAAGCAACTGGCTTTACTGAACATTCACTTTATCATTTGTTGTGAACTGACCAACGCTGCCATCCATACATCCAAACCACTAACGTTTTGGCTGAATTTGTCACTATTTTGTGATGTTTATCAGAAATTCTTAAGTTTCCAATTTTACTTCAAGAGTGCAGATTGATAATTCTATTATTTTTCCATCGGGATATACAGCGAACTGAATCTTAAATATTCTTAGTCTCTTTTACTAAGAAGATGTCGCCGTTTTTTTTCAATCACAGAAAGACTCCAAAGAAATTATTCATAATCCTAACATACAACAAGTTTCATCCCTCCTCCCCACACCAGTAATTCTCATACATTCAGTTGAAAGCTCAGTCTTCTCAGAGTGAGTTATGTGTCACACAGGGCTGGTGGAGGGAGTGTTAAGGACGATGAGGCGGAGGAGGAGGAGGTCACGTTTCAATTCCCTGCAGCGGTCTCTCCTCCCTCTCAATCCTGCTGCAGAGTTTTCCTCATGTGTTGAGCAGTCCTTCACAGGGAGACAGAGCACATCTGCAGCTGCAGCCATGGGGCCAAACATGGCGCCAGCCCAGCTCTGAGCCAACACCACAAAAACATACACATACACACAAATACACAACACTCGGCCCTGTATGTCCCAACATGCTGCTGTGATGTGGCACCAAAGAGTTTGTTTCACACACTTAACTCATTATTTATGCCTACAGGAGTTCAGAAGGACTAAATGTATATTTTCAGTAATGCAGTTTTCACTTGGCTTGTCAAAGCAGGAAAAGAGTCACTCCACTTTAAAAAAAAATCCCTCCCACTGAAGTGCCCTTAAAAGCTTCTTAAATTAATCCTGAGAAATTAACATAAGCAGATACCATTCCTTTCTCACTGTGGCAGGGCAGACCCTCATGCATGTTAATTGTTCACAGCTTTTATAATCCAGTCTTCCACATGTGGGACCTGATCCAGTCTGCCTGGTTCTGATTAAGAATCAGCCACGTGGGGCAAGAGATGCTGAAAGAGGGATCTGCGGTACATTTTTCTGGGTTTGTGGGATCTAAAACTATTGTCTTGATTGGCCGGCTGAAACTTCTCCGACATGCTCAGAGTTGTGATTATTGTTAATTTGCCCAGCTGAATGAAAATTTATGCCAAATACAGCTGAGTAATTACATCTGTGGGAGAAGGCGGACAACAGAGAGCACAGGACGGGATTGGTTGATTGATCCTTTTTGTGGCAGGTGGGGATTTTGACCCAACACCACCCTAAAAACTTAAAACTGTAATCTTGCACTTTTATGGGAATCCGTTGTTCAGGGACAAATTTGTGTCATTCTGTGTGAATAAACATAAAAAGTGTAAGAGCAGAAACTGTCCAGCATGATGGTTAACGCATGCCTGCCCTAACAATGTGCATGCACACTATCTATCTTTAGCATCGAGACTAAGGGAGAAATTTGAAATATGAATGGGTATTTAATGGGTATGTTTTTTTTATTCATTAAAAAAAACTGAACTAACCTGGACAACAATTTAACAACTATTGGATATATCACCATTGAATTCTGTCCAGTTCAGACAATCATGGTTCCCAGAGATTGAATCCTACCAAAGTTAATGATCCCTTCAGTTTCTATTTAGTGCCAGCAGGTTGACAGTTGTAGTTCAGAGTGAAATGTCTTGAAAACTGTTGGATGGATTGTCACACATTTGGTTCAGATATTCATTTCTCCTCAGGATAAACTGAAATCACTGGTAATTGCTTTCATCACCAGGTCAAATAAGTGTATCCAACAATTTGGTTTATGACTAAATATTTGCAAAACCAATGAGATTCCTGGCTGACTGTGCCGTACTTACTGCCATTGAGGAAATGTTAGGCTATGTGCAGCTTCATGAGCAGCTAACATGGTTGTCTCCAAGTCTTGTTTTCAAATATCAGGTTTTGGTGTTAAGAGCATTCTTCAAAGCTTTTATTAACATATAAAAACGATATGTAAAGAAACCCACAAGAAGAGGCAAGGACGTAGAGACAAAGGTTATGATCTCACACCAAGTGAGACAACCACTATCACACAGTGTCAGATGGTGAAACGTGAGCCAGTTCCACTCACCAGTGCAGATTGTGACATATACAAAAAACATTTTAGCCAAAAAAGCTGCTGGAATGAAGCCGACTGACAAATATAATCTGACTTTGTGATCATTACATTCTTTTCTTGAAATGTACTACTATCTAAGCCTTTCTTTTAACTCCCCTGAAAACGTAGTTACAAATCTTAAGTATTACTCTTAAAGATTAAATATTCATGACTAAAGGAGTAAGAGTCAGGAGCTCTTTCTTTTTTAATCTCAGGTGACATTGTTAAAGGTTTAAAACTCAAACTTACGTAAACTGCTTCATCAGGATGTTTGGGCATGTTTGAGGTGTCTTCAATTTTTGATTCAGATGTACTATTGTTTATTCTATTGTTGAGATATAATATTTATGTATTTGTTGCTATTATTTAGGTTTTCTTATGTCAGGGGACCCCCCTGACAGCAGTATTATACATCACAAAGAGTTTATCCTCAAATTATATTTGAAAATAAAATTAAATGAATTTACAATTTATGTACTTTGATTTTCTTTTTTTCTTTTTTTTTGTGTTTGGTTTTTATCCTACTCATACATATTTCAAATACTATAATTAACATGCCTTGTTTGTCAATTCATTATTCATTATTCATGATACACTCTGATAGGTGTATGGAAATGTGTGATGTAACCTTCAAACCAGTGAAGAAAGGACAAAATCTCTCATGCGCAATCACCAAAACTGTCCTAACTTTGGCAGAAAAATTGTGTAGGAACCATCATTCATAGTAGGAAACTGATTGAGAAAATAGGTTTTGTGGTTTTTCCTGTATTCATGCATTGTGGGCTGTGGTCCCTGTGGTCTCTTGCTTGGAGGCGCCATGCTGGAGCAGACCAGGATGCAGGTCATGTGGGGAGGGGGGGGTTGATGGAGGATGAAGAATATGCTCATCAAGCACTGCTGCTCTATATTGATGGGTCACCAGGGAGCCCTTCATCACCAACAAGCCGGTCTGTCCTGTTGTGCCTCCACTCTCAGTTAGCGTGTCCGGTTTCAAGCACATGGAGTAGATCAACTAGGCAATATGTGGGGCTTTACCAGGGCGACGTCCACCACACCCTGACTAAGCAGTGACTGGTGTGTTAGGAGGTCTCGCTTTGTTTTCTCTATAAACACAATGTACATTTAAGACTTGTTGTTGCAGGTTGGTGCCCATTTACTGCAGCCGAGGCCACTGTTGTAAAGCCGCATGAGGAATGTTGCTGGAATTTGACCCCTATTGTAAAGAGGTGTGATTTTATTATGAGTAAACCATGGTTTATATGTTGAGGTTTTACTTCTTCTCACAAATAGCCGCTGCAAACACAACGATATCACCTTGTAAAGTTGCTATGGCAAACATGTGAGCATCCAGTCAGTTATATACACACTGAGCAGATAGGGAGCAACATTAGGAGTTATCTGTAGCCATGTTTCTGGCAAACCCACAAGTGTAAGTCCAATATACATCCTCCCTTTAGCTCTGTTTTGGGCTCAACCGTCTGGCTTTTAAGCAGCTAAATGTACCACTAAAAGCTATGTGCTAACTTTGCCTGTGTGCTGTTTTGGTGCCAGGTTGGTAGCGAACAGTTGTCTTGGCAGAGCTTTTTTCATGCCTACTGAGGGTAGAGACAAAGTTGGGGGGAGCAGATGGAGTGAACCAGGACAGTACAGTTATAGGATGGAAAACCAAACACATGAGCTGAAAGATGCTAAAAGGTTTTTCCAAAGTTGTACAAAGTTATTATCTAGGGGTTCATCATGAACGCATGAGCAACCACGTCCATGTTACATATAATATTTATTTATTACTGATATAAAAATATTAATGAGTGTAGATTTGTTTTCTGAATATTTATCCCAAAATTTCCCACATGTTGTATCGGCACCAATCTGTTATTCAAACCACCATTCAGTATTACTCTGGTGTACCCCTCTTCTTGAATTTGCTTCATGGTAAAAAAAAAAAGTCTTAAGCACAGCTAACATGTGAGGTGTAAAATGCAATTGATCCATCTTAAGGGAAACACATGAGAGGGTTTAAAGTGCATGGTCAGCTACAGAGCAGTGGTCCAGGACTGTGTGTGTTTTGCTCAAGGACACAACAGAAATCCTGTGAGATTTCATTGAGCTTGTGTGTACACTGCAAACTGACTTCATGGTTGGCTTTCATCCTCCTGCACTCAACATTCCTGCTTTTTTTAATATACTGCAGAGACTCCGGCTTCCTTTGTGTCATTGTCAAAGCTGTTCAGCTTGATTCACACATTCCATTTATATAGACTCAGACATTTACAGCCAGGGAAAGAGTAAAACATTAAACCACGTTCAGCACTCAGGGACTTTCAGCCTGCATCATGTGCCACCAATGATACACCACTGGAACCTTTTGTTAGTAAACCTCTCCTTCTCTGGGAATGTTTGGCTGTGGTCCCAGAGCCCGGATACAGTGGAGCTGAAACTACAAGGTCCCGCTCTTTGTCACACCATTTCTGAAGTTGAATTAGAAAAAACAAAGGCTCTTTGAAACACCAATGAAGAAAGGGGGAGCTGAGCATGTCAGGAGACAACAGTATAACGCCTGGTGTCCAATTTCAAGCTGCACTTAGATTTAACATGCTGAACTCTTTGCCTGCTTAGGCTGAAATAATTGAACTGTAATACAAAAGTAAACAACAAGGACTAATTAATGATAAATCTAAAGTGTCAGTTCACCCAAATTACAAAACGAAAAAAAAATAAATTTTCTGATTTACCTCTTGCTGGTAATGCAAGTTTTGAGAGAGCTACCAGAGAAATGAGACATGTTTCTGGAAAGAAAATACTGTAGCAGCTGAATTTCTTTAAATGTAATTTTTACGTCTGTGACTTCTACAAATGAAGTTATGTTCACTTCTATTGTGTTTAGGTGGTGGCAGAAATCTTAGCAGAATATATACTTTAAAGGAACAATTTACATTTTAAGAAATATGCGCATTATCTGTCTTGCCAAGATGTCGATGCATAAGGAAGCTTGATTCTGTCCAAAGGTAACAAATCAGCCTGCCACCACCTCTAAAGATCACTAATTTACAAATTAACATGTCTTGTTTCTTTCATCTGTAACTGAATTGTAGAAATGACACGTTGTGGTTTTACAGAGGGGTTATGTGCCAGGCTAGTTCTCTAACAATGTGCAGGGATTTCATATACTCCAACAAAATTCAAAATATAAAGTGGTTAATTTGTCAGGTTTAGAGGTGCATTGTTTTAATTTGAGGCTGGCTACCTGTTTCCCCCTGTCTTTATGCTAAGCTCAGTTAACTGGCTGACATCTGTAACACTTTATTTTACCATATACACTTTAAAGTGGTGTAACTGTCATTTACCCCAATGTCTTTTCCAGTGTCTATTTCAGCGTTCCTTTAAAACCAGGGCACATAAAAGTCAAACTATGAGCATAAAGTTACATGTAGGAGTAGGATAGACATATTTTTTTGTGATTTGGCTTCACTAACCATTCATAAGATCATCAACATCAAAACATCAAACATCAAAATTATACTTATATTTAGTTCAACTCACCTTCACAGTCACCCAAAACAGTCTTTGCTTTTTGGCTTTGTAGAGGATTGCCAAAACAAATTTCTCCTCATAATTTACTAAATACACAATAAAATCTGGGATGCTGTTATTTGGAGTAAAGAGAAAAGAGCAGGACCGAATCCAAATAAGAAAGTAAAATTGCAGTTTGCAGCCTGGCTGCAGTCCAGGACAGGATATACTGTATGTCTTCAATAATGAGCAAAGATGGAGATGATGTGATCAACACTGAAGCGATGAAAATCGTGTCTTTGTCACATTCCTGTCTGTAACCCCTCTCCTCCACACTGCATACATAATAACAGGCTACACTGTAAAGCCAACTGAAAATAGATAATGATGTGTTATCTGTCAGAGAGGCTGTACAGTATGTAACAGTGCCAGTTCCCTGAAGAAAACGTCAGCGAGGATGTCTCACATTTCCATCATGTTTCTTTAGATGCAGCTACGCTCTGCCTGGGTAATATTAGCTCTGTCTTATCAACTCACATGCGTCTGTAACAGTGTCACACTGACAGGATGTACATGTGAAGGAAGGAGCAACTAATACTGGCTGGCGTGGGATCTTTGAAACATGCTTATGAGTGACTCAGATGGTTATCTTTAGTCTGGAAAGTAAACATGAAGATGCATGAGGTCGTTCATATCTCAGACTCTTTCTTCCGAATCTTGTATAGCGTGAGACTTTCAAGGTGTGTTCACCCACATTACAGAAAAAAAAAATTAAATTCTCACACAACGTCTATCGTGCAGATAGTTTGGGATTTATTTGCGCAGATTTCTGCCTCCATCATGGTAGTGAATGGACTGTTATGGTGCTCACGGCACTGAAATATAACATTTAAATTCAGCAGCAAACAGTGTCCTCACTGCCCTGAATAATGCACAGAAAAGATCTTTTCTTTTCTTTTCTTTTTAAGATATTTTTTGGGCATTTTAACTTTATTGGATAGGACAGTAGAGAGTGACAGGAAAGGGGCAGAGAGAGGGGGAATGACATGCAGGAAAGAGTCAGGCTGATCAGGAGTCAAATCAGCAACCCACCCACTAAGAGCATCTGTGCTCACAGGGTACCCACCCAACCACTCAGCTATTGGCTCACCCCATAAAGAGAATTTTTAAATGCAGTTTTTCAGTTTGTGAGCACCACGAGTAGGTGGGTGGAGGCAGAAATCTCAGAGGCAAATACCTCAAAACTTCAGCAGATAAAACCAAAAGGCAAGAGGAACATGGGAAGATATTTATTTGTTTTTAAGCTTATAGACTTTCATTATATGTTTTATACATTTTTGCTGCATATACTTTTGTTTCTTGGGATGAATAAAGTTGTATTGAATTGAATCAACCATTTAAAGAGTACACGAACAGTGAAGAAAATCCATAGCTTTAGACTAACAGGTGAAGACTAACACGATCTTACATTGTCCTCTGAGGACAAAGTGATTACATAAATCTTTAAAGCACACCACAACTAGCATTCATTAATTGTGCAATTCTTTTTTATACAGTGGTTTTGGGGTCATCTCTCTAAGAGTTTTCTTCTTTTATCAATCCGGAGTGGATAGACAAAGGTGAAATCCAAACATAGCCTCAAAAATAAAATGGACACTATCAAATCTATTTCTTGCCCCAACAATAAGCATTATTTAAATTTAATGGTAATTGAAGAATAGTTATTACATTAGATACTGATTTTAAATTTAACAGGGCAACAGAACCATATGCTCTTCTTCCATAAACGTGGCATAATTTCATACTTTTTAAGTCACCTCTAATGGTAAGAACTGTGAATGTTTCAAATCTACATAATCTGTCCCACTGTAGCTGTCTTTCATACAGATATAATCTGAGTTTTAATCTCTTCCATCCACCACAGATTAAAATGCCACAATGTCACAATGCGTTCACAATCCCCTGCAATATTACGTGTCTTTAAACCGCAAGGGAAAAGGACAAGGAATCCACTGTAAGTCTCTATAAACCAGTGGAAGATGGTTCAGAGACGACTGGTCAAACCAGTGTGTCAATAGGTGGTGAGAAATTAGGCAATAACACTGTAATGGCCTTGAATGGGTATAAATCTGAGTCAGCTGAGCCCTTCAGGACAGGTGAGGATGGAGGACCTGATGTCGGAAGGTCACGAACTGCCTTTATGAGCTTTGTGGTGACAGATGTAATAAAGATAGACGATAGGTAGAAGCGGTGACTCACTCCTCTGCCCATGATTCAATCTATCTTCCGTTACTGTCATTAAAACATACAGAGTCGTCTTTGCAGGCCACGTGCACAAGTTATTACCAAACACCAAAGCTCTTTGCAGGAAACAGAGTGGAAACATTCTAAAAACAGGGACTCTCCGGGCAGCTCACACTGTAAACATGCAGCCATGTCGCAACAATAGAGACCAGGGAGGGAGGATGAGGAGTCGTAACCTAAGATGTTGGTTTGATTTCAGCTTGCAGATGGACACAGGCCTCTGTTAACGCTCCCCTCCTCTGACTGGCAGGGAGGGCCCTGACCTTTCACCCCAGCTGGATGCCTATTCTTGTTGGGGGGGTTTCCCTGCTGCTGCTTTGCTGCTGTTTTGATGACATAAGGAAAAAGTCTTTCGTCAGGGGAAACAACCATATGTCTACCCCCCCCCCCAAAAAAAGGGGAATACCTCACATCTTCATCTGCTTTACTCAGGACAGTATTGATTCTGTCTGAAGAGATTAACATCACGTGTCAGATGTGAGTAAGATTTACTTAATGGCAGTCCTGTGGCAACTGACCTCTGCTGATGAATGCATGAATACATTGAGCCTTGAGTCCCTGTAATCTGCAGGTGAAGTATTGAAGGACAGGGTTGGGATCCAGGAGATAATGCCTCAACCTTAGTTTAAATCCCCACCTGCAATTTTGAAATCCACTCGATGCCTGATAATCCTGGTTAAAATGCAGAACTGAAGGATCATATATGCACATACAAAACATTTGTATCTGCAATACATTTAATCAGTGTAACACTACAGTATTTCTCCCCATACAGAGACACATCATGTAACCTAAACACATTTCTTAGTCGAAGCGCCTCTAATTATAAAAATCTTTATTATAACAATACTGATTATAGTCGCTTTAGAAATTTTAATTTCCTAAATTTCATAATGATTTGCTAATAACTAAACCAGGGACTGACCGTTCCTTTCACAGAATGTGTATTTTGATAATCACTGTTAGTTTTATGAGGACCTGAATCTGCTAGATCAGCTCTCTCTGTGAAGCACCTCTTCACGTGCACTCAGGCCAAGTGCAGCAGGTCTCGCTGAATAACATCACCATGCATGGACGACCGCAGGAAGTGAGGACAAGTAAGCTTTCACACAAAACCCACTCGCTTCATGTTTGCAGCTGCCAACCTAACTTGTGTTTTTTTTTCTGAGAGTGCTTTTTTTGCTCTGCACTTATGTCATCAACCTCCGGTGTTAAATAATTGAGGCGAACACATTTTGGCATGTAGTACTGGAGTTACTTTTTCTCCTCTGATACATTTAACTTGAGCGAAAGCATCGGCAGGAGTTGTGGCCTCTTCATGAATTAAACATTGTGCCATCAAAGCCCTGAGGGAGTGTTACCTTTCTGTCTGCAGCGGCACAGAACCAGCTGGGTCGATCTGTACAAGAGTCCCTAAACTTTAAAGATGCAGATAACACTTTAGTTGCATCATCTCACCAGCTTTAGTATTTATAACTCGCTCTAGATCATCCTAAGGCTGATTTGAAACATTAGATTTTATAAGCAGCCTCAGCACTTCTTCCCCCTGATTAACACTCAAGATCAGCACTTTTAAACCACACACTAAGTTTTGGCAACCTTTCTTTCTCTCTTTGTTCATGCAGAGAGTTTGCAGGACTAAGTTTTCTGTTGTGGAGGTGCCGCTGGTCGTCCTGGTAGGCCTGCAGCCTTTCCTGATGGCCCAAAACCAAAGGGTCCCAATGATAGCAAATGATCGCTGAGAGGCTGAGGAGGGAGAAGTAAACAAGAGATGACACAACGGCCCGAAGCAGGAGAGCTCTATCATGACGGTGGTAACCAGATACAGGAGCTGGTACTCAGATGGTAGGGGAGCATGGACACAGACAAGTAAAAGCCTCCACATAGCTCCTGTAGGACCTCCAGACTACGGTCATTTTGTGTCTCTTCGTGGTAGTTTTGTGTCCCATTTGGTATCTTTGTGTCTCTTTGTGGAGTTTTTGGTCATTTTTTGTCTTTTATGGTTTTTCATTTTTTATGATTTGCATCTTTGTGTAGTTGTTATGTGTCTCTTAGTGGTTGTTTGGCCTCTCTTTGGGATCATTTTGTGTCTTTAAAATGACTATCAAATAAGAAGCAGAAAAAAAGTAGCTTGCTTTATATGGATGATCTGGCCTTTACAGGAAACAAAGAAAGAGCCCCCACAGTACAAGATAGTATGAAAGAAAAGGTCAAAACACAGTACAGCAGAAAATAGTACAAGTAAATGTCTGACTCTTTCTAGGTCCAGAACTGATTCACCTTATTTTGGTGTGTGTGTGTGTGTGTGTGTGTGTGTGCGTGTGTGTGCGTGTGCGTGTGTGTGCGCGTGTGTGATCGTTGAATCTTGAGCCCATATTTTTGTCACATTGTGCTGAGCAGATAAGAAGGCTGTTGAAAGATTCAGTGCATCCAGAGGGTTGCAAGGGAAGTCCTTTGGCCCATACAGGAAGCATGTAAACTGAGCTGGAGTACAAACAGGAAGTGAGTGATGGATTGCAGGTTTTGTTGCAGCGGAGGGAGGAAAAGCTCAAGAGTTCCTCAATCGCTTCAGCACATGGTCATGTTGTTAGAAAGCTGTTAAGTTGTTGCAATGCAGGAAAACACATTTCTGTGGTTGATTCAGGGAGTCACAGGGTCATATCATTGAGTTGTTTTTTTTTTAACTGATTAGACTTTGGACTTTTTTTAAAAACCCTCTCTAAGCCTTGTATTTAGCACCCCAACTAATTAATATTTTCATTATTGATTAATCTGCCAATTATCTTCTTGATTAATTGATTATTAATTGTTTTTTATATATAAAATGTGAGGAGAATAGTGAGGATGGTGAAATGTCCATTAGAGTTTCCAAGACTCCAACAAGATATATTCAATTGTCCTGTTTTGTCCGACCAACAGTCCAAAACCCCAAAATATTCCACTCACAGTTGTAGATGATTATGTAAACCAGCAAATAATCGAGGTAGTTTGGATGTTTGTTTTTTTTTCTTAAGAAATGACAAAACAATTATTTGATTACCAAAATGGTTGCTGATTAATTTCAACTAATGATGAAATTGAGTTAATCGAGTAATTGCTGCAGCTTCGGTCGTATTAGAAAAAAAAACAAAACATCTTCTTTGGTCTTCTTTTGGTCTAAACAACAAATATTTTGTCAATAAAATTAAAAAGTAAAGAAGAAGAGGAATGCACCCCTGTACTCCTGCTACAGTAGTGTTTGCAGTTCATGGTGGTCTCTGGGTCGTAACCCCCTGTGCTGCAGCAGAGACAAGTGCTGCCACATTTTTCTCATCCTGCTGCATCTGCTGCAGACAGTCGTCCTCAAATTCGAGCAATGCGCTTCTCTTGTGCAGCTGAAAGTCAGAGCGAAAACTGTCTCGATGGGAGTATAATTTCTTAGTCAGGCAAAATCAAACAGTCTATTTTTCTATGAAATTATTTAAATACTGTAGTTCGTTGGTAAACTACTACTAATGAACTAGCCAGAAAGAGGAGTTCAGATTTCGAAAACTGGTCCACAATAAATTTAGTTGTCAAATCAAAAAAAAAAAAAAAATAGAAAAATAGAACCCCAAATTTTACAAACTATGACAGAATATTTTTAGTTTAATGGCAAACTGAAGGGAGAGAAACAAAGGTCCCTGGTTCATGACACCACCAAGGAAAGCATTTTAAAAGAAACAGCCTCTGATATTACCATGGCACTATCATATGTGGGCTACTATATGTATTTCCCATAAGGTCATGGCCACATTGATCCCCCGCCCATACTGACCCCCACTGTATATGAGTCTCATTGTTTTGCTATGAGTTGATTCATCCACCAGTTGACTGGAAAAAAATTAACAAATTGTCCGTGACATTAAACTCAGTATTTTTGGGGTTTTTGACAATTTGTAAGACAAAAACAAAACGGTTTGAATATATCAGTAATCAGTTGATCAATAAAGAAAATAAATAAATAATGAAAATAAATTTGTGTTGCAGCTCAGTAACAATTAGTAAGTGAATTCCTTGACAAACAAAAACATTGTGAGCAGTTTAGTAAAACACAACAACTTGTGAACAACACAGTGTAAACTAATACATCTTAAAAGGTCTTAAAAGGTCCTTTACACGGCACAGGATGGAGGATCAGTCATAGTCATAAATTATATGAAGTTAACCAGGGCTTTCAGGGCCCCTGGGTAGTTGCCCACTTTGCCTAGTTGGTAATCCAGCCTTACAAATGTCTCAGTTGTTTTGAATAGAAATTGGTTTCCACTGAAAACTTACTAAACATGACAAGGCAGTGCCTTCAGCGATCATCTGGGATGAAACCAATCTAACTTTTTTACAAATGAAGTTAAACTTGTGCTCATTTGATCGTTGATATCAACCTCTTAAAAGGAGGTATTCCACTTTCTTTCCTCATCAACCCCACCCCCTTTTTGGTTAAACAAACACACCCATCATCATTAGACTGAACACCAAAAAAAAAAAAACAATTTCTGCGCCAAACAGCCTCCTTTCAATCACAAGGAGTTGATTGTTTGTAATTAATTTGGAGTACAATAAAATTTGGTTTCTGACACTCTGAAAAAAGAGAAGGAGTCTTAATGGAGGGCTGATTCTGTCTTTTTACTGTCAGGGAATGAAAATGCAGGAGCTCTGTTTCAGAGGATCAACAACTGAGCCAAACCTGCTGATGAGACAAACAGAAAGCCTGGAGGTGGCTGGAGGCTCTAGATAACAGCAGAGCTCTTATTCTGTTTAATGGTGAATGCATGCATTGTATTTCTACACATTTCTTTATCCCTTGACATTTATTGTATTTCTGTATTTACCCTTTTGCACTGGTAATCCATCTGGAAGAGAGAGACACATACTGCACAGTCAAGTCTGTTTCTCAGGCCTACAGGCAGACACCTGTGTGTGAGCTGTCTGTCCATGTACTAGCTTAACTCTTTGAACAGTGCTCCTTCTTTACCCTCAGCCAGAGAGTGAGTTCAGAGGTCAGATTCATACCTTTTCTTTTACTCGCCTGTCTCTGATGTCACATTCCCTTGAAACAGATATAGCCATCATGAAAGACAGTCTCACTTTCTTGCAACTTTTCTGCCAGCAGCTGCAGAGATTCAGAAATAGCAGTCCCATTCTCAACTGACACACACGCCAAAGTGAAAACCACTGACTCTCGGACTTTTTGGGTTTCAGATGCCTTTGGCTTGACTACAGAGTTTCTTTCCTATCTTTATTCAAGAGCATGGTCTTTCATTTTGAGAGCAGTATTTCTTCATTTCACCTTCAGATTTCAGAATGCCTTCCCTCAAAACTCTGCCCTCTCTCTCAAATAGTCCTTGTTCAAGCAAGAATTGCTGCTCAAAATCATTGGTCTGCATGCAGATAGACTGTTGGTGCATGAATGTCCTGTGTTTTAGTTTGAGTCTCTCTCCTCGAACTCTGCAAAACTTCTGCTCTCAGATTTATGCACTCACTCTTTAATTTTTGTAAAATGACAAAAAGTTTTGAGTTTGTGACATAATAAAGTTCCCCTGCATTGTATTAATTCCTCAAGACCTCTGTTCTTCTGTCTACATCTCCCACTTCATGCACCAACTAAATATTTTAGGAATGGGAAAATACCCTTTGAAAATGTATATGATACACAAGAAAATCAAGAGTGAATTGTAAAAGTAGAGTTATTATCATGCTGCCCAAATTTGGCATTTGAGGAAATGGATGAACCACGATACAACAAATCCAAAATAGAAAAGCAGGCCTATAGAAATTAAGCTAGTACAATCATTGAGATTTACTTTTTGTGAAAATAAGTTACCATTGAGTATGATGTGTTCTTAAGACAGTACAAATATGAAGCAAAATTTGCAAGGTAATGGATATGTAGGAGGGTGAATTGATTTATCTAAATCTGTGGGAAATCTCAAAAGATCCAAGGTTAAAACCAAATACAACAAAGACTGCTTAACTGAGTGTAAGATGGATTCATGCACTCCTGCTCCAATGTTTAGGACTATAAACCAGCTGTTTCCAGATAGCACTGTCTGCTGACTTGTTCTTTTAGCAATCAAGCACTAAAGAAACAAACAGCTGACAATGCAAACTAATGGCAAAGAAAGAGAGTCGGTGGCACCTATGGCAGCTTTTTCAGTGTTGAAACATCAATTTATTCATATGACCTGTTCCCATCAGTGTCCAACAAAGCAGTATGCATCAAACAACACTGCAGCAAGGCTCTGCCCACAATCCTATTACAGTGAGTGGCATAATAATGACTTTGAGCATATCTGCGGTGCAGTGGAGGCAGATGCACAGCCATGCTGTCTCTGACACAGAGCAGGATGTATGTGCATGCCTGCACAGTCTCCCTGTAATCAGCATCCTGGCTGCTGGAGATAAGACACAGTGGCTCAGTGTGGGGCTGCAGATGGCTTTCTGCCAGGAGACTTCAGGGCAAAGCTTCCACACCAGCAACACTACCATGGACCCCTATTTTACTATGCCACCATCATTATCCAACACAATAGTCCACCCTAGCACCTTATCTATATGTACTGTGGTAACTACAAAACAGCCTTGCACAAGATAAAAATGTCTTTTAATTTTAATCAGTCATCTAGGTCAGTGATTCCCAACCAGGGATACATACATGCTTCTGCAGTTGCCAGGGGAGACGTGGAAAAACTCTCAGCTAATATGAAAACAGAGAAATTAAATTTGATTAAAAAAAAATAATACAACCACACCAAACAATACATCAATAACAGAAGTATCTGAAATAAGAATCAGTGTAACAGCTTGCTAAAAGTAAAGAGCTAAAAAAAAAAAAAAAAAGCTACAGATAAATGGTTATAATAGTTTGCTAATACTCAGCAGTTAAATAAAATAATTCTAATTGTAGGGGATCTATTCAAGATTGAAAAAAGAATCAGTTAGTTCTGAATACTAAATAGTTGAAACTGAGGCTGTAAGCACATCTTACTTCCTCAATGAGGAGTCTGGATCAGGCCACCACAACTGCTGCTTGCGCTAGGTTAACTGGTGAAAGACCAGAGAGTGTCAAGATGGTTAGCAAAGGAAAGATAAGAGAGACTCAGACACATGTTTTAGCCTCAGTCAGATTCAGGAGCTTTTGAGGAGTTTGTTGTGCGCCAAAATTGACGACTAGAAGATGCATCAGAACAGTAAGTGTAGTTAACTGGTTATGTTGTTGGTTAGCTTGTAACTGGCAGTGGCTGACATAGTGTTAGTGGGTGTGCTAATGCAAACTCTCGCTCTCTGTACTGACAAGGTTTTGGGTTTGTTTTGATTTTCACTGGAGGGAGCCTTTAACTAAAAGTAATGGATAAGCAGTTAACTGTAATGAATAAATAAAATAAAAAGTATTTAGCCAAAAGTAATGGCTTAAGTTCAACAGTTTTGACAGTTCAACCATGTGAAAAAAGAATTTTAACAGCAGCCACTCTATATAGCCAAGTTAATATCAAACAAATTAGCACATTTAAAAGGATTCGATGAAGGGTTACTTGAGTTGAGTTGTGGGGTAGACTGCAAGTGCAACAAAAAATGTAGGGAACCATGAATGTAGGTTGCTCTTCTCCTTTTAATTATCCCCATTGGTGTCTGCACACAGTCAATAAAACCTGGAGATATCTGGACCCGTTTACTCCGTTTCTCTCAGGAGAATCAATTCCATTCATTTTTTTAAAATAAGAACATTTTCCAATTTTCTTACAGTAGACTATCAATCAGCGTAGACATGAAGGCTGAATTTGATTTAGTCCGTTTCAATGGTAGCAGCCTGTTGTGGCACCTGAGTTTTGTGTTTTCATGTCAGTGCACACATTATGTTATGCTGGGTTTTCTGTCAATCACCTGACAGCCTGAGGAAGAAAGATGGCAGAGACTCTCTGCCAGAAAATAATCCCTCAAAAACATGTCATTTTATACACCTTTGTCTTACCATAAAGGGGATTTCGACGCATGATAGCAGCTATAGGATGCACTACAGTTTGCATTATTGGGGAAATGGTAAGGACACTCGAAAATACTTGTGGAAATGTAAACCAGATGCAGACAGACAGTGTGGCCTATTACAGAAGCTATGTGGGGGGAAAAACATTTAAATTCAATTAGTTGTGAGAAAGTAGTTCAGGCCCTCTTTTTTTAAACTAATAGTGGCTCTGTAAAGCATCTTTTAGCACTTCTAAACAGTCATCTTTCCACATAGTCTGGACCGTAATTTACTTTTAATAACTTCCATGCTTCTGCTGGAATATTAACTCAAGGATGGCTTTTAGAAAACAAAGTCCCGCTCCTCTAGATTCATTTCAACAACAGCACTGTACTATAAATCAGCTCCCAAACCCCTTAGTCAGGGAAAATACACTCCATGTGGAAGTTGTACTACGTTGCATCAGCCAAGTGAGTGGGGGAAAAAAAATGTTTTTAACATGCAAAGAGGGCTCTGTGTGGCTGTGTGAGCCCGGGCCAGCTCTTCAGCCAGAGCTCCATCTTTATGAGCCCACAGACACAATCACACTGGAACATGTGGTTTTGATCTGCTCACGTGCGAGGCCGAGGCCATTTAAAGCACCAGTACACAATGATCACTCACTATGCTGCAGCAATGAGAACCACATGCCAGTTTAAACCCATATGCCCTGATCCCAGTCCCTGTTTTCAGTCATGTCCTGTCCCATGGGAGCCCTGTTCCCAAGCTTGCAAACAATGGCTCTGTATTCATTCAACTTTTTCAAGCCGTTGTCAAACCATGGAGCCCCTCCCAAACATGTTTTATCGTGATGCTGGATTACATTGGTTGATGTGTTAAATAGTTTGGGCGTAAAGTATTCTTGTCATTTGTCAGCCATAATTTCAGGATGTCAGTCAGATTAATGAAGGTATTATGATACTTAAAAGATGCATCAGTTTGTCTGTGCACAAACCCTCTCCTATCCTTTGAGGCAAACTTTTCATGCCATTGGTGGAGAAAAAATAGCTTTACTGTGTTTGCCTGTGTTAGTATCTTCACGCTGGCAATGCAAGATCAGACATGTTGTATCCAGATCTGACAGGCTCTGCAACCTTCTGCTCCTCATGCAACAAACAAAAAACAAATGCTGATGTGTAGGTCAATTATAGTCACTTTAAACAATTCCTCTGGAGATCACAAAGTTTCCAAAGATGCTAGATATCTTGGAAAATATTTATAAAATTATGCACAGGACACCTGGAATATTTCCAGTTGATGAGATGGATGTAAACAAGGAATCTTGGCTTTGTAACATCATATAGCTCCAACGAAGCGTTGTAACAAGCTAAAAAAACGAATCCACATATGACTCTGGCAGACGGTCTGGAATAAGATTAGTTTTCCAAACTTAAAGCCACTTAAGGGTAAATAAAAGTCGAAAACTGGATGTTAAGGGATTTTAAGTCAGGCCAAATGCCAAGAAATCTGTGTTTCCAACTTCCCAAATTTTAGGATCCTTTTGGAGTTTTAGACGTGTTATTTTCTTTCATAACCTACAGCAGTGTCAGTGACCCTTGTGGTTTGGTATCAATACCACAAAGAAATCATTGTTTGTAACCCTAAAAACACACAACAATCCATGTAACAAACTGGTGTAATGCAGCATTTCTTATTTGATTTATTTCCAAACGATTCCTATTAGGTTTCTGTCACTTGTCTAGACCGACTTATCACAGCTTCTCACTGACTGTCCCACTGGGATGGACTTGTTAATTTACCCCATTTGCCCCCTGTCTGTCCTGTGATGTCTGCAGGTTGACTACAGCATATCATCTGTGTTGCTCTGCTGTTTGGTGTCATTACACTGCATCCACTGACCATGAGCAGATTGTTAATAGCACACTTTGTCCTCTCATGAACGGTCAACTGGGGTAAAAAAAAAAACAAAAAAAAACCTTCAAATTCCACCACCCGACAGCTGGCTAATCCCCCTCAGCGATCTGGTCCCACAGAAAACCCACGGTGGACACCCAGACTGAGGTTAGTGATTTCTGCTGTGCAGTAGAAAGTGGCAAAGCGGACAGGTCGTAACCCTGAACTAGTGGATATGGGAAGACTGGTGACAGCCACCCAATGTGAATGTGTCTTTATCTGTGTGTGTCTCTCTCATGCTGTTGCCATTGCATTCCTGCTCTGACCCTGACAGCCATTCACTGCTCACATATGCTCTTCAACACACAGTCACTTCCAAAGAGCAGGTGACAACCGAGAATACTTTTACTCTGTTGACAGGCTGCATACCACCATGAGAGGAGAATATAGTGACGACATGACGCGTTTCAGTCACATAGTCAGTGTCTTCTGTTTTATCATTTGGGCTAATTTTTCGAGATCATTACGCAGTTTCTACCTATGAAAAGGAAGGCTACGTATACTCCAGAGGTTTTCAAACTGTAAGGGAGGTGTGAAGGGGCATATGACAAGGGGCAGGTACATGCAGGTGTTCTAGAAAGTTAGTATTGTAGTTTCGACGTGGATCATGTGGACTTTAATCTGGGGACTCCCAGTCTGTGAGCCAGTGGGAGGATGAAACAGTCCTGTTTCTCATTTCAACACAAGCAGTTGTCAGGTAAAAACTACCTAAACATTCTGTCTTGTTGTGTGTTAGGTATGAAAGAAATACTCATATGACCTTGTAAAAGACGCTCCTAATAATTGCAGAACTCCTCTAAGAATAATCATGTTTTAAAGTTTTCTTCAGTATCAAAGTTGTCCTCTGACATATATCTGTACATCCAATGGCACACTGCAAATAGGAACTGCCAATCGGGAATTCGGAGTACTTCATTTTACAAAATGTAAATTAATATAAGCTAAAAAAAAAAAAAACAGGGCCCAAGTTGTAACCCTCATTGTATGGCAATATCATCGGTGAAAGTGAAGACCTTTAATGTAATGATCTATTAAAAATAGATTAAAAATTATAATGATGGACAAAAATAACCCCTTTGCTTACTGAAAATTTGAAAAAATACTACTGGGCTCTGAATGGGTTACTTAATGTACAATGCACTTAGTATAAAGAAGACATTATAGGTTGTGAGGCTCTCTTTAGTACCCAATTAGGTCATCCAGTCACGCTCTGAGGATATTTCTTCTCATAGGGCAGCAGAGGCTGTAGCTTGGGGGCTCAAGAACCATTTATGCTCTAGCTACAACAGCCCAGCCTTTTAAAAAACAACTTTTCACATTGTCCCGCGTGACCTCTCGTTGTTATTTCTGTCCATTCTCCCAAACGCCAGCATAGATAATGCATAATGCACGTCATCATTCTTCCCCCAGATTAAGCTGAGGGTGTATTGTGTTAGGGAGCCCTCTCCAATGTACCAAGACCTAGGCAGGCTGAATGAGCTGCTGGGAGCAGGACTAAAGCAACAGGCCTGTAGCGTCTCTCCAGGGTGGCACTGGAAGAGCCCGAGTGTGGAAGCCATCAAGGCTCCAGCAGCTGATGTGTACTGACAGTGTTGTGGTAGATCTGCTCTGCCGTAAGAGGTACATGGGAAACACGGTGTGGTTCACATGGGGATCTCTCTTTCCATCCACAGTTCAGCCTCAGCGGGGTACATGTGTGTTTGTGTGTGACTGTATGTGTGTGTCTGTATGTGTGTGTGTATGTCTGTGTGTGTGTGGCCATGTTTCCGCATTAGCCACAGAAATCCCCTCTCTCAGCTCTCAACATTTTCCCACTCCAACTCTGGCCTCATTGTAATTTCTCCTGAAGTGGTGGAAAGTAACTAAGTACATTTCCACAAGTACTGTACAGTTCTGTGCTATTTGTACTTTACTGGAGTGTGTCTATTTTATGTTATTTATGGGTTACTACATTTCAATAAGAAATATGTGTGAAATATCTGATCTGATAGTGCTGAATGGGTCTGAAGACTGCAAGTTTGAAAAAAGAAAAAAAAATGGGGGTGTGGAGTTAGAAAGAAGTGAGCTTCCCTTCTGCAATGGAACAGCTTTGCTGCATTAGTTCCAACTGATCTTTTGGAAGCTAGAGCTGCATTGTGGGAAATGTAGGCGCCAGGTTTTGATAAGAATGAAGAATGAAGAATGTGGGTCATAAAAAAGAATATGTCTCTAGTTCTGCTGCACCGATGTTCTTACTTTTTTTAAATAAATTATCCAGATGACCTCTAGCAGCCGTAGTTATTATGACGGGAGCAAAGGACATCTGGTGATGTATATAGAGCCTCAGGAGGTTGGGATGGATGGGTCAGACCGTGGTTCGTTTCCCATTTCAAACCAATAATGAGTGTTGTTTCTTTTAACTATGACCACGATTGTTCTGTAGCCTTAACCACGTGTTTATTATTGTAACCTTGATGACAAAGGTCCTCTAACTTTAATGAAGTACTGATGAAAGCAGTTCTTTTTGTTATCGCTACAGGGAGGTGAAACGTTGCAAGTTCAACATCAAACTTCATCGCTGTACTCGCCAGAGCTGTCTCCAGAGGTGTAAGCAACATCAGTGTTGACTCTGGTTTCTATCACGTCTTCTCTTCCTCTGAAGTTAGCATACTAACCAGCCACCCCCAGCCCACTCGTCACTTCTCGATAGTGACTCACTGTAGCCTCCAATCTGCCCTGAAGACATAGTGCTGCTCAGAGTGCGTATTATAACCTCTTGTCTTTTAAACGTAACGATGGCTGAAGCTCTTGTAAAGCCACAGTCACCCACTCCCAACAAGAAACCACGTTTGGCACCAGAAAAAGAGGAACAAAACCTACAACCCAAACCACAATCTTTCCCCAAGCCTAACCAAGTATATGGTCTAAATGGTGATTCAGGTTAGAGGACTTGTAGCTTCAGGATTGGGCAAAACCAAAAAAAAAAAAAAAATGCAAGAATTTGCACTCTTTTCCTCTAATAGAGTGCTTTCACGTTGTTGGTTATATACTTTTACTAAAGGACCTGAGTACTCACTGGACCATGTTGTCCTGCTCCCAAGAGTATTTGAATTAACCCGATTGCTCCTCAGAAACTGTGGCCCTTTTGGATAAATCTCAGCAGACCTCACTAAATTCCAGTTTGCTGTGCTGAGGCCTGACACATGTTTTCTCAGGGCTCGTGTGTCGAGGAACTCCGCGTGGGAAACACTTGCATTCCACACCCACTTGTTGACCTCCCTGAACTCTCACTGTGCTGATTCCTCGGAGTTACCTTGGCCGTGGGGAGAGGATGACCACGAAGCTCACAGGGAGGAGGAACATATGTATGGGGAAACCTCTCGCTCAGCGAAAATAAACTCATGACACATTTGTGTGGGAGTCATCTGTTTTTTATTAATTTATCAACATCTAACAGTGCTTAAAAGCTTTATAGGAAGTCAGGCTTTACTGGCATTTATATGACACTTTATCCAGAATCACCATAATTTCTTCAACGGCCCCCAGCCTGGGCTTGCATATAGATGAGGAGTGTCAAGTGTTGCATGTCAAAAGCCATTTGAATACCACTCAAAACTCTCCACTTAACACGAAACTTGGAAGAAAGTGAACATGTACAACAGGAAAATGAAGTTTAACCACTGCTCAGACAATGACAAAAATGTGATTCTTATCAGTTACATCGGCACACATGAGCTCTCTGTTTTAAAGACACACAACTCTGTCCTGAGTTACATTGAAACCAGGTGAGGCTTTCCTGCAAGCAATGGTCAGCTTTCTTTGAAGATTAAGGTCACTGACTGTATGTGTCAAATTTATTTACTGTTTTTTGAGGTAGATATTTTACATAATACTGGATGGATTCTCCTTAATTTTGTTAGTTTTTTAATTTTGTTTGTTTATATGCACAGTAGTTGTAGGTGTGTACTACAGCCATTGTTTCATAATGCTACAAAACATTATTAATAGGTCACGTGAAATTTCATCCATGGACAGATACTGTAAAAATAAAACAGACATGTTGCTTTCAGTCTGTAATGAATTCATTCAGTTCAGAAGCACGAAGAAAGACAAACTGGACACTAACTGTATGTTAATTAGGGAAGTGGCCAGATGGGGCAGGTAGCTTAATGAATGAGCTGAAAACATCCTTTAGAGAGTGATTACAAAAGTATCACTAACATGTCCTTAATTTTAAACTAAAGAAATATTATTTTCTTTGTTGTCCTTTACTCATAAATCCAATTTGTTAGGCAAAGCTTTCAGTGTGTATGTCCACTCCAAGCAACCATTGTCTGCCTGTGGTTTGGATATTGACGTTTCACAGGTGTCTCCTCATTTTGTCTTTCATCCAGACTTCTTTAAGGGCTTGTGTCCATTTTGCCTCTAAAGAGGCTTAATCTTCTTTCAGGACATTTCCATGACAGGAGCAGTTTAACTCTTTTTTCTTCCTTAGCCTCCAAGGCGTGTGCCAGATGCCCTCTTTTCTTCAGCGGGGCCCTCATATTCAAATCACAGCAGCTGGGAAGTGCTTTGGTAAGAGGAAAAAGGAGTGGGCTGAGACAGGGGGAGTTTTTAAAGATGTAATGAGGTGGGGGTGTGCATTATTTTGGCCAGTGTATAATCTGGCACACGTCTGTAACAGAGAAACCCCAAGGCTCTCAGTCTTTAAGCAGTGTGAGGCTTGCAGGCTGGGGGCCTGGTCTTTTAGGGCTTTTACTCTGGGTGTGAGGACAAACGCAATGGAGAGAGGGGGAGGGGTGTGGGGTGCTGTGAGTAGGTGGGGGTGGCATGTGGCTGGAGAGACAGCAGGTTCTCTGCCCACAGGCAGTGATGCTGCAGCAGGGGCTGTCATAGAGGAGCACACATGTCACTCTGGAAGGCTGACATTATTTTCTTTGTTAGTCTCTGTGTGGATAATGGATTCTGCCTGCATTCACTGCCAAGATGTAATTTTATACAGTATGCTCCCACATATGCTGACCCTGGCATTTTAAATTGGCTTGCAGTAAGAATTGTGTTTTATTAAAGTCATATGGACGCTCCAGTACTGTCCTCATACAACTTGGACTGCAGCACACATCAGCTTCCCACCTATTGTTTTCAGATTATTTTTGTATATTTGGGATTTAGGAGGGAATGGACAGAGGTCCTGTGTCCAGGTGTCTCAGACTGTTGCCACACCAGGAAACCATCTTCAGTTTATCACCACCTGTGGGAATATCAATAAAAAACACAGCATCATGTATTGCCATAATTATATGGACAGCCTTCTTCACATACTTTTGTGTACATGGACCCCTTAGAGTTCAGGGAAATCATAATGGTACATCATACAATAATATTTTAGACAACAGCACACTTCTACCTCCTTGTTTGTTGTTTCTTGTCCATAAATAAATGGTTTTCTTTATGGAGTTTGGTATGGAAGAATTTGACTGGCCTGCACAGAGCCTGCAACTATTTTGATATGAGTCATTCATCAAGCAAAAACACCAAACAGTTTCCGGATTTGTTGCAGCCCTACTTATGCGGGGGCAAACATTTTCTTTATAAATTCAGCTGCTGAGAGTCTAAGGGTAAAACCTGACTTAAAGAGATCAGCTTCACCCACACATCATTTATACTGCAAACTGTCACACAGAGAGAGTTCCTCTTTTTGAAGATAAATAAATCATAACGCTCTCACAGGATTGTTAAACAAACTGTCTTCTGGCAGTAAGCTGGAAATTCCACTGAGGTAAAAGTACAACTGTCCCTTTATTGTGTACAGTCTGTTGGGAGGCCGCTTTGTTGTTACTCACGGATCTGCGTTGCTCGGGGCTCTCACGCTGACTGAGTCTCTCCCCAGAGGTCTGAGGCATACCCTGGGTCTCGTACGCTGCAACTGAACGCACTTGTCACTGTGGATCGTCCTCACAGAAATGACCCAGGGTAACGAGAGGAAAGGAGAGCACTCAGATTTAACCCCCTGTGCACTTTGGTATGGCCCCTTTTATGTGTTTATTGTTCTTACTAAACCAACTAATAAAATAAACTAACCAATAATATAAAGCATACATTATAATTTTTGGCATCGAGTGGAATTAAATATTAAGATTAGAGATAAAAATGTGTCCTTAAATGTGGCAGTGATAGGCCTTGTTTAATATTACCTATACCCTGCACTTCATGCTTGCTGCTGATGTCACATCTGTACTGAATCAAAGGGTCATTTCACACAAAAAAAAATCCCACACTTTCTCACTTACTTTTAGTGGGTTTGAGGTATGCAAAGTTGCAGTTTTCCATATCAGGGTTTTCAGATATGTTTGTTTGCCAGCTCCCCTGATGTTCAGCTATGGGGTTACCCTTGAGTAACAAGAGTTGTATTTGAATCAGGTGCCAAAGCTGGACACAGACACCGGAAAATAGCAGGAGTCATAGATTTTTATTGCATTAGAGTGAGCTGTTTCTAAGCGATTTTATGGAGGGAAAAATAGCTACAGAGCACAACTGTAGTGAAGTCCCATATCTCTCCATTATTCAGCCTAATATGTAGTGGCCTGTACAAGGCTCAGGTGGTGGTGTGTGCTGAGAGAAAGACAAAGAAAGACTTGCAAGGCGTTTCTTGTTTTCATTTTAAAAATGGTGCAAGATCGACACCCTGTGGTAGGATAGAGAATGACCACACTTGGTGTCAGTCCCTGAATAACCACACTTGGTGTGGTCATGGTCACTTTCTGTTTTAAAGTATATTGGAAAAAAATAAAGTTCAAATAATTCAGTGAAAAAAAAAAAGATATATATATATATATTGAATGTGACAAGTCAGGGGGATTTAAAAACAGCATTTTTATATTGATATAAGGGCAATCTAATTTAATTTAATGCTATTGTAATGGCGGAGCCTCACAAAGGGTCAACAAAGTGCCTTCTATTGACTGAACAAAATCTAAAAAAACACAATGCACAGACTAGGTCAGTACAATGGTGGAGGAAGAACTCATCTAGATACACATCTAGATATTTTTTAGTAAAAATTAGAAATACCACAGTGTAGAAATACGGTTGCAAGTAAAAGTCGAAGTACAAGTGTTAACATCAGAATACATTTAAAGTACCTAATGTGAAAGAAATTCACAGGGGACCATTTCGGGAATAAGGTATGTTACATAAACGGAATATAATGATTGACATATCAGGACTGACATCACTGTTGCGGCTGGTAAAGGTGGAGCACTGGAAGGTTGTGAATACTCCTCCAGGGATCAATAAAGTCGTTCAAAGAAAAATCGTGGAACGTTCGCTAAAGTTTGTTTTAAGGAACCCTCAGAGAACGTTGAGGGGAACGTTCCCTCCTGAACCGTACAGGAACGTTCCTTCTAGAACCTTCAGGGAACGTTCCCTCCCGAACCTTCAGAGAACGTTCCGTCTAGAACCTTCAGGGAACGTTCCCTCCCGAACCTTCAGAGAACGTTCCCTCTCGAACCGTCAGAGAACGTTCCGTCTAGAACCTTCAGGGAACGTTCCCTCCCGAACCTTCAGAGAACGTTCCCTCTAGAACCTTCAGGGAACGTTCCCTCAGGGTTCTCTGACGGCTCCTCTAAAATGCACCAGTCATGAGCTCTGTCTCTTATTATTCAGTGTGTCTTGCAGGTGCCTCACAGACTTGAACCTGCTGCCGGCCCGTAAATCATAAACTAAGACCCACATGTGATGACTAAAGGTGGGAGCGTTTCCTATCGATCGATTTGTGCTCGACTAGCTTTGCCTAACTAATCAGGTTTACTTGCGAGCTTTGTAAAATAGATTGACCCATAACAACCACTTTAGTTTTAGCTTTGTGCAAACGTCGTCATATGGACCGGCTCGCATCTTTTGGGAGTGAGTATTAAGAGTATCATACAGATAAACGCAGCCATTGTAGCTTTAAAACAAACACCCCGATCTTTTCTCGGTGAACCCGTGGTTAGCCACATTAGCTGCATTCTAGCTAACCTAGCTTTGCTAACAGCAACGTTAGCATGTTGCAAGTGCGACTCATAACGCCAGCGGTGTGCTATCAAAGCAAACTATTTACCTGCATTCAAAGAACTGATGTTTCTGAAATCGTGTGATTTATGTCTGAATAACGTTCAGGTTCAGGAAAGCCTGATATAATTGCTAAACCTCAGATAACTAAATCTTCGTTAGCTCTGTTAGCTTTGTTTGATGTTAACAATTCTTTTAAAACTCGCTGTAATTTAAGGCTAACTACGTTTTGTTGCCTTGCGTATAGATTAATAGAATTTCTGAATGAAGTGATGTTTTCATCATATCATATGTGCATTGTAATAGCCAGTAATTAAAGAAATACTCTGATCTTAATTCAAAATAGGATATCACAATGCAGAATGGCCCATTGCTGAATAATATTGTTTTTAAGGCTAAACTTGCTAATGCTTTAATGTGTAAGCATAATTCTTATGTTGGAGCTGGTGAAAGTGTAGCTAATTTTATATTCTGCTGGGATCCCCCTCCCAGCATGTCAGGATTCTTTTCATTATAGATTTATCTGTTAATCTATTAATTGTTTTGTCTACAAAATTTCAAAAAATGGTGATTACTAGTAGTACTATTACTAGAATTAATAGATTTTATTGACTATCGGCACAAAACCCCAAAATATAATATAATATAAACTGTAACCAACATGTCTATTTCAGATGATCCCTTTGATAAACCCCCATGCAGAGGTTGTTCATCTTATCTTACTGAGCCTTACATCAAATGTGCAGAATGTGGACCTTCGCCTTTTTTACTCTGCCTCCAGGTTAGTAGGTGACAAATACTCAAATGTTATTAGAGCTCTTATTTATTCCCACACCACTTAGTATGAATGAAATTAAACAAGTGTTTTTATTTCAGTGTTTTACCAGAGGATTTGAATACAAGAAACATCAGAGTGATCACAAATATGAAATCATGGTAAGTAAAAAAACAAAACAACAAAGAAAAAACTACCTCCTTGTCATTAACATATTTCACACAGACACACATACACACTTTCAACATGAATCCTCACTTTTTACCCCCTCATGTAGACATCAGACTTCCCTGTTCTGGAGCCTGGATGGACGGCACAGGAAGAGATGGCTTTGTTGGAGGCAGTCATGGACTGTGGGTTTGGAAACTGGTTAGTTGTTCGTGCATTTGTTCTTCCCTGTGAACAGGTCATATGACTCCATCATTAGGATGCTTACAAAAATAATCCCACAAATAATTTTTATTTATCAATTAACTTCATACAAAGTGGAGTAAGCAGAAAAACTAAATTAAATCTATATTTGGTGTGATTTAACTTTTCCCGTAAAACTGAACCAGTTCTCATTGGTACACTTGTGCACAGTTTTTAATGTACTTGGCAGCTGGGGTGTTCCAAGCATCTTAGAGAACTTGCCACAGTACATCTGTGAGTTTAGGCTGCCTCATGTGTCTCCTGTCTCTTCATGTGATCCCAGACTGACTTCATGAGGTTGAGATCAGGGCTCTGTGGGGGCCAGACCATCTGTTGTAGGACTCCCTGTAACTCCCTTCTTGTATCTGAAGATAGTTCTTTATGACTCTGGCTGTATGTTTGGGATCATTGTCATGCTGCAGAATGAATTTAGATGCCTCCTTTACAGTATTGCATGATGGATACAAATCTGAACATCGAAAGTGCTAAAACTCTTGCACTCTACTGTACATATGAGCATAAATGACAAGAAATAGAAGTACAGAAATGATATAATCTGAAACAGTGTCACAGTTCTGTGGTTTGACCACCAGAGAGTGGTGTTCATTTTTCAATTGTGTCCTGTTTAGTAGATTTCTTGGTGACATTGTTTAAAAAACAACAAATTTAAGGGAGTTATATACCTTTATTTGTGTTATTGTTAGGTTGTATAAAGAAAATGAATATTGGCTGATTTATCATTTTTATATTTTAAACTTTCAACATTAAGATGGAAAAATGTGGGTGGGTGAGACAAACCACCACAGTGTACTGTTTGATGTGTTTTACAACACTTCCAACCTGGTGCATTCATAAACTAATATTATTATTATTCATCAAACTCAGCAAACCTTCTTATCTACTGTAGTACACTAACATATCTATTTGTATCATTTCTCCTCCTCAGGCAGGATGTGGCATATCAGATGCGCACAAAAACCAAAGAGGAATGCGAGAGCCACTACATGAAAAATTTCATCAATAACCCGCTCTTCTCCTCCACCTTGCTCAGCCTGCGGAAAACAAAAGACTCCCGCTTTGCAGAGGGCGCTATTCCTTTCAAACGTCAGTACTCATCATATGTACCGCCTCCTTTTTTTTTCTCAGCAAATGTTACAGGAAGGACACCAAGCATTCAGTATTCAGATTATCATTAATTATGATTCTCCAGAGCAGCCAGAAAACAAACTAAAGTGCATTGTCCCTTTAAGCCTGAAAGGCGCTGTCCCGACAGTTGGGCAGAAGCAGTTGGTGAGTCAGGAACTTGCCTCAGTTTCAAGCTGACTTCAGGTCTCCATCTGTCGCAGTGTTTGAGTGCTTGACAAACATTTCCCTGTCGTGCTCACACAGCAGCTGGGAAAGTCAAGGCAGACACAGAAACTCACTTCTGATATTTCTCAGGACTGATTTAAAGACCCCCTCTGATGAAAATCCAGTTTTTAACCTTGTGAACAAGTCCATACGATGTTTATTATATAATACAAGACATATCATGAGCGAAATAAGCAGTCAATGCCATGGCTGCGCATTTCCACCAAACCAGTGACAGTCTCATGAAAACAGCTTCAGAGAGTCAGGGATTCCTACGTCATATAACTAAGGAACATCTTCTAGTCGAAGATCTGATCTGAGTCTCACTGAAGTTTAAACATGTGGCCGAGTCTCTCCGACATTTCCTCCGCTAATCAAATTGATGCACACTGATGTCTCACCTGTCAATCTAGCACAAGCAGATGGGTGGGTGGGGCATAAAACCTGATCCAGCCCCAGTTTTTAGTTTTTTTTTTTTCACTTTTGGGGGAAAACCATATTAAACAAAATATTTATCATATAGCAGAGTATTGTTAAATAGTTTAAAATCTATCTGGAGAGGAACTTTAAGTCTCAGAAAACCAAGTCTTGGAAGAAGGTTGTAGGTCATGCACAATACATTACAATACAATAAAGAAATTGTGTTGTACAGTCATTGTTGAACAGTATTTTACTTTGCATTTCCCTGCTGTTACAGCCACTGATGATCCCCCTCGGCCCACATTTGACTCTGTGCTGTCCCGAGATATGGCCGGATACATGCCTGCCAGAGCAGACTTCATGGAGGTGAGGTGTCCTGTAACTTCTTCATGTGTGCTAACACAGCCTGTCAACATGAATGGAAAAAAAAATGAAACAGCCACTAGATGGCTCATTATGTTATTGAAACAGTGACTTTTGCCCTTGTTGTTGTCTCACAGTGAGTGATTCACCCCATTGTTTGCCTTTACTCATAAATGTTTCCAAATATCAGCACATATCTGAGACCATTGATCAATTGTATTAAAACAAAGATCAAACCAGCATATTGTGAAAATCATTTTTCACTGCCCTGCCAGGAGTTTGACAACTATGCTGAATGGGACTTGAAAGACATCGACTTTGTGGATGATGACTCAGACATCCTCCGTGGTGGGTAGAATCTTAATAGACTTTTGTAAAAATAGTTTTTCATTGACAAATTGAAGATAATGGTCTGAACTATGGCATTTACTTTACAATATACCCTTAATTGTTGCATGCATGTTATTCTGTTCCAGCACTCAAGCTCGCAGTTGTTGATATATATCATTCAAGATTAAAGGAGAGACAGCGGAGGAAAAAGTAGGTCCTTTTTTAATGCGCTAAATGATGTGTGTGTGTGTGTGTGTGTGTGTGTGTGTGTGTGTGTATTTTGTATATAGTATTTTTAGTTTATATATAGTATTATTTGCTCAGCATCATGTAATGACTCTAGTCTATCAGTAGATGGCATATAAGCTTCTATATTGACATTTTGGATCTGTATTTCCCACAGATACTACTTTATGCTTTCAGGTTGAGTAAATGCATTTCATACTGAATTAAAATTTACAAGGCAAACAATTTTAAACCCCTGACTGTACCTTCTTAACATTAATGAATTGTAATGATGCTAATATATTAATAACTTCTAATCTAAACTTTAATTATTATTTTGTTAAAAGCGCTTCAAAGACACAAGTCCTGGGAGACTGTGATTGTTACAGAGTCAGCAGCGTGACTATAATTGCATATTTAAGCCGTTTTACAGGTTCTCATTAAGAGCCACAGGGAGTCATTGAGGTGCAACTTACAAACTGCGTGAACCTCTTTTCAAACCTTGAATATTTTGGGAAATGTGTCTGTCCCCAGGTGAACACTGTGCATGCCAAAGTGTTTGACATTTTTCCCAGTTTTCGGCTGGCGAACAGAGCATCGTCACCATGGGAGACTCTGGAAAATTATTAAAAACCCATAGGATATGTATATTGCGCATTTTGTGTATTGTGATTTCACGAAAATAAAACTTTAATTTAAAAACACATTTTCAAGTTTCGGAATGCATCACTGGTGACTTTATAGGATGCTGTTTTTCTCTAATGTATATTTTACTTTAGAGCTATAACAGTAAGTTGCTCAGCATAGAAATAAATGGTAACTGTTCTGATAATTGTTTGGCATTTTGTAAACAAGAATACCAAATATTTTCTAGTTCAGCATCTTATCTGTGAGGGTATGCTGTTCTTCTTACATCTTTTTGTGATAAACTCAGTCACCAGATTATTAGGTGCACCTATCTAAATCCAACAGTAATAAAGTTTTTTGTTGAAACTGAGAGATGATTGAACTGTACGGCCATTTTTGAGGTTGTTGTCTGTGGTGCTGTTGAGTTGTATTGTGTTACTGACAGGTGTTTCTATTATTTTGGCCATTGCATGAATATCATTAAGGGTAACTTAAACAATAGAAACACCTCAGTAATATTCATTGAAAATCAAAGGCACCACAAACTTCAGCCTCTATATGTCCATGCAGTTGAATAAACATCTCTCTAAAACAAAAGCTGATCTTTGCAACTTTTATGAATGTAGGTTTTATTGCAGGACTTTTACTGCATTAGTTTTAGCCAAGTGTACCTAATAATAAACTGGCAGCTGAGTCTTCTTAAGTGTTAATTAGCCCTTCTGATTTTGCTTTTTTCTTTTCTGACATTAATAGACTAAGAAATTGATGAAGAAAATAATTGTCAGATTAATGATTCATGAAAATAGTTTCAGCCTTGTTTTCCCCCTTAATTCTCTATAAAATAAAGAACTTGCATTTGCCACCCTTCTGTTTTTGTAGGCGTTAGTCTTCTCCAGCTTCAGCCTGTTAGCTGTCAGTCTTTGACATACACAGTCAATCCTTGCTGTAACACATCCATCACTAAATCAACTTTAATGAGTTCCTGCTCCCAGAGCATGGTGGAATGGCATGTCTGGCTGGGCAGGCACGTGTGGTTTCCAGTTCCCTTCTCTTTCCCTACTCCCTGTTTGATCTCTGTTAACTTGTTGCTCGTCAGGGAGGTTTTCAGGATTCAGACTGAGGTTCTGACTTTTGACCCCTGACAGCACAGAGTTCACTTTTCAGGACGACCACCACAGACCTCTCAAGCAATCAGACTTTAGTCTCAAACCCACTTGTTAGCCAATTTCACCTAGCTGCTGTGTGTTAGACGTATGTGCACCGAGTTGGCATTTTATGAGGTGCACCTAGCTAAAACTAATACAGTCTTAATGCAACAGTCCTGCAATAAATCCTCACTTCATGTAGGTTTTGATGTCCAGTTTTTGTTGAAATTGTTTGGGAGAGGTGTTGACTCAACTCTGTGATTAGTTTACAGGCTCACATTACAAAGAGAGGTGTTTCTGTTATTTAGCCTGAGTCTACCCCCACTGGTGTAAATGGGGTGGACAGAATAAAAGAAAAACCTGTCAGTATAACAAAACAATTCAGCAGCTCTGCAAACCACAGCTTCCAAAATGATCATAAACACCTGTCAAAATCAGTTTCAACACAAATCATAACCTGCATGAAGGTAGAATTAGGCTGCATTAGCAATAGCGAGGTGTACCTTATGAATTAGCAAGTGTGTGTGTGTGTTGGGTGTTCAAAATGCCATAACGACTTTATAGACTGTCACAGCCGAGATGATTTCATATGAATAAATGCCAGGTTTAATTTTGCAGAGTCACAGTAATCAGAATATTAATTTGCATAGTAATAAATCTAAATCATGCATTTCTTTCAGGATTATCCGAGACCATGGCCTGATCAACCTTCGGAAATTCCAGAGTAAGTCGCCCTCTGAAACTCACACGGGCTCAGCCGTGACAGTATTCATAGCAACTCAGAGAGGCATCTGGTATCTACCAGCCAAATCGCTGCTCTGTGTTTCTATGGATGCATGCAAACAACTCCAGTGTGATAACCACCGTTAACCTCAGTGGCCTCTCGTGGCAACTGACGGAGCTCATATTTACGATCAGGGCTGCAAATAGTCAATGGGGGCTGTGTGCCAGAGTGTGCCACGGCATTATTGCTTCACTGTGAATAGATCCCCCATGCAGTGAGTGTTCCTGCCATAAAGACTAAAATGTGGGGGAGGGGGGTTTCATTTATTGATTCACCTGTCGCAGGTTGGATTACAGCGAGCTCAGTAATGTAATTCTTTGCATCTCGTGGGTTTTTGCACTAGAAGTCAGACAGACAGCGAGGGGCTGCTATGAATGGATTTGTCCAATTAAACCCTCTTTTATTTAAACTACACTCGACCACCCAGCCTATTGTTATATCTCCACGTGTTGCTCTGTGAAACTGTCTGTGGTTTGGGAGTTGAAGAGTACTCTCCTCATGTTTTATTTATGCATCCTCCAGTTTCCAGTTAGCCCTCCTCCCTTTTTTTTTTCCCCTCCTTTCCCTTATCTCTCCAGTCTTTCAAGACAAAAGGGAACTCAGAGTAGCTGTAGAGCTGCAGACTGGTTGTCATGGAGACTGTCAAAGATTGTGTGTCTCTACAGTGTGTGTGTGTGTGTGTGTGTGTGTGTGTGTGTGTGTGTGTGTGTGTGTGTGTGTGTGTGTGTGTGTGTGTGTGTGTGTGTGTGTGTGTGTCACATGCAATAATGGAGGCAGTGTCCAAGCCCAGGAGGCTCGAAGTATCATGTCTCAGTAACTGCTGGCGGCATATTGACCAGTGTTGTTGTTTTAGGGTCACAGTCCGTCTGAAGGGCTTGTTACATTAAATGATTCAACTCTGTGTTTTCTTGCTGTTGCCTTTGTTTGCAGTGAGTGTTTATGTGCTGGTATGAAACCACACACCAGTGTTAATGGTCTCCTAAGAGATGTGGACAAAACTGTTCTGTGCCCACTGCGTTGTTAGGGCATGACTTCATGTGTTTCAGCCCGAGATGGCAGCTGCATATTAACGCTCACATACAGGGGCCTGATGAAGGACCTTGACACACGCACTCACACACACAAACACACACACACATGCACACATGCAAGAGCTTTCCTCTCTGGCTTTGACACTTGCCTGTTACTCAGCAACACGGGCGGTGCTTTGAGACAAACACAAAAAGCTCCTCAGAGTGTGTTTGCTTGTAGAGCCAGTTAAGTGGTGGTCAATACACTCCGGCAGAGCATTTCTGTGACTAATCTCATAGGGGTTATGTTTTTGATGCAGCACGGTTGCTGGAAATGATAGTTTCCCTGTTGCTTTTCAACATGTCTCTGAATTAGAAGAAGGAAAAAAATAAATAAATATACCAACACAATTAAAGTTAGAGCTCTGATTGAAACTTAGACTATAATGGCTGTTAGCAATGAACCTTGAAACTCTATGATGATGATCATCATCATGAAAAGCAACAGTTCATCTTAGCCATTTTAACCTAAAACAAATGTAAAACATGACGAACAAATAAACTGTAAAAATATCATTATTTCCCAAAGCTCAAAATGACCAAACCTCTTTTTTTTTTTTTTTTTGACCAACACACCAAAATGTATTAATTTACAAGCAGATGTAACAAAGCACAGCAACAACTCGTCACATCTGAGAAGTTTTAACCAACAAATGTTCGACATTTTTTGCTTTAAAAATGACTAAAACAATTAATCGAAATGATCAAAATACTTAATCAAAGTACTTGTCTTTCTTTTGTTTGACTTATCATTACTTTGATTAATCTTTACAGCTACATTCCTTGTACAAGGAATTCACTTTGGTGCAGGTGTCTGTACAGCAAAATAAAGAAACATGAGAATATAACAATAAGATTAAGCCTCTTTAGATTATGATTAATAATGTGTAGTAGAAACAAATATAATATGTATGAGCATGAACTTCATATAAATATACAAAAAGAGTAGATGCAGAGATGCTTGGGTTGTTGTTTAGATGTGAAACTACTTTGAAATTCCCCAGCATTACTTGCTAGCTTTTGATCGGACTTGTAATCCTTGATTTCTTGCATTATTAAACATCACTTAACAAAAATCTGATGCACTTGTGAAAGTGAGCCAGTAAACAAGGTAAAGAATCAAGCTGGCTTTATATATGGTTAAGTTTTCAATGCAGGCTTGCAAGTGACTCTGCAGTAATGGCCGCCTGATTATTTCTACCTTCAAATGACTTTAAGATTTCCTGTAATTACAGATGACGTAGCATATTTTGTTGTGATGGTAATGATATGTGGTCATTTGAAACAACTTTTGAATGCGGGTGAAAAGGAATTGAAATCTCTTGAACGTGCCTCAATTAAATTTCTGGGAGTGATGATAGATGGTACATTATGTTGGAAACCACACACAAACAAAACTAAAAACCAACCAACAAGATACAGATACTCCTCAGAGAACAGCCTCAAGAGATCATAAATGCTGTGCAGCCACAGAATGGCTGTAATAATAGACACCAGATAAGGGACACTAGTGGTGATTCAGAGCTACATGTTAATGGCTGTTCTCTGGTGGTGAAAACAGGTAAACAAAAATAAACCAAATTACTGCACTTCTCCCGGCATGCTTTGACAATCAGAAACTGCTCATGTGTAGAAGCGTTTGAGGTGGATTTTTTTTTTTATGTCATATTTCTGTTACATTTGTTTGTATCTGCTGCCGACTCTCCTCTCTCTCCCTCTCCGTCAGTGCTGGAGCGGTGTTACCCAAAGGAGGTGCAGGAGCTGTACGATGTCATGAGACGATTTGCCAGAGTGGTCGGACCGATTGAACATGACAAATTCATCGAAAGTCACGCACGTTAGTATTTGGCTGATTACACACGGCAGGTTTACATGGACAGGCTGTGAGAATTTGTGCAACAGACACAAACAGAGAATTAATTGCACCAGTTCTTCCCTTGACATTGCGAGGTGATTGTTGCATCAGAGGACGTTTTCAATTCTTGTGGGAAGGTAATGCCAGAATACCTCTCATTCACTTACTGGTAGAGAGTTAGATGAGAAGATTGATACCGCTTGTCCATTCATTAAATATAAGGCTTCACCAAGCTGCCAGTTAGCTTAGCACAAAGACTGGCTCTGTTTTTAAAGGTATTAAAATCTGCCTAGCAGCACCTCTGAAGCTCACGAATGAACATGTTAAATCTCACGTGTTTAATCTGTACAAGTTTGGGACAGAGCCAGGCTAGCTGTTACTTCCTGTTTCCAGTCTTCATGCTAAGCTGAGGTGACTGTCTGCTGGCTGTAGGGTAATATTAAATAGATAGATATGAGTGATATCAGTCTCCTCATCAATCTCCTCAAGAAAGCAAATTAGCATATCCTCAAAATATAGAAATTATTCCTTTAAACTTATTTATATTTGTCAACATGTGCACTGTGTGTGTATGAATCTATGTTCATGGCGCAATATTTGTATGAGCTCCTTATGGAAGTGTTCAAGTGGTACGAAATGTGTTGTTCATTGTGTATGAAGTGTTGAGACCGGGGAGACCTGGGTTTTGGTTGTGTGAGAGAGAGCTGAGGTTGGAACAGTTTGCACAGATTTACCTTCGTCTGCCTTCATCTCCTTTTCCCTGCAGTGGAGTTTGAGCTGAGGAGAGAGATTCGCAGGCTGCAGGAGTACAGGAAAGCAGGGATCAAGTCCTTCTGCAGTGAGTCTGCTTTGACCTTTTCACTCCTCTGTTCAACAAAACTTCATTTTAAAGTTGCATGACTAAGCAGGAAATGTATTTATATTCAGACCTGAGCTGTGCTGAGCTCTTTATTTTGAGTTTGGTTTTAAAGTGTTTTAATTATTATTATTTGCAGCAGCAGCTGCTTCAGATGACTTTTTGGAATTATAATGTTCGACTAGTTTGTTGATGCGTGGCACACAAAGGAAAGCTCAACTGAATATTTTATTGAGGTGCTCCATCAGCTCCTTTTGGATTTCTATCAGAGAAGTGCTGTTAGAATTAATAAAAGACAATGAATTATTCCAATAAATGAAGCCTGACTTATTCATTAAAAACAACGTTGTCTAACCTGAAAACCCATCATCACTCTCACCTTCACTATTGGTCACTACTCTCGGCTTAAACACGAAACAAAATTCTGCAACAATTAATCAGAAATTAATTGGTAACTCGTTGAGTAGTTGTTTTAGTTGTTTTTTCTAAGCAAAATTTCTGAGATGTGCAGGTTCCCTTTTCTTAAATGTGAGGATTTGATGCTTTTCTTTGTCACACATGATAGCAAACTGAATATCTTTGGGTTTGCAGTGTTTGTCAGGCAAAGCAAGATATTTAAAGATCGTCTTTGATTGCATTTGTCTGTTTTTCTGAAATTTCATAGACAAAACAATTGAGGAAAATATTTGTGGATGAAAAAAAAAAATGGCGAATGAAAAAAATTGCAGCCCTAATTTGAAAAGCAAACTTCTTTTGAATCCGTCCTCATCTCTGTTGACTTGCCTGTACAACCCCTCTCAGGTGCCAAGGTCTATGAGCGGGTGAAGCGAATGCGTGAGGACGAGCGTAGGAAGCGGACCATGTTGTGTGACGTGCTGCAGTACATCCAGGATGGCAGAGCTTGCCAGCAGTGGCTCAGCAAACAGGCTGCAATGTGAGTATCCAAACTTCCTGCGTGTTACCCAGTGTGTAATAGACGAGCTGGCGAAGTCGCGTCTCTCTGGAGACGCTGACCTCTGTCGTCACACTCAGCACCAGGAGTGCTGAGATGACTAGAGCAGACGTTTGTATCACTGTGCATCCCACTTCCACTTCAGTCTCTACAGTATTTTTAGTTCTTTTAATGTGCCACTGCTCTTGTGTTTTCCAACCAAGGGTGTTATCCAAGTTCTTCTAATTATTCAACCATAAAAAAACTTGAATGCAATGAGTCATCCTTTCTGGATGACGATGTTGAGTAAGAATGGTGAACAAAAGCTGTGTGTAAGTGGGATACTTGTATGTGTGTATAAATAAGGCAGGAGGATTGCTAACACTTTTCCGTCTCATTACAGAGATGCTGGCATCACTCCAGCTGTCACAACAATCACAGTGTCAGGTAGGAAGCTTTTCTCCACCTTTCCTTCTGTGCTCCCTCCTCTCTGGTGTCTTGGCATGGCCCCAGGCATAGTCACACTGATGCAGATGCTCCCCGATAAATACACCTTAAAAATAGGCCCCTACATGCATATTTATCTTGCTGTTTTTCCTTTCGAATTAGCTGCCTTTCCTTAACCTCCAGAGCACAAATGGGATGCGCACTCCCACGCGGCTATATTTACACAATTTGCACACAGTAAATATTTGCTCCCCTGTCTCTCCCAAGCAAAGGAATTAACTGCATGTTGTCAGCCTGCTATTATGTTATCTGAAGTGAGGACCAAAACTGGGCTACTGCACATCTGTGTGAATCTCTGCTCCACAGCAACAGGTAGGCGGAGCGCCCCTCCTCTCAACCTGACCGGACTGCCAGGGACAGAGAAGCTGAACGAGCGTGAGAAAGAGGTACGACTCTCTCTTATCTGTGCCAAAAGGGTCACACAGGAAAACTAAGGCTCAGTATAATTTAAACTGACTGACATAACAAAAGGAGTTTGAATACTTGTTCTGAATGGCCACGCCTCCCATCATAGCATCCTGCTGGCTGCATCTCACTGCCGCTCTGATCTCTATCCAAGGCCAGCCTTACAAAGGCTTTTGTGCCAGTTTTTACTGAGACACATGCAGCTTCAGGCAAATGTAAGGTATTAATGATACAGACTCGCCATGTTTCTGTCTTCTTTGTTTCCCTTCCATGTTTCTCCCACAAATAATGGGTGGAGACACGTTAACAGAGGCCGATTATGTTTTCTGCTGGGTCACGCCATTCATGACAGTTTGTTTTATGTGAAAGATTCCCCATGCCTGAATAGCAGAGGCACAGAATTTTATACATTAATTTACTTGCACAAGTCATAAGGAAGGTTGGACACAGGGACTGCATCACAAAGATACCTAGAGAGCTGCACATTATCAGTTAACTAACAAGACCGAGAGTCTACAGCCATGCTAGCAGCTCTTTGAGGCTGTACGTTGGCACAGTGGTGCTTTGAGCTAAATGCTAACATTAGCATGGTAATATCCTCACAGTGACAGTGCTGATGTTTAGTAGGTGTAATGTTTACCATGTACACCGTCTCGGTCTAGCATTTTGGCACTAAAGACAAAGTATATCTGAGGATGATGGGAATGTCATTAATTTTACAGGTGTTTGGCCAAAGACAAGTAATTGGACAAATTAAAATTTTGACCTCATGTTGGCACTAGAGGAAAAATCAGGGGATCATCAAAGTCATTAGTGTTCACTCATTAGTATTTTGGGGAACATGAGTGTTTGTACAAAATTGCATCCAATAATTGTAGAGATATTTCACTCTGGACTGAAGTGGTGGTTTGACGAACCAACCGACTTCGCCATTCCTCCGGCCGTGTTGCTAGCATAACTTAAACTTATATGGCTAACTGCTGTCATAGTGAACCAGGCGGTCAGAGGAATCTAAAGTGTACTTTTGACTTCAGTATTTTCTTAGTAAAATGGCCAACTGTGTGTTTTGCATGTCTTTGCAGTTGTGAGGCAATGAAATGTACACATAGTTAAAAATGACTATGTTGGGACGAAGGACAGTGTCTCTGCAGAAGCATTCATGGTGCTGCAAAAAACATTATGGAAGTAGCTTATGTGAATGAATGAAAGAAGAAAGCATGGGACACCTTCACACATCTGGCCAGTTGTGGTCAATGAAAGTTGCAAAATTCTATTTTACCAGAGTTCGGACACTCTATGATCTGACAAGCTCTTTGTTTGAAGCATGCTGAGGCCTTAAATAAAACATTGTTTATGTTTTTGTTCCCAACCCTCACATTTGTTTTGTTCTTGTAGTTATGCCAGGTGGTGCGGCTGGTGCCCGGAGCCTACCTGGAGTACAAGCAGGCCTTACTTAACGAGTGCAGACGGCAGGGTGGGCTGCGGCTGGCACAGGCCCGAGCGCTGATCAAGATCGACGTCAACAAGACGCGCAAAATCTATGATTTCCTAATCAAAGAGGGCTACATCACTAAGGCCTAGGAGCATTAGATTTAACCACAGATGAGATGAGATTGTGGTTAGTGACTAATTTTATTCTAATCTTGTAACATAGTAAGCCTTTGTTTTTTGTAAGAGTTTGAGATTGTTGCTGCTTCTTTGAGATAGTGTAACATTTGTAAGGTCCTGTTGTGTTTTTGAGTCTTAAATGTATGAAAATGAAAAATCTCTTTGTTAAATTCTCTGTCAGAAGAACAGGGCCTCATATTAACACGAGGATGTATTTATTTCTCCTGTCATAAAATGTTTATGAAAAAAAAATTCTGTGTTTATGTTAATGTTTTATTTTAAGCCTAATAGGCTCCACTTGGACTGAAACATCTGTCAGTGCTTTGTTTTACAGATCCCATATCTTACCCATAATTTCTTGAAATGAAATGAACTGATATGTAGCCATAAATTCATAGGAAATTTTGAGTAAACAACTGTAACAGTTAGAATTGGAAATAAAATCAACTGGTATCCTTCTAACTAAGTCCAATTAATTAGTAGCATATCCAGCAAATTTTTTTAGTCAGTGCTCAACTGAACACGGAAAAATATGAAATTTGTCGACGAGCAAAAATACAACACTACATATATGGAGAATAAAGTTTCCTGTGATTATACTTGGATTTACATGGAGCAGTTTTTTCTATTGGTGCTTATAAATATGAATAATGCCATTTAAAAGTGAAGCCTTGGTAGTTTTCTTCATTGTATATCATTGTAGATTGAATGTTTTTAGGTTTTGTATTGTAGGTTGCACAAAGACAAATGTGATATTGGCTTCTGGGATCTTGTTATTGGCATATATTTTTATCATTTTTCTGACACAAGTAATCAAAATATAACTGACAGAGTAATTGTATTGAAAATGATCATTAGTTGCAGACCTAACTCATTATAAAACAGCTCAGAGCAGCCAAACAATCATCCTGCACTGTGCTGTTGTAAGACCTTTCCATGAGGTTCAGGAAGCTGTTTTAACTCGATGCTGTAAATGTAAACGATATTAATCTAATACAGAAGGAGCAAACTTGAATCATCGTATGAACTTTGTCTCCCTTTTGCTTGTAATAAGTGCCACATTACATTGCTCTTTTTAGGAGCTTTCCAAGATATTATTGGGAAATACAGACCTGCTAAATGCTTTTAGGGCAGACCTGACAGGCACAGCATCTTTCAAATCCACACAAATGACCTCAGTGCAGCTGATTTGAGCAAGTAGGCGAGTCATTGGATAAGAATCAGTCATTTGTATTTTCATCTTTCAAGTACATAATCATTGATTCCCCTTAATGAATGACCACTGCTGTTACCAGGGGATGGATAATAGTAACATTTTCAGAATCATAAAATGCAGCCTGATTATTGCTGAGCTGATAGTTTTGTCAGCATTTCAAAGGATGTGTCACATTTCGAGGCATGAATGACTCCATCCTTTCTGTCTCCATTTGGGGACGTGTGGGCTCAGAGTGACGTGAGAGACCTGTCACGGATGTAATGCCAGCAGGAAGCATGCCACCGGCCTCCAACAGGCTTATCAGAGCACAGAGCAGCCGCCACATCAGCCCCAGCTAACAGCCTGATTATGACGGCAGATTCCACCTTTGATGATAAGGTTGAGACGGCCACAGAAGAGCGTCTGAACTGAAATGCAGGGACTGAATTTGGATTTAAGAGGATGTGAGTGGAAAGAAATCCAGACATTTTTTTTACACGCGCTGATGTGTTTTACTAAATCAACTTTTCAAAATAAACAAGAAGCAGCAGAGTGAAATTGCTCTGTTCAGTTCTGCTCATTTCACATGACACAGTTTTCCCCTTGTTACACTCAAGACCCGGTTCCAGCCAGTCTCAACAAACTAGGCTTTAATCTCTCCTCTCTCCCTCTTATTTTCTGTTTCATGATTCAGATCTTATGGCTGCAAATAGTGGCAAATTGGTGATCGGTCTACAGTTAACCCAGACAAATATGACCAGAATTTTTTTTTTTTATCAAAAGGTGAGGCACTAAAATCTGAACTCCACACTGGCTGAGAAGTCGAGCATATCACTGATGAAGCCACTGCAGTTTTTCAAATATAGTAGGATAAATAACAGCTAAATCTCGCCTGATTGTCTTGCAGCCCATTTACACAGAGTAACTGGTATTTAATTGAAAAAGACCATGTAAAAGAGAAAGCAGTCACCTAAATACACTTGTATAAGAATAATGTAAAAATTCCATTAATTGATAAGTCCTCATTCGTGCCAAGTGTAAATAGACAACTGGAACATCTTTTTTTTTTTTTTTTAAATGCTTCCCTCTTATTTATATGGTAATTGACAATGCATCCTCTGGCTCAGCTTAATCACTTCTGATTAAGTCAGTCCACAATTAAAATGTTCTTACTGATACAAGTGTTGTTCTTTTAAAATTTGTCAACTAAGGCTTCAAAATTCTCCCAATTCATCTTCTTTTCATTAGTGTCAACAAAATAGGCTTTTATCTGTCCTCTCTCCCTTTTATTGGCAGGATCACGGGCAGGAGAGTGGTGGGTAGAGAGACAAGTCATCAGGCTTCATATTAAAATACCGCTATGACTAATACATATCAGACAGAGGGAGTTAGACATGAAGACCTGCCTCTAATAAAAGTCTGTTACCTTTTGGAGTTGAGGTAACTTCCTCTCTGAGTGAACAGCTCAAATCACAGCACAGTTTTTGTCTTTAATTAATGTATTTGGTCAGACAATGTTGTGGTTATAAAATTGGGATTTGACTGCGGCCATATACTAGGTTTTGACCCCTTTTCGACCCAGTTGTGTTTCTCTTTATTTTGCCTTTGGAATTAATTTGGGTTAACTGCATCTTACCAAGACATGTACTCATTATTGTCCAGCATAAATGTTCCTATTATTTTTTAGATTCAGATTATATGCCTATTTTGGGTTATTGCATGCTGCACAATTTAACTCAGGCTGAGTATGTTTTGCACAAGCTCTTGCTTGCGTTTTATATCCCCTTAGTTCAGCTTCTGCAGCTCCAGAGGTCAGTACTGGGTGAAGTTGAGTTGGCTGAGTATTATATTAGTCTCTACAGCTTTATTTCTTTCTCCAAGGACATGTGTGTCAGTCTGTGACTTCTATTTATCTCCCCTGAATCAAGAGGAGGTGTGTGAATGAATCCAACACCAGCAGATTACAGGAGGTGATTTTCAGAATCAGGTGCAACAAGTCTGCGATTCATCAGATGCAGTGAAATAGAAGAAGTACCATAAACAAGTCACAACGTAATTAGTATTTTTTACTCTGCACCAATCACATATTTATTCTACATGCAGAATATGTCTTATATTGCCAGTCAAGCTGAGCAGACTTGTTTCACCCAGTACATGCTGTGGCACGGCCCTCTCTCTGTCTCGGTAGTCTGTGCTGTAGCGGCAGGGGCAGCAGATGGAGCAGATGTTAGTGTCAACGCTCTGCATGTGTGCAGAGATGCAGCATTTCTCAAGCCACCCACACACTGTCTCCTCAGACGCACTGTTTGCCTCCTGCTCTAACCGTCTCATCTTGGACTCCTCTCAAAGGTAAATTAATCTCGACTTCCTTCACGAGGAAACTCGTGTATTGGTGTTGATCTAATAAAGGCCACATACTCAGAGGGAGACTGAGGCACATTCTGACAGTTTGCAACCTTGTATCCGTGAACACGTTTGTGTCTGGTGGGCTGTTTTGAAATCTCCGACACGTTTCATGATCAAGAGTGCAAAGCAGTGCTGGAAGAAGTACTCAGATCCTTTACGTCAGTCAAAGTAACAATACCACAGTGCAGAAATACTCTGCTGCAAGTAAAAGTCGTGCATTCAAAATTTTACTCAAGAAAAAGTTCAAAAGTCTCAGCAAAGTAGTAAATGTAGAGGTATGAATTTAGCAGAATGACACATTTTAGAATAATCTATAATATGTTATTGAGTTGTGATTATTGATGTATTAATGTGTTTACCAGTTTAATGTTGTAGCTGGTGAAGGTAAGGATAATTTTACTTGATTATACTTAATATACTGCTGAATAGCTTGTGAATTTCCTCCAGGGGATCAATAAAGTCTGATCCAAATCTATAATAGTACGTCATAATTTATTTGTTGATTATATGTGAAGTTGAAAAAGTGGAGTAGAAGTATGAAGAAGCAAAAATTGAATAAATAAATACTTCAGTTAAGTACAAAAACCTTGAAGTTGTAGTTAAATAGAGTACTTGAGTATATGTGCTTCGTTACTTTCCACCACTGCCTACCTTGTGTCTAAAACTAATTTCTGTGCTGTCATCTTAGTGCAGGTATATGTAATATGATTTCAATATCCAGAATGGCTGACTTAAGTTACTAAAAAATTTAACACAGATTTAACACATTGACAAAAGATTGTAAAAACAAAAGGTTGCCAATTTTACTGTCTCTCTACCAATCAGATCAAGAATTAGAATTGCTGTGTTTCTTTATTCCAGGTCTTTATAGACTAAAAGCCAAGTTAGAAATTTTGGCGTTTCAAAGGACTTACATGAACTTTTGCAGCCACATCAAGACAAAATGAGTTATTTATCTAAACATATAAATAAATATAGTGGAATACAAAGTCCAATATTTCCCTCTGAAACGTAGTGGAGAGGAAGTATAAAGCAGCAGAAAATGGAATTACTCAAGTAAAATATAAGGTCCTCAAATTTGTACTCAAGTACAGTACCTGAGTTAATGCATGTATTTTCCACCGCTGTAGATAATTAGGATCACATAAACGAATCATAATCTACATCAGGATGAATTATCTTTATCTCACAGAAAACACAGAGGAAGGTCAGCAAACAAGACACAGAGGAAATGATGTGATCTCCACTAAGATATGTTAATTTACTGTCAGTCACATGTCTGTTTAGTGATTTGCACAGTTACAGCATAATCTTGGTGCTATTTTCTCTCATTGGAGCAGTGAAAGTAGGCTGCCATGTTTTGAAAATTAAAAAGAAAACACAGCTCTCCTTAGAGGAATCGATCCATTGGTTTTAGAGCCTCTCTTCTGCTGGTGTCTTATTGATTTTGAACTTTGCTGCTATTCAGGGAAAAAAGGAAAAAGATGTCTCCCACATCTTTGCTCTGTGTTGTTGTAGCCATCCTTAAAAGGACAAACCCTGGCGCACACACGCACACACACACACACACACACACACAAGTTTGTCTCTATAGTTGTGAGAACACACTTTGACATATTGCATCCTCTGTCCCCTTACCCTACCCTTAACCATCACAACTAAATGCCTGACTCTACTCCTAATCCTGATTCTAGCCTGACCCCCGAAACCAAGTCTTCACCCTCATACAGCTGTTTGAAGTTGTGAGGACCAGCCTATATAATATATTATGTACGTAGTTGCTAGGTAGTGATTAACACAGAGGTGAACCCGTCAACACGGGAGGTTACCTTGGCAACCAGGTCTGTGGCATACTGAAGTCTGAAAGAAGGAGCAGTGATGGGGAGGAGGTGCAGGGGGCAGCTCCGCACACACACACACACACACACGTCCTGTTGCTCATGCTCATCTGCCGGGCAGAGGAGTCGTGACTAACCAGAGCAGTGCACAGAATTGAAGTCTGCTGTAGCCCCCTCCCCACCCTCCCATCCCATCTGTGTACGTGCTTTTTCTCACTGACTCACTTTCATGGAAGAAGGGGAGTAAGTAAATGCATTCAGCACTCAATAAGACATGATACTGGAAAAAGATGCGACACCTCCACTGTATTTTTTTTTGTCCTCAAGAATGGATATCAACAGGATGTGTGTCTGATGCTGCTGAGGGATCTCACGTCTCATTCCTTTTCCACAGCGGTAAATGTGTGAGCTTGATGTCAGAGCAGCGCTGATCAGAGTGACAGGGAGGCTCCATGCTGCGCTCAGCCACCTTGCTGCTCTCACATGTTGCCACAGCAAACACTTAGATCCCATGTCTATTTACCCCCGTCACAGCTGGAGCAAAGGGGGGGGGGCGCCTGTGGGATCAGCAGCAACTTTATTTAGACCCTCACCCCACCCCTCCTGCACTCCACATCTAGCATCTCCAGCACCGCCGACCAATCTTTGGTTTACTTTCTCAGGGATAAACATTCATCAACATATTAGCAGGCAACACAGACACTCTGATAATCTGCTGAAGCTTTGGTCACACACTCCTCAGGTTGAACTCGTGAAGCTCTCCTCCTGCCTGGAGGAGAAGAAAGGAAGGATGTTGCCTGAAAGACACGGAGCAGCACAAATGCCTGGGGACAGCCCGGTCCCTCTCAGCTTGTGCAAATATTTCCACATACCACGCATGTTTTTCTGCTTCAGCTCTCACACCAGGACTCTTAAAAAAGCATTCGCCGTCATCTTCAGCATCCTCCCCGAATGATTCTCAGCAGCCTGAATGGGATCACTGTGCTCATAATTTACCATTTGGATTGACAGATCTCTGCTGGTTCTCAGAAAGTGTAAATAAGCAGCCGTAACTGAACAGCACAGGTTATTGAGTGTCCACACATTTGAGGGATGCGCAAAGGATTTTACGGTTAAATCACTGTGGCACCCTCCACACTGTCAAGCCCATCAGTTATCTTGTGTCACAGGCGGTCAGGGTTAATCAATGTCACTGCCCGCTCATTCAGAGCAGACAGCTCCTTCAGAACGTGGCTGCAGGTGCTTGTTATTACAGTGATGGTGTCATTGTAAATTTTCAGCCTCCACGGCGGACTGTGGAGCCATATTAAACAGGAGCATCTTCACAGACTGCCTCTGACTCATCTGACATTTCAGTCTGAACCCCAGTCCCTGTCTGCGCAGCCTGCAGCTCTATCTTCCTTCCTCTATCTCTCTATCCATCTTTCCCTTGCTTTTCACTCTTCTAATTCAAGGTTAGCACTTTTTAAACATCTGTCAGGCCCTATTTTTTTTTTTTTTTTTACATCTTGCTCTTTCCATTCGCAGACGTTTTCTGTCACCATTTCCTCATCTCTTTAAATATTCATCAGGTGAATTTCAATCAACACTAGCTCTTATCTCTCTTCTGTACTTATCATATAAAAGGATGCATAGCATTTCAAGTGCAGGGTCAAAAAAATGTGTCAACCACCGTCAGCCCATCTCTTTTTTTTTTTTCCTCCATGTGCAGAAAGAGTCACCCTTGCACCAGTTTTTTTTTTGAGTTGGTACTGCTGCTGTTTGTTTCCAGTTGATTGAATTTGGAATGTAATTAGGAGTGACTCTGAGGCAGGGGCCATGGGTTTATGGATAGCGTAATATCTCCCCCAGGAGCCCTCGGAAATAGGATTGACTTTGGAAGGCATGTCTAATTATGGTTTTGTACATGGATACATTCACTGAAGGCTGCACAGAAAGCCCTGCAGATGCTAACTGCAAACTTGAAGGTCTCAGATTTGCAGCCATAGCTGGTCAAATCGTCCATTGACTCAAACTCTGCGAAGACATCGAGGCAACGCATAATGAGATTTGAAATAACAGACCTAAAGAACAGAAAGTATATTTATTTTTCATATGCTTGTAGGCCACAGTTCTGGGGCAACATTCAAATTGGTAATGTGTGTATTTGTGTGCGTGTGTGTGTGTGTGTGTGTGTTAAACAAGTGCATAAAATTAGATTTCAAGTCAGCAGCATACTGAAATGGAAACATATTGCCTGAGCCGCTGTGGAGCGTGATCCTACATTGTTTACTGCATCGTCAACTCCGCTCTGTTTGCTCTCTGGGTTTTATAAGTTCACGACCTGCAACATGATCACACGTGTCTCTGCAGGCATTCAAATGACCAGTTCATGTTGTATTTGAAGCTGCTGTGTCAGGTCCTCCTCTCCGGTCACTTGTATGGTGCAGCTGCCTGTGCACTAGAATGAATGACGATGAATTACACGCTGCAGGCTGCGATGCATGGCCATATACACAAATCATTACATTATTTTACTTGCAAAGGTTTCCATGTAGCCTACCATAGGTTTGCATTGCAAAATAGACCTTTTGGAATTTAAAGATAACTTCATCTACTGTATAATCAGTCAGAAAATAATTGTATATAATATAACTGACAGGCAGGACCGTAGTTAACATTAAGGACACCAAGATCATGTCCTCTATATTTCTGGGAATTTGACGGTTTGAAAAGATGTTTACATCTTAAGATCACCCACATATTACGCATGTTGCGGTTTTTTATACTTGTTTGAATGTGTTTGACTATTTGATATCGAAAGACTAAAAAATGTAAAGGGATGCAGTATTATCTACCAGGTATACAGACCTGTCAGTGTAGAAATGTCAAAACAACATGTTGACCATAATGAACTGAAGGGTTAAATGAACAAATAAACTGTGAAATTGTGTTATTTCTTAGATACTTCAGATTTTTTACAGAGTTTTTTTGGTATCTAATCAGAAATTATTGGGTGGGTGGGTTTCAGCTTGGGATTTTGGACTCTGGTGGAGTATAATTTCAGTATTTCTAAAACACAGACTACAGCTCTGCTGATAAGCTGACTTTTACATTTTATGCTCCAGTAACCTCTGAGAAAAAGCATCAGAAACAGTTTGAGGACAATAAATGGCTTCTTGCTTTGAAAGAGTCCAAACTGTGAAAGCCATCAAAATTGCATGTCAGTCTGGCTTTGATGATTCCACTTGTTATCAAGAGGTTTGTTTGCTCCCTTGTTACATCTCACCAATAGTTTTCAGCATTGTGGTGAGGGGAGGCGCTTGATCCGCCCACTGTTTTTATATGAGGAGTTACTGATGCCAGAGAAAAAGGAGAAGCAGGCTGCCAACAGATTCTCTCTCCTGACTTAAATTTCTTTCCACTCACCATTAAATTGTCTTCTAAAGTAAATGATGCTCAGCACAGTCAGCTTTCAGTAGTGCTGCACAGTAAATTGTAAACTCAAAGCTGCCTGCAGTTGTGAACGTGTTTATTTTACAATGATAATTAGAGTTTGTTGTATAGAACATATGAAACTTGCTATAAAACAGGGTGAGACACTTTAGCCTCCGATGAACTGACTTCCACCCCAAACGTCCAGCCAGTTTGAGAGAGATGTGGGTCTGACCTCTCAAATAGGAAACATTGTTTGTGTATATTCTTATTTTATAACTGCATAGCAAAATAATCCAAGCAGCAGACAAGGGAGGGGCAGTGACAGTGCAGTTAATGACACTGTATAAATTACAACTCTGCAGACTGCTGCTGTTAGCCTACTAGCCATGCTAGCCCCCGCAGCTTATGTTTGCAACCCCGCCTGCAGTATTTCCTGCCCCTACTGCTTTCTGGTGCACAATGTAAGTACACTTCACCTACTGAATGTTGGTCTGACTGTAACTTCAGTCAACAGTCATGGCCAGATGTGGATGGGAACATTAAAACAGGAATCCAGAGCTGTGTCTCTGTAAGCAGATTTTAGAGTACATTAATAATAAAGATGTTAGTATATAAAATGTATATATATTTGTGCACATTGTGCTATTTATAGACTTGTAGTGCGATGCATTAACTAGATAAAGGACAGTAATGCATACAGTGAAAGGGCTTTAATTCTTGATAAACAAACAAAGTGGTGAAATTTTGAATCCTTTCAAAATATTTTGCTTTCTCCATTTGGATTTTCATTGACAGCAACAAGGATTAGTTTGTACTACATCGTGCGAAGAATCGGTTAATCACATGAAATCGGGACACAGCTCATGTCTTAAATTTCTACACGTCAGTGCCTGGTGCCTCATGTTTCAACAGCACTGGAACGAACTGTGCTTTGCTGTGAATGCAGTGTAATGTGGGTGCGCCTCAGATGTTCAGTTACAGTCATTTCATCCTCCTTATGCAAAGAAACTGCCCTGCACTGAGCTCTGAAACGGGTGTGACGTCAGAGCGATCACACACTGTACACAGTGTGAGAGTGATGCTGCAGTTTGTTGTCTGGTGGTGTATTATTGTTATAACCAAGTGACCGGCAGGCAGAGCAAATGTTCAGTGTATATATTTAACATTAATGACGACCCAGGCTGTCAGCTGGCAGATGTTATGATCCTGACATGTTGTATTTTGTAGCCGTGTTCGGATTCTTCCCATTGAAAAGCTTCAGGAACCTGCAGTGTGCTACAGGTTATCAGAGGAGGGGAGGAATAAAACGTATAAATCTCCTTTGTGTGACTTGTCACGGTGTGTTTTTGAGTATAGGGTGGGCTCACTGTGGGCCCTTGGGCCAGATGGGGAGAAAAAACATCCACTACATCTGCAGTTTTCATCACACATGAGGTATCAGTCTTTTCTGCTCTCCAGTCTCAGAGGACGGTAATGAGCCCGTTACAACTTGGTACACCACCACAGAACTTCCTTCAACAAGGGTTGTGAGTCTGCGTTTCCATTTCAGTAACTCTACAGAACCGGGAAGTGATTTGACGTTCACGTCGGCTGCAAAAAAAAAAACCAAAAAAAAAAAAAACACTTGCATCCTCCAACCGAAAAGCATACAATCATATCAGTCAGCCAACTTACCCTCCTGCCTCCTGCTCCTCCTCCTCCTCCTGCTCCTCCTCCGTGTGGCACTGATCACTCCTCATACCAGGGGCAGCGCTGCCCTGTACACGCCGCTGCTGCCAGCGGAGAGCCGGGCGGATGCACTGATGGCTTGTATTTCAGTTGACTTTCACATTATGTTGTCGTGTGTCGCGGTTTGTTTCCCACCACCTGGCCTCTCGCCATCCTCCTGCCTGTTTGCACGATCGGACTGACTGAAGGCATCTGTCCGGAGTGTGAGAGCAGCGGATCAGCGTCCTCCGGATCGGTGCAGGCGGTGAAGGCGCTTTGAAAACCTCCATCTCTGCCCGAGTGAGAGTCGACTGGTAAGTTGAGTTTTACATGTGATGGATGCAGTTCATCGACATATTTCTGACCTCATGTAAAATGGGTCTTCATTCAAAATCACACAAAGAAGTGATCAGTATTGATTTATCTTCAGGGCTTATTATGATCAGTTTTATGTTGAAGGATGAGTGGACTTGAAGAAACGAGCGCACCTGCCACACTTCTGATGCCTGTAGACAAGACAAGCAGCTGAATGTCGCAGTGTTGTGCAAATAGGATCCTCGCATCACAGGCTCCTTCTTATTTTACACTTATTTTCGACAGAGGAGCAGTACTCTCTCACGGCTCAGTCATAAATTAATAAAGTTGTGGAGTCATTCACTTAAAGCTCCACATTTTCACACACCGTGGCACTGAATGACAGAGGAAGTTACACTTTCTTTCAATGAAGAGGCATCTTAGATTAAAATGTTCTTAAGCAGAAACAGTATTCCTGTTTTCCGGAGGGAGATGTACAGTTGAAGCCTCAGGGACTGTTAGGGACTGTGCACAAATTATTAGGGAAGAGGGTTGTTGCTTTTGCTAAAGGGAGGATAGTCTTGATTTTTTTTATTTAAAAAAATGTGTTCTTTGAGATTGAGATCAGAAATTTCTTGTGGGATTACAAAAAACCAAAAAAAAACAGTTGTAGAAGAAACAATGGTCATCAACAATGGTTTACCTCATGCAAAGGGACAACAGTCCTAACTCTGTGTCAGGGATTTATTTTTTCCCATTACACAAAATTTAGGCTAATACCTACCAGAAGTTTTATCTTTGGTTTTCTTCTGCATCATAACAAAATACAAAAAACAAAAACAACAAAAAAAAAAAACCTTGACTTCTGTTAGCCTATAATTCAAGCTTTTTGCTAGTTTTGCCATACATTTTGAAATTGCTAATTCCACTCCAGATTTATGCAGTGGTAGCTATCGTTAAAATTGGGTAGTCCGTTAATATTTTAACGTTTACATTACATTACACCATCTCAGATTCTATTAGCTTCACCTTTTATCAGTTATTACTAGTTTAATAAGTTCTATATTTGGAAATATAAGGGGAGGATGTTACAGATTTTTGCTAAGTCAAGGGTAAAGTGAAATACTAATAACACTGGGGTGGGTCATGCAATTTTAAAAGGTAAAATATACATTTAAACCCCCCTCCCCAAATCAGAATTTTTTGTACAGTCCCTTAGTTAGATATCCATTTGGGGATGTGTAGCCTGCTGTGTAAATAGACTGGTCTTCCTTAGGCTGAAATATATTTGATATTAGGGCTGCAATTTACAATCATCTTCATTATTGATGAATCTGATGAGTATTTTATCAATTTATTGATTAATTAGTCCATAAAATGTCAAGAAAAAAGTCAGAAATTTGAACTTCTTTGGTCCCAATTTGTCATCTGTTGCTTGTTTTATCTGACCTGCAGTTCAAAGCTCTGATATACTCTGTTACTATCAAAGCTGTCATATAAAGCAGCAAAATTCGAACATTTAAGAAGCTAGAACTAATACAGTTTTGGGAAATTTTGCTTGAAAACCATGCTGCATTATGAATTTTTGCCAATCAACAAATCAATTCAGGACTGTTTGATACAGGGCTGCAAATAATGATTATCATTATCGACTGATAAATATTTTAGTCCATAAATTAAAAAAAATAGCAAAAATATTCATCTCAGTTTCCCAAATTCCAAGGGTATGTCTTCAAATGTCTTGTTTTGTAAATCCAAAAGGCATAGATCTCTCATTTTTTCAAGAAAGACAGCAAAGTGTCTCATTTTAGAAGATGGAACTAGAGAATATTTAGCATTTTTTGACCATTTTTGCTTGAGAAATTATTGAAACAATGAATCACTCACCAGAATGGTTGCTGATTATCTTTACGTCTAGTGTCTAACGATGAATCGACTTCACTGCTGTTGCCCCCCGTTTTAATGAAAAGTCTGCCTCATTAGATTCTGTTCAGTGTGTCATTTTTTCATTGATTAAAAGTAGAGTCTGTCCAGTTAGTCTCTGTCTATCTTTTGTCTGCTTTGTTGATAGATACAGTAACACTACTTGTTGCAAATGTGGCTTTTTAATCAAAATTGCATTCTGTAATGGCTACTTTATGTAAGATATCTGAAAACTGAAAGTATGATTTGTACATGCCACAGTGTTTTCTCTGTTCTGCAGTACATACCTGCACTCACCTCGTCTCTCTACGTGACGTGGCCTTATCTCAGCCTTCGTGTTTTGACTGTTTACATGTGTCAGCGTGCGACATGGTGAGGTGTAACACTGTGGACTGAGTCAGCAGCACCCAGCCGCTGCTGTTGCAGAAAGGTGCCAAAGCCAAACCCTCGTGAACCCTTATGGAATTTGTCCCTCTGTTTCTATCCTGACTCTCCATCAGTTGACATCAGAGCGTGCTTTGTGTGCAGCAGCTTCATCTGTGGGTTGAGAGGCTGCACCCAGTTGTGTTTGGATGAATTTGAGAAGCTGTGTCCCGCCTCAAAAACACCATCCTTGTCAGTGCTCCTCACTCTGTCCTGATTATTATCTAGACTGCAGTCGCTTTCAGAAATTGCTCAGACTGAATAAATGGATTGCCTTTGATTGAAAGACAGTGCTGAGAGGAGGGTGTCTGCTTGCACCTTTTCCACTTATTTCGCTCATTTCATTCATCTTGTTCTGTGGCATGAGGAAGTGTCAGTCAGGAATTTGACGTTCACCAAGTTGAGAAATGATCCGGTGTCGTTGAGGTTTCACCATTAAGGTTGCCACTATAGCTTTCCTGTGGGTGGGTCACGTTTCCACTTGCCAGAGGTGTAACCGGACCCCTAAGGAATCTCCCAACAGAGAGAGTAATGGAGATGTGCGTACGAAGATTTGTTAGGTGGGACCACCTGTTGACACTCCACCATGAATGATTGAGGGGGGGGCTGTTTCTGCAACATCAAGACAAGAATATAAGAGGATGAAGCATGAAATCTGGTTATAAATTTATCTTGAGCAAAAGTCAGGGCGTGCGGTAACTCTGTAGCACAGTGTCCTGTGAATGCCACCGACCCTCTTTGTTTTTCTTTTTTCTCCTTTTTTGAAGAATTAATCCTCACAGCAAATTTGATTGACAGTGAGCTGCAGTATCCCCAGTATCTCCAACATACAGTAGAGTTTTCTGTGGCGACAGCCTCTGCATAATTCTCCCTCCTCCGCTCTCTGCAACCTCATTCCTGCCCAGCCTGGGGTATAAATAACCATGTGGATGGAGCAAATCTGTGGTACATCAGCACTTTGGTGAGGGCCAGGGATTATTTGGCTCTCTTATCGCCCTCATCTCTCTGTTGATGTGGCTGCCACTGTCTTGTACGATGGTCAGTAGGCTGCTGCAGCAACAGCGTTTGTACTTATCTCAGCTGATGGTATATATGTTACACATGTCCATGAATCGATGTGTCAACTGTGTGTCCCAGTAGAGCTGCAATATTTACTTGATTAATCGATCAACAGAAGATTAATTAGCAACTATTTTGATGATCAATTAATTATTTTAGTTGCTCTCAAATGTAATTGTTTGTATATCTGATCAATCATATCTGATTGTAAATTCTTTTAGATTTTAGGCTCTGTCAAATAAAGCAAACAATATAAATAAATTATTGTGGGCTTTGAGAAATTATAGCAGGCACCTTTTTCTACATTTATACATCTATGGCCTACTATTTTCTGACATTTTACAGACAAATCAGTTAATCACATTTAAAGAATTGAAAATTATTGTTGCATGTCATGCAAGCAAGATTGTGGCAGAGTCTTCCCATTTGTTAACTATGGCAAGATTTCTCATTTGTTGCCTGGTTTCAGACCTCAGAATTGCTGCCCACATAGGTCTGCTGTTGTGCTCATTGATGGGTACTGTAAAAAAAAAAAAACACAGAGCAGACTGAGATCAGAGCCTTGTTAGGTGGGATTAAGAATGGGGACATCATCTGTCTGCGTTAGAGCCAGAAAAATAGCCACAAAAATGGTAAGAAGGATGAAACCAACACAGGCACACAGGTTGTTACAGATATGTCCGCTCTTAAATCAACTGATTCCTACAATTCAAAATGACAAATTTTAAACCTGCAGTCATTGATTTTTCCTTCATCATTTGTCGGCAGTGCAACAAGCTGTAGACCCACTGTCCTCAAAATGTCTGGCAGGTTACTGCACAGTGGGTTTACAGGGAGTTTCTCAGAGCTTTTCTTTGCCTGCTGCATCTGTAAACAAGACTGACGCAAAACAGTGAAGTTGTGCGCTGAAAAAACAAAAACAATGAGCTGAAAGATGATAAAATGCTCCACTGAGCTGAGGGCAACTACAGCCTGGCGAAAATTATCAGTGGGCTCATGACTACAACCAACACCTGTCACATTATACCTTTTTTAGAATAATAACAGTAATGAGAGCAGCTTTAACTGCACTGCTACTGAACCAGTCAGTAGTGATTGATTGATTGATTGATTGATTGGAGCAAGATACCCCCCCCCCCCCCAAACACACATAAATGACTAATAGCCTGTAATTATGATGTAAGACTGAATAAAGAAGTGAAAAAGAAAGGGCAGTTCAGTCTGATTATCAGCCTATAATTTATATAATGTGTATAAATATTTGTATTATTTTATACCTGTAGGACATCAATATCGCAGTACATTTGTTTACGGCTGATTATTTCTTTATTCCTTCTCTTAAGAATTCTCTTTAGGCCAAGGATATGTGTGTTCAAACTCCTTTTCTTTTTCTTTGACTAACAGATCAAAACCCGAACATTATAAATTTATTATATATTTTAAGAAGCAAGAAAAGCAGCAAATCTTCACACCTGAAGAAGCTGGAACCAGAGGATGTTTGATGTTTTTGATTGAAAAATAATTTCCATCAGTTAAATCAATAATAAAATAATTGCAGATTCATTTCCTGTCAATCAGTTTTTCTATTAATGGACTAATAGTTTCAGCTTGAATTCAGTGGGACAAAAGCTGACACAGGTGATTTGCTTTGATCCGAAATACCATCACTGAGTGAACTGCCTGAACAGAACAACAATGGACCACACAAACGGTGGGGGACAGGTTTTTTCATACTTAGGTATTATTTGTGCTGCTCTGATGTATCGCTGACCATCTCCTGATGTGGTTTGGTGGAAACACCCGTTTTCCAGAGTCAGGATCAGAGTATGTGTTGTATCATCATCATCAGTGGCGACAGGGCAGTGCGGAGGAAGGTGGAATCAGCTGCACCACAGCTCGATCACGACCATGGCAACGGTTTCAGAGGCAAAGAGCAGGGTGACTGGCAACTGGGAACAAGCCAGAGAGACTGTCTGAACAGGGGAGGGGGGGGGGGGGGGGGGGGGGGGGGTTATTTTAGCCTTTTGATCCCTTTATATTTTTGTGGAAAGAGAAACAGACCGTGCTGAGATGGCAAAGCTGTGATAGATAGGAGTCGAGGGTTTTTTTACAGCTGGAAGTTAATGATGAAGCAAGGCAGCTCCAACCCTTGGCTAGATGAGGATTTTAGTGTAAAAGCAGTATTTTGTACTGGATACTTCTTTTGCCATTTTTATGCAAACTTTAGGTAATAAAACCACTAAAAGGTGGTGTTGCAATTTTGAAACTCTGTGTTTCTTGTGTTTTATGTTAGTCGAGAATATCTTGCAGGGAAGAAGAAAAGGTTTCACGACTGTTGTTTTTTTTTATTTTGGCCTTTGTGATGTAACATTTAAAGCAGTAGCTCCCATTATTTTTGCAACCCCCTATGTTGTGACCATCTGAACCGAAAGGTGCGGTTTTATTTTTAGAGGCCTGGAGAAGCAAAATTATTCAGCAATTCTCTAGAAAACAAGAAACGTGTGGAAAAATGCATACTTTTTGTATGGCAGAAATAGTTTTCTGATTCCTATCCTGTTCAAGAATACATGACCACTCAGACTAATCATGCAACCCACTGTGCGGCTCCTGACCCAGATGCGGAAAACCACAGATTTGAGTTCCCCTGCAGACGCCTTTTTAAGTAAATTCTCTGTCATGATCAATATTTTGTTCAACGTTCTCTCCCCACATAAAAAGTAAAAAAGAGAAAACTCATTGGTTCACTGCCGTTCCAAGGTGGAAATATGCAGCCATGATGTTAATTGTTTATTTTGCTAAAGATATGTCTTCTATGATATTTAAAAAACTTGATATTGCAGGGGGCTGTTAAAGGATGAGGAGGTAGAAATTTGTCACTGGGTCACAAAGCTGCCATCACGGTTTCATTGCCAATGTCAGTCCTGCAGGTGTATTCAAATTCACGTCTTTCCACTCCTGTTTTTGATTTCAGTTGAATCAATGAGAAGTATCCCCATTTTTCTCGTGCTGCCTTTGCAGGTGACAGCAGGTGATCAGGTGGTTTTTTTTCTGCAGGTTGAATTCCAGTTTAAAGCAGTTGACCCGTGGGTCTTGTTAACCAGACTGTAGCTGAACATGAAAGAAAAAAGAGCTGCCGGCCAGACTGCTGCACAAGGTGTGGATGACGCACGACAAGTGCAACAGTGTGTGAAGTAGCGCCTGGAGCTGTGGGCTCTCTGCTGATAACTTAAGTATTGGTACAGGAGGCTATTTCCATCATATACAGCACGGCCAGAAACGTCACATTAGAGTTCTTATAATATGTTTTTCTTCAAGTTATGGCTCGTGCATCTTCATGTACATGTCACAGCTCATAAAAGCAAGTAAGGAGGCTCGTTTTAATCATCCTCTTTGGAAAAAGAAAATGGAATTAGAATAATAAACTTTGGCAAATTTGGTGCTTAAACGAAGTGTGTTATCAGCACATTTCGGTTTCATACAGGATATGATTACTTTCCACCCTGCCGTTTGCTGCCATCCAGAACGACATTAAAAGCAGCAATAGCCAGGGAGACGAGAGATGTAATCTGTATGTGGGGGCCGTGGATGGATGAACATGAGATGAGGTGAGTGTATGCCTCCAGGGGGGTCTGTGCTCACATGGCAGAGGGAGGCACGTCTCAGTGTGCAGCATGGAGGCCATTCAACCAGAATGCAGAGACACAAAGAGCAGAGATGGAGCGGCCTCTCTAGCTGAGATGGAGACACTGTGAATCTGTCTGAGGATTCATGAAAAGATATAATTGTCATTTGAAGACTGGATCAGTGGGTCACAGCCTCACAGCAGCATGTTTTTGAACTAGTCAACTAGTGTGACTCTTTAACAGCTGTGTCTGTCTGGGCTTTTAGAGTTTAAAGACAGACTCAGACTGAAGAAAACATTTCCTGGAAACAACCGTCTCAGCACAATGCCATCCAAAAAAAAAAGGATTACAGCAGCCTTGTTTTGAAGTCTTTGCAAACAGAAGTGATGTTACTCGTCCTTGTGAAGTGTTTGTATGTTTGTCAGCCTGAGTGCTCAGCCTTCACTGAAATAAGAAAATGTTTAATTTAGATTGAAAGTGAAATCTCTTTGTGTTACAGGAGCTGTCTGGCTGGTCCCACTTCACTACTATGACTCTGAGCTGCTGAAGGATTTTCTTTTTTTTTCTTTACCTCACTGTCCTTTTTGAAGCCCTCTTGATTCCTCCATGGGTTCCCGCAGCCAAGGTTTCTTCCACAGCCACCACCACCACCACCACCACCATCGCAGCTCCATGGTGCCCACTGCGGTGCCGAGGCTGCTGCCTGAGAACGGCAGCCTGCTGGGGGGCATCGCACAAATCACCCCCAACCTCTTCCTCAGCAGAGGGAACGTGGCATCAAACCGCAGCCTGCTGCTGTCTAAAGGCATCACCTGCGTGGTCAATGCCACCATCGAGCTCCCAAACTTCAACTGGCCTCACATGGAGTATGTAAAGGTCCCGTTGGCGGATATGCCCCACTCCCCCATCTCCTTGTACTTCGACAGCGTGGCTGATAAGATCCACAGCGTGGGACGTAAGCGAGGGGCGGTGCTTGTGCACTGCGCAGCAGGGGTGAGCCGCTCAGCCTCTCTGTGCCTGGCGTACCTCATGAAGTATCACCGCGTGTCCCTGGCCGAGGCCCACGCCTGGGTCAAAGCCCGCCGCCCTGTCATCAGGCCCAATGGCGGTTTCTGGCGCCAGCTCATCGAGTATGAGAGGAAGCTGTTTGGTAGAAACTCTGTTAAGATGGTGCAGACACCCTATGGGGTCATACCAGATGTTTATGAGAGGGACCGCAGGAGCCTGGCTCCGTACTGGGGCCTGTGAGGGAGGCTGCGCCAACCGTCCACAGTGAGGGATCGAGTAGGGAAGTGAAGATGAGCCCTTTCGCCCTTCTGGACTGCAGGTTCATGCCTGTTCTGGACAGGGGAAGTGAGATGTGTGTGAGTGTAGATCTGTGTGAAGCTTATTTAATGAGTATTGGTGCGCTTGGACAGAGGGAGCCTAACCAAACACTGGTTGTCGATGGTGCTGTTCATCCAACCAGTTGCCTCTATTTAGTGTTTGAGTGGGAGCAAGGCCACTTCAAGCCCAGAATCCTTCGGACCAAAGGATCGATTGGGACCACGACTATGTCAGACACCAAAACCAGAAGAGCGAGGAAGTCAGTGCTGTCAATCTTTCCAGTTCCAGTGGGGGGACGAGCGCTCTGTGAAGGTGTTAGCTGTGCTCAAGACTCTGCAGCTCTGACAGTGGTGTGGCTGAAGTCCTTTTCCTGACGTGGTGTCCTGTGGTGGTATTGTGCCAGTTTTGCAGTAATCTTTGGTGTAAGGGCAGCAGCATGCTCTCAAATTATGGTAGCATTTAAGATAAGTGTACAGAAAAAAAAGTATATAGACAAAATTATTTTATCGGGATGTAATGATAGTGAGGAAAAACTTATTATAGCGCTCTTTAACTGAACATTTAAAGATGCTATTATATCTACCTTTTTTAAGGTAAAAATCCAAAAGATGTACGCTAAAATCAAGGTTTAGGGGAAGCTCCTGTGTACCACAGGGTTGACTGTTCTGTCCTGTGACCACACTATGTTATTGTAGTGCTATTTGATGCTGTATTAAAAAAAAAAAAAAAAATCTGCCGTCTCAAGGGAACTGTTAGCTCTATGATAGATGCTTTGAAGAATATTTTCTATCTCACTGTTTTTGCCTTGTGTCCATATTCGAGTAAGGTTCCAGAGAGATCAGTGCAGTTCAGAAAACACATCTTGTTTCTGTCTGTAAAACGGCCTACATGTGTGGTTCAGCGCTCTTCTGAAGAGCCACGCCACACAGGCTGACAATCCTACTTCTGCCGTCGTCTAGTGGTCGAAGTTTTCACTTGGCTGCACATGCTTTCCACGCTTTAAAAGTAATGTTTACATATATATAGAGTTGTAAGGGTGAGACAAAAAAAAATGACATCGCAGTAAATCACAATACGCAATATCAACAAATACAATGTATGGATTCAGGCTCATTGACATTCACTCTTCCTATTCTAGAGGCACATCTTCCTCTTAAAGGTACCCTCTGGAGTTTTCTTGTTTATACAAAAGTTATTGTGTGTGTATTGACCCACTGTGTGTATCCTTGTGGTCTAATAAACATTTTGATAAAAAACAAGAAGATTTTTTTTTAATATATATTTCAAATCCAGCATTACTGCCACCCATATCTGTGTATATTATGAAACCATTAGCAGGAAGGTGTATTGTGTTCACCACTCGCATAAGGATGCATGTGTGCAAAACTAAAAACATGGGGACCTAAAATACAAGCATTACTAAAGGTCAAAAACTCCATAGGGTACCTTTTAACTTGGAGTTCATTTTGATTCATCCAGGGTTGCAACTAATAATTACCTCCTCAATCGATTAATCCATGTATACTTTTTTCTGTCAATTCAACAAATGTTCAAAAAAGTGAAAATTCTGAGAAATACCTACCAAAAGTCCCAAAGGGTAACACTCATCTGCAACATACATCATGCATCAGAAGAAACATTTTTATCTTTGTAACTTTGGATAACAGCCTGAACTGACATTTTGTTTGTAGTACAGCCACCTTTATTTGATTCATTATACGTTAGAAAATAGTGAAAAATGTCCATCAAAAGTCATGAAGTCCAAAAGGTAACATACCAGGAGTATATGACATGCGTCAAAACACCTACACCCATTGTTTTCTATGTAAACCTGTAAGTGTGAAGCAGAATTTTTACTGCTTCTGTCTGTGTTGGACGTCAGATGATCAGTGTGCGGTGCATTTGAACTGACATCCTCATTTTACTTATTTTGTCCAATAAACAGTCCAAAAGATATAAAGATGTTTACAATGATATAAAAGAAGAACAAGAGAAAAGAATCTGTAAATCATCACATTTTAGAACCTGGAGCCGGAAACAAATAATTGTCCAAACTGTTCAAGATCTTCAAATGTCAACTAATCTCAAATCATCGTTTCAGTACCGGCTGTATCAGATGACTGTCCTGTCACAGAATCAGCTGTGCTGCGATACCATCATTATCACGTTAGTTTTGTGTAGTGATTTATCGTCTTGACTCTCACCCCTACACAGCAGTGCAGTATAGTGTCATTGTTGGATGTGGCCAGACATCTAGGAGACCCCTCGCAGCAGCGATGTTGATTTCTGTCGTGAGTGCAGCACAGTTGACATTTTCAACCCACAGAGATCAGCGCAACAGTGCTTTTCTGCCACAATAGATTAAGTGTGATATTTCAATTTAAATAAAAAGAATAAAAGTTCAGGGGTAGATGATTGTAGGAGGAGAAAGATGTTCTTGTTCTCACTGCAATCTGTAATCTGACTTTTCAAAAATAAATTTATGCCCCAAGACAGTGATATTAAAATTAAAAAAAAAGTGTTCATGCTACTGTTTGTGTTTGATATGCATAATATTTCAGTCTTTTACCAGAAACATTTAGTACATTTACTTTAAAAGCTGACAAACTTTTCTCATCAGAATCTGTTTTTCTAATTACTCCTGGAGACGTCTGGAGAGATGTTTTCACATGAACAGGCTGCAGTGATTCCTCCTCCAAATGCTTCTTGATGTTTTTCCTGCACAGCCATTTTCCCCAAGAGATGTCCTCACATGTCAAAGAGACGTTCTGTCATTCATTCTCATTTGCTGTGGCTACAGAGCAGCAGGCAGATATTGATGAGCGCTATTTGTCTTGTGCCCACACTTCTGAGGGACCTCCAGAGTGGTCTCGACAATGAATTCCATTACCCACAGAGACGATGACAGGCCGACCACTGCGGAGATGCACAAGTGATGGGTCCAAATTATACACTGCACACACCATTTTCTCCCAGCAAAAAAAAAAAAAAAGAATCTTTTTCTTCTCCTTCCCCCGCATCCCCCCCTCCTCATTCTCACTGTGTTAATGTGAGTACAAATGCACATGATTTCCAGGGCATAGTCAAGCGCTAAAAGTAAACACATCCCTCACCAGCAGCAGGATATTATCATCTATCATTAAAGCAGTAAGCAGAGCCATTTGCATCATCCTGAGCATCAGAGCAGGCCAGGCTCCAGCGGTGCAGGCCATGCAGAACGAACGGCGCTGATGAAGTTTGAGGAGATGACATTCATATGATGCCAACTCAACGGGAAACATCTAACACTGGTGAGCAGCAGCAAACTATTTATTTATTTATTTATTTTATTATTGGTGAATTAATGTTTGAATGATAAAATGAAATTAGAGAAAAACATCCATTGCAATTTCCTCAAGCCTAGAATAGCATCTTCAGATTGATCATTTTGTCCAACCAACGGCAGAAAATGCAATGATAGTTAATTTACAATTATGTAAAACATAAAAAACATTAAAGGCTGAAACCACCTAATATTGGACGTGTTGCCGTGCCAGCAGCGTGGCTCTGCCGATGGCAGTGTGTGTTTAGTTGAGACTGAAATAGCTCAACAGCTATCAGATGCATTCCCATAAAATTCTGTACAGATTGTACATTTTGTATTTCTGATCCCCAGAGGATGAAGTTCTCCTGACTTTGGCGATCACCTAACTTTTCCACTAGTGCCGCAGCGCACTGGCACCAGTGTGAAGTTGATTTGAAATTTCCTAAAGATAGCCAAGGCCCTCAGGTATGAATAGTTGTAACTTTTGTCATCCTTTAAATTTGACTCGAGAAAATATAAATGTTAATTTGTCAGATCTGTGGTTTATAAAACTGAGGACATTTCCATCAGCCTCAGTAATTAGCAAACGTTAAGATGCTAACAGGCTTTACTAAAATGGTGAAAATTGTAGACCTCATACCAACTTGTTGCAACATGTTGCTTCATAAACAACTGCAAAAAAATTCTGTCAATCAACTAAACATACAGGGGCACAGCTACCAGAGAGGACTCTGTATTATGTCTGACTTATTTTTACTTTTCCTACATTGATGAGGAGGTTATGTTACTTGCATACATATTACAAATGGTGGGTTTTCAAGGCTCATTCTGTTTTTTTTTTTTTACACTAAATATCTTTGCATTTTAGTGTTTTAGACACAAAATATCAAATTGGTGGGATTAAATATTTCTCCCTCCTATAATTATGTCCTGAAAGTGTGTAAATGTCTGTGATTAAGACAGAAAATACAGCTCAACAAACAAACAAAAAAGGAAAGTCACAGACTTTTGGTGGCTAATAAAATAAATGAATGAGGGTTGGGTGGTTGTCAGGGACTTTGTGCTTGTGACCTTCCTGTTTCTAAAACCCTGGCTATGGCCCTGTAATTGTTCCTGAACGTAATCGCAGTTCCTGCATGTCTGTCTGGGCAGGTTTTATTTCAACCACACAAAGCTAATATGAACATCTGCTGTAGCTGCAATGAATTACTGAATCATGGCTTCTCTAGGCTTCAAATTATACAGCCTTTAATAATTCACCATAATCAGCATGAGCTCCAGCGCTATTCCCGTATCACTAGTTGTAGATCCTGCATTTCCATTTTAACAAGGCCATACACACAAGGCCGGTTATTAATATAAACATGCTGCTTCGACTGCTGCTGCATATTCAGGCTCACCACCCTCATTATAGTTTGAATTTGACAGCCTGATTTAGCCACACAGAAACATATGCTTCGACTGCCACATGTGATTCAAAGTATGTATTTTTTGGTCTCACAACAGCTGCAAACAACTCTCTACATTTGCTCAAGTACTGTATGTAAATACAGTTTTGAGGTACTTGTACATTACCGAGTATTTACTTGAGTGTCTGCTGCTTTACATTTCTACTCCACTGCGTTTCAAAGGGAAATATTATACTTTTCACTTTCTTGTACCTGTTTATCTGGCAGCTAGTTACCTTGCATATATTGCAGATTATTTTTCATACAAAACATATGCGGCTTTTGCAACACGGTTTGTTGTCTTACCAAGGAAAAAAAAACTCTTGAAAGTTTTCTAAAATCAAGTAAACTGTGCAGGAAGCTACCTTATTTTGTATAGTTTCAAGATACAGATTTTTGTTTCAAAACATTAAAAACTGCACTGCAAAATCAGGTTTTTCAGGAGCTTTAGCTAGAAAGCTAGAGTGATAGTAATCCCAGTATATGTAAGTGTGAAGCGCGGCATTCTGCGCAATGAATGCTTTTACTTTTGAAGCTTTTGTCACATATGGCTATAAATACTTTCATATTAAGATTTTGAATGCAGGACTTTAGAGACTGTAAAAGGGTGTTTTTACATTGTTCTAGTACTGCTGAAATAAATTATCTGCATACGTCTTCCAGCACTGATAACAGCATAAAAAACAACAGTCTCAGTCTCACAGCAGACCGAGGATCATCTGTGGCACAGTGGGAGACCTTGGCTGATATAATTTAGACTGTAGTGAAACAAGTCATTGTTCCTCAGTGAGCGGCTGACTGAGTGTGTCGCCTCTGTGGTGTAACAGTGACTCGTCTGTCCGTCGCCTCTGAAGCCTCAGTTGTCTGAACTGATTGATAGAACAGAGACTGAGGCAAAAGGACTGCAAGCCATGAAGCTTCAATTTTTACACAACATCTCAGCAGTGAAAATGACTAATATTTGTGCCCAGGTCATTAATGGAGAAACAGAGGCATCATAAATCTACTTAAGTGTCACCTTTTGGTCCTTGGTTTTAACTAAAGGTGACCCAGAGGGAGCTAGTGTTAAAGGATAACTGTTGTTGCTCTATAATCTAATTGTTGTTGACAAACCCCTGAAAAGACCAAAACCAACAATGAGTTGCAAAACTGGATTATCAACTGGGCAACTGCCCAGGGGCCATAAGAGACTAATAATGAGACTACACTATGTTTTCATTATTTGATTTATCACTAATGTGTTAGAAATTTGCACAATAAGCACAATATAAGCTCTGCAGCTGCAGCTTTTGTTCCAGGTGTCATAGACGAACAGTCTCTCAGAGACCAAGGTTGATGTTTGTCAATAGTACAAAACTATCATTTCCCACTAAACCCTAAATTCTTTAACAATGAAGTTAGGGGCATCCTGGGCAACAATGTTTATAATGATGATAATTGATTTTTTGTGTTTGTTGAGAAGCAAATAGATCGTTGAGATATTTTAAAATTTCTAATATCACTATCAGCCTCAAAAGTCCAGAAGAAATGTAAGGTTATTCATCATCCACAGAAGACACTGTTAATATTTCTACTTCTCCCCTGTAAGCTTTTGCTTTTTGCACCAGCTTTAGAGAGATATCCAGATTGCCTGTGGATAAATGGAAATACAATTGGAGGAAAGTAAACCAGACAGCAAACTCTTCGTGAGGGTGAAAGTTGAACTTAATGTGCAGAAGCAGCTGCTTTTAATAAATAATGTGATTGACCATGGCCATGAAACACCAAAGAGCAGCAGTCAATGCAGCAGAGTAGCACTTAAATCTCACATCTTTCCCTGAGCGATCATTTCTGCACAGCATCACAGAAAATAGGCGTGAAGATGACAGGTACAGGAAGGTGAGAGACTGTCTGCAATTCAAATTACACAGCCTCATTCAGTAATTGATTTCAACATTTGTAATTTTCTGTAATCCCGGTGTTCACCGTGAGAGGAGAGGAATTCATTTTCTGCAGGAAATGAATTAGTGAACGGCGAGAGATAAAATGGATGTTGGAGAACACACCTGAACACGAGTGTGAGAGCGATAATGAGACTGGTTTCACAGAGCCCCCAGACATCTCATTTGATTGGCTGAGCTCAACCACCAGCGATGGCTCCACAGGCTTGACGGAGGAGAATTTATTCCATTTTGTTGCAAAGTGATGGAGATGAGGCCTCTCTGGCCGCAGAGGAAGTACATTATTGAATGAAACGACTGAGGAAAAATGTGCCGAAACATTCATGCATTTGGAAGAGGAAGCAGTCGGGGAAGCAGGGAGAGTAAGATCAAAAGTGAAGTAAATGACTGCCTCATTTCAAAGCTGTAGTTTGTACTTAAACTGAAATTCAGTATGACTTAATCCAGAAAATCACCACTTATAATCCAAAAAGAGCATGGCTGATTTTAAAGTGTGTTACAGGAATAGTTTACATTTGGGAAAATATGCTTATCCGCTTTCTCGCCACTTGAAGCCACTAAAATAAAGACTGGAAACAGGAGGGAGGAACCAGCTAGCTTATCAGGAAACAAAAAACCAAAAACCAGCACTGCTGAAGCTCCCTAACATTACATATCTCATTTACTTAATCCACACAAAATCCCAAATTGTAAAACTAAGTTTTTGTTATGGAGGCTCATCATTTTTAGTTACAACAGTCACTGTCAGATTTTACCAGCTATAACTAGTGTTAGCTAATGCTAAATCTTTGGAGTTGGTTGAAAACTGTATCTCAGATGACTTTTTAATTAAAAGGCGAAGAAACTTTATATATAATATTAAAAAGTCCCTCAAAACTGTACATTGATTAGATTTACTTTTACAGTTTGAGATGCTAACATTTGCTGCTTACGTTAGAGAAGATATACACACTGATAAATATTCTTTACAGTTTGTTGAGTTTTAGTTTTGGAAAAGTGATTTTAAAAATCAATATAGTTCAACGTGTAAAGAATTCCAATTAACTGCAGTAAGCAGTAACACTTTTGTTATAAAACTTGTGAATTTATTCTGTCTGACCAATATAATAATCTGTGACACTTTAAACTGTATGCATACTCATTTATTTACATCACATTCACTTTACAGTCATAATTGCATTGCTACAGCATCACACTGTAAAATACAAAAAAGTGCTGCTGCAATTTTAGTTCAGAATCACAGTCAACTTCTTCTAGACTTTTAGCTCTGGTTGCACACAACACCAAGACAGAAAAACACAACCGTTAACAATGTTTCCTTCATGTCCCCAAATCACAACAACCTCCACAAAAATACCTATAAAATACAATTTAAATACCCAGTCCAACAGTGCAAAAGACATTCAAAGCAGTTAATTCAACACAATTCATAAAAAGGTACGTATCTGCCTTCCAGCACAGCAGTGATGGTTTGAATGTTAAAGATTTTCAAAAAGATATTAAAACCATAACAGCCACAGAGTTTCATCAAACAGACCTGCCCAACAAATGTAATTCAAGTACAATAATAGGCTTATGATTCAGCGGCTCCAGTTCAGTGGGAATAAAGGGAGTCATGAATAAAATTCCTCTGTAAGACTTTTTAATGATATTGCACACCTAATAATTTAAATATAAGTGATTATTTAGTCATATTCACTTTTCTCTGCAATGGAAATAATGAAATCGTTAAAGCGTCATTAGTGACAGATTACAATATCACCTACAATATACAGCTGACCTACATTTACGTTTTAGGTGATATGCATGGAGGAACAAGAGGGTAATAATAAAACCATGGATGGTTAATATTTAGAGAATTTGAACAAACAGAAAGACGAACATGAACACAGCCTGAGTGACAGCTCACCAAAAGTGTGACAAAAGGGAGATTTCAGGAAACAAATAAACACAGAGGGATCCAGTGACTTTAACTGTTCTTCTTTTGCTCTTCATCTAAGGTGAGAGTCTCTGTTGTTCCTCCACCTATCTGATGTTGATTAGCCCATGTCTTGTTACCATGGCAGCCGCAGCCAAAGCTCAGAGCAGGTCAGGCAGGATGAGGCCGGGGGGTTTGGGCTCCACACAGTTAATCCAGAAATTGGCACAGCTGGCGTGGTACTGGTGGCCCCCGTACAGCAGCTTGAAGTTGTCCGTCTCTGAGTTGAACGCCTGTCAGAGTGGAAGGTGGAAATATTAGAGATCACAGAGACGATAAGCCAATCTGTGTACACAAGAGGCAGAAGGACAGGAGGATATGTAGGGTATTTATCTTGTGTCTACACCCCTGTGGAGTAACTACAAATTTGAGCAGAACTGAATTAAGAACACAGTCTCACTTTGGTATTTTACTTTATCAGATAAAAACAAACATACAGTAGAAATGTGTAATAATGTGAAAATAAAACTTAGAACATGAAAAAACCAAACTGCATTAATAACAATCTGTCTAGTTACCACCAGCTGGTGAGATAGCCTTAGCTACAGCTAATTTTTCCTTTTACTTTTTCCTTCTTCTTGCATTTAAAAAAAAATCTATGTTGATACTCTAACATTTTAGTAACTGAGTTGGTATACCATATAAAGTATGCAGCAGATAAATCTAAACATATTGGAGACAGTAACACCAGATAATGGTCCTGCTAAATGCAAACTAGCCTCTGATTAGTGAAATTAAGTTGTGGTTAAGACACCATTAAATCACATTTTTCAATGATCAAACTTAAATACCCGATACAGTTTGGCTTCAAGAGCCTTCAAACCCTTATTCTGTACTTCAGTGTCTGTGTTACTGCTCTGTTGTTGTATCAGTACTTCATTTACTACTGCTAGACTGCAAGAATCATTATTAACACAACGATGACTGATAAGCCTCTTTAAACTTGTATGTATGTGACCCTCCAGCACATTCCCACCTTCTCTGGCAAAAACAAGGGATTTCAATACACGTGGTTTTGTGATACCTGCTGGAAAAGACTCTCAAAGACTATCAAAATCCACTGCAGTAAAATAACACATAACAAATAGGTACAACTCGAAAGGTACAACTGTCTCTCTACAGAACTGGTGCACTAGCCACATGCTGTGAACATCTCGCTGATCACATCAAAATCTAAATGATTTCACTATTTTCCTAAAGCTGAATATCTACATTTGTTTTTCTGAAGAATGCCATCATATCTGAATTCAAAGCAGGAGGATCCTACATGCTGTGACACATTTACGCTGCTGGAGAGACTGGTAGAGACAAGACAGCCTCCTTGAAATTTCTGTGATTGTAGTGGAATAAAAAAAAGTACAAAGAGAGCTAAGACATTACATACAGTATATGCATTCAAATTCAGTTCAACAATTCTCAAAAAAGTTGCCTAGCATTAGTAGATCCGTATGAAAGCTCAGGCCAGGGTTTCAGTTTCAGTTCTGCAGGGAAGTTTAAACCATGTTCTGCTGTGCCAGAGGATAAGGCTGGAGGACCGTCCATCATTGCCCATACTGTGATAGCAGATATGCTACAAGTCATTTATTTTACTTCAGACAAACGGGCGGCATGAATCTTAACTCTGGTAAAACACGTTTTCCGCCTGTTGCTTCATAACATGATCTGCTTTTGAGTCTGAGAAATTTCGTTGAACTTATTGTTTAAACTTTAATGACTCTCCCACGTTCCATCTGAATACACTGCGGCTGTGCAGGAAATGATTTTTTTGGTGCTCTGACCACCATTTGAGCTCCGTGATGCGAGTTTCGATTTTCACGGGGCCCCAGCTGTAGCGCTGTGTATGCAATCGGAAGATGCTAATGTGTGTGATGTGCAGTTTAAGAGTTTGCATCCCTGGTGAAATACTGGAGCTGAAGCCAGAGAGAGGAATGAGTCATGCGCAGTGAGTCATAGCCTCCCACACAGAAGGAGAGGGGAGACGCATGCAGAAAGCAACAACTGCATACAAAAAAAAACAAAAACAAAAAAACCCAACCACAACACACCATTAAGCCAAATACATTTCCACCTGCCTGAGCGCAGTCTGCAGCACAGACGCTCCGCTGGATGAAGGGCTTTCTCACGCAAACTGAATGACACATTTCTACTCTCTGCTTTTTCTCACAGAGATTTCACAAGCAGAGCAATTTCCTTTCAGAGCTCTTTTGTGCCCTGGCCTACTTGTTTCTAGAAACCTGCACTTAGGACTGCCAACGCTGGGAATGTTGGAGGGAGAGGACGCAAAATGAAAGGGTGGTCACACAATGACACACTGTAACACCTCCTGCTTTCACTGCAGAGCCTTTCCTTGTCTAACGCTCCAGCCTCTCTTAGCCTTCACCTGCATGGCAGTGAATGCAGGCTAATTTAGTCTGTTTTAACTAGACTGATGTTGTACATTATTAAACCTTTTAGCCTCTGGGAACTCCACTCTGAAACAGGAATGAGAGTATTCATGCTTTCCACCTGGAGCTGGTCAGATGAAGCAGTGACTCTGATTCTCCTGACCTTTGTAGCTGCATGTAAAGGTTAGGGATTCAGACTGAGACACTACCTGATTAGATAATATTAAAATCTACCCTGAATCTACACTCTTTCTATGCTGTCTAATATTTCCATAAGAATTAAAAAATAAATGAGGCATAATTACCCTTAAGTTCCTGTCACTGTCTTTAGTCAATGCCTGTAAGCATAAGAGAGTCAGCATGGTGAGGCGTGTTTATGCAATGCCCAGAGAGAAGAAAAGTGTGCACGGAATGAGCAGCAAGCAAACACTGAGATCAGCTGTATCACCAGGACAGCGCTCCCTGTCACCAGCATGTTTGTGGGTGAAAACAAGAAGGAATCAAACTTATTAAATGCTCCTACACATTTTCTGTCTATTGATCCAAGAGATTTTGCCTTGATTGATCTAAAATATGGATTGATGATTTTAGTTGGTGCTGGGGAAGCTGATAGTAGCAGTGAATCACAGCTCGGCCACTGTTGTTTGGAGACCAGTCATGGCCATGGAGAGAAGTGGACAAGCCGCCATTACTGCAATGGGACTTCATTTATGGAAGGGATTTTATTTTCTTAAGTGCTTGTGCCAAGAAATCTGTCCAGCACATTTCGTAGCATTATTACATGTTGATGAAAATAAAGATAATAATTAGAGCTGAAACAATTACTCAATTAATTGATTGTTTGATTGTCAGAAAAATAACCTGTAACTGTTTGGAGATGTGTATGCATGTGAGTCTTTTTATAAGCAAAAATAGGGAAATACAAAATATCTGCAGATTTCAGCCTCTCAAAAGAGAAGACTTGCTGCTTTTTTGTCATCTGTCCCTGAAAACTGAATATTTAGAGATTTTGGACTTTTGGTTGGACAAAACAAGACATTTCATCTTCATTTCAGCAACATTTTCAGTGACGATTTTCATTGGCTAAACAATAAAAAAAAAAAAATCTGATTAATAATTAATGAAAATAACTGCTTGTTCCAGTCCTAGTTATAATCTACAACAACACAATTTTGTCCAGTTAGACAGATGTGATGGCCAGGCATCTCTTCAGGGCTGTGCTGTTGTCAGCTGTTCCAACAACAAACAAGTGTAAAGTAGAAGCCACAAGCCCGTGCTCCATGAAATCAATATAATCTTTTACCAACAAAGAACCAAACAGGAGCTGCTGAAAACAAAGCAATCTACTGCATTTCCTGGCTGCTATTCCACTTTCACACTATCATGGTTTTAAAGCTCTCTGATTTAGAGCTGAAACAATTAGTGGACTTATTGATTACTTTTTGATGAAGTCATTCATTTAGCACAAACGACCAAAATTCACCAGCTACAGCTTCAGTTTTGGCTCCAAATGTGAACCTTTGTTGGTTTTCTTCATCTTCTTCAATGATAAACCAAATATTTTTGGGTTTTGAAATGTTGGTTGAATAAAAACCCATTTGATGATGTTACCTAGGACTCTGAGAAAATGTGATGGACATTTTCACCATATTCTGACATTTCTTAATTATTTATATTAATTGATAACAACTAGATTGCAATGAAAATAATCAGTAGTTTTATTTTGATTTTAATTCAAATATGATTTCCCTCTGATTACAATGCAAGAAATAATGACATTTAATGATTTAAATCATAAGGTATCATTTCATCCCTGCAGGGCTTAATGAGCTAATATGGACTGGGGACACTAATAAAGCCAAAGCCTCTGTCATAACCACTGTCAGAGAAGTGTTTAGAGACTCAGTAACATCAACATTAACAAAGACTTCATCCACATTCATCTAATGACTGTGATTAACTGTAAACATCTCTGCTTTCACTGTCAGTGTAAAGATTTTCTGTTTAACTGTCCCACTGCAGTAATGGCAGTAAGGCTTGAGACCACGACACATGAATGAGCCACTGGATTTGTCTGTAACAGAAAAATATTCTTTACAGGGACAAACAGCAGGAAAATCTTTCGAATTCCCAGACTTTTTTAGGCCTGGTAGCATCAAAGTTAGCCTTTGTTTAGTGGTGTGTGAACCCTGCAAACCTGAGCTGCTATAAATCATGCTGTGACAGAGATGGGCAACCTAACAACAGATTTATAAAATAAAATGTTGAGGAGATGGGAATGTTCACATAATAAACTGTCAACTGTTTAGATCTAAATTCAAATCAGCACCGCTGTCAAAGCCACACAGCCTCAATAATCAATCTAAATCCCTGAGGCACTTCAGAAACCTACGCTAATATAAATAGCCAGAAATGCTAAATTATTCAACTTATAATCCTTTCCAGTGCTTCTGCCTGTAATTGCTGAAATTAGCATTTATCGTTTAGCGGAGGAGCAGGAGCATCATTAGCTGAAAAGTAGCACTTATGATAAAACTTATAACTGCTGCTGCTGCCTTTGAGTCACAAACTGAGATGAGATGCTGACGGTCGCCCATCCCTGCCTCTTAACCTGAGGAAAAGAAAAAAGATGACAAAAGTGCAGCCTATCCAGAACTACTGGTCCAACAATAACAAGGTGAGACTGAGAACATTTGTGGACAATTTCAACTCTGACTAAATGGGGCAATATAATTGTTCTGATTTTATTTGTATCAACAAATGGTAAGAAATTTGAATGAATCATTTGACAGCTTAAAATTCACAGCATGAACAGGAGCCATTAAGCTGTCAAGCACTTTTCACATTTCTTTGATGTCACTGGATGGCACATCAACATCTCCACCCTTCTCTACCTTTGGTTGAAAAACAAATCAGTGCCTCTTCACTAAAGGACAATGCAATAATCAGTGCCGTATGCTCAAGCCAAAGCCATTTTTTTCACTTCGTTATACTCTGCGGGGTTGCTATTCTCCACTTGGCTTTTATGCATTCTTACCAGTGTGGCTCTGCCAAAAATGTAATTAAAAGATGGGTTATTAATCTCATGCTAGTGGCACAGAGACAAAATAAAAGTGCATTAATTCCAGCTTGTCTGTATGCACACAAGAGGGAGAGGTGAGCGAGAGAGACTGTGTTTGTGTGCTGAGGTCTATTATCAGCTGTACTCCCTGCTTATGACTAATGTGGAAGCCACATCTGCTCACAGCCTAGATGCCTCTCAGTCAGCCATGTCTTGCCTGGATCATCCATCTGGCTCTGGCTGAGCAGCAGAGGGACCGCAAGAAGCAATCTGCACCACCATCCTGCCCTCTAAACCGCAGGGTCTGAGAGTACCATTAATGGCCCACGTCGATGAAAATCACAGCCACCGTAGGCAGGGAGGTAGACACACAGCAATTCTGCACATAGTGCCCCAGTCAGAGTTAATAACTGAACAGTTATCAGAAACACCGATGGTTGTTAGATGAAAGTTGCAAGGTGAGCAGTTACCTCGAGATGGAGGCGACAGAATAGAAAATGAAACCCTTTCAAGGCAAAGTGACGACCTTTGTGACCTTGAAGAACCAATCCCAGAGTGTAAAAACCCACCCTGAGGCGCCAAAGTGACAGCTCTCCTCTCTCACTTATTCCAAGAGCACACATTATTATCCTTAGACACTTTCTTTTGGTCATCCGTCAGTATAAAAGCAGGGAGACAGTTTGCTAACCCCCACCTCGAAATAGTGATTGTCCAAAAATAGCTTAGCAACCGTAACTAGGCACAGCACACCTGTCACGTCTATCCAAGTCTATCCGCTGTGTCTTATTTCCCTGCTGTGTTGGAAGCAGGTCCTGCCAGAGTTCAGACTTAATTTATCATCTCTGTCCTGCTCTTTACTGGATTTGGGGAAATTTACACTCCAGCCAATCTTACCTGAAGAAGGTGAAAGAGTCTGACACAGAGGTTACTTCTCATTCTAAAAATCTTTCCTCTTTTAAGGTTAAAACTGATACATACTGTTTGGAAAGGACTACCTAGCTTGAAACTGCAATACAAGACCTATTCCAGTGAGCTGGAAACATAAACAGAAACATTTAAAAAGTCAGCCGGGAACAGTGTTTCCAAACAATTCTTGGGGTTAATGTTAGTTAAACTCTAATTTCAGCCAACAAAAATCAATGGGCACTGGCTATAAATAAGAAGCTGCTTATGTTTACTTCTGTTTAAAATCAAGGGACCAAAAGTTACTGAGAATTTTGAGTGGTAAATCTGCCACTGTTGTGACTGTAAACTGTATATGAGCTGTGAGTGAAAAGCCTGACAGACAGACAATAGCTGAAGTCGGTGGGGCTTAGAGAAGAGTCTGACGCTTTCTATCTGTTACAGTATGTTTCTCGGCAGTCAACTGTTGTTTGCCTGTGAGAGAGGAGCAGCGGAAAGACATGAATCCTGTCACTTTGGCCCCCCATGGTTAAGAGGAGAATAGGACCCCCAAACCCCCAGCAGGAAACAACGGAATGAGATTTGGTTGACAGTTGACTGTCTCATACTCGTTTAAACAGACGTCCAATTGTGCTTTCTTCTTTGTTCTGCAAAACGTTTCAAAGTCAAAGAAATGTCAGTTGTTATCCACTGTGGACGAGCACAACAACATTTATGCAAAAATGTATCCACTAACAGTTATTCTGCAAGTGTGAGTGAGTGTGTGCGCAAACCTTGCTGCGAGCGTCAACGTTGAGCAGACACACCCCACAAGCCAACTCCTTGGCATTCTTGATGCCGGGCCTCAGAATACAGGAGGAGAAATCCAGGGAGGTTTCATCAGGCTACACACACACACACACACACACACACACACACACACACACACACACACACACACACACACACACACACACACACACACACACAATTTTACTTCCTGCTACAGGGGAAAATGTGAGAACAAATCTGCTTACAGTAAACATCTCTGAGCATCTTATAAAGATTTTACTTAACTTCTACTATGCTGAGTAAAAAAAAAAAAACAATACCAGCACATATATCCTTATTCTTTTAAAATGAGATAAAAAAACACTACCTACATGTTTCAATTAAACATAAGCTCTTTCTGTGTCGGTTTTATCTTCTGCACTTTGAAAAGGATATTCCTCCTGTGCTGACTCTGTGGATGACTCCACTTCTCTGTTTCTGTTTTACAGACACTGGCAGACAGCTGGATAAATAAATCTATATAGGCCTTGTCATCACTGTTGATCTGAACACTGGCCTATCAAAAGACTACAGCTACCTTGCATCCCAATCAATGGATCATTGATTTTAACCTAATGGACCAACAATACCAGATTCACTAACATTTCATTATATTATTGGCAGGCATTTTATTGTAAATTGACCTTCACTGCTCTATTATCATGGGCACTTGTATACCTCCACTTGAGAGTGCAAACATGTCAGGGGGATGATAGAAGGCAGTAAAAGCAGCTGCATACATAAATAAATGTGTGCTTTATAAGTGTCCTGTGCTCTGGCAGGTTTATGTTTTTCAGAGTATCTTACAGCGAGCTTGGCCAGTGACATGAAGCCCATGAGGTTGTTCCAAACACGGCTGATGTCCTTCAGCAGCTGCTGCAGCTTCTCAGAGCTCACTGCTGTGGCCTTGATGCCCAGCTCCACACGCCTGGTGACGCGGTACACTTCCACCACGCCTGACAGACAGAAAAATACACAAGCACAAAAATAAATAATAAAAACATGTTGTTGTTTTTTTTTTTGCTCTTTTCGTTCCATTCACGCTGTGTTCAGTCCCTTGCTGTGACATGTTTGCCACTCATAGCTCATTAAAAGCAGAGAAATACAATAAGGGAGCAGGACCTTGTCAGACCAGGCAGAGATAAACCATCACACCAGAGCTCGTTTTAATCTCATCCTCTCTGTACCTCTGTCCTTCAGAGGGTGTAAGGCCACACGCAGGGTTCTTTAACAGCCTCTTCTTCACAATATACAGGTAGCTTGTTTATTGTGCTGTCTGTGTGTGTGTGTGTGTGTAGTTTGCAATCCCTCACCTAGCAGGTACTCCATGCCCTGAGCAGACTGGATGACCTCGGTGCAGACAGAGGAGCTGCTGATGCTGTTCAGGGTGTTGTTAGCTTTGGTGATGACCTTAATGTGGGAAGTGGGAAGACAGAGGCCAGAATTTTGGCAATTACACTGTTAATCATAATCATCATTATCATACAACAGTTTACCAATATTTTTGTCACACCTCTTACCTGGATTGACACAGAGCAGATTTGGGCTGAGAGCCAACTGCTAACTTCCTCTGGGATTGACATCATTAAGATAAGTGTTTTTTTTTTTCTTTTTGTTTATAAAAAAAAAAAAACCTGAGACACATCACTCCTAGAACTCCTAGACACTGTCTCACTTACTGCTGGAGCATTTATTAATGTATGACTTTTTGGTCTGATGTTTAATTGACCAAATTTAAGTTGTGTTTCCCTTGTCGTCAAAATGTTATTGATAAGCAAAATGTCCTTTCAGTGCCTTTTGTTTTTCCTAATTATTCTACTATTTGTATAGTCCCTCTCACAAACAGGTCAGATAAACAATACAAACCTCCAGAGCATTTTCCAGGCACCTTTGCCACTCGTAAGCGTAGCGCTCGCTCTCCTGCAACAACACAGCGCAACACAGAATTAGATTATCTCAAATGAACATAAAGGCAAAACACAGCACAACAGAGGAGAGGTAATGTTCCCTGAGAGTGTTGCGCTGAAATCTGGTGGCTATTAACCAGCAGCTAACATTTGGTGCAGTTATCACAATGCCCTCCTCACCTCCACCTCCCCAGTCAGGTCCTTGTACTTGTCCCTGATGACAGGCAGGGCGGGCTTCTCGCTCAGAGTGTTGGATCGGTCTCTGAAGGGCTGCTCTGGAGCTGGAGATGGGGGCGAACGCCCGATCTCCTTCTCGCCCAAACTGTGACTGCGTTTGTGGGAGCCTGAGGCAACGACAGGAGAGAAGAGGGAGATAAATAATGTTAGAAAGAACCACAAACTTTTTTTTTATCAATTCAGCAACCCCTGGTGATGACTCATTTTGAGATATGCACCTGTTTGTTTGCAATCACTATACTTCCATTCTGTTGCAGCTAATTCCTGCTGGACAAGGACAGCATGAGTAAATACTTAATTTGTGACAAACCATAATTACATAGACACAAACATGCTGGTATGAATTATTCATAGGGACACACACACACGCACAAATCCTGGCACAGCACAACAACAAACACGGGTACAAACATATGCTAAACTTAAACTATTTCTGTGGGTCTGCCAGTTATGTGTCCAGACACAGGTAACACCCCCCCACCCCCCCAAACTCCTCCACCACCCATAGAGACATGCGTCATCCTGCCCACAACCCCCCAAAGCCCCACCATGATCAGATTACTGTTCCACTGGCTGAAGAGGAATAAGTAAAGCCCTTGTCTTCACACAAATTAAATCTAGCACAAGGAGATAAATCTATGGGGCAAACAGGCTTTTATCATAGCGCAGGAAACACTAATAAATTATTTGTGGAACATAAAACCAGCAAACAGCGGTTAAAAAATGAACAGCCTTTAAGTAGATACAGCTAATTTCTGCTCATGGATTTGTTGGCTTGTACTGATCTATCTCTCTAGTGGATGCCATAAGAGCAGTGCTGTCATCCCAACACTGCCATCTAATGTCTGACAGCTATATTGCACATCTGATGGACACTATTGTGTGGGGGTGGGGCATGTTGTGCCATTTTACGGCCAATGGTTTGGAGCGGACCAGGAGAGTGGGAGTGAGGGATATCATGATAAACATGTACAGTTTGATCAAATTTACACATACACATCACATTTTAGGGCTAAAACTATTTTTCAGTGATGTGATCATTCCATCTAGAAAATGAGTCAATGATTTTGATAATTGTCTGAATCATTTGTCAAGTAAAAACTGCACATTCACCTGTTCTAGCTTCTCAAATGAGAGGATTTACCAGTTTTCTCAGTTTTATATTATGTTTTGTCTAGGTTTTATGTTAATATGGTTTTATATGTGAATTGAATACATTCAGAATTTGAACAGTTCATCAAACAAACCAATTTGAAGATATCTTCTTGGGATTTTTAAAGTTGTGATTTAGAGCTGCAATCGATCATTATTTTTCATCAATTAATTTTCTTGAATCGCTGATTATTTGGTTTATAAAATGTCAGAAAATAGTAAAACCTGTCAATCAAATGTTCAAATGACAACACTGCAAAACCCAAACATATCCACTTAACAATGAGTAACACAGAGAAAGGCAAAACATCTTCACATTTCAGAAGCTGCGACCAGAGTCGTTTCATGTTTTGCATAAAAAAAAAATTAAATATCAAAAGAGCTGTGAGATAATTGTCAATCAGTCCGTTAATATGTCAGTTGTCTGTTTCATTTCTAGACTGACTGATCATTAGATGAGTCAATCATGAAAATAATTGTCACTCGCACTCAAACAGGATCAATATGAAGACTGTGACTCACCTTGAACAGACAAGTCAAACGTTGCCAGTTCGTTCTTGATCATCTCCTCGCTAGACTTCACTTTGGCCTGAGTGCTGGCTTTGAGGAAGTCAGACTTGCCAAACTTAGGTTTGTCCCCCTGGAAGGCGCCAAACTCATCCAAGGCCTCACTTTGGTTTCCCTCAGAGCCCACCTCACCAGTGGCAGCGGGCGAGTCTGACTTTTCAGAAACAGTACTTGCAAAGTCCCCAAAGTCGTCCTCGTCATCAACACCGCCCTGGTCACCAGAGCCAAAGTCAGCGAAGGCTTCAAACTTGTCATCTGTCGATGAACCATCCTCTGTAGGAAAGGAGGTGGTGACCTTTGCTAAGGAGCTGCTTGTGATGCTTTCAGTGCTGCCAACGGTCAGCTCCTTTGTGTGTGTTTGGACTAAGGATGGAAGGGAAGCTCCTTCCGAGCCCTGTGGCTTTCTGACCTCAGCAGGCACACATTCCTCCCTGTCTGACCAGTCATAGCTGGCCAGGGTGCTGAGGGCCGACGTCCCAAAGGGGTCAAATTTCATGTCGTCTCCTTCTGTAATGACAACACAGATATACCAGTGGTTCCCAGGAAGAGCACAGATGCTGTCATGATAGAAGGTGGATCAATGAGCCTGGATGAGGGACTGAGATTTCGGCTGAATGTCACTTTTCTATAGTTCAGGTAATATCTCTTTTCTTCTGGTGGAAGAAAAAGGTGTCGAGACTCTTAAAATGAAATATTTTTCCATTTACATCTAATGTTGTCTGGCTATGCAGATAGTTTTAGTTTTATTTGTCCTGGTTTGATATCTTTCTCAGACATCTCTGCCTCCACCCCAGCACAACAGATGTGATTAAAATTTTATTTTCTATAATTTTTTACTTATATTCAGAGGATTGAAAATTAAATGTACATAAACACAATCAACAGAAACATCTCCTTCTAAAAACAATATCCCAGTTACTCTGAATAATCCACATTGGAATTACTCCCAATTGCATTGATTAGAAAGAAAATAAATTGGCAGCTATTTTGATATTTCAAGCAAAAATACCAAATATTTGCTGCTTCCAGCTTTTCAAATGAAAGGATTTGCTGCCATTCTTTGTCTTATTGACACAACTAATTAATTAATTATCTGATCGACAGGAAAATAATCTGCAATTATTTTGCTAATAAATTGATCATTTCGGATATTTTTCAAGCAGAAATAGTGAAACAACTTCAAATATTTTCTAATTCCAGTTTCTCAAACATGATGATAAGCTGCTTTTCTTTTGTTCGGTAATCAAAAAATAATCCACAGATTAATCAGTAATGGGAATAATTATTGGTTGCAGTCATATGATTAACCAAAGGGACAGACCCTAAGAAAATACTCCTCTGTGGATTATTCAGAGAATCCTAAACATTGTTTTTGGAAAGAGATGTATCTGTTGAATGTCATTTCTCTTTTTTCCTTTAATTAGTTTTTCATGCTTTTTATGCCTTTATTTATAGTTGCAGTGAGAGAGGGATAGGACAGTTGGGGAGAGAGAGAGGGGATGACATGCAGCGAAGGTCCACACCACAGGTCGGATTCTAACCCCAGGCAGCTGCGGTTATAACTAAGCATTAATGCTAAACGCTCTACCAGGTGAGCCACCGAGGCGCTCAAATGTCCCTTTTCAACCAAATGAAGCACAATTCACCTCCACTGTACTGGGCTGGAGGCCAAAATCAAACAGGTCTTCACAAACCATGTGCAGACAAGACCAAAACTTTCTGCATTGATGCACATCACTACAGGTACAGTAAGTGGAAAAATACTTTTTTGTAATTTGGGTGAACCGACTGTGTAACTTGTACTTATATTCCATGTACTGTATACTTGACAGTGGCAAGAATGAGACAAGATGTATTGTAAAGTACCCCCTCCCGATATTTTGCACTTTAAAGAAGTGAAAACAAATGCTGCAATAAACTACTAATCATGGATATTATCATTCTGCACAATTATGATGGCAGCTGCATTGTAATCACACTAGCAGCTGACTAATTAATGTTGTTGTAACAGTAATACATACTATGGTGGAGTAATACATCCTCCCACCCACATTTTTGTGAATTGTGTTTGGTAAATTATTTCAAGCAGGGTAAACGAGTTGTTTTGATGTCTTAGCTGAATCATGTTTATGAAAATCACTGCCATCATTTAACTGAAACACAGTGAACACTAACACTGCTTCTTTTTTTTTTTGGCGTGGACAGTTCCTCCACTCTGTTCTCCCTGGTGACAAACAGCTTTGCTAACAGTAATCAGAGCTGATCTCTTTATACTAAATGCAACCTGAAGGAGTTTTTCTCTTGACAGCAACATTAGTAAAAGATCTTTCCTGTCACTGCTTCTGCCCTGTTCCTTTCTTATGTCGTTCTGTTTGTGATCAGTTTCTTTATGACTAATACTAACTGACAGATCTTTACAGCCTGCACACATTTGTCAACACTTAAGTATTCAGGTCTCCTTCTAAGTCTCTCTCACACACTCACAAACACACAAATCATCCTTGTTGAAACCCTTGCTATTTTGCATGACAGAACCCTCAGAGACACAAAGCAATTTGTGAAATTGACAAGGATCTAGTGCTGTAAGCCTTGTGGCATTAGATCACTTTAGGGCCTCCCAAGAAAGGAAAGGAGAAAATAAGACGGTACGCATTTCAGCAATACCAACAGTAATATTTATTACGACAACATGAGTAGAGAGAAAGAGAGAAAGGTCACAAAGTACTGTGAAAGAGGTCTATCATTACAAGAGGTTTGTCAAACGAACACTTGTAAAATTAGATTTCAGTCATTTAGAATACAAGGGCATGCAGAATCAGGAGAAAAGGAAGAAAACAAACAGCGAGAAGGTAAAACAAAGATAATCTGAGGATATAGAAGCAGAAACCAGAATGAGAAGGCACATTCACAGACTAAAATCAGTAATTCTGGGGAAATGACAAACTTTGTTTTAATATTAGAATGTAAAGCAACAAGTGGCTTTTGGAAAAAGATTTGAATACAGAACAATTGAAAAGCCAGGTTGAAAAGATAATTCAAAGAACAAGCTCAAGGCAGGAGGCATTAACCCTTTGAGGACCTGAGGGGAAAATTTGGTGAAGAAGGTTTTGTACAAACTGACACTTTCGACGCCACAGTAAAAGAGGCTTTTTTTATGGATTTTGTTAATTATGAAATAAGATTAAGTCCTGGTGTTCATGCTAACAGAACATTAAGGGGAGGAGATCACAATATCTGCATTACTCTGCATGTAAACACGCGAAGTGATCTTGTTCAAGCACTCAAAGGGTTACAGAAAACAAAGAGGGCCATCCTTACACCTGACATCCCAGAGAGGGCCTTAATTACATCCAATCACAGATGCAGAAACAGATTTAAAGAGACAGTATCCTTTTTCTCTTGCTACAGTGATTGTTTGTCAAAACAGGCTAATGTGCACAAACTCTTTTGATCCCCTAGCTAACAGCACGTCATTATTTTCTCAAGACAACAATGTTCACATCAGAACATTAACCTAAAATACTTAACTGAACATATTAGTCTTACTAAATACTGTAGGCTACATTTAATTTACATAATTGGCAAATCACAACAAGATCAGGGAGTCTTTCTAGTCTCAAAATAAGCTCATATTCCTGTAATAAAAATACACTATTAAATCTGTATGTATACATTTTTTCCTTTGATAAAAACAACTTGCAGTACTGTTATGCATAAAATGGTTATCTTGTATTACGTTCTTGTCAATTTCACAAATTGAAAAGGCAGGCACACTGCAGCAAAAAGCAAGGCAGGAAGGGTAATACTAACGTCATTGTGTTCTTAGAGAGCCAGACCGTAGAGTCACACATGATGAATTCATGCAGAAATATCGTAGAGATAATGGTTATTAAAAAAAACAAAAAAAAACAAAAAAAAAAAGGAAAATCTGATTCCTTTTGTGCGCCAGACTCAAAAGGAACCTCGCAAAAGAAATACTGTCTCTTTAAGTTTACGTACGTATGTTCAGAAACACAGTGCAAAGCGTGGTGAGGCGCTCAAACTGCTCGGCCTGCTACACTTTTAGCGACAGGTTTGTCCCAGAGCTCTCCAAGAACAAGAACAGCAGATAAGTGTGAAAGGGAAATGTGAAGCAGCTGTTATGGTAGCGTAAAAGCTTTTAGGAATGTATCAATGTTAAACTGGGCACCATCTCTGCCCGATCAGCAGTAGCCGAAATGTTTAGCTGCATCTCCATGGACTGTTTGTTTGAACACATCCTTTTCCTCTCAGTACAGAGGGACCTGTTTGGGTTCAACCAAAATCTGACCACTGTACAGAAACTGAAATAAGGCAATGGGGATGTTTACATTTATGATTTCCTCTGGTCAAGGAAATAATTATAAATTCCTTGGATGAAGTCATGTGGTTGTTTACATGTTGATTTAACTGATACTTAACTGATATCTTGAAATACCTTCACATCCATGCAGACATGTGAGTGCACAGTTTGTCAGGTGAGGACCTTGTCAACTTGCACAATTTTCTCAAACCACTGAAAACTGTCAAATAAAGTTGAAAAATGAAAATCACAAACATCTGAGTTGCAAGGCTTTCATCTGACAAAGATTAAATGCAGTCTCTGGTTACATGAAGACTTGGTCGTGAATGTTATCTGTGAAACATGAGCCGTGTCATGGAAGGTGAGATGTTTGATGAATAAATGATGAGCACTGTAGAAAGGAGGAGAGGGAGCACTGACATGGACATTACCTGACTATTACGGAAATTAGTTTGATTTCCTTTTAAATAAACGACCCAACAACAAGCTTTAGGTAAACTTTAACTCCACTTTCATGGACGTGAGGTAGGGGAGAAAAAGCCAACACACTATTATGGAAACATCTCGTAATTAGAGGGCCATTTCAAATAATACTGCATTACGAGTCGGAAAATACTGCAGGGTAGTACAATAGCTGAAGCACTCACATTCAAACGCTAAAATTGTACTGCATCCAGCTATAATGTGCGTAACATCTCAGCTGCTTTTGTGACACAAAATATTGTTGCTCTATTTGAAAATAGCTTGTTTGCTGTTGCTGCATGCAGAATGTCCTAGTTACGATACTATTTCATTTTCTGCAATTCAAAATTATATTATCTGGAGCGCAATCAGCACAAACCAGACCTTAACAGTTAAAAAAGTGAATGATGGCTTACAGATTATGCCTTTGGTAAACTGCAGCCTGTTGTGCAAAACGTGTGATTAAAATAAACAAGAGGATCATAACCGTTAACACCCTCCTGTACTCGTCTGTGTTCAATTCAGCCTTTCTGTTTGTGTTGAAGGGCACATCAGTAACACACACACACACACACGCACACACACGCACACACACGCACACACACACACGCGCACGCCTGTGGAGACAAAAGGTACACTGAAGGGAAGCACGAAGTCTGCTGCTGCAGCATGGACACAACAAACAGGGAGCTTATCCGAGTCACACAGACAGCAACCGGGGACCTTATCTACAAACTATGACTGCCAACACATCAAAACCAGGCACTCGTCATTTGAGATATGGGCTAGGACCTTTCTGTCACTACAGTAATTATAATAATAATCATAATATATGCAGAGAAAGAGGGAGGGGAATGTGGAAATAAGAGAGGAACTAAGATTCAAATAAATACATAAATAAATATATAAATAAATATGTTGAGATGATTGATGAAATGTAGAATGAAGGATATGATGCAACGAATATGATATGTTACTCATGTAGTGTTATGTCTGTCTTCTGTATTTGAGTATATTAAACTCATTATTTGCCCTTTGACCTCTTGTTTGGTGGTCACAAGTGGGCACTGAGGAGGAGAGGCCACTGCTGGCCCTGGAATTAATACTGTGTGTAACTGGACGGGGCCTCACCAGAGCAAACGCACTAGTTCCTCACCTGTAGCGGGGGGCTGGTGGGCCGAGAGACCCGGCAAATCCAGAGAGCTGTCCGACATCACATGCTTCAGGTCTCCTGAAGCCAGGTCGCCCATGTCCGATAACTTCATGTCCAGCTGCACTGAGAGTGCGTCCTCGGAGTCGTCCTTTCCCACACTGCTCCCCCCGATGGACGGAAGGTCGAGGGACTTGACAGAGGCAGAGTCCTCTTTGGCCTGTTTGAAAGCGGCCACCTTGTCCACCAGAGTCTTCTCTGAAGCGCCGAGTGCTGTGCAGAACTTTGAAGACTGAAAGTCAGCAAAGTCGTCCGTGTCGCTCTTGAGTGAAGAGAAGGAGCCTCCACCGCTCTCCTTGGTGTCATCGTAGGCTAGGCCTCCCTCCAGAGACAGCTGCTTGAATACATCGTACTTGTCTGAGCTCTGCTGAGGCCGCTGCTGCGTGGAGGTCTCCCCTTGAACTCCCACGCTGCTCTCCCCTTTAGGCTCCCCACCAGAACTCCCAAACGCCATGAAGTCTGCAAAGTCATCCTGAGGCGCTGCTGCGGCGCCGCCTGCTGCTGAAGCTTGAGCGGCATCAGAGGAGGAGCCAAAGAGGGCAAAGTCACCAAAATCATCTGCCCCTCCCCCTGGAGGTTTGGCTCCACCTGGTAGGAGCACTAAAGAGGGGGGCACAGACACAGAGGGGAAGGTGCTGGGTTTTGTCTCAGAGGGGGCAGGAACAGAGGGAGCTATAGAAGAGAAAAGGTCCAGGTCGGCCATATTGAGAGGGTTTTTGGGCTGAGAAAGAGACACTGCTGGCTGCTGCTGCTGTGGTAGTTGTTGTAGAGATTGAGAGTTTGGGAAAGCAGAGGAAAAGGCAGGCTGGAAGATTTTGGCCTGTTCTGAAGGGTCTAGTGGAGAGATGCTGTCGGCGGTTTTAAAGTCTGTGAAGCCATCATCAGCGCTGACAGACTTGAAATCTGCAAATACTTCCCCTGTGAACCAAAGACAACAGTTTAGGATCAGTGAAGAGCATTTAACATGGCAGACAGATATAAGGGGATATCAGACAAAAAATCCTGAGCTACGACAGCCACGATTCTGTCATTATACAATCCTACAAGAAGGGAAGCAGGTGGATTAGTTTGCCTCTGCTGAGTGAATTCTCATGGTAAACTTCCAGTCTTCAGAGGAACTGTGGGATGCAGAGGAACAGCAAACATCACTGCACAAAAAAGCCATCTCATCTAAAGACACATACATCCCCACTACCATGCAGTGGACTGTTCAAAGAGGAACAGAATATGACAGAGTCATTCTGCAAAAAAAAGTCCATCTTAACATGTTATCCTATCCTTTATGTCTGAGAATCAGGGGAACAATTGCTTACCGTGTCAAATTGGTTTAGAGAAGACAGTATTGGGAATAATACTGATTGTAAATACTTTGCTACGATATTTTGTACCTGAGCAGAATTGTGAGCCAGTGTTTGATAAAAATTAGTTTTTCAGGTCTTTGCATTGATATGATTAATTAAGATTAAGATTATAAATTAAGATTAATTGCAACAATCATAAGGTAGTTTTAACAGTTTTTTTCTTTTAAAAAAGTTTAAGTCCAAAGATTCAATAGTAACTGTAATTATGAGTTAAGATGGGTATTTTTTGCAATGATAAAACTTCATATGCTTAAAAAAGTGGCAATCATATTTTTAGTCTTTTTGTCTCAAAATGATGCAACATGACGGTAATAAAAACCACACAGAGAAAAGTCAGAATGCATTCTCCAGTCTCTGTGGTTGCTAATCCACTGTGGTACGCATGGACTGAAATAGAGAGTCTGTTCACACTGCTGGTGTGCGGTGGAAAAGAGATAACTAATGGGCTCATTAAGAAGATGGAGCCTGACAACGCCAAGGAAAGGTCACTGCAAAGCATGACTTACTGGAGTTGTAAGAGATGTCCCCAACGGAAACTGTTCTAATGAAACAGGGACGGGAAACACACTGGTATCAACACTGAGACTTGCAAAACAAGATACGGTGTAAATATGGAACAATACTCATATGGCATTATAGTGGCCTGACAGCTTTACCCAAGTTACAATAAAGTGTTTAATTAGAGATGATCTAAGAGTCACGTCACTCTCTTCACTGCAAATTCCAACCAAAATTTGTTTCCTGAGGAGATGTAACATTGTTTTTGCTCCTCTTGCCACTTGCTTACAGGGACCATCTCAGAGCCCAATATGTCCTCTTTGTTGTTCGGTGAAGAGGCCAAGGGGTTTGACTCAGGAATACCAAAAATCATATTCAGAAAAAACAATGGATTTGCTAACATGTATGTAAGTGCAAGAGTGTTAACTTAAATGTGTAATTCTCTTACCAACTGGTTTCTTGTCAGCAGGTTGCTCAAGCTGTCTGAAAACACTGTATTTGTCACCAGTATCTGGATCAGAACACATAAAAAAAAAAAGAAAGAAAGAACATATTTACCAGGCAGGCAGGTATTGCCTTAATGCAATTTACGGTAACAGACCAGTTCTCCATGTGTTGTCCAACAACCGAAACATTGAGTTCATAACATTTCCATAAAACTCATTTAGGCTGCTTTGAAAACAGTTTACTCTGCATTACAATTTAACAAAACTTGAGGTTGTAGTAGGAAACCTTCATGGATCAGTATTATTTTAAATGTCATAAAAATGCTGCATTAGGTGGATAGGAAAGATGATATGATAATATAATATTTCAGAATTTGCAGAACAGTGGTTGAACTATTCCTCAGCTGTGTCTTGATGAAATGTGTGGAAACCCATATGAGTGATGAGACATTGAAGGTGATGTGTCACTCTCTGCTTTCAATCTATCATTGCCAGTTATCTAGTGATAAAGTAGCAGGAAGGATGTTTGTTCTGTGTTGCTGTTTTGGTTTAAATGTTGAAGATCATATTTCTTTCCCTCCCTAACCTACTTTATCATTTCTTCCCAAGGTTTACCTGGCTGGAGAGCAGACAATGTTCCTAACACACCATAAAGCCTCTCTGAGGTATATGCAGAAGGTACCTGAGGCATGTGGTGTAGGCTCTGTGGGCTGATCCACAGACAGCTGCTTGAAGACAGCGTACTTATCAGAAGACGTGACGGAGGCAGAGGAGGAACCAGACACCGGAGTCAGCATAGCAGGCACGCTACAGGGACACAATAGCTATAGTCAGACATCAGGAAGTTTAGGTTTAAGGTTTAATAGTAGAGTTTAATCCCCATAAGCTGCCTGAGCTGATTGGAACATTTGCTCTGGGCTCCAAAAGTTTGGAGTCACAGTTAGCTTGGCTTTTTTTAACACGACAACAACTAGGAAATGGCTCACTAATTAACAAGTTATATCTCATTTGTTTAATTCATGCAAAAACACCATTTTATTGGGAGTTATGTGCTAGAAGTAGTTACCAGACAACCATCATAGACAAGCTAACAAACAGTCTGGTATATAACTCCCTGTCAAAACACAAATTACACTTTGATTTTTCTATGGTTTAAACATTACAACAATTTGTGTTACACTCTGATGCTCCTATGAGATACAAAAAACTAAGCTGAGCATGCATTAAAAAAATCTTACTTTACATAACTGAAGTTGCTGATCTGATAATATACAAGAATCAAGCACTACGGGGAATCTGTTAGCTGACTTTCCAGCAAATGTTAGTTTCCTCAAAGCCCTTTCTCAGCAAGACATCTGACAGTAAGTTATGCCTGGCACTTCAGGCTGGCAACCTAACAAGAGCTTTTCAGTCTTTCATTTAATTAGACACCGATCTCAGACTGTGGGAGATTCTTCTTACACTGTTGAAACAGTCAGAAGTGTAAGTTTAAAGGAGAGAAATAGTGGAAAATAATAAAACGCCTGCACCACTTAGATGTGAGATACTTTAGTTCTGCTTTCTCTTTGTCTTTCAGTTTATAATTGCCTTTCAGCTTCCTCTCTGTGAAAGGACAATCTCCCCATGTGGGCTGGAAAGTAATATAAAAAATGAGCTTATCTGCTGTCCAATGAAATGAATTCATTAAGAGATGACCCAAACTCATTGTTATTCTGGGGAGGTTATTGCGAGATATTAGGGCAGAGTGTCTGACTGTAAGGTTTCCAAGACAGACAATGCAAGACACAAATGTTATGCAGAATAACTCAGCTATAAATAACCACCCAGGGATGAATATCAGATGCTCATCACTGCAAACATTTACCTCATTTCTTTAGAAAAGCAGAAGTAGCTGGAGTGCAAAAGGAGTCAGAAATGATGAGGAAAACTCAAGATACCTCTTGTAATGTAAACTCTGCATTTGGTGAGAGTCACCAACTAAAACCTGCAGATTTTTGAGACACTGTTACTTATGTGGGTTAAAATTTTAATTTGCACATTGCACTATTTAAATTAAAAAAGAATTACTCATTTAGGCAAACTCAGCATCTCCATTGCACTCAAACTCCGTACCTGTTTTGGTGCTGAGATGCTATGGTGGTGGGGAAACTTCCTCCAGACTCCCCCTGGAACTCAGTGAAGGCCTGATCTCCTGCACCTGCCTTTGGAGCCTCCTGGAAGTCCTGGAAGTCATCATCATCTGCTTTGGTTCCCTGTGTGAACAACATGTTGGTTAATAAGAAGCGAGTTATGATTAACTACAGTTAATCAGTGCACAAAACAAGTATCCAAGAAAAGGCTCTCTGAACTGAAAGTGTGGCTGTGTTACCTGTGTGGGAGGGAAGCTGGCGATGAAGTTAGTGTTTGTGGGTGGTTGAGCCGGTGCTGCAGGTGTCATGGCCATGACTGGTGGTGCTGGTGAAGGCATGGCCATGGAGACTGGGGGCTGGGCCATCATTTGCTGCTGGTGCTGGGGCATGACGGGGGCCATGGCCATAGCCAGGGCAGGCAGGTTGGGCACAGGTGGAGAGGGGAACTGACTGAGGATTTCCACATTCATTGCTGGGAGGCCACTCTGAAACAAAGGAAATATGTTTAAAGCATACGACTAGTGATATTTTATGTTTGTATTATCAACAAATACAATGAAAACAACAAAATCAACTGTGAAACCAAAGCCCAATATATCTCATTACACTGTCTCCATTGTTGTCCAAAAACTATTCAAAACAACATCAATCAGCCCCATTACAAATGAACAAGGCCACACTTTATTTTGAGTCAGTCCCACCTACATCCTGCTGCTGCACTAAATACTCACTAGAGCACCAAATGTGTATTAAGTCGCTGCTGAAAATAGTACCCAACAAATGCACAATTTGCTCCTGTTTGAGCAACATTTGCCAGAAACATCAGTGCTTTAGGAAGTTATTTAGCTCTTTAAAAATGAGGCTGTATATTTTTTGACGGTTTTAAAGATCAGATGAGATAAGCACAAATGAGCTTGGGGCACAGAACCACAGCCAGGGTGGGAGGTGAGAAAGTATTAAGAGACTAACACATTGTTGGTCTTTTCATGGGATTTGTTGACAATAACAAAATATAGAATAACACCAAACTTCTTTGTTAATCTTTTGTTAATGTTTCCTAATTACATTTATAAGGATATTGCATACAAAAATGCAGATTTTGATTTCACTTCACGAACCAAAATGGGATGATCAGTTAAATTGTGAGATCATTTGAGAATGACAAAGATCACGAGAGATGTCACAGCTGAGTTCCAACTCATACTCACTGAACTATAAAAAAAGATTGATGTTGCATATGAATTATTCAACACAGTCAAGTTCTTTTGAATAGATGTCATTGGCAGACTTTTCTCTCTCAACTTTTTCTCCCCTCGAGAATCCGCCTCGTTGTGTTTGTGTTTTAAGGCTCTTGAAGATTTACATCTCCAAAGGCATCTTATTATTCCTTGCATGGAAGCAGTGGCATGCAGTATTTTGTGAGCTGCCTGCAGATTTGCATTGTCCCAGGGGTTGGTGGTGACAGGCCGGGGCTGACGATGATAAGAAGCCTCCTGCCAAACACGCCTGATGTGGACTCAGCTATATATTTGGCTTACGATGCTTCACAAGCCCTGGGCTGATTCACAGCGCTGCTTTTTTCTGCCTGTTTCTGGCTATGCCCAACAAATTTATGGCACGGCTCTGTAGAAGCCATGGGGGACAATAAATGAAGTTATTTTAAGTGGACTTGACTCCACTATTTACCTGTGCCACACCAATTAGTGCAAGTACAGTGTAGAGCTCCTCCTTGGTCAGCATGCCAGGTGTTGTGCGGTTGGCTGATGCCCAGATTTGCCCCAATGCTTCCCTGGGAAGACCTGATGACATTAATATTGGGTAGAGCTTGGCCGTGTCTATCCCTGCCGGGGTCATGGTGAATTCAAGAACCTTCTTGAACATTTCTAAGGTTAGAAAAACAGAGCGGAAAAAGTTCATGGATGCTAGGAACATCAAGGTAAACTTGAAATCAGTATAGTGCAGAATCATTTCTTTACACACACTACAGAATATATGATAATGTTTACCTGGGACAAGGCTGTCGTTGTACACCCAGGCTGGCAGCATGGGCTGGATGTGCTCTTGTTGTGGATACACGCCAACACCTGCTGTCACAATCAGATACACACACACATGCACAGTTAGTTGTTATAACGAAAGTATTGTCCAGGCATACGATTTGCCAAGCCTCTTGGCAGGTGAGCCCTGCTTTGTATCGAACTCGACAAAATCATACACCTGATGTCTGGAAGGCTTGGTGCAGATGTAATGCTCCTCTGCACTGAGTCACAACCATCCTGCCATGTCAGACATCTATAAATCAGCCTGTGAGCTATCTCCACATTCAAGGAGAGGGGAAAGAGGAGACTGTCTTGTAAGAAAAAAAAAAAACAAAAAATCAAATTTAACTGCTGACATTGACTTAAATAAACTTGTTTTGTTTTTTTTTAAACTGCAAATAGACTAATACATTTTGAAAAACACTATGTCTTGTTTTGAGTCACATACACCCTGCCTTTAAGGTAGACTCAGGCAGCCACTTTGCACATAATACTCCCATCAGTCTTGGGCAGTTAAATGAATCTTATTACAAATCTCCCTGGTCTCCATGATAAGCCTCTATATTTCCCTCGATGACATGGAGGACGTGGACACAGACAAACAAATTACAGCCCAAAGGAGTAGCAGAGTAGCATGCATCAGCCTTCGATTATGTTTGGGCCTCAGTGGCACCTGCCAATCCATGCGCATCCCTGTTAAACCAAAGCAGTCAGCATGCACCAGAGGTCATTCTCTGAGAGGGTGTGACACGGCGAGAGGACAGACACCAGCTTATTGAGTCAGAAGGAATTACCCCAGGACCTCGACAGGCACAATCTGTTTCCACAATGTGTGCAGAGAGCACCAACATGAGAAGCACCCTATAATAAGATCTGGGCTGAAGTAACAGAGGTGTAAAGCAGGCAGAAACAAGCGCAGAGACTTTGCTTAGGAGAAGATGTAAAGGTACCGGGGGGGAACCTCAAAGACACCACCACTCCATAAGAATCTCAGAGGTGAAGGAGGTGAAGAAAATATTGTTTTGATTTCATTTAACAGTACATAGTCTACAACAGAATGATGCCCAGTTCAGAATCTGGTGGAAACTAATTACAACCAAAAGAGAAAGAACAGATTAAGCTGCTGCAAAAGGAAGAGACTTACTTTGTCAGGGTTAGAAAGATTGAAAATATTTCCCCAGGACAGAAAGAAAACTACTGCCTCGATTGTGTGTTAATGCTGCAGCAAAGCATGGGAGAGAAGATGAAGCTATGAAGTCTAATAAACAGGCACTTCTCTCACCACCGTCACTACTGGTTTGGGATGATGAGTCAGCAGCTGATGGGGGGACGCTGGGTGCAGCTACCTGGGCCTCAGGTAGCTTGTCTGCGGTGAAGACAGAACTCAAGTCCTCGGGGGCTGCAGCCCAGTTCCTCGCTTTAGTGCTGGATTGAAACTGGGCTGAAACTTTAGCTCTCGGGCCAATTTCAGCCAAACTCTGCCTGGATTTAAAGCTAACCTGGGCCATCTTATCAGCAGTAAGATCACATGAGGAGAAAAGCTTCTCTTCCAGGGATGGGCCTAGAGGGGTGAATGAGGAACAAGCTTCTTTATAACATAGACCAGCTGTACAAAGCAGTTCAAGTTTCCTATTTATCTAAAGCTAAACTGACAATTACACTTGCAATAATATTTATGTCTTCCATAAGCATCTGTACCAACAACAACATTGTTTCTGTAATTTTACATCAGGGAAAAGCAGGTGTAAAATATGTGGTTTTATCAGATACAGTGGTTGTTATTTTTCTTTGCTCATAGCAGGTCAAGTTCAGTGCAACATGACTGAAGCAGCTAGTAATACAGGGTCCCTGTGGAGTTCTAGACGTCCAGTCGTTATGCAGGTGAGACAATACAAAGTCCTACCAATGGCATCACACTAGTTTACTGATCACCTGGTTGCAGTAACACACAAAGATATGTTGCAATACGCCAACAAAGGCAGGGAAGAGGAAGACAGCATGCTACTTAACATCGACATAGACAATATTGGATTTAAAGTATTTTGAAAATCAGCTTTGCAAATGTTTTATGAGGAAGGAATTCCACTTAACCTTCTTGCTAGTCCTCAATGATACACACATTTTGGTGAGCATCACTGACTTTAAACGTAACTTGTTTGTTTACAGGAAACTCCACAGGGCACCTTTAATCTTTATCTGTTTAGGAGTCTAAAATTCTAAAATCTAATTTTTGTATAACCCATTTAATCACTAACATTTTTGTTGAGCTGACAACATCATGCTATTTCACTTATAATTCCTCACATAGAGCCTTTCTCTTGCAGTATAAATACATGCTTGCTGTTCCAAAAATGTCTTTTCTTCAACCACTATTACAAGGTCAGCAGGGGTGACAAAGTTTGCTCATTGCAATCTTAAAAACAGGTCTCTGTCAGGTCTCTCTTCTGCTCTATCACAGGAAAGCAATCCTGATGCCATCTAATCTGCTTATTCCAGATGCTAAACAACTAGGTCAGAAATGTCTTAAGAGGATTGGGGATGACACTCAACAGAGGGCTAGCTGTTGCATTTCTCTGGACAGGATGTGATCTCACTGTCCCGTCTTTCATCATCTAGAGACTGAGAGATGTCACGGAGCAGCTGCTCATCTCAGAGATTAGACAGCAGATGACACAGAAGAGTGACAGTCTTTTATCACTGCACAATCCATAAATAGATTCAGTACTGGATGCAACTGCTACAGACTTTCTGTAAGGATGAAGCAAGTTGGGTTTCTTATTTGCATCCTTGTTTACCCAGTTTGTAGTATTTGGTAGCTTTAAAGGTTTAGGTAATGAGGCCATCTGCTGTGCTGGCGGCATGCTCTCACACTGCAACGCAGGCCAAGAGCAACCCACAGTCCAGAGGTAAAAGTAAAAATATTCAGCATTGGCAATAAAAGCAGCACTATAAATCCAAAAAAAAAAAAAAAAAACACTCTAAAGTAACTCAAAGTGTAAATGGTTGAGTATAAATTACAGGGATGGGAGGGGAGGTGTCAACAAAGCAAAAAAAGAGTTACCTTGAAATGTAGATTGGGAGCTGGTGTTGACAGCAGAGTTTTGGGAGGCAGTGGGAATGGACACAGAGGCAGGGAGGGACTGAGGGAGGGATTGTGAGGAAGGGAACGAAGGTTGGACTTGGGCTTGAGTGGAGGGGTGGAAGTTGGAGGAAGGGAAAGTGTTTACGGGACCCTGAACAAAGTCACTAAACTCATCATCATCCTCAGAGAAACCTGTCTTGGGGGCAGAGGACGGAGGCTGGACGTGAGCCTGAGAGGAGAGGCCAAAGGTGGAGGAAGTAGAGGAGGAGGAGGAGGAGGGCGGAGGGAAGGAGGCTGGGACATCTAAAGGCCCCTGAAAGTCACTAAACTCATCATTGTCCTCAGACAAAGCTGGGGGGAGGGAGTGAGTGGTGACAGACGGGTGTGATGGCGATGAGTCTGCAAAAATGAAGAAATAATGATGATGGCACAACACATGACACACACTACAATGGAGAATGAATTAAGGACTACACATTGAAAGAGTGAAAGACTATTTTGTGCAAAACCAGAAATTGTAGAACTCCTCTAATTAAGTCCTAACATACAGTATTTAATCAATACTCAGATTCAGTAAAAAAACAAAAAAAACAAAAAAAAAAAAAACAATTTGATTGAAATACTGTTGATCAATTTCCATGACAGCATTTGTATAAATGTAATCTCCAGAATAATGAATGTAAAGCAGAGGTTCCCAACCTGAGGGGTCAGGATATGGGAGAAGAAAAAACATTGTCCTGCAGCATTAATCTATATTCTTTTTCTCATTTTTTTCTCTAATCTATGCATTTTGCTTGTGAAATAGACAGTTTTATTCAAATCAAACAGTTTAAGAGGTTAAACAGGTGAAAATCTGTCTGCTCATAGACCTCACAGAAACATGTGACAAGGAGCTGCTAGTTAACTCTGCTTCATTTTAAGGTTTCATGAAGCAACAATTTTGGGAACTTCTGCTCTTAAGCATTACTCTTGGCTGTGTTTGTTACTGTAAATGCATACCAACAATTTTCTGAAATGCACAGTAAAAAGTAAAGCAAGGAAAATCTACAAGTCTAAGACACTATAAACGGTTCAGAGAGTGAACACTGAGGTACTCAAACAGACTCAAAATTAAGACAGTACTAAAAAATTGATATAGACAATACTGGGAAGTGTACAGAGGAAGCAAGAGACAGTAAAAAATAATATGATAAAAAATGTAATTAAGAAGCTGTGTTGCATATTATATACTCAGACAGAAAAACCCAAATTTGGCTCGTCTGGCTGCCAGCTGGGTGGCCATCATGCTAACTTGCCTCCAATCCAGTTATTATTCTCAGACGGAGGCATTTCAGCAGAGCCCCAGAGAGCAGATCTGCACAATAGGAAAAATCACAGGGATTACAACTAAAAGTGTTTGGGTGAAGGTACCTGGCTTCTTGGCCTGTGATGATGGAGTGGGGTGCATCTTCGCGTCTCGACTGAAGCCATCCAGGTTGCCTTTGATTGCCTCCAAGGCATCATCACGGCTCTTCTCCCCTGTCTGAGCACAGCACAACAGAGTATCAATAGCCCAGAGGGCAAGAAAAATGAGCAGTGGACATGTTAGAAAAATAGTAAGATAATCAGGACATGAAAAAAAACTCACCTTAGGTTTGACGCTGCTAAGCAGCCTCAGCTTCTGTTTCTGCTCCTCAAATTGTCTTCTTTTCCTGTCCTCCTCCAGCATCTTCTGTTGCTGCTCCAGACGCTTTCTGACAGGCAAGAAGAGTACAGACATTAAAGGTAGGGCCAAACATATAATATTCTTGAAGGTAAAACACATATTTGAGCATTGAAATACAATAATTGGAATAAAATCCCTATTTATCATTGTTGATAAATGTTCATTCTACTGGTTATTTGTAAATTAACGTTTTTAGGGTTATATTCAATCACTCAAGCTATTGTGTTTTACATATAAACATAGTATACTGACTCATATATGGACTTTTTTTCAAAGTATTTATTGGCATCTTCCCTTATGGGCGAGATGACAATGCAACACTGCAATTACAATGGTAAGGGTCTTAAACTCCTTGGCCACCAGCACACTCCCATTTAACAGACCTAACAGTTTCTTTGTTTGATGTGAGCATTCATGCTTACACACAGTGTCCGTGATATTAGTGTACAAATGTCTTACTGGTGCTCCTCGGCCATCTGTTTCTGCATGTCAGCAGTGTACTGGGGTCCAGCAGGTCCCATACCCATAAACTGTGGCTGACCCAAGAACTGCATCCCGGGGGTCTGCATCCCAATCGCCATCCCGCCCTGTTACAAATTAATCTGATTAATCTGAATGCAAGCAGGGTTAAGAGGGACTCTAAACCCAGGCCTTCAGTTGAATGAAATCAGTTAAATCAATACAGTAGTGTTTCAGGATTATGTATTCATCAATCAAAGCGCACATTAGCAAGTTTGTTAAAAAATACCACAAATGCACTTGATTAAATGCCTAAAGGAACTAAAAGAGGGATGTTGACTACCTCAAAGTATTAATAGACAAACAGAGCGCTAAGAGGAAAATTCAGCACACATTCACAAGTTCACCTGCATAGGCATGGCTCCTGGGGGCATTTGCCCCCCAAAGTTCATTCCCATCATGCCCTGCATGTTGGGCTGCATAACTGGAACAATAGGGAAGCCCTGCTGTTGCTGCTGCTGCTGTTGCTGCATGGGTACCATGCCTGCAGAAACACACGCAGACACTGTTATGATGTACTGTAGACATGGCACAGAATGGTGTATTCAATTATTATTTGAAGCATGACAGTAAGTCCAATTTCAAGTACACTGTGGGAAAGTTAATACAAGTCTGGACATTGGGAAAAAAAGCCCCCAGAGTCTGGACATAATTCAGTATTGCAAATCCATTTCCCAGATAGCTGGAAAAAGACACAGGCTCAGCAACAACCAAATCTGTTTTTCTGGTGACTACTGTGACAGCTTGGAGCAAAACAAGAGGAGGGAGGGAAAAAAAGTGGAAAAGTGTGTGTTTGTTTTCACAGATGCTGTGTTAGCCGACAGCCAGCTCCTACTGGAGCCTCCAGATGATTCACCATGTTGGGACTCAACAGGGCTGAATAAATGGCTTATTTAGGAGGCTGCACATATTCTAATTTGTCTGACTAAAATGACATTGCTAACGGGTGCATGTAATGACCTCTGAGAGACGCCTGTCCCAGTGGTGTGTGAATGGTTTATCAGGAGTGTTACTGCAAAGTCAACAGCCTAAATATGACGCACACACACAGCTAAATGATAGTACATCTGAGGCCCACAGTGCACAGCGCTGGGGGTAACAAAGGTATGTGCTCTTTGCTGCTGCTTACGTCTGCCTAATGACTCATGGTGCTCTTAAGTGGCAATGATGAAACGTTATCAAGAAAGATAGGCAAAGCAAAGCAGAAGTAATCTGCCAGGAGTTTTTTAGACATTTTTCTGAATCTTTAACGACGGATCCTTTTTCTAGGTCATTTGTGACACCAGGCAAATTAAACATGGTCTGCATTGTGTGATCAGTGAAAGTGCATGTTCACCTGAATCTATACATTTTTTCAATACTTTGTTTTTCACAACATCACGTTTCTAAGTTTTTGCAGTTTTTAGTGTCAATCCAAATATAATACTGGACTTGTGTGCTAGATAATCAACGAGCGACCTTTAAAATACAAAAATGCTATGACACTGAGCACACTGAAATTCCTGTGTATTTGGGCAGCTTCTGATCAAATTAATCACATACATAAAAGCACAGTTTAAAAGAGCTGGTAATGTTAACTGCAGCATGACTCACCTTGTGGCGGTCCCAAGCCTCCTCCAACAGAATACATAAAACTGAAAAAAGTAAAGGAAAACACAGGTTATGAGATTCAAACTAAAGCTTAAATGATGTAACACACTGATAACACTTTTAACATCTTAATCACAGTTTAAGATACATAATATGAAATGAATGACATGATCAATGATATTTCGTCACCAATAAACATTTAATGTTTGTATTTGTCTTGTGTAAGTTAACATTTTAAAGCAAGGGGGTGTAAATATATAACACTTAAAAAGGTAAGATAAAGGTAAAACAACTAAATGAATAAGATGTAAAACTGTTTGACAAAAGCAAATTTTCAGTCGCTTTTATTTCAAAATCAGCTCAACCAGTCCTTTAACTGGAATGTACATTTAGGGTAAATGCCTGTCTGTATCTTTACAAATGGATCTGAATTAATTTGAAATGACTGAACTGAACAAAACATAAAAGCCTTGTTTGCTATTCTTAATTGTGCAATTACATTACTAGATCTGTGTACACACAGCTGCTTGAGAATGACTTGCTGTTTTTCATCATCTACTGCTTCATTGAGTCAGACCACATCTGAATGCTGCATGAATCTTATTGTGCTATTACTGTCAGTCCATCTCCAAACAACACATTAATGAAAACAACTTCGACTACAAACGCTAAATCTGACACAATAAGGAAAAACATATCCCATTCGTTTGTCACCAAAACGCAGCAGTTACAGAACAAGCCTCACAAAGAGCCTTTGTTCTGCAACCTAAGAGTAGTTCCAGCATATTCACAAAGACCAGATTCAAAGTCAAATTTCAAATACTGATCCTTTGAAATTTTAACATTAATGCCAAAAAGCATCAAAACTAGTGCAGTTTAGCTCCACAGGCGACTTGGACTCTGTCACTGGGTCTGCGCTGAGAGCCAGGCCTTTAAGAAATAATCAGAGGAAGTCTCTACAAGTTGGCGAAGTCTCTCCCTCACTAGAGCCAACCCACACAGGCCTTCAGCTATTTGTCAAATAACCTATTACAACTCAGTTCATCAGGCTGAAACTGATGATGCAGGAACAAACAGAAGAATAAGCCAGCCCGTGACTGCAAGTAGCTCACTAATCCAATAGGTGAGTGACATTAAAAGCAAGGAACTAATTGTAAGACAGCTCAAGCATTTACTAATATATATATATGTATACTAATAACTCCCCATGGTGAAAAAGGAATAAGTTTGGCTTGTGTTTGACTTCTGCATGCAAGATTAAAATTTGGAAATTATCATTACAAAAGAATATGTTTATTTTTGTTTTGTTGAAAGTGTACGCAGGGAAACCATAGAAGGATTACTTTTATTATGAAATAACCCTATAGATTTTTTTTTGGAATTATCAAATAATCATTTTAGTCTATAAACTGCGTCAGAAACTGAAAAATTGTCATTGCAAATTTCCAAGAGCTCAATATGAGGTCTTTCTATTATTTCTTCTGTCTGACTAACATTAAACTTAAACATATTAAATTTACATTTATATAGCACAGAGAGGCAGAAAATCCACATTTGAGACCCTCGTAACAGTGAGTTCTTGATGAATGACTTAATCAATTCTCAAAATTGTAGTTTCTGTGAGGCAACTAATCTTTTGAGCTCTATTTTAAAAACTCAGCAGCCACACACTGTCTGTATAAGATGCAACATCTCAGTACACAGAAATATTATCAAGCTAATAAATAAACTTTAAAGCCATTATTAATAAACAACAAGAAACAATATTAACAACAAATAGATCAAATGGACTGTGTTTGTTAAAGTGGTCTTTTGCATTGATTCGCCCACAGAGCTTTTGCTCTTTGACTCTGCAGTTCTTATAAGCTCTAAGGACCATTTTGGGGCCTTTAGCTTTTTTTTTTTTTTTTTTTTGGTTTTCTGGGCCAATACTTGACCATGTTGGCTCATCACTCAACACTCTCGTCAAAACTGCACACTACCTGCTCAGCACCAAACAGCAGGCGGACACAGTTAGCAACTAGCTGGTAAACACTGTGGAGCATCTAGCAGCTAATGATCCAGATATTTCCCTCAGGAGTTTGTAGAGACCAAAAACAGAGCTAAAAGGGGTGAATATTGGACTCAGGTCAGTTGGATACAAAGACAATTCAAAATTAATGCTTATGTTTCACCATATTTGTTGCATGTGTGGATAAACAACTGTTGGGCAAACATCAAGGTAGCAATGTTGTTTCCACTGGCCCCATGTGGACAAAAAAACAGTCAATGCAGGTTTAAATCAAGTAAGGGGGCAACATTTCAACAAAGAGTGCAGTTGAGTGCAAAATTGCACAGTTTGTGGCTGAGGATGTACAAATTTTGTTGTTCATCTTCCTTTTATTTCAACATGCCTTAGGTCTGCTGATACTGCTGGCACACTGACATCATACAAATGCCAATTCATGTGCACTGCTCGTGAAAAAAATTTATAAATAAAGAACTCTGATATAGGATGGTAGCATTGTGTATTGAATGTAGGGCTGCAACACAGAAATTGTATGTATAATTATAATTAAGAATTACTTTCATTATCAATTAATCTGCTGATTGTTTTTTTGATTAATCAATTAATTGTTTGATATATGAATGTTAAAAAGACAAGAGGAAAAATGCCTATAATATCTTCGGAGAATCTAAAGTGATGTCTTCAAATATCTTGTTTTGTCTGATCAAAACTCCAAAACCAAACATTTGGTTTTGGACTTTATATATGACAAAGGTAAAATGAATAAGTAGCAAATCATAGGATTTAGGAGATAAGTAGCAAATCCTGTATTTGAGTAGGCAGAACCTGAGAATGTGTCGATCTTTTTTTTACTTTCATCAAAATAGTTGATCAACTAATCAATTAGTCTCAGCTTTAAGTGAATGAGATGGTACAGCAACATTTACAGGGGCATCTACCATGATTCAGATGACAATGTGAGTATTTAAAGGCAATAGCAACTACATTTATTTTGCTAAGTCAGAATTTAAAAGCAGAGGTTACCCTTCAGAGAGCAATGATGTAGTACTACTGGGTTTTTATCTTCAGTGATGATGCTCGACTTGTAGGGTTTCTCACATCTGCTCCCTGTAAGATTTGCAGCTTAAAAAGCTTTTACAGAAGCATTATGGCACTGCTGTCCGCCATCCTGCAGCAAATAACAGGTCATGCCTGAGCAGATTAACATAGAAGGAGATAAGCAGTGATAGCAGCTGTGGCCGCCAGGCAGGCCAGTGGCTTTTAAAAGACCTGTAATCATCCAACAGCTACCATCAAACTGTTGGGAAGGCTGGGAGACAGAAGGCAAGGGCAGGAGTTTCAGTCAATGTCATCATCACAGAGGATGCCAACACTCATCCTAAAATTACTTTTGGCTCATTCTGAAATTGCTCCTTTAGTGGAATGTACAGTAGATATGACAAGTACTCTTTTACAAAGAAAGGAAGATTGAGAGACTATCACTGAACCCGTTATATCTCTGTAGCTGAAACGATTAGTTCATCAGTTGATTTGACACACTGATACACAATTTATGTGCTGCTTTATTATCAGCGATTTTGCCCATCTATTCATTGTTTAAGTGATTTATCAAGTAAAACATACCAAACATTCCCTGGATTTAGTTTCTCTATTGCAACTGTCTGCTGTTTTTGTATTTCATATTATTGATAACTGAATATCCTTGACAGTTAGCCCAAAAAAAACAAGCAATAGGAAAACGTCACATGGAGCTCTGAGAAACTGTAACAAGTATTTTTTACATCTTAATAATTTGCTTAATAGATCAGTCTATCAAAAGAAAATCAGCACCTACTTTAATAATGAATTCATCATTCATTTTTCCTGCAAAAAATTTATTTTATTATTTTATTATTGCAATTTCCCGGAGTCCAAGGTGCTGTCTTCGGATGTTTTGTTTTGCCTAAGCAACACAAAAATATTCAGTTTGGTATCGTGTATGAGGAGAAAAGCATTAAATTCTTACATTTGAGAAGCTGGAGGCAGAGAATGTTTGCTTTAAAATGACTGAAAAACTCAGGGGTCAAAACAGTTGACCGATTAATGTTCTGTCGATCGACTAATCATAGCAGCTCTGATTTGGATCCGACAGACAGAGTCAAGGTGAGTGACCCTTTATTAATTGGGGTTTTCTTAAGTCCACCAGAGGCATTGGATCCAAAGGCCCCTCTCCTGTTACCACACACTAAGATGGCCAAGACAAATTAAGCCATCTATTAACACTGTGACCTGACATAAATTCAACTCCGACTGTCATAACTTACAATAAACATATAAATCATGTCCCCAGTTCTCCAGATCCAACAACGAATAGTGTGCAACAGTAAGACACTCTTGACTAATTGGATACCACAATAGGATCATCTGACATTCAGGAGGTCAGCTAACTGACGGATGGTGTAATCACATGGCTTATTGAAGAAAGAGAAATTTACATGGAGCCATCTTCCCCTAATCCTATTGATATTATGCATCTCTGTCACAGTCTCAAGGGGGGAAACTACATCCACTACAATTTTGACTTAATGACTTGACTTCTTTATATATTCATAATACTGATACGTTTACTACAAACATTGCCTCAGCTATCGAGCAGGTTTTTGTACACTGCACCACTGCTCCACCTCCTGGCTTTCCACTCTGGCACTCCTGACACATTTTACCTTATTATTGCATGTCTGACAGGAAAGACACTATCCAAAACATTCCTTCATTCATATCCAATATATTTGAAAACATAACAAAAGGATAAAAAGGGATTTGAATGCACTACAGATAACATATTCCCCCTGTTTTTATCAGAGCTACTCTCAAATTTAGGGCCTTATCAGAAGCAGTGATAAAATGGTACTTGGATTGGAGTGCTCATATGAATAAAATCCTCAATCGCAGCGTATCAGTGTATTGCATGTAAAATTGTGTGTAAAAGTTTGGGTGCTCCTGAGCAGTAAATACATAAAATCACTGCAGTAAACTGACATTAAACTTCACATGGTAATGCTCTGATGGTGCCGTAAATACTGACTTAGCCATGTGTCCATACTTTTGCAAATACAACAATTACTGTTTAATTTTTTTTTCCTTTTGTTTTTTAAGTCCATGAAATAAAAAGTAACAGTGCATTAAAATTTGAAGAAGGGCTCATTTTTATTGTCTGTTTGCTGACGGCATTGTATTTATTTCTTTTCGCTTCAAAGAACGAAAAATAAGGAACTAACCAGGGGTTTTGTACATAACCCAATATTTATCATGACATAGTACATTTTCTGAGAAAAAAAACTGGATTCAGCTTCTCAGTTTGGTTATTTGATGTTTAATTTCATACGTGAGAATAAACTGTCATACATGACAATAAACTGGATATCTTTGGGTTTGGGACTTTTGGTCATCTTATTGGGCTGTGGTAAATTATAACAGGCATTTTTCACTATTTTCTAATATCTTATTGGCCAAACTGGCATTTGAGCTATTAGTCTATTAATCAATGAGTTGACTGACAGAAAAATGACTCTGCAGCTTTTAATCATTTAAGTCATTTTCCATGAATGATTAGCTTTTCTGTGATGTTGTGATGGGTGTTTTTTTCACCATTTTCTGATATTTTACAGAACAAATAATTACTCGAAAACATATCTGATAGATAAGTCAACAATGACAATAATCTTCAGTAGCAATAAGTAAATTGCCTAAATATCGTCACACCACTGACTCTGCATGTCTGACTCCACTCAACTCATTTTGACACTTTACAAAACCAAAATCACGCCAACAAAACTGCCTTTAGCCGAGAGATATAAAGCACAAGACAATTACTATCAGACATTAGCAGAATGATAAACACTTGAAACAGAACCATAAACATCTCCAGCTCGTCTCATTACTTCTACTACTCCAATTGCTTTTTCCTGCTGCCCACACTCAGTTACACAGTCTTGAGGGCTTTGGTTTCACCTGTCGGATCAGTATCACCTGGCTAGTCTGCCTGCAGCCTGAGCATATTTATTATTCAAGCAGCTCCTGCTCAGCTTATGAAAAAGTCATGAGACTGGCCTTTTCATCTCCTCTGCAGACCATTATCCTACTGGTTTAAGTAGATACCTGAACATTACCTGAAGACTTGCAACTGGAGATGTGGAGGACGCATGTGTGACAGATTATTATAAGAATTACTGATTAAACATAAAGCAGAACAGTCTGAAAGAAGCTGTTGTTGGAAGAGAAATAGCAACTAATTTATCAGCTGTGAGATCTTCACCTGCCTCCTGCCTCACCCTCTGAGATACTACAGTGTACCTACATGATATTAAATAGATAAACAGATTTTAGAGAGAAAATCGAGGCTGGTGGAGCCAGATATCAACACTACCAGCCGTCCACAGGCCTGCCTGCAAGGGAGTTGTGTGCATTTATTTTCCATAAAGGTCATGTTTTATCACTGGATACCGCCAGCTCCAGAGAAAACAACGGGTAGACAGGCACGACGTGTGACGGTGTGTTACTATTATGAACATTATGGCGTTATTTCTGGTCTACCTTGACGGGCAGAGGCAGGACCAGCTAGCTAACGTTAGCTGTGACACCTGACAACCAGCCATCTCATCTCAACACATCCAGCCCCGACTACTAACACCAGCCTTCAGCGCCGTCTTCGAGGTCCCTCCTGGGCGCTAAACGAGAGGCCAAGCGGCTGTCGGAGGCGGATACTTCACGACCATATTGTATTTTTCGGAACAGAGTTAATTTTAAAGGACTAAAATACCTGCTGCCTCCTCCAGATCCCGGCCGCAGCGCCATCTTGATATCAGTGGTCACTAGTAGGAGGATGATGTCAGCAGTGACGAGTGAGGGGACGTGCCGCCCTGAGTTTGGCCTCCCAGGCACCGCTCTCCTTATGGTGACATAGGATTTTAAAGCTATCAGTTAGACCCCTTGGGGACTGATTTTTTTGGTGACAGTCTTGATTTTGGTCTCTCAGGCACAGCACTCTGCCTGGTAAAGACTGGAGCTTGCAGCCCTGGGTTCAGCATCTCAGGCACATCTCTCTGCCTGGGACAAGGGGAGTTTGCAGCCCTGAGTTTATCCTCTCAGGCACAGCACTGTGCCAAGTGAAAGCAAGAGTTTTCGGCTCTGCTCAGCTTCCCGGGCACAGATCTCTGCCTGGCAAAGATGGGAGCTTACAGCCCCGAGTTTAATCTGTCGGGGACAGGTCTCTGCAGGCTGTTCCTGTGGATGTACTACATGCAGAGACGGTTTTGCTACAGGCATAACTGAGTATTCCTCAATCGGCCTCCCCTTCTTCTTTGTTGGTGTTTTCCGGCAGCTGGCATCTTTAATGTTGCATTACTGCCACCCTCTGGTTATGGTGCTTGTCAACGCCAGGATCTGTTGGCCCATTATGTTTGTGCAAACATGGTATTTTACCCCGGTTTCTAGTGGCTCTCAATGTACATACACAGCACACATAGCCAGTAAGGATGTTCAGGAAGATACACATACATACAGCATGTACATGCACAGCATTTATGTGTATACATGTGCAGTCTGTGCATGTATACACAAAAATGGTAAATGGACTAAACTTATATTGCACTTTTCCAGTCTTATTGACCACTCAAAGCACTTTACAGTGGAATGCCACATTCATTTATTCACACAGTACTTTTTTATTTTTATTTTTAACACATATAGCGCTTTTTTTGCTACTCACACATACTCATACACTGATGGAACAATCATGAGCCGCAGTTTGGGGTTCAGTATCTTGCTCAATGTCCCACACGCACTGGGGGAGACGGGGCTCAAACCACTGACCTTCAGATTAGTGGATTAGTTCCCTGGCTATGTAGCCTACAGTATGAACAGTATAAACGACTTGCTTATATTTATATTTTACAAGAGATTGATGATATGTTCGTGTTATTTCACAATATGGGTTTTAAACTGATATAGATGCGATTTGTAGGTACCGCGGGTGTTTTAGTGTTACAGGGTTATTGCACAGCGATTCTTTCTGATATTACATGACCGCTCTAACCATTCAACAGAGTTACAACACTGTGGCACGAAGCTGTTCTTGTGTCTGGCTGTTTTAGCCTGTATCCTGTTAAATTTGTTTAAACAGTTTAGTTAACTAAAAAAGAAAAAAGAGAAGGAAAAAAAACAGCTGTCTCGTGCCCTCCCCTCTACCTCCGTACTAAAACACCTGTCTCACTGATCTCTGATAATCCTAGTTTCTTTGATCATTGCTCTGCCTTCAGGTTCTCACACTTTTGGACCCCACTGTATTTCCTATATGTTGTGCCGTCTCACTACGGCCTGTGGGACGTTTCCTCATGATGAAAAGTGTGCTGCTAAGTTTACTGTGTCCAGTTCTTTCCTATTACTACACCTGCTCACCACCACCCCCACCTTCCTCTGTACTGAATGTGAATGTCTTCCTTTGCCACTTCTCTTGCCACTCTTGATGAATTTACCTCCACACTCATCTTTTTGACTCATTCAAAAACACAGCGAACAAATAAAACAGAGATAATTTAAAGAGTAGCTATCGTGTTCAAATAAAAGTTGGTTTTAACCTTCATTTATTATTATAAATCACATAAGTGAAGTTGGGACTATTACAGTCTCAGATGTGGGCTTTCATGATAATGGAAGAAAGTCAAAAAGCTGTTACCTCTCCTGCTACCATTTAAAGTAATCTTCCTCCTTTTCTTGCTGCCACCAGGTGTCCTTGAAGGACAGTGGTAGTGAGAGCGACATGGAAACAAGCAGGAGGAAAGACACCCTTGAGCCATGGTTGGGTTTGAGTATGCCAAAGGTTTGATATTGGTGGTTTTCTTATGTGTTTCCTCTTACCTTTATGATGCTTGACCTGACCACAACCTTATCCTAACTAACCCCAATCAGTTAACTCTGCCTTCTCTTGACCCTTGTAATCTAATGTTTACCATTTGATATTCACCCCAGAGGGAAGGCCTCCCCGAGGGGAACAAATTCCCAATACATCTCTGACCTCTGCCAGGAGATGTCAGTGTTTAGCTTGTTTGCTGCTTCGCTTGGACAAGGACACTGCTCTTTAATGAGAGGATCATAATGATGGAAAGCTGTGTCTCAGTAAACTAAATAGTGACAGTTCACTGCAGCATATGTTACCTTTTAAACAACATCTCCACCTTAAAAGTAGCTTTAAAATGACAAAAAAGATTGTTAACACTGTATTACAATATGATAATATTATATTCCGTATCTAATGCATTATTAAAGATATCTGATTCTTGTGTTAACTGAAGTCTTCAAACAATATTATTATATGAAGTCTTCGAAACAAATATTATATGAAAAGTAAATACTCCAGAAGTCTTTCATTTTATTTCATGTTCATCTTTACACAAATTGAATAGACACTTTCTTATAATTTACTTGGTTGCATTCAATCTTTGTTTCAGTACCATAAACTTTTACATTTTGTGTATATGTTTTTATATATATGTGCTGTTACATTTGTTATTACTGTGCCAAAGGATATATTTCTAATATTTATGAGCCTAGCAGCTGCTAAATACAGTGAATATGATTTGGTAAAAAAAAAAAAAAACACCACAGTGACACTCCTAAAGTTGCACTTCAACCATTGGTATCATTATTGTAAATGTTGTATCCAAAATTTAAACTGTCTCTTTCACTTCTTCAAACAGAGGGAAATCTTTATTCACCTGATCCACTCTGTGTTGTGCTAACACAGCTAAAGTTTTCATTAGATAATTATCTCTGATTTGCATCATTATCGGTATGTTATGTATACTGATACTCTTATTGTTTGCTGTATTGGACAGCACCTGCATTTATGACCTAACGTGTTGTCCAACATTTTTACTGGCTGCTTGAAGTATTGAGGCCATTGTGTGTCCGGACAAAAGTAATTCAGTTGGCGGTTTCATTGTTACACCAATGACAAGGTGGAGCAACAAGGAAAAGCCTCTCTGGCATTGTCTTAGCTGTTGGGTGCTGTTGTGAAAGATTTACAGCTTAATGAGAGCAGTGTAAGGCGTCGGATGACAAGCCCCGCCGCTATCCATCACCTGGTCTGCCCTCAACCTCTCCTACACCTCAGCTCTATTCAGCCGCAATGATTCAGAGTCCATATACATTATAGAGGGACGAATGCAACCATGTAGGCCTCAGAGTGACTCACAACTGGGAGAAAAACTTTATTTCAATTTTAACAAATGAAGAGGAAAAAGCATTGTTTTTACTGTATTTTATCCAGGCGGTGACAAGTCTGTGTGGGAGGTTTTTCCACAGTATTGAATTTGTTCTTTCATAATTTCACAGTATATTATTCCTCATTCACTTGCTTATAATCACAGCAAGTCTCACACAACAGGGCTTCAGCCATTATTCAGGATGTTAAAGTTTTGTTTTCAGTGGTTTTCCATTAAATTTATTTGTAAGTTTTAGCAAGTAGTGTAAGTTAAAGTTAAAGAGTACATTTTACTACTTTCAGGTCAAAAACATGTAATTTAATAAAGGAAATCAAGACTTGGTGCCACTATGCAGGGTCATATCTACCACCTGTGGCACCAAGCTCATATCTTCAGTATTTGTCTATGGGAATTTGAGGGAAAGTTTATATTCCACACTTAAATGTAAAATACACCAGGCAGGTTTTGAAGGGTAATTGTGTTATTTTAAGGACTCTCATTTCGAATTTAGTATCTTTAACTTTAACAGATTTCGGCAAAAAGAGAGTAAAATTAAATTCACAGTGAGTATTTCTCCACTAATATCCCACAGTGTGGTTAAAACTCAGAAGAAAAATATATCAGATCAGCTGAATTGAAGTAAAAACTGGGGGAATTAAGATGCCTGACATCAGTATTTCTCGTAACATGAAAAATATGTATATGTTTTGACTATTTTTCTTATTTAACAAAATATAACAAAAGAAAACCACATACCTATGGACAACAAGAGAGTGGATTAATAAATAACTGAACTTGTAACAAAATATCAGTGCATCACTGTCATCATAAGAAGGTTTAGGTGCAGAAAATCTAGTCCAAAGTTAGAAAATCTTTAAAATCAGGAAACCCTGTGACTTAAGACAACAAGACTAAGAATTTAATGGAACATGAGACCAACACATTTTGGTTGGTACTGAAGTGTCATTCGATGTGCAGACATATAAAGGAGTTAGTATGTCTCCAGCAGAACTTCATTCCTCATAGTGAGGAGAAGGCACTGAAAATTATCTAGGAAATATGACTGAACAGTTGACTGATACAATACAGATATGTAACATTCAAATTTTGCATTTGAGTACTTGGACTCATGACTTTAGTGTTTCTAAAATCCAGGCTGCTGCTCTGCAGACATGTCGGGCAAGGCTGGATTATCAGCAGGCAAAGCGGACAACTTCCCAGGGGCCATCCGTGGCCCTGGTCTTGTGGAGGGCCAGTGTGTCACTGTCTTAGTTTACATTGAGCTCATTTTGTGTGTTAAGTAATTAACACTTTAGGTTGTATTAATCCAGAGGACATAGACGTACTGTAAGGCTGCAACCACCAGTCGTTTTCATTATCAATATGTTTAATGATTACTTTCTTAAATAAAAATGTCATATAATAGAGAAAAACTATATATAAAACAATGTACATAATATGCAATATATTAGATACAAATTGCTTGTTTTTGTCTGACCAACATTAAAATCCAAAGACACTGACCTTACTGTCACAGACTGAAAACTATTTCTATCTAAATTATATCAAATATCCACATTTGAGGAGCTGGTACTTTAGAGAGGATTAATTCAGTTTGATAATTAATAATCATCAAATTGTTGCCAGTTAATGAGCAAAGAGAAACTTTCCCTCCTCAGCAGATGAACATGAAAACAGCCTTTTAGTATGAAACCCTGCACAGTGAAGCTCAAACATCCAAGTGATGTAACAAATAAGCAAAACACATTTTTTAGAGAAGGTGACTTTTGTGAGCTCATTACAAGTGTTTGAATTATTTTGTGCTGCTCTTTATCGCTTCTATTGAGACTCATTAAAAAGACGATTAGGCCTTGTCATTCTCCTGCCCCCTCCTCTTCTCTCAGTCCATTCACAGGCCTCTGAGAGCAGAGCGTGGGCTCCCTCCCTGCTGTGTGCGCCAGGTTTAGCTGGAGGCCAGCCGAGTCAGTCTGTCAGGTCCCCTCTCGACGGCTGGATCAGGACTGGATGTGGGCAGCCCCCCAGAGGAGGTCTGGTGAGAAAGGTGAACATTAACCCAGGTCCCATTCTGGGCATCCCACTAGTCCTCATAAATCATTAACCCGTCCAGCATCAAGCCCGTGACAGCATCAGCATGACAACATCAATCTGTCAGGATCTCTCTGAGTCCGGGGCTCTTACAGTTTCTCAGCCTCAGATGCAAATACAGTGAATTTGGACTCATTCTGGTGAAAGCAGACTTGCACTTTTGCCCTGCAGAGACTCATCTTAAACACCTCAAGTGGCCCTAATATTTAGTTCAATGCTTGTTTATACTACATAATTTATTTCAGGTAAAATCTCAGCAGCTTTTCTTTCTTTCTGAATGTCATCTACAAATTTAAATGTTAAACAAGATCATTTAGATGGGCCGACATACAAGTTCTGTACTTCAGTACAATTATGAGATAGCTTAACATTGTCATTTTTTCTCTACATTTATTTGACAGCTTGAGTTACCATTTACTTCTCAGATTAAGATTTTTACATGTTTAACTCATGATCATAAAACATGATGCAGAGCTTTACCATTAAAGTAACCAGTCTTATAACTGTTCTCTTTACAGTGACATTCTTAAAAAAACCAATCTGCAAAGTCTGTGTGTATTATATAGAGCAGTGGGGTCCCCCAGGGGTCCTTGAGGGGCTTCGTGGGGGTCCCCAGCAGAAAGGGGCATCATTTATTTTCACTATAATTCTATCCAGGAGTAACACAGTGACAGAATGTATGACTATTTTGGTCATGGGTTTCAAACACTTTCTGGAATACAACATATAAAAGCAAAAATCTTATCAAATGGGGGTCTGTGGTCTAATTTATGTCAGTTTAGGGTCTTTGATATGAAAAAGTTTGAGAGCCACTGATATAGAGGGAATTATATCTGACACTTGTTGGACAATGAATGACTAAACTCAAAGACAGATTCATGTAAACTAAAGGATACATCATCATATTAAATCATATTAACGGTCAAAAGTGAGTGCTAATGACTTGAAGAGAACTGAATAGAATAACTTAAGATCAAAGTCCACTTATCTTTTCATGAGTCCAGCCTGGCTGTCACTGTAGGTGGTACTGGTGTCAATGTACGGTGAAGGGTGCTGATTGTTACTACGGAGGCCTGACTGATCTCCATCACTGTGCAGGAGCACAACAGAGGCCTCCTTGATCAGGGCTTTTGATGGAAGACTCCTGTCAGAGCAGCTCCATACATGTGTATGTATTTCTCCATAGAAAGGTCGGCGTAAACTCTGGTCGCAGTGACCAATTAGCCCTGGCAGAGAGTGGCCTCCTGACCTTTGACCCCTGCTGGGTAGTCTTATCCATTAACCCCTTGGGCCTCAGCTGGAGTTGATGTAGTATCCTTTCTTCTAGCTCTGCTAAACACACGGCCACATTCACCCTGCAGCTTCCATTTTCTGTCTCTTTGTCCCGCTCCTCTCTTTTCCCTGTGTGTCAGCTCGCTTCTCGTGTTGACCTCTGGAGTTCTCGGCCGAACTGAATCTATCGATCGACTTCCATCACAGCAGCAGGCAGATAGTTTCACTCTCTAACAGAGCATCTTCTGCACCCTGTTCCTCTCATCGGGGCTTCATCTGTCATCTTGTTCTTACACAACATTTCATCACTACTGCATCTTTTAATGCTTTTGCTTCATTTATGAACTGTGTTAACTTGGATTTAAAGACAACACAAAGTGATTTGTGTTTATGTTTCCATGAATGTGGGGATTTATGTGCTGAGGCCAATTCTTTACAATGTGGTACTAAATTCTCATTATATGATTTCCTAATGTACCTTGTCCTGCAGAAGAATTTGGTTTCCATTTCAGCCATTTCCCTAGTATTTCATCCTCATTTATATATTTATACATAATAAATATATTATGTTGTTAGTTTCCCACCTTAATTATATTATCGTATTTAAAGATTTTACACAAATTAACTTTTTTTTTTTTAATTACAACTGTATATGTTGTTGCATAATAACATACCAATGAATGCACTGACTAAGGTTTTTTTTTAATTTTATTTTAAAGAATGTACAATGTGGAAGATGTGCGGTTAATCTATATCCCTGATTGGTTATTCATACATGTCATCAACTGTGTGAGAGCTGCTCAGCCAAGAACTTTTTCACCATTAAGTTTGTACTTTGGAGAATTTCCAAGGGTAATAATTAGAAATTTGATAATGATAGTTTGCTGTGGAAAGAAGGACGTTATTGTTATCCACAAAGGTATGTCACTGTGGGTCGATCAGCGAGCGACAGAGAGAGAGGGAGAGAGAGAGAGTAACTGCAGGTTGTTTGGGTCTCACCACCTTTGTGTAATGGAACCACCTGAGTTGTTTTCTATATCACCAAACGAATAATGGTGTATTAAAAAGAGCAGTAGAACTTAATAGTAGCAGCAGTAATGCTTGTACTTGTACTAGCAGCAGCGGTATCAGTATTTATGGTTTTACTGAAATAGGTTTTACAGTCTGTGTCAGTTTTGACTGATATGAGAGAAAGCTTGTGAATCATGTTTGGTCAAAGTTTGGCGGCATCAGTTGTGACCTTTCCTGCTTCGCTCTCCTGCCTGCGAGTCATGCCAGTCCTCTCACAAGAATTCAAGGGAGAGTCGATGATCCTCTGTCTCCTGGATGTTTTTATTCTTTGACCAGACAGATGCTGCACTAAACCAGACAGCTGTGGAGGAGGTGATGTGAAGCTTATAAAATTGAGTCTTTGAGTCTTGAAGAATGCTTAACGCTCCTCCCTTCACTTCAGCCTCCTGGGAGATGAGAACTGCCCGGCATGTGGACAACTCAACTGATTTTCATTACCAGCCATAACAGTGTGTGGCTGGTGTGTGTGTTAAACTCACAATTATTGATTATAATTATAATTATACAATTGATATTGGTAATAAAGTAAATTAAGTAAGTCATTTTTTTAAATTTAGTCATCAAAATTATTCCAAATATTGCCAAAGAAACTGAATAATTAAACCATAGTAATGCTGTTATTATACTTGAATCAGTTCCATGTAATGTGTTATTTCGTCATGTGAATTCACTTTATTGCTGTAACCTGGAGCTCCTAAATAAGTAATGGTGCCCCCTGCTGAAACACACTGTGTTAATCATAGTTATCATAATGAAAACATTTCCTCATTTTCATCAGGCTGTTTGGTAAAAGCACAGCATGTGGCAGCTCATTATAACTTTAACTTTACACTGTAATTACATGAACATTCAGCATGTGTAATGGATGTAAACACTGGAGTAAAACAGAAATGACATTTAAGTCGATTATACGTAATCCAAACATCAGATGGCTGAGATGCTAAGATATGTTGCTGTGTGTTATAGAAGATTATCAGAAATCTTTGAGGTCAGAATAAAATAAATCAATCAAGATCATCCAAAACTGAGCAACAGATCAACCCAGTGTTTCCTGATCAAACACACTTACACCTCGAACAACAAGACTTACAACTAAGTATGTAGGAGGATAATGCCTAATCAGTGCAATACGCTTTATAGTATTTTCACTAATTGATCAACAAACATAAACTGTTTTTAGCCACAAAGTTCTTTAACACTTTTGTAGTATTCAAGAACCTGCTAATGAATTGAGTTTGTATTGAAATCCTAGCTGCTGTTTAGAGAATTGAGTGTTGTATTTCAGTCTTTAACAGATGCAAATGAGCCTTCCAGTATTTCAGTTTCTTTTAGAGAAAAGAGTAAAAGAGACATTGGTCAGATCTTTAGAGGCTTCCTGGGTCTGAAAATCAAAGGTCTCATTGAAAACCAAATAGAGCAACATCAGAGGATTACAAGGCTTTCCCCAGCAGGGCTCCACGATGGAGGGTGCAGGTCAACACAGGGGTCGAAAAGTAGCGTAGTAGTAGAGCTAGGTCTTTGCCAAGTAATATAAATCCCAATCCTGTTAGTTTTTTAAGCGTTAAAGTGGCTCATAATAAAGCTGAGATGATTTTTTTTTATATATGATGAAGACTTTAATTTTAAAGCTGATGTCTTTTATTGCTGTTTAACAAGTCACATCAACCCCTTTTACAGCAACTAGACAGCAAACAAAGTGTAGGCTCATTGTATTTTATATTACTTCAGTAACCACACTATTGTTCAGCTGTCAGTCCCTTTCACTTCTTTATGCACTTGTATCTACACTTGGCAGTTTTTAAGTTGGTTGTTTTGTTGTCATCAAAGAAGGTAAAATTTAAAATCTAAAGCTGCTATAAGCAATATCTTTAAATTAACAAGCAATCATACTTGAGAGTTAAAAAGTGACCCTTGTAGTGATGAACCCACAGAGGCTTACCTCCAGTCAGATTACAATTTATTAGTGTGAACTAATAGAATTTTTGTATCATTGATAGTTTTCAATAAAGTATTATTCTCATCCAGGACAGGATGTCAGGATACAGGTGTCACACCACTCAGGAAGGTGACGTGTTCTGAAAGTCTGCTCTGCAAGGAAAAAGCCACTGCTCCAAAACCTCCATAAAAAGCCAGATTAAATTTTGCTAATGCACATGGGGACAAAGATCTTACTTTCTGGAGACATTTCCTGTGCTCTGACGAAACAGAAATTGAACTGTTTGGCCAAAATGACAATCATATGTTTGGAGAAAAAAGGCTGAGGCCGAAAAATACCATCACAACCGTGAAGCTGGGGGGGTGGCAGCAACATGTTGTGACCAGTGCATGTCACAGAATAGATGGCATTATGCGGAAGGAAAATTATGTGGATATATTGATCTCTAAACATCAGTCTGGTAGTTAAAGCTTGGTCACAACTAGATCTCACAAATGGACAATGACCCCAAACATTCTTTCAAAGTTGTGGAAAAATGGCTTAAAGAAAACAAGGTCAAGGTATCGGACTGTCCATCACAAAGCTCTGAATTTAGTCCAACAGAAAATTTGTGTGCAGAACTGAAAAGGTGTGAGCTGATTTGGCTCCACCAGTTCTGTCAGGAGGTACGGGCCAAGATTTCAGCACATTATTGTTAGAAGCTTGGTGAAAGCTACCTGAAACATTTGTCCCAAGTTAAACAATTTAAAGGCAATGCTACCACATGCTAACAAAGTGTATGTAAACTTCTGATACACTTGGAATATAATGAAATGCAATAAACGCTGAAACAAATCATTCTCTCTACTATAATTCTGACATTTCATGTCATTTCTTCATACTGTGGTTTTGCTAATTATACTTCTGGATCTGTACATGTCTTCCACCACTGCTTTTTTTTTTTTTTTAATCTATGTACATAAATCTCTCACTGTTGCATACAAAATAAGCACAACCATGTATTCATTTTGGAAAAAAAAACTTTTACTTGAAATATCAATATTTTCTCAGAAAGTATAAATAATGATTTATGATTGATTTCAATTTTATACAAAAATAATACATTAGGAGGAAAAAAATAATCACGTCCTGCCACACAAGTTATGAGTGCCCTCTGATCAGATGGCAAGAGATGTGCCTATAACAGTCACAAACCAACCAACATAACAATAAAACAATGTAATGACCTAATATTGAATAGGAGACTGGATCTGCCACACTTATGATATGCAGAGTTTGATAGTCACAAATTGCCTTATTGTCTCATACAAACATGGGTAGATATTGTGAAAAGAAAAATTATTCTTAATGCCAAATTCGGTCCCTATTTTAAACTTTCCCTCTAGGATCTGTGTTCTGACGGAACACGAAGCGAAGCGTTCAAGCAAACTCTATGTTTGGAGTCAATGGACTGACGCAACTGGACATAAATTCACATAAATTTTTCGAAAACATGCACACAGACACTCTTCCAGACTGTTGTTGCCAGATTTGACTGACAAAAAGTACCAGAATCAGACCCTACAAAAATGGTCACAGGAGTTTTCATTTTCATTTAGGAGTCTTCAATATAATATAATATATAATATAACATTTTATAAGAAACAAGAAGTATAATGTTGTAATAAAGTGAATTGCTATCAGCTAATTGGAAAATGAAATATGCCAAATTGGTTATTAGCAGTTCCAGTTTGCTATGTACCAGTGGAAGTTCAGACAACTGGAAATGTATCACTCTGATGCTGTAGAAAACTGGAAAAGATTTTTTTGTCAAGATCTAGAGTTATGAGAGTTTATGGACATTCATACCCTCAGAAAGTGTATATCAAACAGAATATGTGTATAAATGTGTGTATCATGTTAAAGTAGGCCAAATTATAGCAGTCCATAAAGTTTTTACCTGCTCAGTTGAACAAAAAGTAAACCAATTGCTCAATCTGGCAAAAACTGTTTGGGGTGAATAAACACAGAGTCCAACGGTCAAATTTGTGTGAGAAGATGCAAGATGAAACTTCGCTCCGTTTTCTGACTGATCACACCTTAATACTGCTCGCGTGGGTGTGTGTACCCACAGCAGCTGCTCCTCTCCCCAACATTTCTCAGTCTTTGTGGATTCCTGTCAGATTAGAGCAGCTGCTGTCACAACATAATCCTCTTTCATGTCTCTCTCCTTCACAAAATACCAGACTAAGATGATTGTTTTGTTTCTGAATACTTGTCAATATTTTCATTCTACACTGAGGGGGGTCCTGTGCCCTGACTCATGATGAGGAGTTACTAACAATATTTGTCCTATTTCTTCACATTCTGTCAGGAAGTGGGAAAGGTAGGAGGAGGAGGGTGAGTCCCATTCCTGAAATTCACCTGAACCTATGTGCAAACAAAAGCCAAAGGTTTCCATGGAGGGGATGGGCCACATTTAGAGTGAGTGTGTGAGTCAGTCCTCCCCTACAAGGCAAGACTAGGTTCATGGATATGGCAGGCTAGCTTTTGAGACATGGTGACGAATAGAAGTTGTAGCTACAGTGTGCATATTTGTCACACATCCATCCATCTGCTTTTGTGTTATTTTACAGGCAGCTTTATCAACAGCAACTCCAGTGTAGTATAATAATTGTTGGTGACTTCACTGATAGTGCATATTCATTCCCAGTCTCACGTGTGTGGAGTTCTGTGCAGAATCCAGCTATACAAAGCATTGCATACACCTATAGACACATTGCATAGTCCTTTCAAGATTGTCAAAGTCTTTTTCAATCACAGTATACACATTGAAAAACTCGAAATGATGAATCCGTCCAGCGACAGATGGCATTCATCGCCTGCGCTGATGCTAGTACAGTCAACTAAGTGTGAAAGAATAACATGGAAGACTCCTTTAAGGCCCAGTAAGAATGTCAGATCAATACAGGTTATTGTGATTGTCACACAGATCTGCTCACATGCAAAGGCTTACTGGTACTTTGTGTGAGTGAATCGCCTTCATTGGATCCTTGAACCGTCACACAGGCTGATCGCTGTCTCAGTGTATCTTCATATTTCCACCTTAAATCACAGTGTAATAGAAGTTGTCCCAGAGCCTTCATTCATGAGTGGTTTTTGGTGCTTGGTTTTTGTTCCTTTGTAATGTCACAAAAGAAGATGGCTGTACATTTAAAAAAAAAAAAAAGGGGGGGGGTCATGAAAAACTGAATACTGTTTTCAGAGATTAAAATCATACATCCTTATTGATCGTGTGTGCAACAGAGGGGGGAATCCAGTCTCTTCACTTTCAGGTTCAGTGAATTTTTCTTTTTTTTCTGTTTTGTTTGTTTTCCTTCTCTGTCCCCATTTCTCATTTTCACCGCCTGGCCCACCGTCATCACTCCTCCTGTTTGTTGACTGACTCATCATCCAGCGCGCCGTTGCCGGTTATTAAGAGTTGTCATGGTTACCGCAGTGAGAGGGCGGAAAAATGTGCTCCAGTTGCCGGGCACCGAGGAAGTCAAGGATGCTCTCACCAAGCTTGAAGAGGACACTGAAAAGAATGAGAGGGAGAGAAATGTCAGACAAAGTAGGGCTGTGTTACATAAAATAATAAATACAATCTGTCCAGTCACACAGGTTTCATGATAGTGACCTGACAAATGACAAATATGCTATATCCTACTGACACTTCTACTCCATTAGATATCAGGGGGAAATGTTGTCCTTGTACTTTTAAACCCACAGTTACTTGCTTTCCTGATTAGATTGAAAATACATAACACATCAGGTAGAATTAGCTCTCCCTGGACCACCTATAATGTTAAAGTGTTGCTACATGTTAATGGATGAACAATATCTTTACACTGGCAAGATTTTTACTTTTGATATTTTCTTGTAGCTGTAAATACTCATTAGAGCGCCAAATGTGTTTAAATCCGCAGCTGAAACTATTCCCCAACAAATTCACAATTCACTGCCCAAATGTTTTAGAAAATCATTCAGTATATATAAAACATAAAAATATATATTTATAACCTGTTTTTAAAGAATTATATCATCAGTAGGAACCAGTGTGCTTGGAAGTCTTACAGTATTGAAGGGTGCACAAACAACAATAAAAATATAGAAATTCTACAGCCTTTAACTGAAACTATGACTTTTACTTATAATGGAGTATTTTTAAAGTGTAGTATTACCATTTTTTCTAGAGTAAATGATTTGAATACTTCTTCCTCCACTGGTAAATACATCAGCCCTGCACCTTCATGTGCCACACCTGACCAAATACATTCCTCATCCCTCTTGTCCTGACGCTGAAAAGCCTTGTTTCCATTGAAATGCTCTCTCTTTTTTTTTTAGATTGTTTGTGGAATTTATTTTTTCCTGCATCGCCAGGGGTGGGGGCAGGTGACCCTGGTGTGACCCTGCGGCCAGCAAACAGCTTCGCCTGATAAAGCTGACCTGCAGGTAAGACTCTGAGTCATTAGACAACGGGCTCTGAGCCGAGGTGAGTTTTAAACAGTCAGGTATAACGAAGGGTTCTCGGTAAACAATGAGAATTATAAAGCCAGAGCAGGTCGTATCATGAGAAGGCAGACCCGTCCAAATAAAATCCTGATAAGAAAATACCTGGGAGAGCCTGCTAGCTAATTACTCTTTAAATAAAAGGTTTGTGAAATACCACAGGGTGATGATTTGACCAATGGGGTACAGCCAGAGGTGAAAGTAATCAAATACCTTCACCAAAGCACTGTATGATTTTGAGCTATTTGTACTTATATTGAGTTATATTTACATTTTAAGCCTCTTTATACCTTGTTCTGTTTCTTCCATTACATTTATTGTTAGATGGAATGAGTAGTTACTTTGCAGATTAAGATTTTATTAAAAGGCACAAAAAGACATTTAGAGGAGGAAAGATGAATGGATTCATCAAATGGTCAATTGAAAAATAATTAATCTGCAACTATTTTGATAATTGATCATTCATTTAAGTTATTTTTACAATTTCATTTCATAGTTCCAGATTCTCAATGCAAAGTTTCTGCTTTCTCTCTCTTTTTTTGCATTTTTCACAGGTTCTCTTAAATTTGATGTAACAATGAAAACATTAGCTAAAAACAACTGAAATATTCTTAAGTAACAAAAAAACTGATAATAATTGATATCAGTGCTCCACCTATAATTCAGTTTTAGTATGTTACCATAAATGAGGTCTGTATTCTACATCTTAAGTAATCAAGACATAAAAGTTTTATACGCTTTAAAAAGAAAAATACAAAAGGGCCTCATCAAACATTAAAAAGAGATTGATAGTTAAAGACAACTTTGTTAAAGTGACTGTAAGTGTGTTTTTGTTAATTAACAAATTAAGAGTTTGAGCGAGCCCATGTGAAAGTTCAGTCTCCTCTAATTTAGTAGGATTTTAAACGCAGGACTTCCACTTTTAATGAAGTATTTTTACATTGTTATTCTGGCACTTTTACTCAAGTAAAGAAGCTGATACATCTTCCACCACTGGGTACGGCTTTTATAAACACATATCTTATTTTGTTTTGCAAACATGATAAACAGCTGATTGTTCCCGGAGACTGTGTTAACACCCAGGTCAAAATGTGTGTGTTTCACAGCCTCTGGCAGATTTGTGTTACTTCCTTTACCACACAGAGGATACACCGTGCCCTGAGCTATCATACCATCAACCCATCAGTCTGTCAGTAGCAGCTCGGCGGGTATGAGCGCTCTGCCTCAGCGTGGGAAATTGAGCGTGTGAAAGCACCGTGGTCAACATTTCAGGCTAGAGCGATCACCGAGAGCAGGGAGAAGTAGGAAAGAGGAAGAGTTGTAATTACAGAAGAAAAAAAACCTTGCCCACCTCATCTCCAGCCTCACTGTAGCATGGAGGAGAGTAGTGGGACATAAGGCTTGAGAGCTTTGATTAACAACGAGGCTCATTTCCTGATCACAGAGGTAACTCTCACCAGAGGAAAGTGAAAGGGGGGAGCATTAATCAAGAGGCGTTCAGGATGAGGGAACAGGTGATTGATTAGACGTCTGTGTGAGAGGAAATAGGAGCGTATACTATCCATGTATCTGTCTCGTGTGTTAGTCTGAGTTCCAATGAAAGCATGTGAGTATCAGCAGCAGCCCCAAAACAAACAGTTTCGAGGCGAAAACACTCGTGCGTTGCTACTTAAGACACTTGATTTGTGTGCGATTTTGGTGATTTTATTCATTTCTAAACTGCATGACTGAACTAATAAAATTTATTTACCCAGGAGAGACCCCCGAGTTGCACCATCTTGTTTACAGGAGCGTCCTAATGTGACAGGAATTAAACAAGTCAGCACACAATCATAAAACACACACTTCTCCTCCCCTGTCGTGACCCAGTCCCTGCTGTCGGCATGCGCTTCGATTGTGTCGTCTCTCAATGTGAGGGTGATTTTTGTGTATCAGTAGGAAATGCGTGAACTGATTGAAGTGTCACATTTCGAAAAAGACAGTACACCCTGTTGCAAAAATGTAGCATCAATGATATCACAGGTTTAATGCAGATTCTCATGCGGACACAAGCCTGTAATGATGACTGGGACTAAAACCTGCAGTGACAGGCACAGAGAGGTGAGAAGGCGCATCTAACAGTGGCTTGTAAAATGAGATGTGCTGGTGGTTAAGGGACTGACCGTCTTGCTTGAGGACATGGAGCTGAGGGTGCTGATGCTGTTGGCGTCTGTGACCACCATGGCCGAGGGGAAACGTGACGGGTGGGAATATTGTGGGGGCTCCTGCTTGTGAGGATACACTGCAAATGAAAATAAAATAGATTATTACACTTACACTATTGTAGAGAATAAAAATATAACTATATATAAGGGTTTTATCAGGTAGCTTTGTGATTCAGAGGAAATATTGCATTTACACTTCTGTTTATTTTTTCTGACTGTTCTCCAATTATTAATTTTTCTTATAAAATGCATTGCTTATTAGTTTTTGAGGCCTCGGGAAATTATTCAAACAAAACAATCCAACAACTTAATAGACGTTAAAATTGTGACAAAGGATCAACAATATATATTTAGAGCTGCAATGATCACCTTGATCTCTAAGAAATTATAACAGGCATTGTCCACTTTTTACTGTCATTTTATAGATAAAACTATTAAAAAAGAAAAAATCATTACAGATTGGTAATCATAGAAATAATCATTAGCTGCGACCCCCCCTGATATAACTGATTTAAACAGCAGAAATGTGGTACTGACTGTGTGAGTGTGTGACAGTGGCCATGAACGGCTGCTGGCTCATGTGGCTGGGAGACTGCTGCATCAGGCTCTGCTGGTGGGGGCTGTGGAGCTGCTGGGAGAACTGCACCGGCTGCAGCGCTGCAAGGCTGCCCGCCACACTGTTGATCACTGGCACCGTCTGAGACTGTGATGTGTTTAAACCTGGTGAGAGGCAGAAAATAAACCCCATTCAGACCATGTCGTGATGAAATAAATTCTCACTTCTTCTCTCTCCGTATGGAAGGATGGAGGACTCACTCTGTGCTATGGCCATGACTCCAGACAGAGGCATGATGAGGTTTTGTGTCTGCTGATGGCTGTGATGGGAGCTGTGGATGTTTGTCAGTGTGCTGACTGGAGGGAGTCCTCCACCTGAACCCGAAATCTGGGGAAAAGATGAAGGAAATTCACACAAATTCATTTTCAAAGTGAAACAGATGCTGTCTGCTAAACAAACAGCAGACATAAATGTTGACTTAGTTCAAATTCTTTTGTATAACACCTCGCTTGAGTAACACACAAAGCACACAAGCAAATACTGATAAAGAGCAAAAGGTAAAGAAAAGAAAATCACTCTAAAAATGTCAGCAGGGAAGAGTGCGCATTAGTTTGTGTGGCACACTGACAGTGTTTGTATATGCCTGTTGATTTATACAAATGCATACATGCTTATTTGCAAAAAACACAGCTGTAACCAAAACAACATCTACGCATTTACAGCAGTGTCTGTGTGGATCTGGATCACCCTTGCTCTCAGTGGGGCTGCGTCTATTTGACTACTGCCAGCTGCTTGCAGAGGAGGGACCGGCCAGACACACATCTGCAGATAAGAAACTGTCAGGTCTGACCTGCCGCACACCACACCGCCTGCCCCTGCTGTGGTCATTTCACGTAAAGCTGTTCCAAAAGGCAGAAGTGTTATGAACTGACGGGGAAGTTGGTGCACAGTATTCAACACTGATTTGCATAATTTATATATTTTTTGTGAGCCTTTGTATTTATCTGAGCAACATAAATGGTCTAAACAGGAGGATTTCGTACTGCAAAGCAATTGGAGAATTTTGTATTTTTACATCATATTTCAGATGTACTGTTGCACCATTACTCAAATGCTATGAGTCCTTGCACAGGCTTCCTTGTCACTGATCAAATATTGGACTAGGGCAGAGGGGAGAAACTCTGAAGTAAAAAAAAAAAAAGAGAGCCTCGGGCATAATCAAATGTTGGCGTCATTTCTCTGGCAGAACAAGCAGCGCTCCACCTGTGGCTCCTCTGTGTGAGGCATTTAATCAATAAGAACAGAATGTTTCTTTGTCAGGTTTATTGGCTGAGTGATGCACATGCCTGGTCCTCTCTGGTGAAGGCTGTGCGCTAGTCCAGTCGTGGCCTGCCAACCCAGCTCCACCTTCCAAACAGAGCAGCACAATGTGCTAATTGTTGGCTCTTGCCAGTTGGTCCTTGGGAGAGGAGGTTCAGGATCCTGCTTTGTACGTTTATGCTAAACGCAGGCCTGGCCTTATCTAATCTGAGGCCATGAAGGCCCAGGTGTGTTCACTCACCATCTTGGCGTCAGGTGACAGCAGACTGTGGCTGTGGTCCAATCCTCCCGGAGACACCTGTTGGAGCACCGACTGGCTGGTCGCCATGGCGTTGCTATTGTGGTGACTGATGGTCGTGGAGGAGGTGACCTCACCGGGGCCTTGGCTGTAACGCACTGAGAAAGAGAAACAGAGGGACAGAGCAGGTTAGTTTCACTTGTCTTGGCTGCTGTGTGCTCTAACAGTTATATAGGGCAGAGAGATAGCAGCACTGGCCTCGTTCTCTGCTGAGCAGCGCCGCCGTCACTCCAACCAACCGGACTCACCTGCTCTTTGACTCAGACACAGGGGAGGACAGAGCAAACAAACACTGACCCGTCCACTGCTGCTATCTGCATAGCTCAGCCAAGGCCACTCACTGTGCACACGCACTCACAACAGCAGAGCTCCCATCAGACTCTGTGATCAGCACACACACTACCGCTGGTGGTCGAAATTGCGTCAGCGTCAAGTTTCGCCAGTGGTGGAAGAAGTAAAGCAGCAAAACTGCACAGTTGACAGTCAAAGTGCTGTATCCAAATTTCTATATATATTCATGATCAACAAAATGCACTTAAGGAATCAAAAATAAAAATATCTCTTTTGCAGACTGACATATCATTACTACATTATTTGTTTTTTACTGTATCAGTGTGTACGCAGCATTTTACTGTTACTGTTTAGCTGCTTCAGGTGGAGCCGGTTTTTACGACTTTATATACAGTTTAGATCAGTGGTTCACAGTCTAGAGTTTGGGCTCCACCCCCACAAAGGGTCAGATAAATTCAGATAAATCTGAACGGCCATGAGAACATGAATTGGAGAGGAGGGAGGAAGTTCTGCTACATACATTTGTTTTTATTTTTTATTTTATATTTCTCTAATATTTCATTCTTTCTTGTGAAATATTGGATATTTGCACCTCTTCAGCCTAAATACAGCCATCTAAGTGTATTTTGTAAACTTGGTATATGTTTTGTTATGTAACTAGAAACTGCAAGTAACTCAAGCTGTGTTAAAAGTACAATATTGAAATGTCGTGGAATGCAGGTATAAAATGGTGGAAACGGACCAAAATTCTACTTAAGTACAGTACCTTCCATGATGTCGGTATTTTCTCAATATTCAAAATGATATTGCAGTGAAATGGACAATCTTCTTTTAGTGCCATCACTTAATCCCATGTCTAGACTACATGTTGTCTCCCATTGGAGGCCCAGAGAAAAGCCTCACCCTCCCAAACAACCAACAGCCAAATTACTGTTTGCAGCGCCCCCCCCCCCCCCCACCCCCCACTCTGATAGCAACAGAGTAAACATTACACAATTACAAGCAATGTCAAACACATTCTTATCCTGTGGTCTCAGCCCCACACAGACAGGGAGAGCGCCCCTCCCTCAGTGACAGTGTAGAGACAGACTCTGTTTGCGCTCAGATCTTCTCCGAGCCCGCCGTCCCTGACCCAGGTGAGACAGCCTGAGCGCCCCGCTGAAGTCAGCCGGACGCGACATGAACCACTGCTATACATGCATGTAAAGCAGTAATTTATTAGTATTTAGTAAATGCTTAGTCACTTTCTTGCAGCGAGTTAGGTAAGAGGTCTGATGCCATTGTGGGCTAGATAAAATTAAATATAGACAAACTATTAATGTTGATTATTTTCTTGAAATTTTCTCAAAATGTCAGAAAATTATGCAAATTGTGTGATTGAGTTTATCTGCGTTCAAGCAAAACCCAAAGATACCAAAATATCCACATTTGAGAAGCTAAACTACGTTTTCTCAAAAGATTGTTCAAAACAATTAACTGATTATCAAAATCATTTCTAATTATTTTTCTGTTGACCTACTTATCAATTAATTGACCAGTCACTGTAGCTTTAAACAAGATATAATATGTGGCTTAGTGAGCTGTAGAGATGCTGGTGATATTAGCTGGATTTTGTTATACCTAAGGACAGTGTCAGGCTAACTGTTGCCCCTCTATCCAGTCTTTATGGCTGGCTCAGTTCACTGTCTTTAGGCTTTAGTTTCACATTTGACAGGCAGAGGTACCTCTCTTCTCATTGAACTCTCAGCAAAATTATAAACAAGCATTTTTCCCATAATGCTGAACCACAACTTTAACAACAGATGCCTAAAATACAGACACTACGATAACTGGAGCACAGCGCCATATTTCATCCTCTAAACTACCTGTCCTCCATTTTGTACAGCCTACAGACTTCATATTGTCTCCTGCAACATACTGGCAACCCCACAACACTCCACCATGCCTTGTAAACACAACCACAGAACAATAAAGCACTCCACTGGACTCATGACCCCCATTGCCACACAACAGAAGAGGGCTCATAAAAAGGCAGTTATCTCGGGGCTGGGCGACCTCTTAAAGTGTCAGGAGGAGAAAACGATGCTATTCATGCCAGGTTTGTTTCTTTGGATTCCTCAGTAACTCTATCTGCAGGGAACCTCGGAGTAAGTCAGGAGAACTTCCACGAGTTAAACTAAGACACTCTCGGTCTCTAGAAAGCTTCCGGGAACAGAAAGTTTTTCAATCATATTAATCCTCCTGCCTTTAAATAGCAGATTCAGTAAGAAGAAGGCAAGAAGGCACATTACCAGAAGAAGCTGGGATTTCTCTTTGAGAGCAGGGGGAGGGTGAGAACTTCAGAAGGGGGAGTGGTAGCAAGGACCTTCAGCAGGTTTAAAAGGCTCTGGCTCCCTGTGTGACCCATGTAATATCAAAGCCTGCCTCCCCAACCCCAGGCAGCAGTCATTGTAGTCCCGCTGCATATGACAGACCTCCTGGGTCTCTGCAGGACGTATCCAGTCTCTTCTTTGTGGCACAGAGCAGTGGAAAGTGCAGACTTAGGCCATCCTTTCTGCGTGTGTGTGTGTGTGTGTGTGTGTGTGTGTGTGTCTGTTTCAAGCTAGCCTGAGGTGACGGAAAGCAGTGCAACCCACGCATAAACCCCCTGCCACTGTATCTGATCTGGAACTTCTGAGTCTGCTAGTTTTGTAACGTTCAGAATGACGCAGCTCAGCATACACAGCAACCATTCAATCTTATGGTGATGCCAGCTGCCAAATTAGCGGAGGGAAAATAAGAAGTCAGGTTGATTACTGAAGTAAAACCACCAAAACAATAGCATAAAAATACTCCATCACATGTAAAAGGAACGGTTCAGGAAGGAAGAAAAACAAAGTTTTTTGGACTTTGTGATGATATCTGCTATTTTTCGTGAAATACTGGTTAATTTTACCTTTAACCTTTTTTTAGATGTGAAAAGCACCCTAACAAGACATTGTTTTATATGGTACGGTGTTACAAGAGAGCCACTGGTTTTATCATTGGCAATACATTGTATTTTGTGAGATTACCATATGTATTTCATGTAAAATCTGTTGTCGTTCTGTTGTTAATCAAACATAGTGAAGTAAAGAGTAAAAAGTTTAGATTAGACTTTTCTTTCTTTCTATTTTTGGTTTAATAACTGGGTACTTTGGGCCTACATGAAACATTTTAGAAGTATATTTCATACACTTTATATATTAGGTTTATATATATATATTATTATGTAAAATCTTTAAAAAATGTAAAAGTAACTTGAAACTACTAGTGAGTATGTAAGTATTGTGCTCGGACTTAGTTACTTTCCACTTCTGCAAATGATATTTTCGCTAAACCATTTTTGCATAAGAAAATCCAACGTTTGTAAACACACCGTTGTAAGGTATGGATTAGTCACCACATCATGACATTAACTAACCTGTTGGTGGAGGTTAATGCTTCAAAGTAAAATGCCATAAATAAGACGGATTACCTGAGCTCAGTAAACATTGCTCGTGGGTGAACAGTAGGTAACTATCACATAGGAAAACACAGGTGCATGCTCACATGAGCTTGCCAGCAAACTATGCAATCTGCCTCGGATCAGTTTCATTTCAGAGCGTAAAAAAAGGTCACCACCAAAACTGCACGTCACACTGTTTGACTGTCTATCCACTTGTGACCAACCGACCAACGAACTGAAACCGAATCAATAAAAACTCCCCAAGTAAGAGGAGTTTCTTTGATCTGACCCAGTAGTGACCTCTCTTGTATCACTGAAGGTGCAGCGATGGTCTGAGGAGAGGGGGGGGGATTACTAGCTTTCTCTATAGGCAAAGAAGGGGTCATCAGTCCTGTCTGGCCAGAAAAGAGCCAATACCCCAGTGGACAGCTCCTGCTGCTCCAAGTCTGCGCACAGCCTCAGCAACTATACTAATGCCCATAAAGGTGAGGGGGGAGGCTTTAAAACCAGTCCTCCTTCAGGCCCAGCAGAGATAAATGAACCTAGGTTACAGTCAGTGCAGTCTTCTAATACACCACAGACAATGGGAGCCCCTGCTGAGGTAGAGTATAGAGAGGAGAAGTCAGAGGAGCCCCTTATCAAAGGCCTGGGAGATGTAGTAGCAAAGGGTTTTAATTGTCCATTAAGCATGCATAATACAGGCCGTGCCCTAGCAACGCAATGAGACGCCCTGCTGGGATATTATTGTCAGACCAGGGGCTGACACTGAAAAACAGCTGATGATGTCGGCAGGATGCCAGCAGGACACCTTGTAAGCAGCCAGCTGAGGGTTTCTGGGGGAGCAAAGCGCTTTCCGCCGTGCCCCGACCCTTCTCCTCTGCAGCCTTATTGCTGACCTCTCCGGCTATGCAACCTGAGGTCAATGCCTGGTCAGGTGTTCTGAGCAGCAAAAAAAAAAAAAACTCAAGCAAACAGACAATCCACAAGTGGGACCAGTTTATCCAAAGGTAAAAGAGCAAGCCAAGGCAAACAGTTTGTTTTCCCTTCAAAGCTCACCTCGTGTTCGAACACGAGAGGACAACAATAGGCTCTGAGTGACTCTCTCAAATCACAGTTTTATGGAGGGTGAGTGATGGCACGGAGGATAATGCTCGGTGAGGCCTATCAGCTTTGTTTTTATGTCGTATACGCCAGGTAGACTCAGTCAATACTAATTACTCTGAATGCAAACATCAGGTCAGGGTGAAATGGTCAGAGCAACAACACGCAGCATCTCCTCACTTTGGCAACTCTCTGAGCAGAGTCATTAGCAACCTGGCTGGAGGAGGGAATGTGGAAATGACGGCGTTATGTCGAGGTGATCTGGATGTGTCTGTCCCCCCCTCCCTGACCCTGGCCCGACCCTGGTCTGTCATAGGATTGCTGCCCTTTGTGTCATGCTTCTCCATGCTGACTTTGGAGTGGAGATTGCAGGTACAATGTGGATTGTTCTCAGTGTGTTTTCAAAGATCAGAATAACAATGGCATTTGCTCAGCTCACTCACTCACACTCATTGATCACTTGTCCCCTCTTTCTCTGCCTCTCTGATCACATCAACTGTGCCTCTAACCTTCTCTGACAGTAGTTTCACTGAGGAAAACAAAATCACGTCCTTTTCTTATACTTTTGTCCAAAATTTAGGCGTAAACGCCTTCAATTTTCTGAGGTGAGCTTATATTTTCTGTCACTACTTAATTCAGATTTTTTCTACATGCGCAATAAATCTTCACACATTTAAACATTCAAGCCCAAAAAATAAATAAAGAATCTGCTCTCTGCCACCCGGCATCTTACTGGGAGGTGAAGCGCTGGTCTGGGGATGATGTGGCGAGCTGTGTGACAGCAGAGGGTTGATGCTATGGGTCGGTGCAGTGATGGCGTCCATGGCCAGCTTCTGCCTGAAGGCTTCTTCCTTACGCCGGTTGGCAAACCAGTTGTATACTCGAACTTCTGTGACCAGATTAGAGCCGAGGCCCTGCGCTTTGGAGGGGGAGACCCCTCTCTGAAGACACTCAGCTCTGCAGGAAACAGACGCACAAGGTGAAAAACTGAGTTTGATGTTGTCTGGGGAAATAGGTGCAGGGGGGCGTCATGTTTATTTACCTGTTGCACTCCTCTACTAAAGCCTCCCTCTCCTCCTTGCTGGGGTTCTTCTGCCGTTCATAGGCCTGGTACAGGATTTGCTGGGACGCAGGTCCCCATTTGAATCGGTTACGTCTCATTTTCTTGCAGGAGGGTTCGCTGCCGACCTCGTCACCGGGCTGACCCATGCCCTGACCAGACGGGTTGAACTCTGGGAAAAAAAACACCGGATCCTGATTGCCTTTGTCTGTCATATTGCTGCCAGAACCTTGTACTGCCTGGTTGAACTCTGAAAAATAAGAAGAGGTACATTCAATAAAGCTGATTTCACAATCATTTCATTTAACACAAAAACACAAGGAGTTATTTGACATATAGTGTGTGTGTTTTCTATCCATAAATAATATTTGTTATCCTTTCAATGCATTATGAAAAACTTCATCAAATCGAGCTTATAACTGTGGGTCAGTGTCATCCAGCAATATGAGGAAATGTCCAATCCAACGTCATATCCCTACAGGTTTGAAATCCAAATAAAGCACCGTGCTGCTGCCAACGACACATTGCAGGCCGAAGCCAAGCTGTGAGAAACTCAAATATTAACTTACGTCGGAGAATTTCCCGCTGTTTCCTGACATACCAGGTGTAGAGGGCCGCTCGCTTCTGTGTTTTCATGGGCGTGCCTTTGTTGAGGTGCTGGGAGAGGTGAGACTGGTTCAGCCCCGTGATGTCCACCACCTCCCGTTGAGGGATGTTGTGCTGCTGCATGTAACCTTTGATCATACGGGCAGCACGCCATGGATCCTCTCTGGGTTAAGATACAACACAAGAGCACAAAACACAAATCATTTCACCCCTGAACTATGCGTAGCTGTCAGAGGGAAATAGTAAAGAGCAAAACCACCATTACACAGATTGGTGGTCTGTGTGACACTAATAAATGAATGTGAATGCATGAAGAAATGCTTCATGTAAGAGGAGAGGGTTTTCAGGTGATTTTAGTTTTGTTTGTAATGAAAGTTTTTACATTTGCCTTGATATTCTTATCAAGCACACGGCTGCTTATGAACTTGTTCCTGCCTTTTACCAACCCTGTTTCAGGCCTCAAGTTTAAAGCGCCCGTAATGATAGTAAGTCCCTTCACAGACAACCCGTTTATCATTGTAGCCCGTTCAATAGGTTGTAAATATTTTCAAAGGTTAGTTCAAGTGGATTCAGGGAGGTTGAGAAACTTGGACTTAGTGTTTGGTTCAAATTTCAGCCTGGAAAGAGTTAGGTTAGGCTGGTGCAAATTCAGAGCAACAATGTGCAATGACTGTATAAATGCAAAGGATCCCAAAGCCTCAACAAACTGTCAGACAGGTTGACAAAACTTCTGATACAAAGATGTTTGTCAGAGTCAACTGTATTTGGAAAAACTAAAGTAAAACTAACCTGGCATTAGTCCACAAAAGATCAAACGTATATGTCATAAAACAGTAGTTAGTAATATAAATATATATTTAAGGTTTTACTGGATTAACCTAAAAAGAAAATGCATGTCATACTAAACTCTGATCCCTCTTTAATTAATATAATTTGAAGTTAGTATTTTTATTATGTATTTGTCACTAAAATTATAGATGCATCTCAAAATCAGTAAAAAAAAATAATAATAATAATAATTAGTTTCTTTTTTTATTCGTTTTTAAGAAATGACATTTACGTAGCCTAGCCTACTCGTATCCTCATGGACCTGGAGTCCAGGTGTAAATGTGGCATTAAAGACGAGCGTGTCCTTACCTGTGGATCTCGCCCTTCACATTGTTCACCCGTGCGGAGGTGACGCGGAGCCTCGCCGCGCTTTGAGAGCTTAGCGGGCCCAGACACACCGACATCGGTAATAACTGCAAATCTACACACGTCTGTTTGTTTTGGAGAATGTGGAGGCCTACATCTAAGTCTGCGGGTTAAGTGGGAGATGTTAGTTTATAACTTTTGACAATGAATAACCAGATCTCCATTCACTCTAATCACACGCCACTGTGTATCTTTCAGTTGATGATTTATAGAATAAAATTAATAATAACTTAACTACACGTGGGTTAGTTTTGATATTCCTCGGCAGCTGAGAGCCGACCATAGAGCCTCAAATATTAGTTTTAGTGACACAAGTGGTTTTCAGTGGAGATAATTAGAAATAGATGCAAGATGTCTAATCAGGATTCAACTTTTTTTTTTTTTTTTTTTTGTCGTGGTGGGCTGACGCATGAGTGGCTAAATTGTAAAAATAAAACTGAAACTGTAAACAGTTATTTTAATTAATGATTAGATCGTTAAGTCAAACATTATTATCATTATTATTATTATTTCTATCTATTTATTTATTTATTTGTCTATTTATTTGTTTATTTATTGCCGTGGCTTAGTTAGTTATTATAATCATTATTTTTAATATCCTAAACTCCCAGCCATGAGTTCTTTCAGACCCTTGTTGCCGGATTTTTATCGTTGAGAGGTGGAGTATAGTTAATAATAAATAGATCTAAGTTCAGCTGATATTTTGCAAAGGTAAAGAAATAATAATCCATGTGGATAATTAGTAACCAGAATGTGAAAACGGAGCCGTGGCGGGTTCTTTTAAATTTGTAAACAAAGAAGGAAAAGTGTTTTTAGGTTTTTAAAGCCCTGTCTTTTTTTTTTTTTTTTTTTTTTTTTTAATGTAGCCAATGTGTTTTGTAAGACTTAGCTAAAGGACCAAAACTTTCAAATTAAGAGCTCCTACAGAATAACTCAGTATCTCCGCTTATTTTATTTTATTTTTTTTAGCCTACTTTCTAGTTTCACTTTTAAACTTCACTAAAATTGACCAACTTTTTTTTTCTACCCTTTTTTAAAAATCATCTGAAGTTGCGGGGGAACTTACGCCAACATGCGGTCCACCTCCGCCCTCTGCTCGGCGGCCTCCTCCGTGTTCAGAGACTGGAGCTCCTTCAGGATCGGCGGCGTGTCGAAGTCGTCCCCGTCCTCGGACCCCTCGTCCCCGGACAGCTTGCCCTTGCTGTGGCCGTTGGTGAGCGTGTGGAAGACGGGCTTCGAGTCCGCGTCCGCCCCGTTCATCTTTCCGCTCTGAGGCGGAGCGGGAGACATGGACAGGCTCTCCAGTTTTACTCCAAAGCCCGGTGGGCTGGGGTCCATATCGTCCAGGGCCTGGATCAGAACATCTTTGGTAACTCCTGAGTCCAGCAGGGCGCTGAGGAGCTCCTGCTGCAGGGATGTCAGCTTGGATACCATTTTAGAGAACATTAAAAACTCAACATATAGGCCTGCTGTCTGCGCACTTGAACAGAGGAAAAACGGAGGCTAGAAAGGGTGAAAAAGTAAAAAAAAAAAATAATAATAATAATAAAGTTCCTTTTTTTCCTCTGTGGTCCGGAGTTCACTGCCGCTGACACCTGCTCCGAGAAGCTGCTTCACTTCCCTGTTGAAGGGGAGGATGGAGCTACTTTGCCATGATGCTTTCCGAGAGCAGGGGAATATAAAACATGGTAATGAGTGGGCCGGCTGATGGGAGCCTTATGTAAATCCCCACAATAAGGCCCGCTCTGGGCCGAGGTAGACATGTGTTTACACTGCTGCGCTGCTGCTTTTATTGGCTCCCCTTATCAGCAAAACTTTGGTGGACTTTGGACCCTGCTGTATATGCCTTAAAGACTTTTAAGAAAGGCGACCTGCACATATTTAGATCGCTGGATCAAATACTCTCAACCGTGGTTTTATTCCGCAGGAGTTTCTTTCTAAACCAATAAGAGGACTTGCACTGGCAGATAGCAGTACTGTATTCATGTATTAGTTTAGCCCGTGTGTTTATTGTGGGATGTTTATGTTTGTTTTTAAGGACTTCATTTAGGCTGTTATGTAGGTGCTGAAGTGTTGCCATGATTACTTACTAATGAGATGATCATATAGGTGCTGATGGTGCTGTTAATGAGGTGTTGTGGGCTGTTGCTGCCCTCATTAATTCAGCCTTGTTCCCTTTAATGAAGTCAACTAATCTCGTTAGTTTTAGCCAAATATCTCACACTACCAGAGAAATATGTTTTAATGGCCACAACGCCACGAAATCGTTTAATTTAAACTTAAAAAAAAAATTCAACCTTCACCAACATCCTCCTGTCGCCGTCCGCCGGCAGATCACCCGGGCTCCATCTTCAGAATTACAGAAGACTAATCACACGTTTTATTCATTTCGACTTCCTTTTCAAACTTTCTTTTTTTTTTTTTTTTTTTTTTTTTTTTTTTTTTTTACTTGAAATAAAACCTTTTTCGTGCAGATGCAGTATAAGCCTTGAAAAAGTGGAACAAAAAGTTGAAATGTTTCAAATTGCTTCAATTGTCTCTTTATCTGCGCACACTGACCTGACACAACAGGCCTATGTACAATAAAACTATTTAGGTGCCCTTAAATTGCTGAATGAAATACTACAGTTTTATCTTATTTTGCAAATTTAGAAAAAAAAAAAAAGACCCATAAACCGTCAGTTCACTCAGGAGTTAAACAAACCCTCAGTCACTAAAGTAAGAGTTGATGTCAAGTCACCTTTTCACCTTTGCGAGGTGGAAACATTCTGTAAATAAAACATCAATGAGGGCGAACTTATCTGTTCATCCTCCTCTTTATTCCTTCAGCTGAATCCGCTCAACACAGACGGGCAGAGGGGTGAACCCACACAGTCCACGTCAAGTGTCCAATCTGACTAAACATTATTATTTATTTCTATATTAAATGTAGCTTTGCAAATGAGACGTTATAGTAGCCTATAGGGTAGGTCCTGGATTTTAGATAGAAGATAAAAATAAATCCCAGGCAAAGGATCCTTAACCTTAAACCCGCAGAACTACAGGTTTTTTCACAGGGAGCTGGATCGTGACCAAGGCTTCAATATAAAACCCAGTGGCTACATGGATTCATTTTCAGACAGCGTTGTTATCATTTTAGTTGCAGATGAGAATATGCGGGTAAATAGAAAATGTCAAAATAAAAGTTGTTTTTTCCTTCAAGGTTTAACTGAAGTTCAATTGTTTCAGGCCATTTTAAAGTATTAGCTGCTTTGTTCACGACAAATACATATTGAACATAAAGATAAAAGAAAGAAAAAACATCTATGAATAAAAAATAAGTTAATATACACTAATACACTAATATACACACAGTTGCCGGTTTATTAGGTACACCTAAGTAAAGCTAGAGCAACAAATCCTCCCTCTGTGAAGGTTATAAGGCCCAGATTGTGCCGAAACTTTTAGAAAGGTGTTGAATCATTTTCATGATCACTGTGGTGCTGCTGAAATGTACTGCATTATACTCACAGGTGTTTCTATTATTTGGTTCACCCCATTTATATCAGTGAGGGTAAATGACAGGAACACTTTTCGTTATAATGAAATCAGCAGCAGCACAAACTGCAGGATTCATTGCAGGACTGCTGAAGTACACTGCATTAGTTTTAGGTGTGCCTACAGCAACAAACAGAAATGAAATGAGTGTTGTGTATATTACACGTAATTATTGTGGCCTAATAAAATACACAGGTCTAATGAACTAAATATGGGTCAGATGGCTGTAGATATTGCAAACTATAGCTTCAGCTATATGTGCTGCACTACGTGGCATTAGTTCATGCTACATACTACATACATGACCCTTTACAGACAAACATCAAATACATAGGATATTGTTAAACTTTAGAGATGAGGACAGGCTGCTGAAACACCCATCAGTTCACTTTCAGCATCAGTGCATCAGTATGGCATCTGAAGTGTGTCTTAGGTGAATGCAGCTGCAGGTGCAGATACATCCTATTGGCTATTAGTTTGAGTAGAGTTTATAATGAAATATGATATGATCCAATACATTTACACATACACAAGGAATGTCAGCAAATAGTGAAAAATGCCCATCACAAGTTCACAGAGCCCATAGTGACGTCCTAGATACATATTTTGGATACATATTTTCACCAAATGATTTTTTTCCGAGTCCAGGATGAAAATAAGAGAGACACAGTAAGAAACTACATCACTGACTTAATGAATATTCGTTTCTCAAATGAACAGTGGTAGAGGAAGTGTGCATATTCGCTACCAATACCATAAAATGATCAAATAAAATACTCATGACATAAAAAATTAGTGAAACTGCTCATGCATAAATGTGTAAGTATTAAGATTAAGATAACCTCTATAGGTCCCATAGCTTCCAGTAATTTCCTAGAAAGTAGCTGTAAATCAATCTGGTTTCCTGCACAGAAGAATGTATAATGATATGGAAATGGATAGTTTGTTCAATTCCTTAATTCCAACTGTCACCTCAATAGTGTAATTGATAACTTCATCAGAGCACTGCCTACACTTTCATATAATACTATACCAATTTGCAAAATAAAGTGTTACCGCTAAATGTAATGACTTTGTATGTTGTTGGTTTATCTACAGAATTAAAGAAACTCAAAATCACACTTAAGGAAGTGCAATTAGCCAAATTTAAGGTTCTTAGTTGCATTTCACTGATAAAATCAAAGCAACTCAAATGAAACAATCTTCCTGCAAACACAGCTGTTTCTGTAAACAAAAACAAGGCGCCCACAGAAGCCACTGTCCTCCCCTGTGAATGTGTATGATGCTTTACAACAAGATACTTAGCCAATTATTGGTCAGATGTGTAATCTGTGTAGTATCAATGTGGTTGATCATTAGTAATACACAGGATTGCCTTAAACCTACTTGTGCTGGAGCCTGCATGCTGCAAAGCAACTTTACTAAACAAAAAATGCCTTGTTAGTACATGTTTACCCTTGGAGAAAATGATTATGATAATCCTTATGCAACTTTTATGGAGAGCATTACGCGAATATAACAACTGAAATGCCCCAGTTATAGTAGAGGACGAGATAAAAAAATACCATAAAGATCAATGAGGTCATTGAAAATTAACCACTGTGTCCAGGAGACACTTTGAAGCTCTCTATAGAAATGTTAATTATTTTATTATTGTAATCTATCATTGCTACAACTTTTTGTTCTAACATAATTAAAGACCTAATAGTTGCCCGTCTCATCTAAAGGTCTGCTGCTGCTCCCACTTTGGGTGTCATTAGACAGATTACACTGCTCGCTTATCTCTGGCTACTAAGTTTCCCCGCTGATGCACACCTTGGCTGCCCTTCGCTCTGGTGTGCAAAGCGCTGGCCGCTGTGTTGTGTGGGTTGAGTTAATAACCCTGTAGAAAGAGATAAATTACAATCTGTCTGCGGCTCCGTCATCTGTGTTGACAAGTTAATGACTCAAGTTTTTAGGCCCCAATGAAACTGGCTGCTTTTCTTAACAACAGAATAAACGGGGCCATTTGCTGTCAGACACCAAACGTTTTCACACAATCACATGGGCAAGAGGGTTGAATTAGAGTAAGGTACAGGTTTGAAACTGAAGGTGTCGGGTTAAAGGTAAATGAAAGATCTAAAATACATGGGAGGCATCATATGATTTAAAAAAAAATTCACACAGTTTGCCACAACAGAAATTCTGAGAAATGGTACCAATTTCAACAAAGTTACTAATATTATTACTTTTGTCTGAGTTTCATTAAAAATCTACAAATCTAAACCCAGAAGTATCAAAGAATGAAACGTGGGAGTCATTTTTTAACAAATAACATTATTATTAACAGACATGTACACGAACACCCACAAAAATGAACGTCTTGGCTCCTCCGGGTGACACCACTTTGGCGTACATCTTTCTGGCACTTTCACATGTTTCCATTTAAAATCAGTCAACCATTAACGGCAAATAATAACAAGCAGCAAAAACAGTTTATCCAGTACACAGACCATCACGCCTGTTGTGAAAGCGGCCTGTGCACTGGAGCGCAGCAAGGAACACGCTCTGCCCATTACGCTGTCACAGAGACCGGTGACACATAGGTTGAGCAACCAGGGACAGGGACCGTCCACGGCCTGGGACAGTCAACCTGTTCCTGTCCCCCTGCAGCCAGACCAGGCACAGACCAGCAGTGTAGTTGTTTCACAGAATTCAAGACTAAGGCTGGTGATATTGTATATTTTTCTTTTGGTCAACAAATCCCATGAAAGGACAAAAAAATTGGATCCTGATAACAAACATTGTCTGTGTATTTTGTTTTTATGTGCCAAAGAGCTCCAGAGAGTCCAAAGACTATTAAAGACATGAATTAGCCAAACCTTTGCACTGGATGACATCTTTATTACTATGAACGGTGGCACTGTAGTTCATTTGGAGTCAGTCCCACATACAACGTTCCTGCTGCTGTGAGGACTCGCTGATCAAGAACCAGTCATACCAGCAGATTTCTTCTGTGATATGGTACAAGAATTTGTGGCATTTGGCAATTTCCTTGTACCAAGAATTTTCCAAGGTTTTTAAGATTTCTTTTTGTTTGTGTTTGTGTTTGTGTTTGTGTTTGTGTTTGTGTTTGCTTGTTTTTGGTATATTCTGTCACACCGTAGTGGCTGGTAAATCTTTATGGGACTTTATGTATGTCAATGTCCAGTATCCAATATTGCATTCAACGCTATAACATCACCTAATATATGTAATATCACACTGTAATATCACTGTAATATCACTGTAATATCACTGTGATATCAGGCTGTAATATTTTGTAGTCTAAAACATCAGTGACTTTTGAGCCCTTAACAACCTCACATATTATCCATGAACTGCTTTGCTTTAGGAAAATGTTTTTTTTTAGCATCTAACTTCATGTAACCTAAACCATTCCCTGTTTATTCTTGTCACAGCACAGCACTGACAGATGTACTTTTAACAGTTGTTTGGGGTCCTCTAATAAGACTACAGATGCTTACAGAACCAATGGGCTTTAAGCAGAGTGCAACAGACATGGACAGGGAACATATAAATATAGAACAACACCAGCTTCATCCTTTACAGAGAGGTGTCACCAAGGTGTCGGACATTTGCCACAAAGCTGGTCCAAGGCGAGTTAAAGCTTCCCAACACTGGGGCTGGGATCCTCTCAGGATGCAAGATGATTAATAAGGTAGAAAGAAGAAGAAAAAAAACATTGCTGCTACACACACAATTATGTTTGCTTTTGACTTTTCACAACTCATATAAATATAAAACCTGTGATCTGGACTCATAAGGAAGCAGTGTTTGGTGTTAAAGGGTCACAGGCAAAAGGATTTGGGAAGCAGTGGTGTATCTATTGGTGGAAAAGGTATTCAGATCCTTTAGTAAAAATACTATTACCACACTGTAAATATTACAAGTAATTACTAGTAAATGTCCACCACTGAAAGTTCTCCTTTTCTAAAAGCATGTAAGTATAATCAGGAAAATTATCATTTGGTATGAAGAGTAAAGTTACTCTTTTATAAAGTAACTAATAACTAAAAGTTGTCTATTACTGGTCCATTAAAGTACAATAAGAAGTATAAATAGCATTAAAAGAAAATGGTACCTCAAGTACCTCAAATTTGTACTTAATTGCAGAACTTGGGTAAATGTACTTATCATATTCCATCACTGGGTGTTAATGGGCTCTTGAAAAGATAAAAATGTGAACCAATTTTAGTTTCCTGTGGGCATTTTTGTCATTATTTATCAAATGATGCGCTCCATTTCTGGATTTCAGAATGACAAAATCAAAAAATGTATCTTGAAGAAAATCTACAGTATGTTTTCCTTTTTTTTTTTGTACCTCAGATATTTTTCCTCTCCATAAGAAAGACACAAAGTCTATCTAGTAGCTGCTCTGGTGCTTCTGATTGTATCATATGATCGTCATCAGCAGATAGAGTTTGCCCAGTTGTCATGGAATTGGGGATTTTATTCATTTATATTTGTCAGTTTTATGTAATTTAAGAACTTCATATCCATGTTGGTTTAAAAGTTGAGATTAAACATTTCCTACGTCAAGAATGAAATTCCATCACACCTGTTAAGATTAACTACTTTGTTTTATCTTGTTATACCTGTAATACTAGAATATCAACTCTTATGCAAAGCTCCTAAGCCCAGGTGCCCCCAGCAGCTGGAAATGGAGGGTAGACCAGTGGAGATATCAAACTGGTGCAAAGAGAACACAGTTTATCTAACAGCACCTACTCTGAATCTTTTCACAAAACTGGAAAACATGAAATTGATTAGCTTTGTTCAACTTTGTGCCTTTTCTCATGTATGGTGTACTGTTTGGTAAACTACACAATGTTTCCTAAATGGAAACTGGGGGTTATGAGAGTGAATCAGTCACTTATGTGTGAAATAAATCTAGGAAATCCTCATAAGAGATGAATAAAATCAGCGAAAACGGTGGAACTATACCTCTAAATAGTGTCTGTAGTAGCCTACACTGAATTTAGACTCTTTCTTTTATCATTGTCCTGGATAACATCACCATGTACACCTGGATCCAGCCAGCCTGGTCTCTGTGTCATTTTGATACTCTCAGTCGAGCTTCAGGGACACACCGTGAGCAGGCCTACTGATGCACGGTTGAGGTGTGCTTGGCTGCCTCCGGTGTCTTCACTGACCTCTCGCTCTTCACCCCACAGCCCGGTCAGTGCACAGACCGGAACATTTGGAAAGTGACTGAAATAAAAAGGGCAAGGGCTACATGGTGTGTTCGTGAGGTTCAGGATGCAGCAGCCATGTACCGTTCCACAGACTGAGCTGGACCTTAACCTCCGCCTGAAGTCTCTGACTGCTCATCTCCTCTGCTCAGAGACCGGAAAGGACTGTTTGTTGTCGTCTGTATCTGAATGAAGAAGCAGACGAGGAAAAGAAAAGTGGATTTTGCCTGCAATTTTAAACTTTTGACCTGAGATAATTATTTGACAGATTGGGAAATATGCTTATTTGCTTCCTTGCTTTTGATGAGAAAATTGATCCCACTCCTTTACAGTAACTTCCTGGAGTCTCCCTTGTTTGCCTGTGTAGCAATTACTTACTCTTGCATTGTGCAATGGATGTGCCACAAATTGGCACATTTGGTTTACCAGCCCTTTTATTCTGATGTCAACAGGATAAATGCAGACATGCCACAGACAACTTTGTGTTTCCAGAAAATACTAAAACAAGGAAAAAGTTTAGCTCGCTGCTGACATGAATCCTGAAAACATCAAGCAAGCAAAGTCACCAACAGCTACTGCAGTGTGCTCAACAAATTACTCTACACATGACCAGTGTCATGATGGACATGGCCGTTATAATTAGAAGCCCTTTCTGATCTAAATACAGAAATCACATTGATCAACAAAAATGTCTCAAAGTGTTTTAACAGAGGTCATTACAGGTCAACCTATCATGGGACAGGATACAGTAAACCGGTAACAGAGAACAACAAAGTAAAAAACAAAGTAACAGCAGAATATAACTAGTCAGGCACAAAACACCCATTAAACCACAGATTTATATTTTTACATTTTCCTTTTTCCTTTAAACTTAAGCCAATGGGATATAACATGTTAATAATGAGTTTTTAATGTGCTGTTGGCCAGAGTTTGTTGACAGACATGCTGTTTCCCCCTGTCTTTATGCTACGCTAAGCTAAGCTAAGAGGCTCCATATTCAACAGGTAAATTTGAGCTTGGTCTTGATCTTATTATCCAGCTCTCTAAAAGAAAGCAAATAAGAACATTTCCCGAAAATGTCACACTATTTCTCCTTGTGGAGGGAGCGGGCAGTGTTGACATGGGACAAACCAAAGATAAAATAAGAGAGTAAACTTTTAAATCTAACCTAAAATAGGAACAATAGATTAAGTCAGTGTGGTCAGTGCTGGAAAAAATGTCTCAGTTGACTCAACTAGGAAGTGCCAGCAAGAAAAATTATCCTCTAAAGATTATAGAAAATTAAAAAAAAAAAAAAAAAAAGATAAAAGAGGAGTCTTATAGTCTACAGATCCCAGTTCTCTTCTCTTCTTCACACAAAACCTCATTAATCATGCAAATCCTCCGGCTATTTCATGATAATCGTCCATCAATGATCAGACTTTTCCACAAGTGCTTTGATTGTGTCACAGTTTCTCTTCATCAGATGGAGCAGCAGCTTTGATCTCTATCAGCACAATAAGATTTCATCACCACACCCATGAATCACAGGAGGATGGCTGAATTGCAGCACACACACAGGGAAAGCATTTTTATTTGCCCCTGACTGATACAAGTGAGGATAAGGAAGAGGAAAGTGATGGAAGACACTGGCATCCACCCACTCCTCCCAATTCATAAACATGACCTGTGGATGATCCTGCGTTGGGGAGAATTGGGGAGATCTGCCAGGCTGTAGCGGTGTGTGTTGCGTGCAGGGACAGCGTTGGCTCTGTCAACACGCACTGCAGCAGGGTGTGTGTGTGTGTGTGACAGAGTGTTTCTGTGGATTTGAATCAAGCCCAAGACTTGAAAGTCTCGGCTGTATTTGCTCTTTATGCACAAGGTGTGTGTGTGCAGTCAGGGATTGAGCTTTTCCTCCTCTTTTCTTTTGTTAAATCACGTCAGATCAGAGCAGCTTTGAGGTTTGGCTGTTAGTCACAGCACTACAAATGTTCTCCGTGTTGTTTGGTTACGTCTTAAGGTCTCTGTTATGTGTAGTATTCTTTTTTTGATTTTCATGCCGTGACAAAGCAGCTGATAAGAAACACCAAACAGACATAGTGGATTTGGGATTTTCCATCCTGTGAAGTTGTGTTTTTAATGTGGGCTCAGACATGAGAGAAAATACCGCGATGCAGCTTTTTTGTTCATCAGGGCAGCACGACCGCGTGCATCATATACACCCTCTTCTCCCCAGTTAACTCAGCAGTCAGCTCTCTGATACTCCCACACTTCTACTGTAACTGAGTCAAGCTGCCAAGAAAGTCTTCCTTTTACTTTCATTGCAGAAAAATACTCAGTGTGATTTTAAGCCTGTGAAAGGACAAATTTGAGGGCAAAGGTCATGAACCCTCTGCAGCTCAGCTATAGAACCAGTGCAGCCACCATCACCTGTGGAGCCCCTCAGGGCCATAACCAGGACTAGAGTCATCTATCCTCCAACCCAGCCCACCAACCCAACCTCACACATTTAAAACCATAGTGTAAGATCACACATTTCAGTACATCTAAAGGGTGAATATGATCAGGCTCATGCCCCCATAATCAGGGTCCTGGCTTCAACAAAAATGACCTGCACTTGTGGTTTCTTAAAAAAATCTATCAAATCTTGACATAGAAAATTATAAGTTTCTAAAGCAGCAACCAGTGTTGCCAGATTAGACTGACAAAAAGGAGCCAATCCGCCAAGCTTAAGCTTTGACATCTTGTATCACGGAGCTATGACAGAATAATAATTGAAATAGGAAAAAGGTTTTACTTTAATTATGATAAACTGAAATGACATTTGGCTTTGATGGTTATCAGTTATCAGTCATTACCATGGATGTATTATGAGACAATGGACCCCTGGGCACCAGTGTCTTAAACAGGAGCCAGACTGAAGGAGACAAGTTGTTTTCTGTCTCTTGGTTGTGTTATATGTCTTTGTGATACATTGTCTTTGTGGTTGTTTTGCATATGTGTGGTTATTTTTGTGTCTATTTGTGTCCTTGGGCCAAGGGGCCTGTGCCCAGTAGGGTGGTATAAGGTTAGTGTTAGGGTTAGTAGCCCTCCATCCATGGTCCCTGCATTTTGAGCTGAGCTTCTGAACTCTGAGCCCTGGTGGTCTCAACCTTCTACTCAGATGAGAGGAGGAGCTGATTTATTGGCATACACAAACTCTTTGTTGATGTGAGCAGCCCAAATGGTACAAAGAGGAGCCTAAATTGTCATGACCTGTCCCAAACCAATTTTACCCACCACAGGAGAGAAAAACCACCAAATCTGGCAACAATGGCAGCAACTGCACAACTGTGTTCAGAAACATTGTTTTTCTCCCCAAGCCCCAAACCCACAGAGCTAAAACACAGGTTGTCATTATAGTGCCCTCTTTCTTCAGCTCTATCTGAAAATCAATGGACCAGCAATGATAGGAAATAAAGAAAGGAGCTCTTGTACAGTCATTGTATTTTATAAGATATTCAGAGATAAATTAGTTTTTATGCTCACATACAGAAATTAATTACAAGTGCTGTACATTTTAACAGATAGAAGAGGCCAGATTTTGTTCTGTTTTACCCATTTCTGTGTATTTATGTTTGACTGCACCAGGCTGTAAAGTGCATTTCCTGAGTGCCATGTCAACGTTGTATCAATATGAATCTTCACAATTTAATGAAAAGAAAAAAAGTCGGCTTCACTTGTTTTAACAAAAGGAATGTATGTAATCAGCAAGTCTCTTGGCAAATTTGTGGTTTTCTTTCCGTAATTTTGTTTTATTCGGTAAAAATATAAAAATGAAGAATTTCGCTTTTCCAGAGAATCATACAAATGCTGTAAATATGTTGAATAGATAAGATAGCTAGAGATAAATAATATATTTTAAAAACGTATCACAATCTCACAATACCACGAGAGCTGAGAAAAAGTTAATAATACTACATCATATTGACAGTTTACTGATCGGTTTTGTTTATCTTATTCTTCAATGGTAAGTTAAGTCTGTGTGCATGTGTCTGTGTGTGTGTGTGTGTGTGTGTGTGTGTGTGTGTGTGTGTGTGTGTGTGTGTGCATGCAGCTGATGATGATCTGCTGGCTATCCCCCTCCTCACAGCTGCTGCTGCTGCTTCTCTCTCCTGCTGGTCAATATTGACTCAGGGATCGAAGCAACAGCCACTTTGTCAAGTGTACAGGAGGGCAGAGCAGCTATCTCAACGGCATCAGGTGAAATCACAAAAAGGCTGGTCATCGAATGTTACAATTAAAGAGAAATATTATAATCATGTTTAATATTATCCATGATGGCAGCCATGTTGAAGTGTTGTGGGGATATTTTTCACTTAAAAATTACACCATATCTCATTGAAGATCTAATAGTGTAAAGCTAGTGTGGTTAAAAAAAAATCTTTTAATACCCATTGAGTGCCACAGATGTACAACTGTCTGTATGAGAAATATCATCACTCTTTAAAAACATGATATATTTGGAAACAAATATTAAAGTCACTGCTGCACGGACTGAATAAAATGTTAAGTATGCAATAGTCCTCTATAGGTGTTATATTTTTAATGCTAAGATTCTATCAATTATGAATAGATTAGCAGATATATGTAACATACTGTACAAAAGTCAGTGCTTAAATGCATGGGACTCATTTTTGTAACATGGATTTTTATTCTTTGGCAAAATATCATATTTCATTGGATTTGAAACAGCCTAAAACATCCAAAAAGTTTTCAGAAACAACAATTTTGACGACTAACACAGGCGAAGAGGTTAACAGCAGCGGCGTCACAGTCAAACAGATTGTCTCTGTGGAAGTAAATGAGCCAAAAAGCACACACAGACAAACTGAGGCATGAAAAGAAACCTGCACTCCAACAACAGGACCAACACGGCTGATTTTGGGGTTAAACTAGATGTGTTGTCACCACTGTTAGCAAATAGATGTGTAAATATTTGAAAGACAAAAGCACATTTATTGGAGTGAACTCCCGCTCAAAATGTGTGGAGCAAAGCTGCTGAAGGTTACTGTCCCGTCAGACGGAAGGCTTCTGTTGTTCATTTCACTTCTCTGAAATAAAGCTTTTTATTTTTTTGTGAGTTGGGAAATGAAATCATTTGAGCCGGTGCCTCCAGCATCTCGCTGTTCTTCCTGAAAGTACAACTGCACACAAATGTTTTCAACAGTGTGCGCAGTATAAAGATGTTCCATCTGCCTACACTGAGAGACCACATTTATTCCCTAGTTATCTATTAGTGACTGTTTAACTGCTCAACTCTGGGGAGATTTGCATGACTCTGACACCAGCTCCATAATGCTTTTTCACTGGCTGCCAGTTCCATACCAGTGGTTCCTTTTGCATAGGTCTGTGGTGAAGGCATAGAAACATAGACTCTTGTTTCAGGACAAAGATGTAAACGTTTGCTGCAGGATGTGAAGCTGTGACTTTCCTCTGGACCTCCTGTTGAACTCGCTGCTGTCACCTAGTGATGGATTGGACAAACAGCATGCAGGTGAAGTCTGCTGAGCATGATGCTCTCACACTCGCGCGCATGCACCTCCATCATGTTCCTTTTGGTCTTTTCCATCAATCTATCAGCTCCAATTAATTTTTTTTGTAAATTCTCATTTGAGAGTTTTATTGCACTGGGTACACAGCCTGTGCTCACAGCATACGACAATAAAGTTGAAATGCTCGGGCGCACACGCACACACACATCCGAGGTCAGAATCATTTATTTTGATCAGACAAACTATGCCAGGTTCATGTAAGGTGTGTTACTGAGCAATAAAACTCCTGAGAAAAGAACATGAGTTAATCAGATCCAAGCAGCTCGCTGTTATACTCAGCGGGAAGTCAAACACACGCCTACCAGGAAGAGCTTGTGGCGAATTATGGCACGATAAGAAGTCTCTTTATTTAGCAGTGCATTGGAAATGAGACTGGAATGTGCTTATCAGATATTTACTTTGTCCTTGTTAACATCCATATTCTGTGTGAGACCTTTGTTGTGCTCTGCAGGAAGAATCTTTGTAATTTGTAGGATAGCTTTATGGAGCTTTATCCTGAGTTTCAGCTCATTGTGTAGCTGCCCTGACCACATCTTTACTGCGTGGGCTCACTCTCACTGCTCTCACGGCATCGTTTTTAGCCACGTCAGGAAGCTGTTTTCAGTGAAAAAGGTCTATAAAAAAGTCCACTGCACACAACCTGCTGAGCACAGAGCAGCACACAGACACAGTCAGAGACGAGCTGGTGAACATGGTGGAGCATTTAGCAGCTGAAGAGCCAGAATGTTTCTCATAGAAGTTGGTGGAGACCAAAAAACATAGTTAAAAGTGCTTCCTTATTTTTATCAATAACAATCTATATGTCATAATTATGTTTTGTATGTAAGCTCCTCATATGCTAAGTAGCCATCAGATAACTATAGTGGAGTAGTGTAAAGTATTGTAAAATGAAAACACTCAAGTACAAGTACTTGAGTAAATATACTTAGTTACTTTCCAACACTGATTATAACTTTTGTGAAGGTAGGAGTAACTGCAGCACGACTGTTGTATTATGCATTAGTTTAGGTAAACGTACCTTATAAAACTGGTAACTGAGTGTTTTTTGGTTTCTAGTTTTACATTACCCAACCAACTGTTGAAAAGGGAAAACACCAAGCATCTTTCATCAAATTTAAAATATAGACATAAAAATATTCAAAAGTTAAACTCATTCTCTGTCATTAACTGCAAACACTAACTCAAGTGAATTAAAACGCATTGCACCACACAAAATAATACTCATATACATACATCTGTGCGGTGTAATTGTTTCATGCTAACTGAATTAACTGTCAGAATTAATGTTAGCATGCTAATGTGTAAGCCTTTTAGACTGAAGAACAAAAGAGGAAATATTGTTGACTTATCTGTCTGACACTTGATCAAAATGTTGCCTAATAATAATATAAACTCACTAAATGACCAAATAAATGTTAGGTTAGCTTTAGCTGATATTTCCCATCCACTCTTAACACTCAGATTTCTGCATGAATGCATATTTAGATAAAACAGTCATACACAGGTTTGACAGTTGAGTTTAATATATAATTTGGCCTCCTACAGCAGTAAATTCTTGTTTACATAGTTGACAGCAGTGACTTGACACCAGTGCAGATGCTTTACAGTCACCGATTTACACATTACTAAAGTCTTCATGATCAACATGGCTTAAGTTTTAACGGTACAACCCCTTTTAGCAACTCTCTAGTATGAAACGAGATAGCAGATGCTAAAGACTTCACACACAAACTTAGTGACTGATTTACAAACAGCTGGTGCCACCCAATCCAGATGTTCGAAACCAGCTGGTGGGGAGCACAGGGACAAAGGTGTACCCAGGAGTCAGCAGCAGACTCCATGTGATTCAGATCTGTGTCCATGGACTGCCTCCCTGCCCAGTGTTTTTCTTTCTCCTTGTCTGCGCAATTAGAGATTCAAAAGTAATTACTTGCTCGGCTTCCTCTGCGATTAAACGGCAGGTTCACAGCACCCTGATTAATGCACAGGCATGCACACCTGCCATCAGCAGCCATGAGAGGTGGAACGTTCGAACTGAAACGCTGCAGAACAAACACACTGCTGTCGAAGCCTGCATAACAGAATTACACAACTTGAGCATTGACATATAAGTGACAAAAATGCGTACACTGGCACATGCACTCACTGGTCTTGAGTGACATTTTTTTTAGCACTTTAATATTCAATTCAATTTAATTTATTTGATTGCTCATTCTGTATTAAAAAAAGGTCAAGTGCAGATGTGTAGCTATTGCAAGGTTGCATTAAATCCTGATTCTCGACAATATGTTTTCAGTGATGGAAAATAACAAAGTACATTTACTTAAATGCTTCACTTAATTACAGTTTCCAGGTAATTCACTTGAATATCCATTTTCTGCTGCCTTATTCTTTACTACACCCTTTGCTATTAAATAAACAACACACAACTATGTAACAGTTCAAATTAGCTCCACTCCAACAAGCTACAACATTAAAATTCTGGGTATCACTTTTTATTAACTGCACTTACTTCATACTTTATAAGATTAAACATTCAAGCAAATGCTTCACAATTGCATATGTAACATTTAACATAATTTCCAAAAATTATTTGTTGCTGCTTTGTAGATTCATCATGGGTTGTTCAAGCTTTGGGTCGACAAGTTATTGAAAAAATACATTTGGCTGTTGTTTATCCTCATTTAGAGACGTGCCACATAATAAATACTTCTCCTTTGATACTTTAACCTTGATGTATTGTTGAGGTCCTGGAGACCCTGGGCTTTCTTTAACAACTTAGAAAAATATACTTGTAACATTGTAACATCAGCTTAATAATTAATTACTTTTCCAAAATTTTGGAGAATTTCTTAGAAACATGATTTTGAAGTGATGACATGTTTCTAAAGTCTGGTGTAGAAAATGATACATTCATTATAAATTAAATATTAAACATGGTTGAATACATTTATTCTTATATGCATTATATCTGTGATTGGTGTTCACAGTAGTTTTCATACATATTTATTCCTCCCAAATCCCAAATGAGACTATTTGGATATCTGTAGTAGGAGTTTTATAACTGTTGGTTCATAAGGGGTGTAGCAAACTGTACATTTATTTGTCATATTTTTTTTTTTTTTTTTTTGGCAAATAAAAGGAATAAACTATCTATCTATAAATCTGTTGATGCACAACCCATGTAACATAAAACATGACCTATTACCTTATTTGTTGTAATAGCCTATTATAGATTGGGTATTTCAGTACAACAATGAGGTACTTTACTTGACTACTGTATTCACATTTTTTTTCAATCATTCATAAAGCTATATAGGTTACTCATAATGACAACTTGTCCATTTCCATTCATCTTCATCTTTTGTAAGGAGATATTCCACATTATAAGCACTTTAACATTTGATACTTTAGGTTTATTTTGTTACATTGCCTCTTGTATTTTAGTAAAAGATGAGGGTACTTACATACATATATATTTATATACTTACATATACAAACCATCATGAAAAAAACCTCTAAACTGCTATAAATCAAATCTAAATACACAACCACTCCGAGTTAAACGTGCTGTTATAAATTACTATTATCAAGCAACTTCTAAATTGATTTCTTCCTCTTCAAAGAGATATTTTAAAAGGCACATAAAGTTATGCGTGAAATCTCCTCTCTCTCCTGCCCGGTACCCATAGATTTTTATTTTGGCCATAAACGCACCAATAACATAAAAATGTGACAGTAGCTACAATGACCTTTCGTGTCAAGATTATTTTTTCTGTCAGCAATTTATTTGCCTGGTCTGACAGATGCAGTAGCAGGTTATCTGTCCAAGTCTATAAGCTCTTTTTATTTCTTTTTTTGTGAACAGTTAATGTATAACCAAGTGTGCGAGGAATCAGCACATTTCCTTTTACCTCATACACAGATCAATGTTGGTGTGGCTTGGCTGCGAGGGAACTAAATGGGATCATTGTCGAGGGAGATAGACACAGTAACACATCTCATCCTGCCTGGAGGTTGGATATGAGAGAAAGATGTAAAACTGCAGATGAAGTCATACGGTCCCGGGGATTTTTAGATGTAAACTGAGGAGAAACGTGACCACAGATGAATGATTCTTCAAGAAAAAGCTGCAAATTATGAAACACCTGTCATCCTTCTGTCACAACTGTCAGCTCAGCGTGATAAGCTCCACTATAACCTGTTTTTACTGTAAACATGAACTTTGATAGGAAAGGTCTCACAGGAGCTCCTCTGAATCTACTTTGCTTATTTAAGTTAGCTTTTTGAACAATTAGGATTCTGGCCCTGCGCCATCTAATGTAGAACCCAAGTTATCTATTATTTCATGAGTAAAGAGAAACACTTCACACTCAGTCAACCATGGCGTCTGTCTTGTCCCCGTGTGATTGCTTAAAGCACCTACAGTTCTCACCTTCTCTGTTTAGTCATCAGGATATGACTCTATTCCGCTAAACCAAAACCCGTGAAAAGCTGCTTTATATCCTGTTTGTGTTAGTTTGCTCATTTGTGATGAAATTATTCTGCAGAAGACACACCATCTACTTCTGATCACATTCTGTGAGGCTGTACTTACACTTACAGCCGAGTAAGAAAATAGTTCATGTCAGCTTCCAATTTGAATTTAGAGTCTGAGAAATTGGGAATTTCTCACACTGGTTGTGATCTCCCATTAGGGAAAAAGAACTTAGCAGAGCTATGGACATGTCAATATGTCAATGTACACTCCCAAGTTGGAAGAGACACATTCTGCATCGTGATGCTAACATGCTGATATTAAGCAGGTTTAACATGACTGCATATGAACAAATAAACACAAAGTACAGCTGAGGCTGCTGAGCACATCGTTACTTTTGCAGGTATCTGACCATAATACAAAGTATCAGGCCAATAGAAATTTTGACCTGATTATGGCATATGAAAATGAAAATTAAATGAAAGAGAGATAAGAGATCCACCAAAGTTATCACAAATTGTCTGGATGGCAATTTGTCCAACTGTTCAATGTTAGTACAAAGTCATGTTGAGAGATTTCACGAAGAGCCAAAAATGTTGGTGGTTGAGGAAAAGTCACAGGATCGCCAGCAAGTCAGCGGGATTCATGAATGTCTGCATGAATTTTATGTCAATACATCCAATGGTTAGGGTCGGAGTATCTCAGTTTAAACCAAAGTCTGGACAGAGAGAATGACGTAGCAGTCCGTGGAGCCACATCACTAACTAAAATTCATTTGCAGGTCTCATCGTGGGGAGACCTGCGAAGGCCAAAAAGGTTCGGAAACCACTACTTTGTGCAAATTCACAGACCTGTTTCGTTTTGAAATCCTAGATTGGAAATTTGATTTTCGAACAATCTCAAGTTCTCCATAGTACCAGGATTTGTTTTTCAATAAAAATGTCTTACTGTTACTTTTATATAAATCAATACGTAAATTCGTGTGTCACCTCTAAGTTATCTATTGTCCAGAGAACTTTTAAAAATTGGCAACACTCAATCTTGTAAGACATTTGACATGGTGCTGATCACCCTGAGGTTCAGAGTTCAGGCAGATTAAACTGACAGTGTAGTAAAGCTGGGGATGGTGCCAACAGATCTGCACTCAGAAACACATTTTCCAGGGCTGCGCCCCCCCCCCCCCCCCCGCCCCCCTTCCACCAGTGGACTCTGGCCCTCTGTCTCCACGGTCTTCTGCTCATCCCTAAAATTAATTCATCCGCACATCTCTGTCCCTCCAACACCACATTAACCCCGACCACAGGAGGCATCCTGTTGGAAAAAAATGTCCCTCTGTGGCTTCACTGTGAAACATCAGTTTGACCTTTCCACCTCAGACCCTTTCTCTGCTGTTTTCCCACCGCTCAGGTCCTTGTTGTTTTACTTTTACTCCATCTACATTGCAACACAGACTACATGCTCATGCAGCTCAGTGATCGCGAGGACCAAATGGAAACCAGCCAGGTGTTATAAGAGGGCAGAGATTTTGAAGATTTCAAGCAAACTCAGTGGGTCAAACATATTTTATTCTTCACTGGCCATATGAAAATAACCTAAAATTAAGCCCTCTGGCTCTCTCAGCATGCTAGTTGTTGCCATGCAGTTGTGAGGAAGACTCATTTCAGAAGGTCACGCCACACTGGTTGCTTTGTGGAGGACAGAGAAACTGTAATTGGGGGCCATTAGCAGTTGCCCAAGACCAGTCATGCAGGGTCGGTTTGTAGATTGAGACATGGTGACTGCACAGTCCCACCGCCTATATCAGTGTCCCCTACCTGTGTGACTTCCTCGCTCCCCTGACCTCCTCCGACCTCCCTCACCAAACCCCCCTGCATGACCCCCTTAGTCTGAAGCCCTCCCTACCCCACACACACACACACACAAACACACAACCACATACCTCCACATGTCCTTTGTTTTTTGTATTGTCTTCAAACAAACCTTAAATGGAGTCAGGGACAGCAAGACCCAACAGCAATCAAATAAAAAGTCACTTTTATAACAGCTTTAAAAGCCTGCTGGGGCAATCTAAACCTCATCAGATACCTGTCTGACAACACCTGTACAGCTTTGTTGGAAGCAGGCTTAGCTCTGCTTTACCTCTGGTTGTATCTGTCGTGAGACCATAGCTGTGAAACATTTTTAATGTTTAATGGTTTGATGTTAAAACTATGAAGAATACGAGAATGACCATTATCTTTCACAATAACAATATAGTTTATGAAAATGTGTTTATTAATCTAACTAATAACTTAACATAGTTAATTAATGTGCATACCTGACAATCAACAACTGAATTAAGCAAAGATAAACGAAAGTAGACAAAATTAAGGTACGCAATACAAAACAATACTAAACTGTTAAAGGTTCTGTAGACGATCGTCAGTGCTACTAGATGTCGCAATAGACCACCAGCTTCTCAGACCAAATCGAATGCTTCCGTTGGGCCACGCCCGCACCCCTCTCCCTCCCTCACGTTCTCAGTCAGCAAGGTGTTGCGGGGTCTAGTGAAAGCGGCCACTAAACCCACAACAAGAGGCACAACTGAATAAAGTTACCCCGTGGACACGAGAACCAACACGAAACAACCTAACCGCAACCATTAGCCCACGCTGGCATTGCCGTGATATGCTCCACAGCTGTGCTGACAGTTAGCCAGCTAGCGATAGCAACATTTGCCAAACAAATTCATAATATTGGTAAGAGCAAGTTAGCTAACATTATTATGCTACTGTAGCTGTTGCTAATGACAGACACGTAACATTATGTAGCATCAAGTTAGTTACACATGGAGAAGAAGAAAACCAGCACTGAGTCAAACTGGAGCCCTTTAGCAGCTCGTAAGGTTCTCCGTCTCGGTAAAGACGGAGCAGTATTGGCTCCATGGTCAGACTGGGAAAGAAATTCAGCCGACTTTATCTGTGGTGGCACAAAGGGCACTGAGGCAACTGGTGAAGACACTGAAGCTGGCAAAAACTTGACTTGACGGTTCACCGGCTGAACGGGATCTGACTGCAGTCCGACTGGGAAAGCCCGAATTCATCCCTGAACTTATTCATGGTCGCACAAACAAACTCTCTGGATGTTTGGACCGTCCACCGGCCGACCAGGTTTTGAGCCAGCTGTCCCCATGACCAGTCGGCATGTGCTCTGATCTCACCTCTCTTTGTTGGAGGCCTTTTTAGATGGAAAAGTGGTTTCTTTAGTGGAGGAAATAATAAGATGCCAAATGCCTGTTAAAAATCGATGCTCAAATAGAGCTACTCTAAAAATAAAGTACGATAAACTGAACTTAACTAAAATACACTAAACTGCTCGCAAAACCCTAAAGAAACTAAAATTGAATCTAAACTTAAGACAGGATAATTGCTGATTTAATCTAAATTAAGATAAATGAAACTAAGCTAACTAGAGCTAAAGCTGAAATAAAACTAAACTAATCTACGTCAAATTAAAGATAAAGTTAAGATAAACCTAAGGTAAGCTAAAGTAAGCTAATTGCAACCTAAAGTAAACCAACACACATGGTGTAAGCTTGCCAACATAATAATTAGGCCTACAGAAAATTAGATAGAAATACTTATGAAATATGACTTTCTACATAAAGAATTTTAAAACTGCATATATGAAAAAACAGACAGAACTTCGATATTAATAATTATCCTGTCCTTGTCTCATTACAATGCAAAATATACTATTTTAATAAGCACTGATACAAAATGAATAACATTTGAGTAGCGCTGCTTTCATCATTTACAAATTTACAACAAAATGAACTGTGGGAGTTTCTCAGTACACTCTGATGCTGCAGGAAAATATAAAAAACACCATAAAGCGTTAATTCAGTGTTGAGTTTGTTACTTTAGTTTCTTTTAAAAAGTTGGAAAATCTGTTCATGGGGCAAGTTATTTAATATTTTTAATATATGTTTACATTTAATATGTTTTGTGTAACTGTCTCTCTCTTGCCTTGAGATACAGACATTTGCTCCGGTAGAATAACTACAATAGAGGGAAGGGGGAAAATCAGAACACACCACTTGCCTGAAGATTTTAAGTCCGAATACAAGTTAATCTTTTTTGCAGGGAGGCAGTGCAGGAGCCCCCCTGCAGCCCAGTCAATGAACCTGTTTCACAGTCCGTCTCATAAAGAGTTGCCCTGCTTTATGGCCTTATTGCCCAACATCACATGCCTTCAGTGCTGGGATATGATCTGAGATAAGGCAAGAAAGTACCGAAACAATTCTCACTCTCCTCTTTTCCTTGTGCTGCTTGTTCAGGTAAATGACCTGGATCAGGAACACGCTGAAGTTTGATTTTCACACTGTTTGTAAATACAATAATTAACTGAATGAAAGAGAGTCGTGCGCAAACCTGTGTCATAATTTGTAACATTATTTCTTCATACAGGGTGTTGTATGTGGTTTTAATGAGAGAAACCAAAATGACTTCTTTGGAAGATATCAAAGAAGGTCTAAATCACTGAGATGCCCTTATTGCATACAAGTTTTATAAATCAAGTCTTTATGATAAGCTGATTACCTTATCCTTGACAGCAGCGCACAGCAAGGGTTGTAAAGGTGCAGGATTACGAGGTGATGGTCCATAAAGGGTTTGGCTCAGATAAGATGGTTTGTGGGAGTGAAAGACAGAAATGTTGACTTTACGTCAATAGAAAACAAGTTTTCTTACTGACAATCAGGCCAGCACCTGAGTATTTGGTCACCTTTTTTGATTTAGGAATCAACCGTGGCATTCAGTTTCAACAGGAGCAAATATAAGTTGATGTGCTTCCATTAGTGTCTAAGCAGGCAAGGTCATAAAAATATTGCGGCCCATGAAAGGCAGCCATTTCAACCTTTAACCTGCTCCTCATTTAGTCATGCAGGATGTTTGCTAAGATGTGGAATGGTGTTAAAACTGAGCATTATGTACTTGTGTGTATAACTATGTTGTCCCTGAGATATGACATCTGTGCCAGAGAGTATTCCTCTCTGATGACTACCATTCTTTTGCAAGTGCAGCCAGTCTCCTGAACTTCATGTGCTCATTGTTATGCCAACAGTCACAAATTCCTCCCTGCTGAGGTCCACCTTTCTAATCTTCAGAATGGCTCTATTAATGAGGCTAATGGCATATGAGCGATACCACACCTGAGTGAAACTGCACAGGGTGACTGCTTCTGCAACTTCCCGCATTGCAATGCAAACCTTCACTATTGCAATCCATTTGGAGGAAACCATTAGAACAAACTGCTCTCAGGTGCAGCAAAGCAGACCGGGCATGATCATTTATGAACCAAATCACCTTTGGGTGCCCTGCGCAAGGACAAAGCACAAACTGTCTGCATGCAAACTCTCATACCCTTCAGAGTGCTGCACTGTGAAGATGGAGAAAAAAAATGTTTTTTTTGTCCAATCTAATCAGTAACTATTGACAGAGGGTAGCAGATGAACTTTAAGTTTCCTTTTAATCATTACACTTTTTCTGTAAAACACCCTGTTGCATTTCATAATTAGATATTACTGTGAATACATCTCTAATGAAATCATTTTTTGGTAGTATGACAATAGTAATGTAAGCTCTACTTGGCATTGTGATATATTGAGTTTTCATTTAACTTGATTTTCTGGCAATAGTCCATACAGTAATACTAACTCATACTCTGAGCCACACAGTACTTTAATTTATTCTTTCCTAATACTTCTCAGCACTTCTGAGCAGCTCATCAAAAAATGTTTATGTCCACAACATGTTACGTGGGGAAACCTTTCTGGTTTGCTGAGTACTGTCAAATCTGCTTTGTGGCTTTTCACACAGAAATAAAAAAAGAATATAATATATATAATATAATAATAGTCTCATAAACCTTAAAATCTAAATTAAACCTAACCTAAATATTCATTTAATGTTTGATGAATCTAACTTTTAATCATTTTGCAGAGCACTCAGTTGTTTTTGCTCCAAAATACTGTGATTATTTTCATTTTAAAACTATGACCCATTGGCAATAAACTTATAATTTCAAGCCTGACTGCTTTAAAATGTATTGTCAAGGTTTACTCCAGGATTTAGACCAACATAGATCCAAGTGGCTCTCATATTTACGTTTAAAAAAGAATAAGAGAGACAGACAGAGTCATCTGTCATGAAGTCAAAGGTTTCCCTCGTGTGGTTAAAATGTGGAAGTGCATAAAACCAAACCAAAGCAAAAAGATACTGGCCAATCAAAATATTAAAGACTAGTTAGTTTCATTATATGTTCTAAACAAAATGATTCTAATTGTAAAAGATAAAAGGAAGTATCGTTCAAAAATTACATTTATTCTTTGGTTATCTTTGCCTATAAAACAATCACAGGAAAAATCACCTAATTTAACCCTCTGCAGCACAGGTACATCTTTGTTAATGCATTCATTTTTGTCTTTGTTTAGCATCTTTTAAATTGTCCTCACCCCACATCCATAGTATTCTTTTTTTCAGCACAACTTCAGCTATATGTCTGGCTTCTCATTTTGTCAATTTAACAAGGTATAAAGTCGCAAAAAACCCAAAATATGAGGGAAAATGACAGACAATAATAGAAACTTACAATTATTTTGTTATAATCACTCAAGATATTATTATGGAAATAAAAAATAAAAGTTTCTCTATGTAGACACACAAATTACAACAGAAAAGTGTCTATTTAAGAGCCCAATAAGAGGTATTTACATGAAAATGTATTTTATCCCAACTTCTTTTTGTGTCTTTTCCATTGAAAGTCTATCTATCCATCCCTCTATCTACCTATTCAGTGAATGTATGAGTAGGCAGAACCAGAGGAATGTAGGAGGTTTGCTGTGTATATGATAAACTGAGATCTGTGAGGTAATCAGGTGCTAGGCCCTGTAGTGCTTTATAGGTCAGGCTGTGTATGGGCAGCTAATGTGAGAAAGAACAGGACTGCTGTGATGTGATCAGATTTTCTGATTCTGGTTAGGATTGCAGGAGTGTTCTATAGACAAAAAGCAGATCACTGATAGACAACTGGGGCAGGCCAGAAAACTAATCTAAAAACAAATCAAGCCTCAGTGAGATGAATACATGGATCAAACTCTCTGTATCAGATGAGAGCAAAAGGCAGATTCTGGCTATATCACAGAGATGGTGAACAGCGTCATTTAATTTTCAAAAGTTAAAACAGACATGAAGATTTGAGAAACTGATAAGAGAGAATCACTGTGTTAAACTGGAATGTATGACTGTGTATGAAGAGTATGCCAGTGAAAATGAATCCTATAATTACAAATAATATTACCTAATAGTAACATACTGTATGTATACAGAAGAGAAGAGGACCTAGGATGGAGCCTTGATGTACACCTGATACAACTGTGGTAGAGTTAGTTATTATAGAAAAACAGGGATGAAATCAAGCTAATATGATACTGGTTGTTAAAATTAAATATTTGATAGTTAACAGTCGAGAAAGAGTCAGGAAACAACGGCAGAGAGGACGTGTTAATTTTTATAACTGTATTTTTCCTCATGTGTACTGTATGTATCTTTATTTTTATCTATCGTGTTCTTAAAGAAAATACATTCTGATCCCCTTTTCCATTTTTCAACGACTTAACTCACAGCACAACAGGAACGTCTTTTCATTTTCATGGATTTTCATGCAATGGTACATTCAGAGTTGATTTCCCATACAATAACACCATTTACTTCAACCTACACACCATGTAATCCTCGCCATGTGTCCAAATTCTGTTATTAACATATTAATGTGCCACATTTTTCCCTTTTTTTTTTTTTTGACATCCCTGATGTTTGAGTCTGACTCATTTGCCTCCTTGTTATGCCAGTGTTAAGTCCGCCCACTGGTCATCTCACAGTCTATGAGGCATCTGCAGAGCACAAACATTCACCACATCAATGAGAGCCACGCTCCAAACAAAACAGGAGGGTATTTTCAGCCTGGACCAAAACAACAGTCTACTTGGTACAATTCAGGTTATTCAAATGTTTTTCAGATCGTACCTAAGAGGAGCTGAAAAGAGGCTTTTGAGAGCATATAGATAAAAATATGTCTCAATGAAAGGACCTTTTAAAGATAATTAATTGAGCTGGATTTGAATGCTTCATGTCTCAGTCTGATGGAAATTGATAAATGTGAGATGGAGCTGGATTTGAAACTGCTCTAACACTAGAAAAATATTCTGTTCAGAAAACAACAATAACAATCTAAACTGGAAAACATCAATTTGTTTGTGAGTTTGTAAGTTTAAATGCCACAGTTTAGACACATTATCCTACTGAATTTTATCATCTAAATGAACAGACTTAATGTCATAGGCAGTGTCAAACAGCATGGGCTAGTTTCTTCATCCAGTCAATTATGTGTGTGGTGTATATGTGAATGTGCTCTGACCATGAATTACAGCTCTGTGTGGGAAGATGGATGAAGGCAGCCAGAGGCTATGAAAGAGAAAACAGGCAGGTATGTGGTGGTGGTGGGGGGTGGGGGTGCTGGTGGGACAAAGCAGGAGTGTAAAACATCAGTGATTGTTTAGTAAAAGGCAGACAAGCTTCTGACACACGTCTGTTTAAAGTGTGAGTGAATACACATGTGAGACCATAATGAAATATCTTTTTTTTAACATCAGTATCTGTGAAACAGACAGTCTTTGATTCCATATTCATTTCTTTAAATCAGGCTTTCTCAGTCACTAAGGGGAGCCGCAAGTGAATCCCAACACATTAAAGGGTTAAAAGGGATTTTCAAGCTTCAAAAGCATGAAGAGATGAGAACTGGTTTCTAATATTCAGGCAAAGTGTCCCAGTTAACTCCACGGCGCATCTTATTTCACCCACTTTGACCTCAGTCTGTCTCTAGAAATTATTCATTAGTCACTTGTCCTTTAATTTGTCTGCTCTCTCAGCTCTACTGACTCTGCAGTGCTACAGATTCCAGGAGAAAACTCAGTACTCCTCATGAAGAATAAATACTATATTTGACTACATGCTCATTTCTATGGGTCTCAAGTTTTCAAGCTAATTTCCTACAAACTTCCCTCAGAATTTCTCAAACATTATTTAACTGCACATTCCTAGGATATTACTGAGACAGGCCTACACAGTTTGGTACTGAGCGTAATAGAATAGGAGAAAGTGTTAGTCGCTACAGTTACTAAATAGCCATTTCATAAATTAAACTTCACAATTGTTGCTATGGAGCCTTTTCACACAACACCACTTGAGCTAGTTGTGTGCCTTGCAGCTTTAATGCCTGGATGTAACATGTTATTCTGTGTGTTATCCATCTCGCACTGTAAGCTCATACTGTATGGGTTTCTGCTGTACCATTCTATAGTCTGTTTTCTTGTGGCTTGTTTGTCATATTTTCTTATGTTCTTTGCAGCTTCCTCACATAATACAACTGTACATCCAGCAAAAGCATAAAAGCAACATAGTCCTTTTTTTTTTTAAATAAACCCAATATTACAGTGTAGAGAAAAGCAGAAAATCTTCTCATTCAAGAAGGTAACTGAATGAATATTATTGCTTTATAAATTACTTAGGGCCACACTATAAACTCTGGAAAAAAGATGTGAAGCAATCTTCCCTTTACAGATGAAAAGTTCCAGTTATATACAATAAACTTTTGCTCAGTATAACACACTGAACAGTCGAGCTACAGTCTTATTAGTCTGGTATGACCAGCAGCCTGGCTAATGTTAGCAAACTATTATGCTATGAATTAGCATATGCTATCATACTACAATTGCTGTCTGAGCACAGTAGCTGCAGTTTATCAAAACTCATACACCCTTGCTTGAACACTTGACACCTTGGGAAATAAGCTTGTTCCCTTTCTTGGTGGGAGCCGGATAAGACTGACACTGCTCTCATGTGCCTGCAGTAAATATGAAGGTAGAGCCAGCAGCTTTAGTTTACCACAGGGACTGGAAACAGCTACAGATCTACCAACAAGATATACAGTGTTGATTAGGGAGCTTAAGAGGTGCTGGAAGTTACCTGTGTACGGAGCCAGGCTAGCTGTTTCCCCATTCCTCCTCTTTATGCTAAGCTACATTAGCCAGCAGCTGGCATTAGCTTTGAATATAATAGATACGAGAATGACATAAATCTACACAATTAACTCTTTGTAAGAAAACAAATAACAGCTTTTCCTATATTATACACAACTGCTCCTTTAAATATGACGCTACGGCGAGCAGCTCATTAGCATACCTTGGCAGAAAGACAGGAAACAAGGGGAGACAGATATCCTAGTTCTGTGAAAAAGGTTTTTAAAATGTGGCTACCAGCACCTGTAAGGCTCACTAATTCACACCTGGTTTGTGTAAGCCCTACAAAAACATCTTTTTTTTAACTTTGGATCAAGCAAGTCTTTATGATAAACAAAGCTAACTGGCTGCTGGTTTTGGATTTCCTGTACAGACATTTGCTAATCAATCAATGCTACCTGCAAAAAGACAGTGAACAAATGAAAGGCCACAGTGTAATAAGTCAACAATTAATTTTTATTTTATCGAGTTTATATGATTTTGGTTCTGTAGCAACCTACTGAATAATTCTAATGAAGTGCAATTGTACTCAAGCCGGTTACAGTTGAGAGCAATGACAGGCACACGTTTTGTGCAAATTTGACAGCATTGGAACGGTTCCTACATATACACAGCAAAAATACATGCCAGAGGAAAACAATACTAAATCAGCTTACATTGACAATAGTTAGGAAGACATCCCTCAAAAAACAATCCAAGCTAACACTTGAGAGATACACATTTCACCCATAGCTGGAATATGGGAGCAACCAACTGAGTAAACACTCAGTCCTTATGCACAGCAAGAAATGTGTGTTGTTATCCAACTCCATGGACTAAATCTCTCCAATCTGCCTCCCAAATGTACACATTTCATCAACATCCAGACATTGTGCATCGCCATTTCAAACTAATTATACTGACATAACAAAATGAAAACCCAAAATCAAGGTGCTAGACAAGAGTTACACCTGCTTGCAGTTGGTTTAAGAAGCCCCAACACCAAATGCTTTGTCTTTCCCTTTATGTCTGGCAGTACACTGGCAATGCAAAAAGAAAGGTTGGGAATAATGCAACTTGAAAGAATCACAAGCCACATAAGACGACACAGCCATCTGAAACACAGGGGTGTTGGTAGCCTTGATTAGGGTTGACTGCAGATGTTTCTATCTAAATCACCTTCCTTATGCTGCTTTATAACAATTATTGGGACAAGACACACATTGGCTCAGTCCAATATCTACATACTTAAAAGTTAAAGTTAAATAATGCAAATTATTTAGCTCCAAGATGAGATTTTGTTTGTGTCTGACGGTAAAAGAAATTATGGTTATTATCCTCCAAACATGCAGAAACACAGGAATATAAGACTGAAGTCTATGTAGGTGAGCTGGGAGATTTTGGTAACCGGTCTGTATGTCAGCACTCAGACATAACAGGCTATGGTCTGTGTATGTGAGCTTTATTTGCTCTGTCGTTCTTCACAGTGAAAATTTAAGCACTGACAAACTGAACATCCCTGGAAATGCTTGCACTGGCTCGCGTTGGTTCCAAAATGTCAAGTGTGTTGGATGTTGTGGCATCTTCTCTGAAAGCGGCTGATAAAATTTCACTTCTGCTGGGGATCTGTTTTAAATCCAAATTGAAAACAATAAAGTTTTTATATGCATCTCCGGACAACATAATGCCTTTAAATTGGTAATACAGCAGGAATAAACTGAACTCATGCTGTCAGGTTAGAGAATGTTCTCACAAGTAAATAATCATGTGAATAGAGCCTGACAATTGTGCCCCAATAACCAACTTCTATTCATGATCACAGGTTGAAGTCTGGATAATGTATTGTTAAACTGGTGCACGCAGTATAACCTCACCATCTAAACTGACAGATAGTCTCATTACAGGGTCTGGCAATGCCGTTTGTGGAGGAAAGCAGATGCACCACTACATTCTACAGCTTTCCTTTATTATACAATCAAGGGCCACGTTGAAATCTTTTACAACCTAGAATTTAACAGCATCAACAAAAACTACTTCAGTTGCATTCAAATGGCAACTATCAAAAAGTAAACTTACTGTAACATACATATTAAATAGTGTATAGTCCATGCAGTTGCGCACGGCCGGTTTTGCATCGTTATGGTATGTCGTTATTAGTGTATGGGAGACATCAGCCACCAGTGCATTTCCGATTTAGGTTCAGGGAGAAAACTCCTCAACACCCATCAGAAACTTCTCAGCCAGACTTGAAGAGCAAGATGGCCACTTGGCCCAAGTAGAAGTAAATGAAATGCTTTGTCTCGTGGGTGACGTAGCTGCCAAAGTTCCTCCCGACGATGCAGTGCCAGGTGGGGTTGTACTTCTTGTCAAACTCCTGAAAACAAGTCGAAAGAAGATAAATAAATCAACTCCGAATCAAATTCCAAAACCAGTGGCTGCAGTTTACAAATCCTGCCTCACATGTAATGACCAAGACTCTAGCTACGATCAAGGACACTGAGGTAATGTCATCAAACCTTTATTTTCAGTATTTCAATTCATTCGTTATTTCAGGTATCAAATCAGACAAATAGAGCCCGAGGTGAAATCTTCAAACTGCTTGTTGTTCGACCGACAGTAAAAATCCAGAGATATGAAGTTTACTATCCTATATGACAGAAACAAATGTGAGCCAGCGATGTTTTGGAATTTTCGCTGTCCAAAAAGCTGCTGATAATTTTGTGGATTGATTACTTGATTAAAGATTTCACCTCTTGCTCTTGGCAGTTTGAGGACTTTAGGAACCTGGGGGAGCTCTGCAGTTAAAAACTTACACAACTGGGCTGGTCGTAGTAATTTTAGGCTCGGTATACTTAGATGAACCAACTTTTAAAAACTACTATTAAAAATATGAATAATCCAAATACTCAAACAAATTGTAGATGTTTTTGTTGGTGTGTGGTCAAAATGTTCAGAAACACAGTGGTGCTTTAGGGGGACTTGAGGACTCATGAACTCAAAAAAAAAAAATCCTGGCTACGGCCCTGATCATAAGAGCCTTGTCTCCACACTGACCAAAAATAGATCTGAGAATAAAAAAAAAAAAAAAAAAAAAGGCTCTAAATTTGCAGATCATGTGGCACTGATGTAAGCTCACAGGGCTCTGGTTGGATCCATCCGTGCACCCGTCCTGTCTCACCTTTTTGATGTAAGCTGCGATGTCCTTCTCTATGTTGTACTTCTCCATGGCCTGGGTGGCACAGTCCACGGCGTCCTGCTGCATGTCCTCGGACATGTCTGCGTTCTTGATCACAGCTTTCCTGTCAGTCATGGTTGTGGATGATGAGGATGATGATGGTGCCTGCTGAGGGAGGGAGGGAGGGAGGGAGGAAGGCGCAGGTTCACTCGGACGCACTGCACTGAAAATGACCACCACACGTGTTGGAGGGGAAGGCTGAGGCCGGCCCGGATCCCCGCAAACATCAGCCACACGCAGGAGATCTGCCATTTGGCACAGCGCTGTCTTTCATACGCACTGATTCACAGCCGCAACTTACACTCGTGTATTTTCTATCTACAGTCTTAGCTAGACGACGACCTGAGGTCGCATAGATTGGCTGCGAAACTTGATACAGGTGGAGTTAAATTACTTGGCTTAAATCACTTTGCGATAAAGGCAGCTTCTGCATCAGGACCAAAAGTATGAAAATGCAGCTTGTCTATTATCTGCTCAGGCACAATACGACAGTACCAGCACAGTCTGTGTGTCCAAGAAGTCCAAATGAATTTAGACATACAGTGAAAGCTCACCATCATCAAGACAAACTCGATTCAGAAATATGTCAAAACAAGCAAGTCAGTGTCTCTCAGATCATGAAATCTGCAACTCACCTTTTCTTCAACCGCCTGAAAACACTTCTTTGCAAGAATATGTTTCACCCAGCCGGGGGGGGGTGGTGGTGGTGGAGGTTTAGATGATGCTGCGGCTAATTGCTTTTTAAAGATTTACACAATAAGCATGTAGGTAGGTTGGCTCTCTGCTGTGCTCTCTCCAGCAGCTCCCCGCCCATCTGCTGCATGCTGCACCCTGTCATTGGCTGGGCTGCAGCCTCCCTGCGTGTTGCAAGCGTTTTTCTCCAGCTCCTGTCTGCCGGCATCTTATTTCATCCCACAATGCATCATTCACAGTATACACCACCACTGACTGTGGGCTTGAGGGAAATGAGACCTTGGCCGCAGGTAGGTATCAGTCGACTGTGAGCACAGGGCTTTTCATCAGTCACCGCCACAGCTGAGACGCACAGGAGCTTTGGGTTGTGGACATCCACGCCAGTATTGTGTTTGGTGCGCTCTTTGTCATTTACATTCAAGATTTTATGTGTAAAACTGCTGCTGTTGCTCAGCTGCTTTCAGCTTTGCAAACTGTTAATTATTTTAAGGCTCAACAGTCAGTTAGATGCAAAGCACTGAGCTGTTGCTTTATTCACACAGAAAATAAAGCTTTGAAATTGTTCACACATGGCTAATAAGTCTCATGCATTGACATTTGGGTTTATGTTTCAAATAAAAACAAACTAAAGTGTCCTTGTTTTAAAGTGTTTTATTGAAAATGCTAAGAGAAAAAGTAAGATTAAGCAAAATAAAACATACAAACTACTCCCAAATAAAACCCCTTCCCAACCGCCCCAATTTTTAATTAATTGCTTCATACCAGGCATCTACGATTCCATCCTTTGATCCAACTTCCTGGTCCTCAGTTTCGTTTTCTTGTAAAATAAAGCCATTATCACTGAAAAACTTTAAAGATAGGCAGGGGGGAGGGCCTAATAGAAAAAAAAAAGTTGCTCTGGGACTCCCCGTTATTTAGTTCTGTAATCAACTCATTTGAATCCTGGAAAACTGATCCCGTTCCGAGCATCCATCCTTGCCTATCCCTTCCCTAATCGATCCACTCATCCAGCTCCAAGGATTGGGATCCACTGAGCCACTCCTCCAATCAAAACCTTGAAATACCAGGAAGAAAATCAGAGGCAGACCGTTAGAATAAAATGTCAAGAATTTTGGGCCTAATTTTTCCATGTTGAGCACTTATGTCAGATCAAGAAAAAAAAAATTCCACAAAAACTATCACTCCCTGAAGTTAAAACATTTGAGGACATTTAAGTTAGAAGTGGGACGCTTTTGCAACAAAGTAGTGATTCAGAATTTTACATTTGACAGCAAAGATGTTACACTTACATCACAACACTTGATCTAGGACTGCTTAATCTGTCACAGGCCAGAGTAGCATGTTCAAAATTTCATTTATATAACAAAGTACAGCACATATGGCTTTGTTAAATATGACATGCATGATATGGCAACCGATCAAAACGTTCAATTTATGGAATATGAAGCGTACCATTGCCTCGACCTGATTGCTCCTCAATTAGATGTCCTATCCTGACCATACAAATGAAATGTGCTCCACAATGGTTTTATTCCAAATCACTTTAATCCTTCTCTTCAGATGTCTAAAGGAAGACACAAGGGTAAAATACAGTTAAGCAATGGGCTCCCCATCCAAACAGCCCACCCCACATATCCAATGAGAAGCGCATTAAAAAAAAAAAAAAAGGAAAAAAAAAACAAAACTCAATTTTCAATACTTTCAAAAACATTGAGTGCAATTTATACCAACTCAACATTTTTGAAGTTCAACACAGCACAATTTCTAATGTTGCAAAAATTGAGAGGACAGGAAGGAGAGAGGGAGAAAACAAGAGGACAAAGCAGCCGGAGAGGATGGGGAAAGGGTGAAGGGTGAAGGAAAGGGGGTACATCTACATACCAAGATCATCCACAAGGACATCGGGACATGAAATGCAAAAATTAAAAATCAATAGCTGACATCTGGAGAAACTCATAAGAGGTAAAAACAGGGGAGGGTGTACATCAAAAGGGCAAAACATCGGTGGTAGAAAGGTTTAGGAACGGGAGCGAGAGCGGCTGTGACGAGGCGAGTAGCGGGGCGATCCTCTGCCACGGCCACGGGAATTGCTGCGGCTGCGGCTGGCGCTGCGACTGCGGCTCCTGCTCCGGCTGCCACGGCTGCGGGAGCGTGATCTTCCGTAACTTGGGCTGCGGGGACCGTCTAATTTCACACGAATGTAAGCAGTCTCTCCCTGGCGGACACAAGAGAACTTGACATTGAAAAGACAACATTCCTGCCTATGGTGTAAATGCCATAGTTGGAAATGACGGCCAGTTGTGCTTCAAAACATGTGCCATATCCTCAAAGTACTCACCTCCACACAGCAAAGAAACATTATCCATGACAGTTAATCAAATCAGTACACATACCTCATGTGAACGGAATTTGGTGTTGTCCAGCTTTCGAACGGCATAGGTCATGTCCTCTTTGCGCACAAATTCTACAACCCCAGTTCCATCTCTGAAAACGTCAGCATAGCACACATCGCCTGCCTCACGCATGTGGTCCTTCAGGTCCTGCCAGCTGCCACTCTGGGGGAGCCCTAAAATACAGGACAAGAATGATCTTAGCTGACACTTTCTGTGCAGAATTGTGGACATTTCTTAGAACTGCATGACTAAATGGTAGCTGTAAAATTTAGTGACAGGTGACATTTCAATTAATATCACTGCTGAGGTCAGCTTTTGTCAACAATACCCATATTATGCCAATAATCTTGTGTCAATCCCCTTTTTACTTATTTATTATGGATTATAGCTGTGTTATAATGTGGTGTTATTCATAGGGGATGTGTGTTGGACTATCGCGTAGCGCTGCAATGATCAGTCAATTAACCACTCTATAGAAAACTATCATGGTAATAGAATAATTTTGAGTCACTTAGGAATTAATGCCAAAATTTCTCTGGTTTCAGCTTCTCAAATGTGCGTATCAAATGTTTCTGGTTTCCTGTGTCTTCTATGATAGTAAATTCAATGTTTTAGTTGCACAAAACAATATTTACAGACATCACCTTTGTGATGATTTTAACATTTTTGTGAATGAAATAAAATGAATTAATGCCTCAATCTAGATAATTGTCAGTTGTAGCCCTACTATTGTGCATACTTATTATGTGGTACACATAAATGTAGGATATGTTGTTCTAATTTCAGGGTGCTTTTAGAACATCACACTGGGGACAACAGATGAAAATTAGCCTTCGAGGGTAACTCATTTATATTTTTCCCTGTTGGTCAATAAGCATTGTCCTTTCAGAAAATAAATTCCTTTTAAATTCAGATTATCAAATGATGTAGAGTCACAATCGTTAACATTATCATCAACAGTATACTGCAATTTTCAATAATAACTTATATTGTCTTGCTTATTTGTAAATCTGATTTTATGGTAATAACGTACACCTTTTTTGAGCCATCAATTCCTCCCTGCATTAACTGTGAGCCAAACCAGACTTCAACGCATTAAATTTGGGAAGAACCACTGTCCTCATTGTAACATGACTCTTTGCATATATTCAAAGTAAATGCGACAGACTAAGGAATTAAATTATTCTTAATGCATGTTTGCATGCCTTTGCATATTTAAGCTTTTTGTATTGTCTTAAAAGAAGAGTGCACTAAACGTGGAGCTCAAAATATAGTTGTTGCAGCTCATCTCTTCAAGTTACACTCCAGGGAGATAACTTCATCATACAAGCAAAACAATGTGAGCAGTCCGTGGCACAGCCTTCTTCGGTAAGAATAAAAATAAACTTCCTGTATGATTGCCAATTAAATGACCGACTAGTTTACCCACCCGACACAATGACCCTGTACTCGGAGCGTCTGGATGGAGGCCCATATCTGCCTCTGGGAGCCCCGCCGATCCCTCCAAATCCGCCTCTGGAGCCCCTGCCGCTCCGAGGGAACTCCACACGCAGTCTGTATCCGTCGTAGTCGTAACCATCACGTCCATAGACGGCATCATCGGCGTCCCTGTTATTAGAAGAGCACAGTTTAAACATTAACACACAGGGGGCTGCAGAGTTCAAGATACACATGCAGAGAAAATGCGCGCAACCACGGCGTCAGCCATGTTGGCGGACAGCTTCTATCTTGATTCCTAATCCGCCTTGCAGACGTGCACGTAATTTCAATAAACTGTCTTCAATTCAGTTAAAGAGAATATATAAATTGCAATTTATCCGCCGGTCGTTGCAAAGCAGGCGCGGTGGTGCAGGCTAAATATTGCAAATGAAGCGTAAAGTTTATGAGCATTGACGAAACTTACCCACGATACAGAAACAAAGCGGAGTGCATGTCCGTGTGGACATCAAGAACGTAAGGAAAACAGAAGCTCTAACGACATTTTTAATGTGTATACACTACATTTCCACTAAGCATGAGTTAAACACGAAGACGAAACCGAAAGAGAGCACACAATGTTGAACCACCATGGAGAACAGGGAGTCCAGGGTTTAGTCTGAGCCTGCGAGTAATGTGTTAGCACACGCGTTGGTTAGCCACACAATGGCGCTGCCTTCGGCCTAACAAGCTAACCGTTAGCTAGCTCCTTACCTCGGGTCTTCGAATTCAATGAAGGCGAAAGGCGGCCCCCCTCTCCGGTTCTTCAGGTCGATATCTCGGATAGTTCCGTATTTGTAGAACACGTCTTCCACGTCCTTTGTGCGAATATCAGGGGGGAGATTTCCCACGTAAATTCGGCAATCGTTGTTCCCGGCGGGGCCTCGCACAACACCCGACATCGCTGCTAACGGACAGCTCGCTGCTCAAGCTAATGGTTTGTTGCTGGCAAGATACTTCACGGCCGGTGGAGCCACACGGAGATCAGGCTTCACACGGTTGCAAGTCGTCGAGCAGAACGAAGGGGGGAAAAAATCAAAGAAAGGCGTCGTTTTTTGTTTTTTTTTTTACGACAGTGTGTAAGATATTCTCTGTGAGGACAGCGCTGTCGACGCGGAGTCTGCTACTCCTGTTTTTCTTCAGGAACCGCGCTCCTTTACCGAGGTATTCACCAACACACCGGAAACACTGCAACAACGGACACATCCGCCAAACGAAATAGTCCGCCAATTGACCAGGTGCAGTGACACAAACCAAGTATTTCTTTGATGATTTCATAACACAGGCAAAAAAAAATATGCAGCTGAATATTGTAAGTGCACAAATTTAGATGCAACCTGTCTTTTTTTCAAACTAGAGACAGTGAAGTAACCCATTGCCCAAGACAGTTTACTTCTCCAGTCCTCTTGATCAGAAAGAAAAGGTGCCTGTGCTATATATACATGCACACATGTTTGTTTACAATATACACAGCTTAGATTTCTTGACAATGATAATTATAATATATGTACATGTTAAGGCACAGTGGGTATTTATAAGTGTAAAATATATCATTCATACCTTGCAGGTAAAGCAGGGTTATACTCTGTATAGTCTTAATACCATCACTGCTGACTTATCTGTTTTGACATTTTTCGTTAAGTGATGCACAAAAACTTTTGCTGTGGAACAATAAGTCTTGAAAAAAAATACTGTGAAGGCGTCCAACAGTTTTAATAAACTGATTCTGTCACATAAATGAATGACACCACGGAATAGTTTAAGTTGCTATGCTATTTCAACATTTTGCAAATAAGGTTAATATAAATGCAACATTTCTTCATACAGTATTTAAAGGAGCCCGTTTCTAACCCATAATTACGATTGACATAAAATCACTAGAAACTAGAGTATGTTTGAGGAGGAAGAGATGGCATTCTGTTGAACAGGTTTCCTTCATATCACTTTTGAAACCTTGCTGAATTATCACATTTATTCAGAGGGCAATAGGTTGTACAATGAAAGGCAGAAACAGTCTATTTAATGAGCCAGGTTAAAACATGTCATAAAATATTGTATGTGGGCTACATATTCCCATCTTATTAGACCAACATGAACTATATATATATACATATTACATTAACAAACAAAACTTAAACCTCTTTTAAAAACATGTAATTGTTTTCACTTGCCACTTTCTTTTTCCTTTAATAACATGACTATGTTTCCAGAGACTACAGAAGAAAAATAGCCTTTTGGTATAATTGTTCATTGGTGGAGGAACTACTCAGATCTCGCCCTCAATTGAGAGTGATATTACCACAACACCAACAAAGTACTGTATTCAAAAATTATCTTGAGTAAGCATGTAAACTCGAAACATACTTAGAGTATCAGAAGTAAAAGTAGTTATTTATAGAGTCAGAATGGCCCATTTCTGAATAATATATCTACTGTAAAGGTGGGACTAATTTTAATTGCTTTATATACTTCAATCTGTAATAATATATAATGACAGTCTACTTTATTTGTTGATTGTCAGTAACCAAAATCTGTAGAGCCATAAAATAAATGTAGTGGAGTAAAAAGTACAACATTTTACTCTAAGATGTATTGGAGTAGAGGTAGAAATCAGCATTAAATGGACAAACTCCAAGTACAAGTAGCTGAAAACTGTACTGAAATGTATAATATTCTCATATTCTGATCATCTCATCCTCAGATATGTGGAATAACAACCCTAAACTATATTTCTACAAATATGTTATCATTTTCATAGCAATACAGTTAAATGACTTGTTGCCAGCAGGACATTAACCATCTTGTACAATATATAAAATAATACTGTGATTTACTGTGTGCGAGTCAGCTTATAGCCCTATCATATAACTTTTGATTATCACAAAAGACAATATCCACACCAGGCTTTACCTGAACACTGTTTTATTGTTTGAATGCTTACGTTTGAACTATGTTAGACTTTGAGACACAGAGAATAATCTTGAGAATGGTAACACACAAAAAGTCACATTTTATTGTTGTGCTAAGTGTACTTCCTGCCCAGGGACTGCAGATGAAAATTAGCCTGAAACTAATTCTGGTGCAGTATTTCTAACTGTGCATGGTCACTGCTAAATAAATAGTAAAACTACACCGGACAAACTCTCATGCTCCCACACACACAGAAGCTCTGCACAACTTGAATATACTTCTATGTAATATGTGGGGGATTCTACGTCAGAAATTCAGCTGTTATTACTATTTAATTAACTGTGCTGTTATATTAAATAATATTATTGTTCTGCAGCCAAAATTCAATTTACTTACAGCACATGGCAAGTTAGTATTTGTGACACTAAGTAGTAAATGCGGAATTTTAAAGCTTTAGTCATGGCACTGTCACAGTTAAGAGCATACTGTACACCCATAACAAGAGTAAAGCAAGTATCTTTCATTCAGTACATGCATTAGATTTATCCAAGGCAATGTTCTGATTGTCCTCATTTGTCAAGGCAAGAAAACACGCTCTCACTTGTTTTCATGTAACATCATCATGAATGTCAACATTCTGAAATATTGTATCTACTATCTACATCACAATTCTTGTTTAATATGTCTTGTTACAGTAATGGAAGAACACAATGATGACTGAGATGTGGCCTCTCGTTGTGTTCAGTATGCATGACAGGATCCATAAATACGCTGGTTAGCCTCACCGTAGTTATCACCACCGGTGTACTTCCCCAGACATGCCAGACTGTTCACCTGTGGACAGAGAAGACATTAAACAAGCAAGCAAACACAAACAGTAAAGGCTCACATTGCATGATTTATCTGCAGTGAATAAAAGTACCTCTGCTCTCTTGATGAACTGCTCAGTGGCGGCTTTCTCGTTCTCTTTATGTCCTCTCCAGGCTCTGAGTGCAGACGCCTGCAGGGCTCGGCCAAAAGAGAACGTCAGGACCCAGGGTTTGGCCAGAGGGCAGTTGTTGATGGCATTGAGGTGGACAGAGGCCTCCTCTTCACTCTGACCGCCTGAGAGAAAAGCCACACCTGCGAGGGAAAAAAAAAAAAAAAAAAAAAACTCTTTCTGCTTTGTCTCAGCAGATTTCATATGTCTCTGTGCTTAATCCTCTCTGGACACAACAGCATTTTGGCTTACCTGTGACAGCCGGGGGAACAGTGCGGCGCAAGGCGGTGAGAGTTGCCATAGCAACCTCTTCTGGGCTGTACTTGGTGGGACAGCTGTGTCCAGGTGTCACCATGTTGGGTTTGAGGAGAGTGCCTTCCAGGTACACGTGGTGGTCCGACATGGCTTTGTAAACTGCAGCCAGGACCTGTTCCACCACACGGACAGCAGTAATCTTTCTCCCTCCCTCTCTGTCTCACTTTTTACACTTAATATGCGTAAGAAAAAAGAAACCCACCTTCTCAGTGACGTACTGGCAGCGTTTCAGATCATGATCTCCATCGGGCAAAATCTCTGGCTCTATGACCGGCACAATACCATGCTGCCCGAGAAAGGACAGATCAGAATAACACAGAACCATAACACATCACAGAGATATATAGACAATCTATATAACACTGACTCCTGACCTGCTGGCAGATACTAGAGTAGCGTGCAAGAACATTTGCATTTTCTGTGATAGCCAGTTTAGACGGATTGGTGTCACTTATTTTGAGCACACAGCGCCACTTTGCAAAGACGGCTCCATCCTTTTTATACTGTGCACAGCGCTCTGACAGTCCATCCAGACCTGTGGAAGAGGTTTTAAAAAAATCTATCAACTGTCTTGTAATGGGAATTTCTATGGGTGAAATAGTTCATATCAGCAGTTCACTAAACCAAAGTTGTTTTTGTCTCACCCTGTGTGGTGGTTTCTCCACAAGTTCCTGCAAGGGGGACAACACCCTTGTCAACCTGAGTGATGAGGGATAAAGAAAAAACAATAATGTTAACTTCTTATATACAGAAACAACTAAGTTGAGTACAGCATTCATTACCATAAGGTGATATTTCTTTATAAAAAAAAAATCAACCTGCTATAATAACAGTTGGTACAGTAAAATACTCCACATTATATCCTTTGGTACTAAATTGCCTCACCTTGACGCCAACCAGGATACCCCGGTCCCTGATCATTTTGACAAAGGGTACGCCGTTATCAGAGTGCTGGTACAGCGTCTCGTGGAAGAAGATGACCCCTCCAATGCAGCCGTTGATGCGATCGTCTGCACTGAAGAGAATCTGCCGGTACTGTCTGCGGTTCTCCTCTGTGTTCTCCACTCCCACCTGGGCCAGCCGCTTAGCCATGCTGCCTGCAGTGAACATGTTGTACGTGATGTGCACACGAGTGGTTAATGTCCATACCCTGCACTCTCTGGACTGGATGGTCTTTATCAGTGACAGAACCGACTGTTGACTGTGATTGTTTGATGGCACACATGTTTTGTACAGTTTAAAGGAAAAGAAAAAAAACCCAAGCGCTACAGACCCACAGACTCATCTGCAGCCAGGATGCCCTTCCCTGGAGAAACTATGCGTAGAGCAATCTCATGAAGCTCCCTCTTCTGCGACTCGGAGAGCGTGGGGAACTGGTGCGTCATCCTGAGTCACTGCCTGTACGACGACCTTAGGTAGAAGATGTGAACTCATGATTGTATTATTCACACACTCACAACTGAAAAAGACGTGCTATCCCTATGAAGTTTGTTCAGAAAATCCCATCTGTTTTTCTATCTCTCTCTCTGAGAATGAAGCAGTTTAAGGTTTAAGTATGATAGTGGCAACAAACTGGTCCTTTATAGTATATTCTCAGCTCGCTTCACCTGCTGGATTACCATCTTCTATAGATGAAGGTCTAAAAACATGGAACTCCATGCAGCTGTTTTGGCATGCAAGAAAAAACTGATTACTTTAATTTCAGTTAATTGTGGATTTGCAGTGACACCAACCATAAGCCAATAAAATATAACAAAAATATTAACACAAGTCTTCTTTGATCCCCAGAGGCAATATTCACATGTTACAGTAGCATGAGAAACAGGCTGAAGAGGCAACAGGAAACAGGTGTAAAAGTTAAAATCTCAGAGAAATGTAAAATGAACGAAGCATTTTCCTGGTGTAAAAGATGAAGGGAAGTTTTTACAAGTGAAGTGAAAATGACATTTTCACGCTATAAACTTTAGACAAAATATTTAGTTCACTTTAAATACTCATGGGTGCTCCTATTTGTCTCCATTGTTCTGTTTCCACTAAGCTGCTAAAAGCTGCAAGTTAACAGTTACAAGCTCGACACGGGTGCGCAAGGATTTACATGCTAAAGTCAGTGAAATGATCCTCAATTCAAAGAAGACAGGTGAGCTAAGCCCACACAAAGAGATGAGCAGAGAAAGATCTTACCTGACAGAAAGTGAAATCAAATGTGTCCCGTCTCCTGATGTGATGAACACTGGCAGAGCCCCTCAGTCAGCTCTAGTTTGTATCCAGCTCAAGTGTGTCACACCTCATAAGCCGACACCCCTGGGCGGGGCTTGCACGCCCACTTTTGCCCCACATAAATGAGAAAATCTTGATGATTCATTGTTCTATTTAAATGTAACCATTTTTTTCCCTTTTTATTTGTGCAGCTGCTTCTTTTTCACCCTGAAATGGCAATTTTCCAATTCTTTCAGTCACTTAGCAATGACAAACTCAATCGAGTGTTTCTAAACATTCAGTGTTGTAAATGAATTGGAAAATTTATACATACATACTGTTTTAACCATGGCTTCCTAAGTCCATATTCAGGCTTATTGTGAAATGAAAAATGATGTATTCTGTCCGAACCCTCCCTATACCAACCTAATTTGAGCATTTAACCCTACCCTGTGGCGTGCTATTTTTAATTTAATTAGTAAAAATTTGCCCTAAGGAAGGTTTCAAGTCTCCTGATAATTTGGTCTTCATCCTCAGAGACTCTAATGGGGGTGTTTGAGTCTCAGAGCAATTCATGCACTCAGTGGCTTCTTTTGTGAGCTTTAAACTGTAAAGAAAATTATGTAACGCGTCAGAAATAGAAATCATTTCCATGAAAAATGGTAATACGGCCCAGATTAGATCAAAATGAGGTTGGCTAAATCATTTCCATTTTGAAGAAGGAATTTTCAACTTGTTTCTACTTTTTGTATTATGTGCATGTTGCATTGGCTTCTGGTTGAAAGCTTACGGATACAGAAACGCAGTTAGCATTAAGTACGAGTCGATCTTCGTGTTAAAATGCTAACATAGAGAAGTCAAACATTTCTATCTTTTGAATTTATTTATTCAATATTTATTCAATGTGATTATCAGACGAAGTTGATTATGTTCCCCCTGTTGCAATACAAGCTACATTCAGGAAACGGCATGTTTTCTGTTGTGTGTTCTGTTATGTAATGTTACCATTTGGTTAGACTCAGTAGACTCTTTTCACGGGACTCCTCTCTTCACCATTGTGGGTCAGTGTGCCTCTAAAACTAGATATGGGTCACTGGACTGCCTGCCACTATACAGCTACAACACAGACATGGTGGACCTGTCTAAGACAAGGGCCTGAGAGGGAATTCAATGTCAGGAGGCAGCATGAGGAGGAGTTGGTGCACTCCCATTCAGGAATTACAGTTTTAAATAGATACAAGACTTCAGGAAGTACAGCAATTATACATGGCTGCCTCCACTGGGACTCTTGATTTTTTTTCTCTGTTACCTAATTAAAAAGCATTTAATGATGATACTCAATCTGGTCCTCAATTTTCTGTCCTATTAAGATTGTCCTCGATGGGTTTGTGTGTGCTCCTCTAAATAGGTCAACCCAAGGCTGAAAGTTGGCCATAATGTATCCAGGTACAACATTTGTATGATAACTGATATAAACGAACAATAGGACTAATCCGCTTAACACTGGTTAGGAAACTTTATGTAACTTTCTTCAGACAGTAAACACCTACAGGAAGCGACAAGTTGTCATGAAAACTGCCATAAGAAAAAATGTCAGTGTAATCCAACCTCTGTATCTATTTTGCTAATGATAGTGAGATTGAAAGCTCATTCATGAGCAGCTGATAAAACACCTCAGGTTCCACTCAGTGGCTGTTCTGGAGCTTTCGACTGTATCACATGATCTTCCTCAAATTCCAGACGTTCAACTTTCCATTTCTTGTCCAGGGTTTTTGTTTTTGGGTAAACTTTAAGCCAACATGGACGAGATGTATTTAAAGCAAAAATGGAAGTTTAAACACCTACAATTTCATGACTAGGCCATTTCATTGCTTGAGGAAGATCGTGCAATGTGAGTGAAAGGTCCAGAACAGCTGTGGAGTGGGACTTTGAGGTGAAATTGTTTTGTGAACTATTCTGTTGTATCATATATATGCCCCCATTTATATAGTGTGGCAAAAATGAACCTTCAGTCACGTGATTAAAGGTGGTCACATAAATATACTGGTTATACGCTGTATATATACCACATCTGCAGAGGAAGAACTGAAAGCTCTGGAAAAAGCTAGTAAGATCTTATTAACTGTCAAACAAGTAACTAATGGTCAAGAATGAACTTTAATGCACTACATCCATCTTATTTCAGTATAAGAGGTACAACAAATGAGGCCATTCTGCTCACTATCCCGGGAAGACAGACGAGTGTAAATGGACATCGTCGCGTTGTTCACCTCTTTACAAAACAAGTTTAATGAAATATTGTAGGAATGTTGCAGTACAAAAGAAATAATACTAGCCTCTTACAATTCCTGGCAATGGACACAATGGCATAACTGATTTTTAAGGCAGACAAATAAAAAAACACACACATAACAAAACAACAGTCTACTTTTAAAATTGTTCTATAGATATATGGTACATCTGAACTTTTTAAATGATGATTAGACTCAAAAAGCACAATGTAATAAAGGCAAATCTCTGATAACAAAGTTAGACAACCAACTTTACTCTGCTGTGAAGTAAGTGAGCAACTTAGCAGTGTTTGTGAAAATAGTCTAATCCTCAAAGAATATGACAGCCATGTCCGGTTTATTTGGAACATTTAACATAAAACATCACTCACATTTACGGACAATGATTCAGCGGCAACACTTAATAAAGACGAACTGTAAATATCCCAGTATTGTTTGATTGGATGGTGAACTTTGGGACAGTGAGGTATAAAAAAAGAAAAATCAATCTTGCAAAGAACAATCGTTGTATGTGCATCTTCACAACAAAGAACAGTGTGCTTTACTAAATAACTTTTGACTTATGATCAGTTGTTGATCATTTTTAGGACAATATTAACTGTAAAGTGTCTGCATGTGGACACAGTCCCAACAACCTTCAGTAATAAGGTAGGGCAGTCTGTATGTTGTCTGCTTCCCTGCACCACCAGCCGCTGCTCCTTACGTTCATTGCTCTGACCACACAATAATAACTGAAGCTGACTCAGCATATCAACATTTTTAAGGACTCACATCCTCTCTCAATGGCTGGTGGACAGTAACAGATCAATGTTCAGAGAAACTTCAGTAAGAAAATCAACCTGGAACAATGAAAGCGAGGAGGAGAAAATAGGATTTTGGAGAGAAAGGTTCATCATCTGAGTTTCTCATGTCTAGTCAGAGTTTCTGTATTCAGCCACACAATCACAGTCCAGTCTTAAGCTTTACAAGTCTGCGCTGTAGCTCGGCTCAGGTCCATGTTGGCCAAAGTAGGAGACAGTTCAGACGGAGTCGTAGGAGAGTGAAGGATTTTATCCCAGTCAAAGTTATCAAAGTAGTCCAATGAAAGGCCTCTCATTGCTTTGGCAGCCCAATCAGGATGAGTCCTGAGCTCAAGGATGAATTTAACAGGCGTCTTTTGGAGGATATGAGAGTCGAATGATGTGCCACGAAAGAAGGCCTGCATTTTGAAACACTCCAGGTTACGGAGGCGGTTCACCGGATTCTTGCACAAAAGCTGCATCAATGAAGAGGAAAACAGATAAGATTGCATGTTAGCATATTTCATTCAAAGGGATCAAAGTGTATAAACTAGAGAGAGAAGAATCACATTTACAAACCTCAGTGAGCAGTAAGATGAAAGCAGAGCTGTAGGTGTTGGGTAGGACATAAGGAGATTCTCGGACCTTCGTCAACATGGTGCTGTGGTCTGGCTCTGCAGGTACTGGGAACTAAGCACATTCAGAAATGCTAGGGCAGATGTATGCAAACCACAGTGACCAATAATTGACACATCTGTCGCTGATAAATATTGATCCTATGTGCCCTCACCTCTCCGGTCACCAGTGAGAACAACATAATGCCAAGAGACCACCAGTCAGCAGCGTGGTTGTATGGACCCCCGCCTAAAACCTCAGGAGCTGTTCGCCCAAAAAACAGGAAAGAAAGATGATTAAAACTACAAAATGAAAGTGCCAAATAACAGAAAATAAAAAGGACCACAGGAGCATCACAAAGATGTGTCAGAGCAGAACACAGGTGGGGCTGTAATGGTGATGCAGCTATAAACCAAGACAAAACTTCAACACAATCATCCGATAAAAACAAAACCCCTACAATGAGCCAATTTACAGAATACTGGAGCTCAGACTGGCACAAGTGATCATTTCCATCAAGTGAGAATATTCTCTCGAGAAATATATTTCATTTATTAGACCAAAGTCTCACCCATGTATTGGATCGTCCCACATATTGTAAACGCTCGTCCTCCTCGTTTCAGGCGACGTGAGAGTCCAAAATCAGATAATCGAAGGTGGCCTGGATAATGGCACATAAACACACAATGTCTGCTGCTACACACTATTTGTAGTCTGTTTAGTTCATATTTATAGAATAAAGCAGCTCATTTCTCTGTAAAAGTGTATTTTTTTTTTGTCTCCTGAGCTGCTGTTCCTATTGGAAGATGTGTTGGTTTGTGTGTTTGTCTTACTACTGTTGTGGCAGTTTCTTTGCTGTAGGCTGTCTGACCTGCGTCTCTTTTGTTATTTGTGATTGTGCATGGGTGACCAAACTGCTGAGGATTAATATAGTTAAATAATTTAAACTAATGACCACAGACTCTTCTGATTGGTGATTTTTTTACAAAGTCAAAAATAAAGACAAGCTTTACCTTGATCACTTAAAAGAATGTTCTCCATCTGAAAAAAATAGTAAAATTATAAATCTAAAAACTCCTAAATAAAAGACGTAAATATGTTTTATCAGGCTAAATACATCACATATATAAATCCTACCTTTATGTCTCTATGCATGATACCCAGGTCATGTAGGAATCCTAAAAACAACAAACACAAGACAGAGGTCACACATGTAAACACAGATTTGAAGTCAATACTAAAAGTCAGTATGATGAAAGTCTGACTGACACTAACCCAGCGCACTGCCCAGCTCTGCAGCAAAGAGCCGAACCTCATTCTCCCCAAACTGGCCCTTCACTAACCAGTAAGTGTACAAGTCTCCAGTGCTGCAGTAGTCACACACTGCAGAGGACAAGACACACAGATGCTACTGAGTTAATGCAGGTCGGCTTTGTCTGGAATAAAACATCAGAAATAAGGAATTCAACAAACAAGACAAAAGAAAAAAAAAAGAAATGCTCATCCCACTGTTGCTGGGGAAAGAAGGAAGTGAGGACTGAAGTTGAGTCAAGTCACAAATACACATGCTTTTGTCTTGCTGAGTTACATTTTCTGTCACCACTTTGGAGACCTTTTAGTCAATAATCGTAACTGAAAAAAAAAGAATGATGGATAGTTTTATGAAATTTACGATCATGGTTGGTAAAAACTGTGAACTCAAGCAGGCAGCTCACACACTGAGCGGAGCATGTGAGCTTTACCAAGCACTTTCATTAGATGGCAGTGCACCTCTTCAGTATCCAGTCCAGAGATTTGTGATTGAACCTGAGGATGCATGGTTGTACAACAGTCCACATTAGGTTAGTATGGGACCAAGGGGGGGGGGGGGGGGGCTTCTCAAGAACATAAGAAGGATAAAGATAGTAGAGGGGGAAGGGATTGAACTGTGCCATCGTTTATATTTATGAACTCACTAATGAAGAGGTTGCGCTGCGTCTGCCAGCAGTCTTGCAGATTGTGGATAAATGGGTGTTTGAGCTGCCGCTGCAATGCAACAGTCAACACACACAGACACACACATACAGAGTGATAGTGAATATAACAGTGAAAGATGGACAGGGAACTTCCTATATTCCAGATGATACCATGTAACAGGACTTATTTATGGACAGAAACTACATCATTTACCTCACTGTGTTCATTGATGGAAATTTGTAGCCCTAAAAACACTGAGTCATTCAGACACATGTACTGGGTATACTCTACCCACCAAGGCAGTAATTTTGCTATTTGTGTGCTTTAATATACACTCACTGAGCACTTAATTAGGAACACCATACTAATACTGAGGAGTTCCTCCCTTTGCTCTGAAAACGGCCTCAGTTCCTTGTGACATGAATTCCACAAGATGCTGGAAACATTCATTTGACGCTCTGCTCCATGTTGACGTGAATCTACCACATCATTTCTGCAGATTCGTCAGCTGCACATTCATGCTGCCAACGTCCCGTTCTGCCACATCTCAAAGGTGTGCGTTGGATTCAGATCTGGTGACTAAAGCGCCCTGTTCAGACCTGGTGTTAACATGCGTCCTGAGTGATACAATTACAAGTGTTCAACTCTTGAGTTCGTCTGTTCACCCCTGGCTTTAAAATGCGTCTCCACATGTGTCTCGAGTGACCGCTTGCGATCGGACCTCACTTCCCCGCCACATATGCAAATAAATAGGTATGTGCTGTTGTTTTCAGCCAATCAGACAGACGGGTCAGTTGTCAATGTGCCTCAGTATATGTGTGTATGTTTAAATGAGGGCGAGCGAGAGAGAGAGAGAGAGAGGGTGGTAATGAGGGGTTGAGCGAATCAATGCGCTGCCACATCTCTACAGTAAATAGTAAAATATTTTCGGTTCATTATGAAACTGTGATGGGACTAATTAGACTGTGACAGAGGACGTCAGTAGAGGAGGCGGGCCTTCAGTGGGGCCAGGACGCATTGGCATTCACGCTGCTAAAAAAATGTGGCCTGGGTGCGTTCACACCTGTATTTAGAACTGTCCACTTGTGATCGGATCACTCAGGACAAATGTTAATACCAGGTCTGAACAGGGCCAAGAGCCCACTGACGTTCACTGAAGTCATTGTCATGTTCATGAAACCAGTCTGAGACAGTTTTTGCTGTGTGACATGGTTCATTATGAGGCTGGACGAAGGCTTCAGAAGATGGTACACTGTGGCCATAAAGGCCCTGGTTCACCCAGGTGTTTCTGTCCAGTTTTTGTATCCCTGAGTAAAATCAAGAGATTGTTGAGTGTTAAAATCCCCGGAGATCGGAAGTTTCAGAAAGCACATCTGGCCCCAACAATCATGATACAATCAAAGTCACTGAGATCACATTTTCCCCATTCTGGTGTGTGATGTGGACACTGACTGAAGCTCCTGACCTGTATCTGCATGGTTTTATGCACTGCTGCGACATCATTGACTGACTGCACAAGCAGGTGTACAGATGTTCCTAATAAAGTGCTCAGCGAGTCACATTGAGTGAAGAGGCCCAAGTTTGCCAACAGATACTGCACAACTGTGAGATCTAAGGTCATCCAGTGAAGAAGAGAAGAGTAATCAGGCTTTTTAATTCTTTCATTAGAGTAAACACTTCCTCTTTGTCCTTTGTTTGTAACTGTGAGCAAAATATCCCTCTTAGCAGTGCAAATATATACCATAACTTGTACTTTGAGTAGCTTTATTTAAAATTAACTTTTTTTTTTTTTGTTGATTTATACCACCTCTACTTAAGTATGGCTGACTAACAGTTATTTTCATCATAATCTGCTGATAATTTTCTCAATTCATTGATCAATTGTTAAGTCTATGAAATGTCAAAAAGCAGTGAAAATAGCCCATCAGAAGTAATTTACCATCATATAGGATAAAAAGAAGCAACAAATATTTTTACTTTACAAAAGATAAATTGATTATCAAAATAGTTGAAGAGTAATTCTTTTCAATTGGCTAATTGTTGCAGCTCTAACTTCAGCATAGGAACAGTGAAGCAGCAGCACTTCTAACTAATGGTACTTTTTTCCTCGACTGAGAATTTTCCTCTATGATATACCTGAATGATGACTTCCTCTTTTGACTGCTCCAGCACTTCATGCTTCAAGATCTCTGACTTCGGTAGAACCTACACAACAATGAAAATGATGATGCAAAACTGTTTTATGTTCATATGAGTATAATGCTTGTAGAACTGATTATTACGGCTGAACTAACCTTAACAGCATAGATCTTCTCACTGAAAATGTCCTTCACTTTAATGATGGGTCCATATGATCCTTTAGCTATGAAGCCCAGGACCTGTGAGCACAGAAGTACAGTTATCTCTCTGTTTGCACTACTTTTCCTCGCTCACTCTGCTGAACTGCAACATCTGCCCTAAAGATCAGTTCTGTTGAACAGTCCTACGCTCTCGTCCAGAGTACCTGCAAATGGTCTGGTCCAGGAAATTTGCGTCGTGGGAACTCAGGCAGAAAGACAGAGATGAAAGTTGGAGGAGTCCTCTCTGTGTCTGACGTCTCAGCATTTTCCTCTGAAGGCAGCATTAGCCCGGGGACAGGAAGTCTGTCCTCCAGTACCGCGGGCCGAGAAAATACAGCCGAGTGTCCGAGTCTTTGAGCCATAATGACCCCCATGTTTGAGAGGAAACCATGACTGAGTCGACGCGAGGGAGTTGGTCCCTCTTTCTAGATGTAGTACGAAAAAGGATAATTAACAAAAGCTTATTATCAGGGGTGGAATGTAACTAAGTACATTTACTCAAGTAGAATTCTGAGGTACTTTTACCATAACTTAATTTCACAAGGATAATTTCTTAAGGCATGTCCTTGTTTACTTGCCAATGATCATTTTTATCAGTTTAGAATATAATTATAATTGCAATTTTTTCAGAGATTAAGAATAAAATTTGATTGAAATTAAAGTATAGAAGGTTGAAATATCGGCAAATACAACTTAACACTATATTGCACACATTCATGAATCCAGGGGGTAGCGCTTTCTGATAAGCCACCATTTATAAAGGCTTTATAAGCTGTAATTGATGAATTTATTAATGTTCAATAAATCTCATCTTACAGGGGTTTGCAAGTCATCAGGTTTGTAGTTTGTAGTAATTTTAGTATGACATTGTTTTTTTTTTTTCTAATGAGGCATTAGCACAAGTTAGTCGCCTGTAATTATAAATGTTGATAAATCATCAATGAAAGGTTGAGTAATTATTGATCAAGTCTAAGTAGGTTTTTTGGGGTTCATATCTTCCTGTAGCACTTTTCCATTAGATAAAAGGTCAAGCTTTCCATCTGAGACGTCTCACAGAAGAGTTCTACTGGAGGAGGGTTTTCCACAACCTGGCAACCTGAAAGTTGTTCTTACTGATAACTTGCAACTTATCTAAAAACGCATTAGTGATTTTAATAAATCAATCAATTACAGCGTTTAGACCCTTTATAAACGGAGTCTTAGCAGGAAGTGGTAACCTACAATATTTACCCTGCCTCGCTGTTCACAAAAGACCACTCAACATTTACAGAAACCTCTTCCTCTGCGTCTAATGAAGTTGTGTAGCTGCTTCGTCTTGAACACAGTGAAATAAACTAATTGACATCTAAAGATAACTGAACGGGCTAAAACCATTTCTACCAGTGCTGCCCATGATGCAGGGCGGAGGCAAGGTCGCTGAACATCTGATCAATAGCTGTGTTTTTAAAAAGACTTCACCGCGGCTCAGTGGACATGCTTTTCTTCACAGCAGTGACCCGTGGACCGACGCAGACAGCTCATATCACCAGTTTAATGCTTTTACAACAACAACACGGATTTATTCCTGTCCCACCGCCTTGTTTGTAACAATCCCATGCAAGTACTTTGATGTTGTGTAATATTACTACAAACCCATTCAGAAAAACGCTGCATCCAATACACAAGCAGCGATCTGGCACCTGGCAGCTGGTATTTCACATATACCTCTCTCTGATCCTCAACATGTAAATAACTCCAGTGAGGCTGACTCACCTTACTGATGTCGCTGCCCATCACATCGTCGAGGGCAAATAAAAGACCGAAGCACCTGGATCACATCTGAGTGAAAGAGCGTGTTTCAGCTCTTCTTCCTTCCTCGGATCCGGAGGCGCACAGCTCATCTCCGCGTGTTTTTCAGTCTTGAGGGGAAAAAATGTTTGCAGGCTGTTTGCAGGCTGTTTGCAGAGAGTCATCCAGAGCGGGATTCCGCTCCAGTTAAAGCTGTCAGATTCATGATCGATCATCGCTCTGTTCCCCAATTTCCTCCTTTATTTTTCCTCACCACAAAACCCCACACACAAACACACCAGTGAGAGTCTTTAACGCTTTTATTGACAGAGAAACAATAAGCCACAGAGCTGATACAAATGTGAACACATCGGCTTTTGCGATATCATCCTTTTAAATGAAATGTTTGGGGCAGATTTTCTTCTTCTTAATAGAAATGTGACTGAAATGAGAGGCTTCAGCAGCGCAGTTATACAAGTAATTTAACAGAAAACAACCGTGATTACAAAAATATCAAAATACTTTGCATAAAAAGTGCTTTAGTGTTAAAGTTACAAAACATACACTCAGCGATTAGCAAAACATTTCTTGTTGCCATAATACCGTCAAACCAAGTGCCACATTATACAACACATTAAATGTTTTTGCTGCTCCGTTCTTGATATATATATATATATATATATATATATATATATATATATATATATATATATATATATATATATGCTCTGAGGTGAGGTACAGTAAGACAGCTAGCTGAGCGATGCAGATGCTCATTCACAAGTAAAATATAAAAAAAAGCATCTTTTGTGGGAAAAGGCCTTCCTGTCAGTGACAGTCATACAGCCATGAACAACATATATAAGCTTTAATCAATAAAACATACTGATATATTCATTTATGGCATTTCAAAATCTTTTTTTTTTTTTTTTTTTTTTTTTTTTTTTACAACTGACTTCGTTGAAGGTGCTTTCAGTTGAGTCCTATTTATTCTAGCAGACTATTCTTTAGACAGACAGTGTGTTCCTGAGCCAGCAGGACAAGTTGCCCTCAGTCTTGCATTTACAGAAGCAGAGGAGGCAGTAACAGTGAAGTGCTAGCTACATACTGTCAATCTTCCTCGCTACATTCAATGCAACCTAAGTGGTCACTATTGTCAAAGTTGCAGAGTGTAGGAAATGCAGAGTGATATTTTAATGGCACACAAATAAAGAAGATAATATATATTTGGTCAATATGGCACCCTGGTAATCCTGGAGCTGTTTGAGTTCCCTGCAGGGATTTTGGGCATAAATTCAAATCTGACACACAGTCACAAAAAAACTTCCAGGATGTTTCTTTAAGTTCAGCAGGCTCATATGATATAGTAAACTACCCCCCCCCCCCATATTATATGAAATGCTCCTCCATCTCCCTTTTCATTGTGATTCACAGAGTTAGACTGATACTCTGACCCTAACACAGTCTGCCTTTTCCCTGATCCCCATATACTGAGGGAGTGTTTCAGTGGCTGTGGTGGATCATCCAGTTAAGCTCGGGTTTGGTATGAAATGTGAGTGTTTGTTGTGTCACTTGCGCCGACTGAAGATGCTCTTCTTGCTGGAGCTCTTGTCTGCAGTGCTGAGGCCGATGAGGAGCCGTGCCTTCTCATCTTCCTCCTGCTGCTGCAGGCCGTTGTCTGACTTCCCTTCGGTCGCCTTCCCTCGCAGATCTGAGCCTGAAGCCGGCTTCAGACGCAGCTTCTCTTTTATCACCTGAGCAACAGGGAACAAAAAAGACAACTTCATAAATATAAAACTTGTCATTGTCAGTGCAATGCTGTTCATTCTTGGTAATAGTAAATAAATGGAAACGACTGAAAGCACAGTCTCCAATGAAGGATAACTGCAGAAAAAAAGCTAACAGACTGACTTCAAATATAATAACATACCACAACAAGGTGTCTGCTTTTAATGACAGCTTATATTATTTTAAATTAGCAGAGGAATGCAAAGTATAATTTTGTGTACCTGTGCTAGAAGTTCTTTCCGACTGTCCCTTTTCACAGCCATGGCAAAGTCGAGCCAAGTCCAGGTATTGTTATGGTACTCCAAACAAGGCAGGACCAGGTTCAGGTCCTTCCAGTCCACGCTGCTCTTCTCTCCCTGAGGAGGACAGACATTTCACAGTAAAACACTAGTTGAACAAAAATGAATTGTCAGACAGGGAACAGAAAAATGATTTACTTAGTTAAAAGGTGAACTAAAGTGAACTAAACCTGCAATAGGCTTATTAGCACACTCTTAACATTATACTATCCTGTAATTCATAAAATATACTGTATGAGGGCGTGACAAATAAAACCTTTAGATGTTTTGAAACTAGCAGCATAATGCCTCAGCTCATGTAAATCCAACAGGGCCAGGATTAAAACTATGAAGGTGAATGAATGAAAGAAGCTATGAAGATGATGTTATTCACAGTGAGCGTTTTGTTTAATTGACCTGAGCTGTTTTAAGGCCAAGATACCAAGACAGATTATTAGACAATAATTCTTTTCATTCTTATTTCTTTGGCTTTCTCTATTCGAGTTCATTATCCGTCATGATGAACAGGGACTGAATCAAAGAACAAGAGTCAATGCAGAGCTCAGTAACAGGGACCCACCTTATAGCTGACACAGAGGGGCACTTGTGGAATCTTGATGTAGATGAAGGAGTTGTTCATAGCAGCTCGCTCCTTCATTTTATCGATGTCATCAACGGGGTGCTGGCGGGAGGAAATTATAAACTGCTTTATCTTTAAGGAAGACTAATAAATGTACTAGGATTTTTTCTTGCATCTAGATAAAGCAGGGTCCAAAAGTCTGAAGACACTTTCCCATTCAGTGGTCTCAGACATTTGGACCCCACTGTATGTGATTTGCCTTGCCCCACATTCTTCACAGTTTGTACAAGCCTTGACTTACTATGTTTGTTTAGAACCTGTTATCAGAATTACATCCTAATTCTCTACTGAGTAAATGCACTAACTGTATGCGTTATGCAGAGGTGAAAACTGGGACCATAAACATTTGGATTTTTTATGTAATTGTACTTTTATTTGCTCTTAGCAGGACTTCTACGCCATTGGAGGACTTGAGATGTTATCATTATTTATTATTATTATTTCACTTCCTGGTGTTGCATGAGCTATAGCTTGTCCCCAGTTCTGTTGTTATTCTGAACACAACCAAAAAAAGCATGAATACCTCTGGAGGCTTCCTGAACGACCTCCTGACCCCAGCAGTGCGGTTCAGTCCCTGGCCGACAACTTTGCTGGGGCCCATAGCGCCCATGGTGTCCTCTGACGACTGCCGAGGCTTGACAGGGATACCTGTGACACAGATCACATTAGCATCAGCACTGTGACCTCTGGGTGACTCTGCAACCTACACCTTATACTCCCTCTGAGTCTCTCCCACACATATTTCAAGGTCATATCCAAAGCGACAGAGCCTTTTAATAGCTTAGAGGGATGACACAACACAGCAATGGGTAATTCAACACCACACACACACATCTGGCAAAGAGGATGGAAACTATTATTGATCGCCCAGTTGGCAGGTTGCAGGCTTGTGATCATGTGAAGGGATTGGAGGCTAAGTGCTACTCGGCTTACTGCCGTCATATTTCTACTGTTGACGAAACCATACCAGTGGTAACCAATCTGAATTTGTCCTCCTCATCGGTGACCTCCTCCTCCTCAACATTTCTTCCTGGGAAGAAAAAACCCATCATCCTCTTGAAGAACTGGTACATCAGCTGGATGGTGAGAGGCACCACATTCACCTGATGATAAAAAAGCATTTGTTATCAGAAAAAAAAAATCCATAAAATACAGTATACACGTTTCAGAGAGGCTACATGAAAGACTCCTCACCTCAAAATGTTCCTTCACAGAGATTCCTCCCACAGGGGGGCGCACTTTACTGAAGATGCGCAAAGCAAACTGGCGCCCTGACTGACAGGTGCTCTGAGGACGAAGTACGACCTATAAAACAAAAGGGAGTTTATCTCATCTTCAGAAACATGACAGCAGAAGCTCTAGCAGATGGTCCTACTGTATTCTGATATCATGTTGAAAACATCTGAAACAGCACAAATAGTTAATGATGTGAGCACAGAATGTAAAACATGATGTGATTTTAAGTGCACTTGTAATGAGTCCTCGTTTGCACATGCATCAATGAATCCTTGAATCTGCATGCAACACTGAATATGAAACTCTGAAGAGTCACTGAGTGATCCCATCTGGACAAACAAGATGGAGTCAACACAGACATCACAGTCTTGTCACTGCACCAACAACGTACATACCCTCACACGCTGCACAGAGGAAACCAGGCAGAGATTCATAAGTGTGAGCAAACACTGCATTTTCAGCTATGTTATTATACATACATCCACCACTTTATTAGGTACACCTGTAAACTCCAATGCAATCCAATACAACAGCTCTGCCACAAATTCTACTTTTGTAAAGATAGTAATGTTCAGTTTTGATGAACACTGTCAGAGAGGTGTTCATTTAACTTGACATATATGTTTATTATTGAGGTTGTGGTTTTCTGTGGTGTTGAACAGGACTGCATTATACCGAGAGGTGTTTCTAATGTTTTGCCTGCCCTATTCACAAACATTAGGGGGCAAAACATTAGAAACACATCTGAATAAAATGCAGTCCAGTACAACAACACTAAAACCTACAACCTCAATAAAACAGTCGAATTAACAGTGTCGGACTGAACGTTATTATCTTTGTAAAAGTAGACTTTCTGGCTGAGCTGTTGTATTGGATTGCGTTAAATTTTACAGGTGTAAAAAGTCATAGGTTTTACAATGCTTGGCTGTAAAGAGGCAATGTCATGATGTCGGCCCATGATGTTTTAGAGTAGAGTACAGCAAGTTTTAAGTTTGGTGTATAATTGAAGCCAAAGCAAACTACTATCAAATGAAGTGAAAATCAGTTTTTGTTTTGGTAACTTTGGTAACCAAATCTGAACAATGTGAGTAATTTTATTCACCTTGTATACCGCATTGGGCAGCAGGTTGTTCATTGTGAACCACCCTAGCTCCAAAAGATGCTCCGCTGTGTCATCAGACTTGTTCAGCTGTGGGACAAAAGCATTCACAGAGTGGTGAACAATTACCCTCGGGTAGTGACCAAGAATAATACTCAATGACAGGATGACAGGATGAAGAAATCTCATCATCCTGTCTGAAGTGTAAATTCTCTATTTGTGGTCACGTTTTATGCTAACATGTTAAATTATAAAGTAGTAGATATCTTACAAGAAGGTTCCCATTATCCTCAGACAGAATTTGAAATAGACAAAGCTTGAAAAGAGTTAAAGCCAAGGACTTTATGATCTACAGAGGGAGGCAATGGGATTGACTTTTAAAGCCTGGATCGACAACCAGCATCAGCCAGCTGTGTCAAACTCCAGACTGTCATAACTGCTTGCTGCGCCCACCTTGCTGTACATGAATCTCTGCAGCTCCAGCTCAGCGATACCAAGCTGGCCATCCTCTTCGGTCAAACACCAGCGGGCCTGGGCAAAGTAGATCTCTGTCCGCCTCACCACACTCACATCCTCTGGTGGCTTACGCAGCTCCAACTTGTTTGCACGTTGCAGCTGGAAGTCCTTAAAACACCTGGAGGAAAGAGGAAATATTTTTGCATGTGTGCCAGCTACATCTTTACACTACTGTGTGTGTATGAGCGCTGATGTGAGACCTGATGAGAATGTTGAGCTCTTCACTCTTCATCTGCATGTCATTCTTCTCCTGGTTTAGCTGGTTCTGGAGTCTTGTGTTGATCTCCATCAGCTCGTCACCACTCAGTTCCTCGGGTTGTGCCTACAAGATGAGGAAAAAGGCAGAAGGAAAGCACATGTTTAATGATTTAAGTGCATATTAAAGTTAATAAGTTTAAAAAGTTCAGTCTGACTCCTGCTGGATTTTTACTATATAAATAAACGATTGAAGAGAATGATTTTGGAGCATTTTTTGGCGTATCTGTTTCAGACTTAAAACCCAAATGAACTTAGCTTACAATAATGCTAAACTGTCAAATTGCACTTGTTGCTCTGTTAGTTGTAAATGCAGCTCTGTCATTGTAATCACAGACCAAGCCCTTTCTCCTACTTGATTAGCTCATGTTAACATATCATATTTACAGCAATCAACATTTCTTCAGATGAACAAAGAGTTTTAAATAACTGTTAATTTAGGTGGTGAATTATATTCTGGTAGACCAATGAGTGACTCACCCTGATGTTGGAGTATATCTGCTTCTCAAGGCGTCTTATCTGAGCAAGGTGCTGCCTGACTGCCTCCTGGAGATGTAAGATGCTGCTGCGCTGCTCCTCAGGGTTACTAGAAATCTCCAGCTGGAAACGCACTCGCTGCTTTTTCTCACTGTGCTCCTGGAAACACCAAACAGAGGATTAAGAAAGTGGCACAAGCAAAGATGAAACACTGGTAAGGACATGGAAATCTTCTGTAAATTAGGACCATTTGTCAACCGATGCTCCAGCTTACCTTGCGTCTGGGCTCCACGTGTAACAACAGATTGTTGACAATGTCCAGGATCATAGCATACTGTACAGGGTTAGTGGATATCTCAAGGTCATGGTGAATGAGGGTGAAGGTGTCCACAGCCCCTGGGAAAAATAACAGAGTAACACAAAAATGTTATGCATAGCATTACAAGAAACCAGATGCATTCTTCCTGTACAGAGTGCAAATTCAAGACATACTGTCTGTAGGTGACCAGACATACCAGCCTGTTTTTTCAGCAGGTCCTCTTTCTCATGGTTATTCCTCAGCTCTGGTGGTTTGATCTGTGTGGCCAGCTCTGGGTTAATGTCGTGACTGTAACTGATGTAGTGCATCCGGCAGCTACAACGAGAGATGATACGCTGAACCTGCTGAGTCTCGTTCACTTGAGCTGGCTGGTTCCAGTCTACAGTTATTGAAAAGGAAAATTGTTACTGTCAATAATGGTGCAGGAAAACAGAATCACTGTACAGGTATACAGTGAGAAAAATAAATGAGGCATGAGAGTGTAATGCAAGACATTTAGTGATATTTGCTTTATTTCTCAACATACAGAATACACAAGATCAATCATTTGTGCATTCAGACAGGTATTTTACAGCTGCAGACACAGTGTGGTGTAAGTGTTCTGCAGTGCATAATATTTCAAAAACTGTGTGTAAAAGAAGAACTATATTGGGTTAGAGTGAGTAGTACCATACCTGTTGTGGTGCTAACCATTCCTCCAACTGCCTGGCCACTCTCCATCAGCTCCAGCACTGAGTCCAGGTTACGCTGCCTGTGTTCCTCTATGTTTTTCACCTAAACACATCATCACAACAAAGAAGCAGTTCATAGCAGGAACAGCACAGCACATAAAAGGTGAATTACTGTTAAGCTTTGGTTGCCATATACTTGAATAATTGCTTGTTGACAGTGTTATACTGTTCTACACATCAATAACTTCTCTCTATCTTATCTTTACTCTAAAAGCATAAAAGCATACAGAAACTTGATGTTGTTTTGAGTGTAAATAGCCATTCAGTATTTCTCATCGTACTATCTCTATTTAATACAAGCTAGAAGGAAACAGAACACAGCTGAAACAAAACTGCACATCAACGATAAACTGTACTACTATGTACTGTATATTACTATGTTCATTTGTACTTGTTTTTAAACACCTTGATACCTGGTGAGAGTTGAGCCTACCTCCAGCCACAACTGCCTGTCCTCATGTTCAGATGGGTTGGGCTCCATGGTGGCGAAGTACTGCATGCCATCCAGCAGACAGGTCCAGGTGGTCTTCTGCTTTAGGGTGTCGTTGTACCAGGCAGGGTGGTGCTCACATTGCAGCAGCTGAGCCTTTGCTGCAGACACTAACACGCAGCCTGCTGTCTCTGTGCCTCGCAACATCATCTGGGCAATGCAAAATAGGAGGATTGAAACATTGAGCCACTCAGATTATTGACCAGGGTTCATTGAGCCAGGTTCGGGAGAAAACCTCAATTCTCAAAGAGAGAAATTTTTGAAAAAAATATGAATATTTGATGAGATTTCATCAGCTCATTCTGTAGGATGATGTAGCCCACATAACTGGATTTTCCTGTAGTGGAGCATATGATCTTTTAGTTACAGATTTAACATGAAATTGAACAAAACTGGACCCAAACCCATACATAGCAATAAGTATTATTATTACTATTATCAATGTGGTTACCTGACAGTTGACCAACTCGATAAACCAATTGCGGTTGTAGACATCATCAGTTTGACAGGCTGCGATGCCACACAGCTGGTCACTGACACCTGACTCCTCTTCTGAAAACACCACAAACTTGTCTGTTTCCTCAATCAATTTCTGGAGCATTGACGTTCCTGTAGAATGAAGTGGAAAAGGAAGAGGTTAGTGGACCTTCAATAACTTGGCTGTTGTCTCAGTCAAGCAATTTTCTCACCTTCATTTTGACTTTTTTCTGCTCGATTGATAGTGGACACGACAGGTGTGGTAGGAGCTGTGGTGGGAGAGTAGTTGGAGGGAGAGCGTTTGAGCTTCTTGGTCTGCAGCTGTGTGTCGATCCTCAGACCCTTCAAAGCTTCAGTGGAGAGATTTCGCTTCAGTACTGATGCCTTTTTGTAACCGTCGTACAGCCCAAAGGCTATGTTCCTGTTAGTGGTGGTCCATGAAGCACGCAGGTCCACCAGGCGCAGTTTGTGAGTGTAAGAGGCATTAGTCTCATCCTCCGGGTTCACCTGTCAGAAACATTCAAAAAGATCTTGATTATGAATATAATCGACAGAGAAGAACGGGTTTATACCTGAGCTATCTCTGGGCTTTTACCTCCTCCATGCGGTTGCTCTGCCTCTGGTAGCTTAGGGAGGAGAGGCTGAGCAGGTGAGTCTTCTTCACCTGAGCGTTGATCTGGTGGTCAGCCGTCTCATCCCAGGTGGAGGCCATCAGGTGAACCGTCACCTGTGAGAGCTCACTAACCATCTGAGTTACATTCCATTCAGAGATCAGCCTCCTCATCACAGTGCCAGCTGAGATAAACATAGAAGCAGACACACATGCATCCACATTAAAAATACAGAGACCACTTCATGCTTTGTTGGAGGTCTAATCCGAGTCATCTGTAAGTATTAACACATTGTTTTTCATGAATCATATCATGTTTTACCCTGAGGGATAAGTCTCTGTGCCCCTCGAGTGAAGACATGGCCTTTGTTACACTCCACTTGGATACCTCTCTGCTGAGCAAAGGAGGCCCAGTAATGCACCTGGAAGATACACAATATTTAGAGAAATACACCAGTAATAGATAAACAAATCGAGTGAAACACTTATTAACTGGTCAAAGCACATACTGTTTTGTGTAACTGGCTGCAAATGCAGATTTCAAGGCTAAAACATGAAGCAAAGTTTAAATGCTGGAGGACAGCATAAAAAATATTTACTTGTAGTTGTGGGAAGGCAGCTGTGTAGGACATCTGTTTGTAGTGCTGACCCAGCTTCTTGCGGATCGGCCTGAGGCTGTGGAAGAGCTTGCCTCTGCAGATTGGTCTAGATACACTTGTCCAGGTGGCCCAGAAGTTTTGCATCCAGCGCAGAGTGCTGCTGTACAGCAGGATTCTGGGCTGACAGGGCTCTACAAAGATAAAATAGAAATAGCATATCTCTACAACAGCATACATATACAATACTTAATGATACTTTTCAAGTGCAGTGGGCTAAATTAGCTAGACAGAATATCTAACCAGCTTTTTCTGCAGTGTTAACCAAGTCAAATTTAAAGTCCTTTTCAATACCACATAGAATGCAGGTAATACAACCACTTGGGATAAATGTGCCAACAATTAATTATGATGTAAATGATATTATAGACATTTCTATTACATTGAACATTTTTGAAGCCTTCCACAATCCACAAACAAATGTATAACCTTTGTTACCATACAACAGGAAAGAGAAAATACTGAATTGAAGTGAATGAAATGTAAGACTTTTTAATACTCAGATGCTTTTTTTAAATTAAAGTGAATTCAGTGCTTCAGTGCTAAGACTTCTGAAGACCTGCAATTCCCCTGTGTAACAGAGTTACATGTACCTGTGCCACACTGATGGTTAAGGTCCATGGTGATGGAGAGGTTGAGGTTCTCAGAGCGAAAGGCTCTGTAGGAGTCATGAGGTTGTCCTGAGGTCACATCTGCAACGTTCTCCGCACAGCAGAGCATTACAGCATGGTGGTCATGGGGGTTGCCATGGCAAAGCCATTGGAGGTCAAGGGTCATACACAGGTTGGGTAGACGCAGAAAACAGATATCATCATACCTAGAATTTAAAAAAAAGTACTTTATTACTTAACGATTCTCTACAAATAGAGTTAAAAGTTGAATTGAACCACTGTTTTCATCCTTGATGCCTCCACTTACTTAGATGCTGTTCTGACATTTACATCCAAGTCTCCTTTAAAAACAAACTGTCCAGGGTTCCAGTCAAATTTCAGCTTATTCCATTCCCAGTGCAGGTTTTCTGTAGTGTTATAAGGGTCCTGTAAAAGGTTATTACACGTAAACAATTAAGTTTATTTACAAGATATATTTTCTCATAAACAATTTGCAAAACCTTTTGCTGCATATATCTGCTGGAGGAAAAAGATATGACTGTTAGGTACACGGTGTGTTACCTCTGTAGCTAGCTGATGGAGATTGGCCTGATCAATATCCATAACCCAGTGTCCGTGCAGCAGGAGACGACTTTTGTCCCACCAAGCAAGGGGAGGTGAGGGATCAACGGTGGGTTTGGTCAGCAGGTCAACTGACTGTCCGATCAAAGTCCAGGCAGGGTCCCAACATGGGCCCCACACGATTGTGTAGAGAGAGATGTTAGCTGTAAAAAGTGAGACATTAACTTTAAATGTATGAAAGAATGAACGTCACATTACAGAACATTAAGGGTAAAAAACTGAGGATAAAACACGAACCAACATAACAATTATAAATCATAATCCTTTTTCTGGTTTCATGTACGTCCAAATTTTGCAACAACAGCTTCTGCTGCAAAGTTGTGTTTTTACTCTCATTATCTGTGTAAAATATTTTTCAAATATCTAATTACTGTTTTTACAGAAGTTTTTACAGAAGTCAAACATTCTTAATATTTTCCTCTCTAATGTAACTCAAATGTAACTCACATTTGAAATCATAGTAGAACTTGAGTGGTGGCATATTTCTGTGGACCGTCCAATCTCCCCATGGTGGACCAAGTGGGACAATCTCTTTGCGATGAGCTCGTGCCTGTCCATCCTGCTCTGTCCCAATCAGGCGCCCTGAAAGCTCCCAGTCCCGGATCTCAAACAGGTAGCGAGGGTAGTCCCGAATTCTCACTGGCACAAAGCAATGACAGTAAAAAGGTAAATCATTTTGCATATGCCGTGTTAAGCCTAAACTATCAGGTTTAATTACATTTTTTTCACATTCATTCCTTCCTTACCCAAAAATGCAGCCAGTTTAAACTTGACTGCACGACACCACTGGACCATCAGAGGAAGTCCTTCTCTGGGGAAGGGACTGATCCCGTCAATGTCCCTCAGTTGCTCTCTCACCCTCTCAGGACCATGCAGAGACTGATCAGCCAGGACTACTAGCTCCAAGTCTGATACAGTCCACGTCAGCAGAGACTTCCTCATGGGTGTGTTTGCATAGAGGCGGCGTGAGCGCTGGATGTAGATCTCTATGTGCTTTTTCTCCAGTGAACTATACAGCTCCTCAATTTTTCTGGCAGGCAGAAGTTCTCCATGCTGCTTGCGCAGATCTGCCACCTTCTTATCCAGAAGATGCAGACGCTTTGCACTTTCCTTACTCTCGTCTTTCATCAGCTCGTAGTTGTCTCGCAGCTTTATTTCAAACACATCATCCAGGAAGACAAACGAGAACTGGCTGATTTTGAATACCAGGTCAGGAGGCAAGTGTTGCACAGCAGTGGCCCAGGTCGGAGAGCGATGGAGCGTCTTCAACCACTTCTGCACACTAATGGCCTTGTCAAAGGTGTTTGAGAAATTGTACTGGTAGGGGAACTCGACAGCCAAGGAAGGACAAGTGACAACCCAGACACGGTTGTGAGGAGTGGTGAGGAAGGGGAAAGTGTCTCTGTGTAGCTGCATCTCAGTGAGCTCTGCGTGCGTCTCCACATCTAGTCCTTTAAAGGACACAATGTCGTTGCCGTCGAAATTGAAGATCAGTGAAGGGGAACGTATGTGCATGGAGCCAGCATGCTTGGAGAGTGAGAGGGCTTCTGTGTGCAGGAGAATGTAGTTCTGCTCACTAACATGGGCTGTTAAACGAGTACAGCCCAGTTCAACACGAACACACAGCCCTCTATTCTGACCTGACACAACTTCACCCTCTGTAGGTTTGACTGGACTGTCCTCTCCTTTGTCTCCACAGAGCATACGCCAACAAGCCTGAGCTTCAGTCATGTGCTGATATAAGACCATGTGGCCTGGTGGCGTCCATTCAACAGTGAGCTCCTCCTCACTTTGAACCTGATTAAGACATGACGCAACACAAAATATGAATATTGACACACTTTCAGTCCAGAGAAGTAAAACCTATTAAAATCTTATTACCTGTAAGGTTTGGGTGGTGAGGTGGTAACAGAAGGCTATCTCGGTGAGTTTGAGCACAGGGTTAGGAGTTTGAGAGGCAGGGCAACATGTTTCCATGTTCTCTGTGAGCGTCTTGACCACAGACAAGCTCACACCCTGCAGAGACACCGTGGAGCTCTCTGCAGAGCTAAGGACTCCTACAGTATCCATCCGCAAAGACACGGCTCCTAAAGAGAACACAAAGAGAAAAGGTGATGACAGACTGCCAAAGCAGAACATTTTGTCCAAGATAATGAAACCACAGAGGAACTTCTGTAAGAGGAAAGGGATGTTCACTATTTTTGGGCGAAGTCATATCCATTTGGACCTTGTCATCCCTGTAGACTACAAGAATGCTTACTAAATGTGTATTAAAACAGTGTAATTAGGACCTTTTCAGTCCTTTGAGTCAAATGACCATGTGGTAAACTATAGACATATCCTAAACAAAGCATTTTCAGTAAGCAACTTCTTACCTGCCAGATTAGAAAGTGTGAACACATTAACATCCTCCAGACGGCAGTCCAGTTTAAAAAGCAGGTGTAGCTGTGAGGAGGGGATGGGTTGTACAGGTTTGTCACCAGGGGGAGTCACTGCAGCCTCATCTGACAGCTCTGGCCCTGTATCGCCTGGGGCACAAATGAGGGACAGCAGGCGAGACAGACACAGTGCACAGGTCTCTGAAAGCTCCACTTGAAGTCCTTTCAGACTGGACTCCACACTCAGACTCGGTAACTGGCTCCCTGACTCCATGCGAGATTGGTTCAAACTCCCCTGGAAAGAGGAGAGATTAAAAGTACATTAGCAATCAAATATACCAATAAATCTTCAGACTAACTCTTTAACATAAAAACTAGTTTACAGTTGAAACAGCAGGTTTAACATCTTTCAGATGAAAGATGTTAAACCTGCTGTTTGTGGTTGGGGGAGTAAAAAAAATCTATATTTAAAAAAATCATAGAAAGAAAAGAATTAGAAAATAGAAAAGAGATGAACACATGGCACTTCAGAGAAGGCTGTTGATAAGCAGAAGTTGATATACAGGGGTACAAAATGACACCTGATTATGTATTTCAAAAAATGTGTGTGCAAATGATATATACAATAAAACAAGTTTCTAAATGGTCCGTAATTATTTGTGTTTCCTACCTGAAGACTGAGCGAATCTAAAATGAGTGCTTCTCCCCACACATGTTTACCAGGGGGGTGGGGTGCTTGTTGGATATGAGACCCCTGACCCACTCTCCACCAGAAGTTGTCCAGGGACAGCGAGGCACGCTGGTGCACATTCTGGGACTCCGGGCTGTCTTTGTCAATTTTAATGTCAAGAAGGTGCTGCAGTTCTATAGACATGGAGAGGTCGCAGTCATATGAGGAAGAATATTCAAATTTGCTGCAGTATAGTTATTTAAGTCATACTGAATAAAAGCTGTGAAAAGTTAACAGTGGTAAAAGGAGAAGTTAATGTGTAACATTTAAAGAGTGCTCTTAAGAAAGACCTTATCTAATCTAGTTTGGCATGTTTGAAAAAGGTAGGCCCAGAATTGCCTTCAGCAGAACAACTACAAGGATTTATTAAAGGAAAATGTGTTGAAATAATAGTAAACGACTTGCACATGAAAAGTAATAACATTAAGTGCTATTGCTTAACATACTTTGTTGAGGTTATATTTTAAGGCAACTATGACCTCGTTTCACAATGTAGCCATAACATCATATGACATTCACCTGCCTTTCTCTGTGTGTGTGTATGTGCACGTGTGCAGCATGTGAAAAACCTTACAGTACCTGCATTGGCTGACAGGAAGCCCAGAGCAAAAGGTGTGGTGTCTCCCAGCTGAACAGACACATTAACATTGGACACAGAGGAAGTGATCATCACAGGAGCATCCAGGTGAGGGAGGCGCCTGAGGAAAAGGAGGGTGGGCAAATAATCTAATGGACTACACAACGTAATAAGGTTATGGAAAGTGATGCGCACACACACACACACACACACAAAAACGTGTGCGCACACAAAAAAAACATGGATGAGAAAGAGAAGATAGCGAAAGGTATTAGAATATTATTTTCATTGCAGTGGGAAATTTAAGCAAAGTGGTGACAAAATACAGACTCAATGATTCCAAGAAAATATCTGGTTATAATGCTCCCAACACAAGTATTTATTTCCATTCAGCAATATAAACCTTGGGGTTTGGCTTTAGCAACTTGCCTTTTTTTATGTGCTGCTTTCCTGTGGATTAGCTGTTCCCATGGAAACAGGTTTAGCCAATGGGAGAACTCCTGGTGACGGTAGTGGATGATGCAAGTGCTGACGGTGAATGACCCTGAGATGTCAATTGATGTAACCTAAATTTACAAAAATAAAAGATACAAAAGTCAAAATCTGAGTCATAGATTTAAGAATCTTTGACAACAGAATGTGACTGTCAAGTATCTTCCTTGCCTGCAGGGATGTCTTCAGAGTGTTCACACAAAGGATTCTTTGCCTACTTTGAGAGAGGAGAAGTCCATCTGCCAATTAAAAAAATGACAAGAACATGTTATTCAAAGCTTTTCCCTTCATCCAACTCTCTCTGCATTGCGTCTGGTATCCAGCTGTCCACTAACCCTCTAGAAGGAGCTCCAGGCTGCTCTGGGGAAAGCTCAGCTCAGGAGTGAAGCTTTTAAGAGGAAGCTGCTCACTGTCACGTCCATAGGAGACCTTTAAAGACTTCAGAGTCCAGTTCAGGTGTCTGTACAGATGAGAATAGATGCCACAAAACTTTTAAGTCAATTTGTCATTCAACAGGGACTCAAAGTGTAGAATACATCAACTGCAGGCAGCTGATGGTAAAACACTGACTCACCTTTTCTGGCTGTGCATGGACAGGGTTACATTTGTATTATCAAATTCCACATTGACCTTGTGTGGAATCAGCTGATGAAACCGTTCCACAGCCTCAGTCTGGATGAACTCAGTGCTTTCACACTCTGAAAGGAAACAGTATTAATACCATCAAATCACAATATCAGAAATAAATAAATAGAGTATAACATTTAGGGTCCACTCTATAGTAAATTTATTTCACTTCACATAACACATTGGGAAATTATGGACAAAAGTAATTGAAACAGTGTTTTAAAACTTCGTGACATCTAAAAATAAGTTTTCCATGGAAATACCTGAGTGAGCTTATATGTCATTTCCTCTTTTTTACCTTGTGATTGTTAGTGTGTATTTATATCGGCAGACCTGTCAACCTTAACCTTGCTGTGCTACTGGTGTCCTACTTCTCTCATTCATTTTTTTAATGGCCCAAAAGACCTGAAGATATGTAAAGAAATAAATTTAAAAAACTTCAACACTTCAAATTTGTGATATCTCAGATTGACTTGAAATGATTTTACTGACTTTTCTCTTCTGCTTTATGTAATCGAAGAGGTCAAACTTTATCTATTTATCATTAAGCATGGAGACATTTCAAGGACCTAGAGAGGTCAAGCAGAGCTGTGTGATATGACCTTGTCCTCATTTTCTTGCTGGTTAGCAGAACAGCTAAAAATATCACAGATGATGGTAAAACTATCTAAATATTTAAGCTTAGTGTCTATATGAACACTTCATGAGGGACTGTTCCATTATATCTTGTGTGGTAGTGAAATTATAACTTGTCAACCCAAAAAAAGAAGTTCAAAGGTTGTATTCTGAATTTCAATTAGCCAAGCAGCCCTTGTTGACATTGTGAGATGAACACCCCAAGACTGATGGATTATTACCATCTCTAGGTTGTTAAATAATTATAATAATCACTTTGACATTTCAGAGACCGTACCGTGTGCCTGCTCATCAGCTGTACTGTGAACACTCTTTGCAGGAGAAGGGGGCAGCAGGAGTTGGCTGAGGAACAGTCCTTCATGTAGCTCTGCAATGAGTGTCCTCACACTCAGGGACAGAAAACCTGGTTTCATATCTGGTAGGCTCACATCTCCAGACAGCAACAGGCTCAGGGCCACTTCAGCCAAACATATGTCCTACAGTGGAGAACACGTTAGTAACACACGTTCAACCACAAGTTTCTATTTAAATGGCAATAACAGAACTCACCAACTGACTGCTTTTAAGCACTTTACTGCTTAGCTGCCCGACTGAGAAGTCCCACGCCAACCTGCAAAAAATGTTTTGAAAAATGACGGCATGGTCCCTGTTCAGACAATTCTTTCAAATATGTTTAAATTGAATAAAATATGCCAATCAGATCGGTGGTAGACAGACACAACAAACAGAAAAAAGATGTAGTTACCTTTTACTCTGATGGTCAAGTAACAAGGTGATGCCTGTGATTGTCATGTGCCATAGAGACTCTGACAGTGCAAGGTTCAGTACCATCACATTGATCGAGCTGATGTGGAAAGACAGCAGCTGAGAACACAAGACAGGAAATGAGATGTTGTCTACAAATCAGTTTAGCAGTTTGATCCATAATGAGACTCCATACTTGTGACAGAAAGCGTAGCGTTGTGGGGCTGACAGAAATCTTCCCTGACTTTTTGCCATGGCTCTTCTTCACCAAAGGTCTCAATGGTGCTTGCAGGTCAAACCTGACTCTAGTTTCACCAACACACAATGCCAGGTATCTCCTGAAAAACACAAACAGACAGTAAACTATCCTAAATAACATAGTTAAAAGTTCTAAGAGGTGATCATGAAACATCTGTAGCTGATTTGCTGCAAGATCTTATCCAGAACAATACAACTTACGGCAAATCCTGGTTTAAAAGTTTACTTGAAATCCATATTCTGTCGATTTCCTGTCACAAAGAGAATCACTGTTATAACTCACTAAGTCATAAAAACGTGCCCTTGATATGTCATGGGAAAGTGCACAGACATTTATCCCTGACACTGGATTGGCTGCACTGCATAAATGTCATGTAAACAGTGTGTCTTACCAGAGTATGCTGGGGGTGAAACTGGATACTAACTCCTTGGACAGAAAACAGCCCTACTGATTTGATCTTTAGGTCAGCATTCAGTGCGCTCTGGAAGAAGCGCACAGCTAGGGTGCATATGAGCCACCTACAAACCCAAGACAAATGGAAAAATCTCAGATCTTGTGCAAACAATCTGGGTAAATCCAGATGGCAGTGTATGCAGTGTCAGATTAACAAAATCAGTGTTGTTTTGAGTATTATTGGAAATCACATACTGTAGACACTGTACAACTCACACATTTCTTACCTGAAAATGACACATAACACAATCCCGAGCAGCAGGATAAGGACGAAGGCAATCAGCAAGAGAGACATTGTGTCGTTCACACCCAAGTCTTGGACATGGGTCTGGCTGCTCCTCTATCAGCTGCTGTCAGAGTGAAAGAGAAACAGCTACTTCAGCTTAACACACCTAACACTGAGGTGCTTCTGGCTATGTTGTGACTGACCGGTTGCTTGCACATAATAACCAATAACCTGCCTACCATTGTAACTCGCTGAGACAACATTTGCAATGCAAATTCATACATGTTAGCTGTATTATGTGTGTTTTCGGCTAACGATAACAGCTAGCCTCACAGTGCTAACAATGCTAATTAACTACAGTGTAGTTACAAACCGAACATGAAACAGCCCGTAGCTCAACTTTGTCCCTCGACAGCGTTTAAAAGCCTCACCTTAATTTACTCCTGGCTAACTAGCCACCAGTGTCAAAACTGTAACTCGCTACAAAGGGTGGCTAGCGTTAACTCAAACCACACATGAAATAGTTAAAGATATTTGCCGCCGCGTCACCCGAAAATCTGTAGCAAACCTGCGCTAGCATTGTAGCATGCTAAAGCTACAGCTAACTCAACACTGTGTTTTGGTAAATCTAGGACGCTGTCGACCGCTTTAGCCTCCAAATAATCGTCAGACTCACTCACCCCGACATGTTCAAAGCAATGGGTTTTCGTTGCACTGCATTACGCTGCAGGAAGCAGTTTCAGCTAACAGTTAGCTAACAGTTAGCTCTGTGCACAGAGTAAACACCCCGGCTCTCAGGGAGTCTGCGACTGAGGCGGGAGAGAAGCCGGAACACCTCCAGCTGTACTGCTTAAGCAAACACTTGTTATTATTTATTTTCTATTTTGCGTTCAAACACAGAGCAGCTCACTTACAGTGCACACACACCCACCAAAGCAAGTTCTCAATGGGGAACACAGAGAAGAAAAATGCATCAAACTATTTACAAAGCTTACAAGTTTTTTTTTATTTATTTATTTATTTAATTTCGAGCAGATAAGTGACATCATGTAATTTTACAAAGGGCAGGTCTCAGTGTATGACACTCAAGTTTTACAGCACATAAGACGGAAGATGGAGAATAACCAGCCAGCTGCAGCAGACCCCTAAAAGCTCCAGCTACACTGCATGTCATTGGGTTTCGTTCATTTGATTATCTGCAAATATATGAAATTTGCACTATTTAAGTGCAATATCAACACCAGGGGTTGTGATCCGACCCTGTGCTTGCATGGCACATTTTTCTAAAATAATTTTTAAACAAATTACCACAAACTGACTGGTGCACAAAAACCCGATGTCCAGGTATTATTATTCCAGGAATTAGGAATACTAAATGGTGCACATAAAATACATGTTGGTGCAGGGGCAGCAAAGACCTGACAGCTGGATTTTGTCCCTGACCATGTTGATACCTTTCTTAATTTTTAAAAAAAAAGTTGCACTAAATAAATGCTTTCACCAACCTCTCTCCTTTATTGATAGGAATAATATTTATTGGAAAATGTCCATCAAACTGTACAATTGTTAGTGCAACAAAAGCTCTTGGCATGCTTCCAGAGAAAAATAAATCTCACACTGCCAGCCGAAGGATACTTGAGTTAAATTACAAAAGCATTTACTCTACAAGTGCCTTGTGTATCATCTCATGATCATATGAACTGGTGAGGAATGGGAGGTGCACGATGTCCGTCGTCTCATGCAGCAGCTTTCTGTCTGTTGTGCTTGGCAAACCACTCATCACTTTTATCTTCGGCCATAGCCTGAATTTAACAGCACAAAGAACACAGGCACAGTGAATATATAACATATACTGCATAGTTAATGTAAAAGTGAAATGTTGGAGCAACACCAACCTTATCAAGTAAGTCATTTCCTTTGGGGTCCACCATGGACAGCTGCCTAAATGCCTCATCTCCCACAAAGCAAATCTCATGGCCGTCCTAAAACACACATTATGTCCTCAACATTTTTACTGAGACTCCATTCACATGATCACAGCATTTTTTCGGGTAATAAACTTACCGGGTCAGCCAAAATAACCACTTCTACTGTGGCTTTTCCAGGAGTGTCCAGGCTGACTAATGGAGTGAGAATTTTCTGATTTTCTTTTTTCATTAAGGCTTCGAGGTCAGGCAGCTGAGGAATGCAAATAATATGTATTACATTTATGATGATAATGCATGATGATGAATCTTCTCCAATATCAACAAACACTGGGAATTATCCATGCAGTAATGTTATACCTGCTCCCGTGGGCATGAAAATGCTATCCTCCCAAACGCTGTTCCATGATCTACTGTCCCACCGATGTCACGAAGCTCCAGTTTGCACTGCATATATTATATATATGTAATGAACATATGCACATTGAAATGCATTCTTTAGTCATTAATGCAAAATATGAAATACACAATACAAACATTAACAGCATAACTCTATAAATGTTCTTAATCCATTTTATCAAATTCTGAGAAAAGCAGGCACTGATACTTTTTTGTTGATACTTGACTCACTTGTGTGTCTGAGAATCCCATCAGCACCGTTTTCTTTTCCTCATTCTTCTCCATCACCTTCATTCCCAAAAGTGTATTCCAGTAGTGCGTCGATCTCTGAAGGTCTGAGACTCCGAGACAAACCTTCTGCACAGGGTCTGGGGACAAATTACCAAAGGTTATTTGGTAACTTCTGTTATATGTGATCAATAACAGAAGTATGGATACTATAAAATCCTGCAGAATGCTAAGAGGTTAGTATTCTTTTTCTGTGTGTCTTGCTTTATGCAAGTTGAAAATTTTATTTTTATTTTGTTTTGAATTCATTTTGATTATTACTTTTATTTTTAAATTTACTTTTACTGTAAAGTGCTCTATAATTCAAGTCATCATTATTATTGTTGTTGTCATTCATCCATTTGAAATTCCCATTCAGAAGATAATGATAATGAGTCTTCCTTCAAGAGGAGTAACCATAACATGAAGTTGTTCAAAAAACAGAATAACTATACAGTTATTTTATTTTATCAGTTTTTAATTAAACACAGTCTTTAGAGCTGCAGATTAAAATAATTTTCATAATGACAAATGTCTATCATGTCTGAATAAAATAAAATCTAATTTATATTACAGTAAATACATTTAACAAGCTATGAAACGTTGCATTTGTGAAGCTGTAATCAACTCATATTTCAGTATTTTTACTTGATAAATGTGATAACCCCCCCACTCCATTAACGACTTCCGTCTGGCCAACGATCTGAATGAGTTCTACTGCCGCTTTGAAAGACAGTGGGACAAGCCTGACACTAACCTCCACATCAGAGCCACATCAGAACCCCCCTCCTCCCCTACCAAAGGAACGTCTCTCTCTATCCTGGAGAGAGATGTCAACAGGCTTTTTAAGAAGCAGAACCCCCGCAAAGCAGCCGGTCCTGACTCTGTCTCTCCATCATCCCTGAAGCACTGTGCTGATCAGCTGTCTCCGGTGTTCACGGACATCTTCAACACCTCACTGGAGACCTGCCACGTGCCAGCCTGCTTCAAATCCTCCACCATCATCCCTGTCCCCAAAAAACCAAGGCCCACAGGACTAAATGACTACAGACCCATTGCCCTGACCTCTGTGGTCATGAAATCATTTGAGCGCCTTGTCCTGTCCCATCTCAAATCCATCACTGACCCACTCCTGGACCCCCTGCAGTTCGCCTACAGAGCCAACAGGTCTGTAGATGACGCCGTCAACATGGCTCTCCACTTCATCCTCCAGCACCTGGACTCCTCAGGGACCTATGCCAGGATCCTGTTTGTGGACTTCAGCTCTGCCTTCAACACCATCATCCCGGCTCTGCTGCAGGACAAGCTCTCCCAGCTGAGCGTGCCTGACTCCACCTGCAGGTGGATCACCGACTTCCTGTCTGACAGGAGGCAGCACGTGAAGCTAGGAAAGCACGTGTCTGACTCCCAGACCATCAGCACTGGATCCCCGCAAGGCTGCGTTCTTTCTCCTCTGCTCTTCTCCCTGTACACCAACACCTGCACCTCCAGCCATCAGTCTGTCAAGCTCCTGAAGTTTGCAGACGACACCACTCTCATTGGACTCATCTCTGATGGCGATGAGTCTGCCTACAGGTGGGAGACTGACCGTCTGGTGACCTGGTGCAGGCAGAACAACCTAGAGCTAAACGCTCTGAAGACAGTGGAAATGATAGTGGACTTCAGGAAGAGCCCAGCCCCACCCACCCCCATCTCCCTGTGTGACTCCCCCGTGGCTACCGTGGAGCATTTTCGCTTCTTGGGAACCACCATCACACAGGATCTCAAATGGGAGCTGAACATCAGCTCCCTCATCAAAAAAGCTCAGCAGAGGATGTATTTCCTGAGGCAGTTGAAGAAGTTCAACCTGCCAAGGACAATGATGGTGAACTTCTACACCTCCATCATTGAGTCCATCCTCACCTCCTCCATCACCATCTGGTACGCTGCTGCCACGGAGAGGGACAATAACAGACTGCAGCGTATCATCCACTCTGCTGAGAAGGTGATTGGCTGCAATCTTCCATCCCTCCAGGACCTGTACGCCTCAAGGACTCTGAGGCGTGCAGGGAAGATTGTAGCTGACTCCTCCCACCCTGGACACAAACTCTTTGAGACACTCCCCTCTGGCAGGAGGCTGCGGTCCTTCAGGACCAAAACCTCTCGCCACAAAAATAGCTTCTTCCCATCTGCTATTAGCCTCATCAACAAGGCTAGAGAGCCCCACTGTTGCTGATCAATTGCACCAATCACCAGAAAAAATTCCTTGTATGTGAAAACATACTTGGCAATAAAACTGATTCTGATTCTGATTCTGATTCTGATAAGATTACTACAATTACTAACCTTCAGAATGTGGACTAAGCAAAGGACAAACGACAATGACAGCTCCGTTTGATGCAGAAATAAGAGACAGACAAGGCTCTATACCACTCACCGTTAGGAGGCTGTTCTTTGTCCACCAGGTAGAAGTGATACCCTCCTGGGGCCTGGGTCAGATACAGATCCTCTCCTACCTCCGTGAGAGGCCATCCTACTCGTTTAGCATTGCTGACAGCTCGGCTTGACTGCAGAGTGAGGCCCTAAAGCCAACACATGGAGGACAACATCTTTTTCAAGGCCCTTGTAAAATGTATATATTGTGGAGCACTTTGCAGTGTCTAAATGAACTCTCACCCACCAGGAAGTCATTGCCAAGATGATACTCTCCGACCCCATAATTGTATGTCAGCTCGGCAACAAAATGGTTATCTTCTGGACCAAAGCCAACCATTGTCTTGCTCCATTTTCCATCGTAGGGCCTGTGTGAATGCAGCATCAGTGCAGTGGTTAATATTAGGATGTTGACAGTTTTGTATAACTTGGTATTACACAGCTTCGTCAGTACAAAGTCCAGCTAGTGTCAGGCGTTTCAGATCTACCCATTGCAAGTTGCTTTGCATCCTTCTTCAAATTCCTCATGGCGTAAAACCTGAAATGGTTAAGGAGAAATAAAATAAAAAATAAAAAAACCGCATTCAGCATGACAACACATTTTTAACACATTCTCAGTCATGCGACAGAAGAGGAATTAGCAGCTACATTGTTGTGCAACACTAAGCAAGTTTATCAGTCACCTCTGGTTATTAAAAGAAGCTCATAGACAGTACCTTCATGCCCAGGACATCTCGGTAAAACGTGGCTGTTTTGGCCCTGTCGCCAACTTTAAAAACAAAATGCAGCGCACGTCTCAAAGCCATGTTTCGTGTCAGATATTATGTGTGTGTGTTGTAGATCGATATGTGCGTGTGCAATGCGCGATTGAGCTTCCTTAATGATCGATTTTTCTGTCGTCGATTGGTGAACAGTAAATACCAATGGACGAACACTAGAAATTTACAGCTGTAAATACAACTCCTAGATATATTACATGTTTATAATTAAAATACCATTAAATACCGTTAAACAAAGACAAACGCAACGACTTTACGCAAATCAAAAAGTAATAAAACTAAGTTGGCCACCCCTAGCCATTCAGGTTAATGGTATCAACCAATGTGTCGTTTCGCATTTTATCGCGAGGTTACAGTTGAGCGCGATTTTAAATGGCCGTTTGAAAGAAGAGGAAATATTGAAAGGGGAGTACAGCAAACTTTCGTGTGGTAAGCTCTGTGGGGCAAAACATTTCCAACATTACCCGTGAAACAAGATAAATTAGATGCGTAAAATGTAGTGTGAGCTGCTCTCCAACAGGTGGCAGCAATCAGGTCATGTTGTGTTTTACACAAGAGAAGAAGAAAGAGGCGGCGCTGAAGTCAGTTTCCCATTCGACAGTTAAGGGAAACTTAGTCTAAAATGCTGAGACCGGTTCTCCGTTTTTTAATGGTCGTGATTTCAGAACAAGAATAAACGTTACACAAATAGTTTTATCTTGTCTGGCATAATCTCGTCCACATTTGACAAGTCTAAGAGTTGTGTTTTTTTTTAATCCAGACCTTGTCTAATGTGGTCTTGGTGTGAAGAAGTGAAATCTCCCTTTCTCGCTTTCGTAAACATAAATAAAACGTTCTCGCCTGTTTGAAAGTGGATTTTAGGTTTTTAGCTACGACCTCTAGCACCATTTCACAGCATTAAGAAGAGCAGAAAACAGAGGAGGTCGCTCGCTGTCTTCACTTAAGTTTCCCTTAGGTTTCCTCTTAGCTGGTGAGTCGGAAGCGCACTTCCGCGCCGTGCGAGAGCGATGGCAGCGTACGTGAGGAGCGTGGTGAGTCTGGCGTCCGCGGAGCGACGGGTTTTTCTGACACAGGGCAGCGGTGTTGTTGTGGCATCAAAGCGGTATGTCCGCGGACTGAGGAGGAAACCTGTCAAAGTGCTGTTTCCCGACGAGGAGCCGGGGCCCCGGTGCCGGACATCCGAGCGGCATGTCGGGAGGACGAAGGGGGGGGAGGCAGGGGGCACATCCTCTGCAGCGGAGCGTCTTCAAGAGCGCGGCTCGGTCAAGGCGAGGGGCGACGTGCGGTCAGCTGGAAAACATGCTCACCTCACTCAGGATCTAGTGGACGGACTGCGCTTTGAGAGGGCTTTTCCTGGAGATAAGAGACTGGCGTAAGTGTCGCAGCAGTGATTGTCGCAGCTCTGGCACTCAGAGGAAGGTCGCTCTCGTTTTCATCTTGGATCAGATGGCGAAGGAGATAAAAGGACGAGAGCAGTGGAGGAATGTGTTTGGCCCCTGCTGCCTCCCGTAGTACATCCCACTGTGATTGTTCCCCCAGGCATCCAGAGATTAACCAGTGCCCTAAAGCTGAAATAATTAATCGATCAGTAAATTAGTCGCTTGAGAGAAAATTAATTGGCAACAATTGAGATAACTGATGAATCAATCTTAAGCAATAATGCCAAATAATTCACTGGTACCAGCTTCACCAATATGAATCTTTGTGAGTTTCCTAGTTGTCTATGATAGTAAACTCAACATTTCTGTGTTTTTGACAGTTGGTCAAATATTTCAAATAAGTCAAATATCTCAAATAAGTCAAATAATAAGTCATAAGTTTCACCTATGACGAAATAATACGACCTCCAGTCAAATATATAACAAATTAGTGACTAATCAAATAATGCAGACACAATTTAAATGAAGTCATTGTGTGATTTTTATTTATTTATTTATTTTTTTTTTTGGGGGGGGGGGGGGGGGGGTCTCTTAGATGAATTGAAGTTTTTCATCATCATCATAATTTTGGTAACACTACTTTCTCTTAAGTAATGATCTGACTACTGTGAGGTAACAATAAGAAGTACTGAGCCATTTTTCTCAGTTGTCAGTTGTAGTTGGTGTCGGGTATAATAGCTTCCTATAATTCACAATGTTTCCGAAACAGTAACTGTAATTATGATAATTATTCATGTTCACACAGAATCCTCCTCACTACACTCTCCCTCTCCCCTCGTCTGTGCTGCAGGAGGTTGGTGAGCGTCGCTCGCTCTAGGACGTTTCGTGAGCACCAGGGTAAAATCCTCCTGGAGGGCAGGCGTTTGATCTGTGATGCTCTGGATGCTGGTGCCAACCCACAGATGGTGTTCTTCAGTACAGTGGATCGGCTCCGAGAGCTACCCCTAGACAAGCTGAGAAGGGCCACGCTAGTCAAAGTCAAGTTTGAGGACATCAAGATCTGGTCTGACCTTGTGGCTCCACAGGGGGTGATCGGTAATATCACAACATATGTTGTTTTGGTTTGAAACAGATGCTCGGAGTTGTTTCTCACTTATATCTTTTCCTCTGCAGCCATATTTTCTCGTCCGGACCCATCACGGTTAAACTTCACGAATACTGGTCATTCAGTGCCGTTGTCCCTGATATGTGACAACATCCGAGACCCAGGCAACCTTGGGACTATGCTGCGATGTGCTGCTGCTGCCGGATGCCATAATGTCCTGCTCACCAAGGGTAGGTTAGATCATATTTTCAGTGCACCTCACCCCCAGAGAATGGCTTTCCCTCTTTGCTAGTAATTTTTCATGTTTCTTTATTTTTCAACAAACAGGCTGTGTTGATGCTTGGGAGCCGAAAGTTCTACGTGCAGCGATGGGCGCCCATTTCCGCCTTCCCATCTATCCCAGCCTGGACTGGGATAAAATCGAAACACATCTCCCTAAACCTGTGACTGTTCATGTGGCTGACAGCAGCTGTGTCCCTGACAGAAGGAGAGAAACAGAAGATTTGCAAGTTGATGTGCCCCAAAAACCGTCCAAAGCAGGAGACTATGGCTGGGTCAGCACGAGGCGTAGTCGCAGTAACGTGAGTTATGAGGACTATGACTCTGACTCTGACTCTGAGGATGAGGGACTTTCACTCCCCAGAGTGGACTCCAAGCTGTACCACGAGAGCTGGGCTCAGAGTCCCACTGCTCTTGTGATAGGTGGTGAGACACACGGTCTCAGTCTAGAGTCGGTCCAGTTGGCTGAGAAAACTGCCGGTCACAGGCTCTTTATTCCTGTCGTTCCTGATGTGGACAGCTTGAATTCAGCCATGGCAGCCAGCATCCTTTTGTTTGAGGGCAGGAAGCAGCTGTTGAAACTAATGCAAACATCTGGAAGGAAATGGAAATCTAAAGCCGAGGGGCAGTTTTCATGATGTTCCCTCTAAACATCAGTGTAACATACACCCTGTTCCCCTAGTAATAAAACACACAATTTCAATCAGAGTGTTTGTTTGAGTTCATGTCAAGTGAATGTATTTCTTGTGTGCGTTATTCATGTTTTTTTTGTTGTTTTTTTTTTTTTGTTAAATGGGTGCAACTAAATTATTTTCATGAAAAATTAATCAGCTGATTCTCTCGATTAATCACTCTGTCTATAAACATCAGAAAAGCAAAAGATTTTCTTTGCACTGCCATAGATGACAAAGAAAATTAGTAAATTCTGACATTTGAGAAACTGGAGCCAGAGAATGTGGTATTTTTGAAACATTTGAAAGATTACTAAATCAGTGAACGTATTGAAATAGTTGCAGATTGACTGATTGTTTCAGGTCGTTTTTTTCCTGCCTGTATGAGTTTGAAAATAAAAAGTTGTTAAATTAACTGTTGCAACTACTAAAACTACAACCACCAAATGAAGGAACAGGAACATGCTGCTGGTCTGAAAAATAAAGCCCAACTACAGAGAGCCTTTCTCCAGACATGAAATACAGAACAGTGCCACTCATGGCTTTCTTCAAACATGACGGCACATTTACAGAAAGAGCCCCAGAATTTAGAATATAGGGACAGACCATTGCTCAGATTATCACTGTGCTTGTATGAGGGCTTTTAAAAACCTATTCTGCTCTGGTTGTACCACAAGGGGAAATATTGTTTTTATAGGCTGATCTGATATGAGAAAAATATCCTTAATAACCTAAAATTGTATGTTTGAAAGAGTTTCCCAATGTGTTAAAGGGCTTTTTTGCATAAGAGATGATAATTGACGTGTGATATTTTTAGAGTGATTTCAGAGGGCACTTTAAGACACATTTCTCTCCTTTTCTGTGCACGTGTTACTTGTGCTACTGCAGATTTTAATCTGATGGCATTCAGTTCAGACTTGTGCCATGTTGAAGTGATGCAGCTGTGCTACTGGGTGTGATCAGGTTCATTTAAAGGCGTGCACGTCTGAAAGAGGTGACTAGGACTGTCGTGCTCTGCAGAACACCTGTACTACCACACACAAAAGCTATCGTTTCATAAATTTAAGATTTTTTTAATACAATAAATCTCACAAAGGAGGCTGAAGAAAGTTATAACCGTCCCTCACCCCCTCTCCCTAACCCCTCCCTGTAACGAAGAGAAAAAGCACATAACCCTCATACTTCTCCCGGAGCCTTAAATAGACGCACGCACTTATTAGATTTACTCTAGAACGGACCAGACTCACAGTGTCAGTCTTTGCAGCAAACGTGTGCACATATGCAGAACTGACTGCACTTGAGTGTGAGGTCAAAAATCTCCATTCCACCTGGAGTTTGTGCATGAACAAAAACCATCTGCATACTGTCTCAGACCATAAATGCACCATTTGCATTAAGTTCCGTTGAGACCGTGAGTATTATTCAAATACTTGCATGGTGTGTATTTTACATATCCAAGAGCCAACTTTATTAGTAGAACTTAACAGGAACAGAAGTTTGTGCTTGCCAGTGAATTTTTAATGGGTGTGACAAGTCATGACTGAAGTAACAGAATATAGGGATTTATACATTCAACACTTTTCAAATGCCATTTTTGTGCCTTCAGGACGAACTCAGCCTTTTCATCGGAGGACCTTCACAGAAAGTCCTCACAATGACTATGAGATGAGAACCACCATAACAACTGGCTAGAGATGACTTTCACTCACATCATAACACGCACCACAAGACACAGGGGTTTTAAAACATCAGTCATTGTTCTGTTACAAGCAAGTATAATGTGATCTTTACTGTATGTGCACCTGTCGTACTGTTTCTGCTTACAGCTACATCCAACTGAGGTTTACCACATTTGCACTAAGTATACATGTGAATTACAACTGTAAAAATGCATTTTGTTCTTTCTCAACATCGTTTAGAAACCAAAAAGTAACAAGGATCTTGCAGACAAGGCGCATAGAAAGCAAAGAATCAGCTGAATAAGTAGGTCCACTGGGTAATTCTCTGGTTTTCTCTAGAATTCAGAAATGCTATCGTGTGAAAAAAAAAAAAAAAAAAAAAATACAAATACTTTTCTTGAGGCCAAAAAAAACCAACAGAATCTCCATATATATTACTGTAGGGACTATAGTCAATGCAAGGCACCACAGGAGAAAGAGAGGACTCCATGAAAAGAGGAACATGTCTAAAAAAATGTTAAAATGTCAGTAAAAAGTGAGACATCTCTCTAACAGTCTGACAAGGTCAGGAGGGGAGGTGAGAGAGATAGTGGGAGGCTGGGAAGGGTGAGGGGCGTAGCAACAGGTCAGGGGTCGATGATGGAGTGAGTCCCAATATAGTATATCCGATTTATATTTGGACGTCCTCTTTAGATGGGCTCCGGTTTGAGCTTTTCAGCCAGGAAGTCGCTGACAAATTGCTCCACCACGGCCGGCGTGATCTCTTCGACGTCGCGGACGTACTTGGCGCGGGCCGACATGTCCAGGATAGTGAGCAGAGGCGCTGCTTCTGGGAGGTTAGTGTAGTCTCGCAGGGAGTCGCTCATGTCATCCTGTGGTGAAAGAGAGGAAAGTGTGGTTATCAGTGTGATATTACATCATGTCGCATGAGGTACAGTCCTCACACCAAAGTCAGAAAGCTCACGTGACAATTTCCTCTGCCAACACCTGGGCTTCAGTGAGTCTGCATCAGAATTAGCAAAGCAAATCAAAAAGGTTTGACAACAGAATAGCTCTGCTCTGAAAATACAACTTTCATCATATGTTTCCTTAAATATAAAGCTTTTATATTGTGTATACTGTCCCATAATTTGTTCCCAATGTGAGGCTTGCAGCCCCACAAGGGGCCACAATTTAAATCTGAGGGGCTACAAGATAATGACGAGGACATAGGAGAAGAAGAATTGAAGTGTTGAATTCTCAGACACTGTGAGCTCTCTCATTTTCTTTTGCATAATTTGCATAATTTGAATAAATTTGACTTGTTTTCTAAGTTAATTGACAATTTGACCTCTTCAGGCCTCTTTAAGTTACTTAAAAAACACTCAGAGAAGGAAGAATCTGTGGCCCTGCTCAGAACTGGCATTAACATCTGTCTCGGGTGGACAGCTCCAAGTACAGATGTGAATGCACCCAAATGAACTGGACTCACCACAACCTGTTGACATATGCAAAATGACGAGAGGTCCCAAGTTGTTTTCACTGCAAATCTTTCTTTAAATGATGATGTGATTTTTGATTGACCTTGTACAAAACAAGCCTGTTCCCCTACATCTGGAGAATATGATTTGTAGGCTGTGGCGTCTCTGTAGCACCACAACACATGGTGTTGGGGGGGGGGGGCATGCTCACATGTTAATTAAAACCAGTCAAACGTTAGATATGTTCTTGCAGAGAAAAATCTCTAAATTACAAATTTTTCTGTTGCTCATCAGCTCAGACTTGCTTTCGGCACAGAAAAGGAGTACTGCACCCTTTACTATCTCACGTTTGGATTTACCTCATAAAATTCAGAGGTGCCTGGCACAAGCTTTATTAATGCACACTTCTTGAAAGAGAATGTGAAACTCTCCTCTCTGCTGTCCTCCTGCAGGCAGCCTGCCCAGAGAGACCAGAGAGTCGGAGTTAGTCACACATCCTGCTGTGTGGAAATACAGGAAGGGCTCAGGTGGGGGGTCCAACAACATCCCTCCCTTTTTTCAAAAGTTCACACACATCAGATATAAGTCTCATCACAGAGCATTTGAATAGCGTATGTGGGCAGGAGAGAGAGAGAGAGAGGACTTGTGATGGAATATGTTAAAAATAGATTGCTGCTGGGTTTACTGGGAATTTAAGTTTTATTTCTTAGCAGTTATTTTAAAAGGGGCTTCACCCATGTTCTGCCTGAGGCTTGATGTCACCTTTCACCCTTTAACAAGTCAGGATTACAACCCCTGGAGCCATAGGTACGAGAAGTGAATCACCAGCAGACAGGCAGCAACTTCCAAACATGCTTGAAAGAGCCATTAATAATTGAGAGCGAATAAGAAATCCCAGCGTTTCGTAACTAGGCTTTACCTCCGGCCAGCAGTTCCTCTACTTGACAGACATCCATTATTCTTGTCGCACATTTTCTACAGGTCAAACGGATTTCATGCGTTATGTTTGGTGAGATTACACAATTCGCGTATTAAATTCATACAGCTACTACCATCTGAGACATTTTCTCTTCCTCTTGACAGCACGGCCTGATTTCCCCTCGGCTCAGTTTGCTGGCTCAGAGGGAGACTCGCAAAAGATTTAAGATCAGTTTCATATGGAAAAGATTATGCTGAAAATGCAGAAGTAGCAAAAAAGGGCCAGAGGGTGGCACTGCAACAAAGACCTGGATTTCTCACAGAGGCGGTGACTCTGATGTTAACACAGTCAGTTACTGATTTATGTGCCAGTGTGAGTTTTGTCAAAACAAAGTGAAAGATAGAGCGACTTTGGATGGATTTCCAGCTTCATATAAACGCTCGAGCACTTCCTCCTTTTCAGGCCCCTTTGTTGTGTTTTTCATGTTATCAGAAAAATCTGCAGTTATTCTTGTTAAATGGATCAAACCACACAATCAGCTCTCAGACTTTTCATTGAATAGCTTGGCTGTGCCACTACCTAAAAAGGATAAGTATGCCAAGATGAAGTCTGTGACCTCGACTTTGCAAAACTGCAAACAGATGGAACAGATGAGTTGCAGTGTGGTATTTTTATTGTAGGCAGCTAACTTCCTCTGGACGGTGCCCGTTTTATTACGCTGCAAATCACCATACATTGACCACTTAATGCTCACACATGTAAGCTGTCACTGAGGACAATGTTGTTACGAGTGAAATACTGCTCGATTCTCCTACTACAAATAAAAGCCTTTCCCTTGCATGCTCTCTTGCAGCCATACTGAGCGTAGATTATAGATCATCTGTGTGCACAGTGTAAAGAAACCACAAGGAGAGAAATTCCACAATCTGTCACCGTGGCCTATCCAGCCTCTTCGATATGAGTAGAGATGTAATCTCTGCGTCAGCCTTCACCCCAGTAGGAAGTCATGCATCTTCTTTTGTGTGACTTCTCTGCTTGTGTAAACTGCTTCTCGGGAGGTGCTGCCATTCCAGAGCCGCCGCCCCCCTCCCACCCTTCGCAGCTCAGCTCAGAACAAAAAAGACAAAGGGCCTCTCTGCTGTGTAGCCCGCACTCACAGCTGTGATAAGGCTCAGCGTGTGTTTGCCGTTTGGAACCTGCTGGGCCATGTCGGGCTCGCTCTGATTATTGATGCACTGTGGCATTTCACAGACGACGACCATCTGATAAGGCCCGAGCTGATGATGATAACGAACCTCCCCGCTGGCCTCAGAGCTGGGGCTGCATCCATCGCTCCGGCCAGCTCTGATGCTTTGAGGAGGAGTCATCGTTGTGAAATGCTGGATCCACTCAACAATAAATTAAGTGGAATTTAACAGAACTGAGTAATATCTCTTGAGTCAGTGCATTTTTCTCTTTTTGAGCAAATGTAAGAAAGAAGAAACTTTCAATGTGTTTATAATTAAACAACACTGAAAGTCTTCATGCTACGCTCACAGCTCTTTGAGGCTAAATGCTGAGATCAACACACTCACTGCATACTGTTTAGCAGGTTTAATATTTACCTTGTTCACCATCTTAGTTTAGCAGGTTAATATGCTAACACTAACAAATTTTGATCTGATGGCACTTATCCTGATCCTGAGGCGGGACAAGAATGTCTATCACAAATTTCATGCTAATTTGTTCCATAACATTTCAACAAGACATTTCACTCAAAGCCACAAATGTGAATAGGCATTAAACTAATTCCATTAATCAAATAATCTACCAATTATTTCTTCAAATAATAGAATAATTGATTAAAAAAAATCCATGAAAAATGCCTGTTACAATATCCTACAATTCCAGTTGACATCCATCATCAAATGTCTTGCAGATGTCTTCTTCTGTCCGACCAACAGTTAAAACCCCCAAATATTCAAATCACACTTATGTAAGACCAAGAGAAGCAGAGGATTTTCTCATCTGAGAATCTGGCACCTCAAAACTGTTGTACATTACTTTTCTGTCAAAAGTCATAAGGATTCATCCTCTGGAAACCATGAATGTCTGTACAGTTTTTCATTACATTCATGCAGTAATTGTTGAGATATTTCGGTGTGGAGCAAAGATTTGAGCAAATACAGAGAAGAAGTGTTTTGACTTATATTTGCTCGAGAGGTGGGCGGTCCAGGAGTGTTCATGCAACCCAGTGTAATCCAAAGTTAAAGCAATCATTCTGTTGAGGAATACACACACACACACACACACACAAACATGGGAAAACGTCAACAACCACTGCTGCTTGCCACAAAATCAGTTAAATTCTTATGTGAGTGGATAATACCACCAGAGCATGCAACAGCCATTACACAGCAGAAATGAAAGAACAAAAGATCTTTCATGCTGCATTTATAAAACAGTGTACTACTCTGGGGCGTAAGGTTTTTTCAGTAGGGTAAGAAGATCCCGTGTCATTCTGCTCAGCCTGGCCTCCCCTTGAGAGACTGCCAACATACTGCTGTCTCATGGACACAGAAAACCCAGCAGCTGGCCTGGCAAGGAGCGTGCGACTACCAGGGCTAACCCCGTCCAAGGTGCAGGAGTCTGGGCCCAGATCCTGAAACGGGAAGTGATATCTGACCGTGAACCCAATCTGGAAATGAAGCCTCGTGATTTCATAGCCGGTTGAGCTTGAGCCAGGAAATTATACCTGTGCTACATGGACGTTAAAATATCTGGCTTTGCATGCGCGCCACAAGGGAAACAAAGCAAACATAGGCTGCAGTTATAACGCAAGAAGCTTCTGAATCCCTGCAAGCTCCAGCGCAACAATGTTTCTTTGTGTTTGGGTCAAATAAATACTGGCACACTGACAATGAACACAAAACAGCGTCGTGTCAACTCTCGTCCTTCTGAGCTGCTCTCGCTCTGCGTGCGCATGTCAATTACATTTCGAGGCTGACATCAGGGTGGAGCGGCCTTGGACACACACACACGGGGTCAGACAGTTAGCACATGTGCGAGCCCCACGGCCGAAATCTGAGCCTGCCCTTCGGTGTGTGACACGAGACACCAGCGCTGTCCTCCCAGACTGGAGGGCAGCAAGAGAGATGGGAGGAAAGGGAGCCGGAGGGCAGAGAGCAGGGCAACTGAGGAGAGGTAGCTAATCTTGTAATTATGTCTGCTGCTGCTGCTAACTCCACCAGTTTTGGAAAGGTCAGGACAGAACAACATGAGATAACAAGAGTTATGAAAACTCCATGGTCTGTCCCGCACAGGGAAGACGAGGGAGGCGATAAAGCAGGACGTGGACGGATGAGGCAGTGTGGGAGAGCAGAGGAAAGAAAATCTGGCTCTGGCTCTGCCCTTCATGATGGAGGCTCACTGTTGAATTGTGGCTCATGGATAGTGGTGAGTGCCTCCCTCACAGGTTCAACAGGGTCAAAGAAGGGGCCTTTAATACGGTAATTTTGACAGCTGCCAAGGTGTTGGGTGCAGATACAAACCAGGGACTCTCAACATGCGATTAGAGCCTATTAGCGTAATACAGATGCAGTGGTATTGTTGTCATACGTTAAGGCCGATAAGTAACAAGAAGAAAGCAAACATGCATGAGATTTGTTGCAGGTTTTTAGTTGGAAAACTGTGTTTCATATAGTTTGTCCATCAGAGAACTGACAAGCTTATTTACTACCATGGTGTCTCGTTCAGAACGTATCAAGGATCCAGTTCTTTAATAACCACATTTAACAGAGCTATAATCAATATTTTTATACTAAAAATGGATCACGTGACTACATGTAATGTACTGAAAAACCCACAAACAACAATCACCCAACACTACAGTTCCCCTAAGCTCATTGTTTAGTCGTCTGGCCTGTAACCCACTGTGCACTACCTGCTCAGCACCAAACAGCAGTTAGCCACAAGCTAATTTTCTCAGGAGGTGGGGGAGAACAAAAACAGAGCTAAATGAAAGTGAATACATTACAACTGCTAAATGTATTCTCATGCTGCTAATGAATTTACTGGATGTATAAATCAACAGCTGTTTGCTGACAAGTTCACCTTGTTACGCAGACTTTAAAATGTAATTACACAAAGCCCCTCTGGAAACTGCTTGGTATATATGTTGGTCACATTTCCAGATAGAGGGGTCCTCATCAGAAATTATGATGAGCTGATGAAGTCATTCTAATATTGTACCCTCAAAAATATAAGGTCTATAAACGATATGTATACATATCAACAGCAAAGGCAAACACTCACAGATGAGTTGCTGAATGTCACATCCCAATTTCAGCTACGCAAGTTTGTGTGAAATGGCATTTTACTCTGGAGTGGCCTCGAGTGGCTTATCTCACCTCTCCAGCCACAAAGAACAGCAGCGGCGTCTCCTCCTCCTTCGCTTTGTACTTTGCCATGAGCTTCTCTGCTATTGGTTGAATCAGCTCCTTGGCTGGCTCCAACTCTCCCTCCTCCTCAGCATCTGAACGAAGGAGGAAAGAGACACAGAAAGATGTTAAAAGCATGAAAAGAAGCCACCTGGGAGAGGAAAAAAATGCACCGACGAGTGAGATGGGAGGCAAGGAAGGAGAGATGACTGTGGGTTAGATGAGTGAAGAGATAAAAGAAACTGTACAGATGGTCCATCTTGTTTTGCAATCTGGTTTGACCTCAAGAGACACTGGGGAGGTATCAAATTTTTGAGGGCCATCAGTATGCATCCTCTTTCCTGACACTGCTGTGCTATTGTCCTGTTTTATAAGGTCCCCACAACTGTCATGCATTCATGTCTGAATCATTTTTCAATGCTATTCACAAACCTACTGCATTTTGCATCTTTGCACCTTCTGTATTAGCATATAAATGGATTGATAAACACTAGAAACATTTCCCAAAGACCTCTGGACCTCTCGACACTGGAAGAATTTTCCACAGAGTCTGACATTCAATACACTCAACATAAATGCCACTTCATTTAAGCACAAGCAGCTCCAGGCAGAGCCCCATGCTGAGCTGCAGAAGCTGCATCATAAATGCCCGACTACTCACCCACAAACAGGACGAGGCAGGGCCCCTCGTGGAGCTGCACGGCGTTAGACTCGCTGAGCTCCAGCACGGGCCGAGGGTGCCAGGGAAAGAGCCGGCACTCCGGGTCGTTCAGCACCTCCACGCGGCCCTGTCGCGTGATCATGTGACCCTCTGCGTCCAGCAGAATCAGCGTGGGAATACCTAGAGAGGGAGGAAGAAGAGGTGAGGACGGTGTGAGAGGAAGACAAAAGGAGGAGGGGAGGGAAATGGGCAACAGCGTGGGAGGTGGTTTGGGTCATTTCCGTTAATTATGACGCAGACTGCTCCCTCTCCCACTGAGATTTTCTTTGTTGTGTGGGTCTTTTCAGCCTTTTATGAGCAGTTTCTGCCTCTCCGGCGACTTTCATCTCTCGACACCTCTTCCTGCTTTCACTTCTGATGTTCCCACTGTTCAGGTGGAACTTTTGACCCTTCTCATTGCCTCTCATCATCCTTCTGATTACACTCTCCTAGTCTTATTAACAGCCTTATCAGACACCATCCAGGAGTAAACACAGCGCATGAGTCAGTGTGTTCCTGTCTGCGCATGTGGACTGAAGTCAACAGAGGTGGGGGCCGTCATGAACTGCAGGGTTTTGAATGCGAGAAGGGGGCAGTGTTGACTCGTGCATTCCTCACATTCTTTGCAGGAGGGGCCGAGAGCCAGCTCTTGCTAACTTCGTCCACAGTCCTCTGCACAAGCACAGAGGAGAAAAGAGTGAGGCACGGAGGGAGAGGCTCGGCACTTCTGCAGCAAGCAAGACAGTAAACTTGATAACCGGCCCACATTCCTCAGGCTGCAGGGCAATCTGTGTTGCTGTTCGCCTGCCCAGCGCAGAGAGCTGTCAGCCGTGGTGCCAGTGTTTCAGTGCGTGACATAACTAAGCTTGTGAAAAAAAAACATTTACACTCCCTCCTCTCAGCTTGAATATCTGAGGCAAGGAGGAGGTGGCTGTAAAATACCTTGTATCCCATAGAGTCTGTTGAGTCGTGATCGCCGAGCCTCATCTGAGTATGGCACTGCCAACCACGGCATCTCGCTGAAGTACTGCTTAAAGGACTCCTCTGACCTGGAGAGGTTGGAAAGCACCGGACAAGCAACACAACAGATTGATCTGGTGGCTGAACGGGGTGGGGTATGATTATTTGACAGACAGAGACAGATGTGTGTGTCAATAAATATGATCCTACGTTCTGGCACAGTGACTCTCACCTGTCAGCGCTGACAAACACGATCTCAAACTTCTGACCCGACTCTTTAACGATTCGATACGATTCCACCAAGACCCGGGTCAAACTGCGGCACGGTGGACACTGATGGAGAGAAAGGAAGTGAATATATAACACATAATTTCAAATGACAGGTTGCTGCAGCAGCTTCCATTGCTTTGGGTATTTCCCAACTCTCTTCCTCTATGTCACCAAACACCTTTCCACAAACTAGTAATTCTGTCTTGTTTTGTATCCAGCGTCTTTCAAATACAGCCCACAATCTTAAAACACTAATCCTGCTATAAGCTTGAGAGTATTCAGGAAGCCCACAGTATACCCAGGCAGGGGGGCGGTGGTATGGCTGCCCTTAACATGACATCAGAGTGCAGGGGCAGCGGGAGGGAAAATACACCAGTCTATCTTGTGCTCGCTCTCTCTCTCTCTCTCTCTCTCTCAGTGAATATACTGTAAATACAAATACTGACTACTTGTTTATACCAGATAAGGTCTGATTCATGCAATTAATGTTTTTCGTGGTAATAGTTTTTCCCCACCTGCTGGAAATGTGCCTTCAGCAGCTCTGTCTGGTAAGAATGAGGCTGGAGTAACTCTGCTGTGTTATTGGGATATTACAGAACATTATGATGTAAATAATTTGCTTAAATATTGTCACTGTCTGGTCTGGATGACTGCAACAGTGTAGGGATTGAATTCTCTGGACTTATACTAAAATTAAGTTACCGCAATTTGTTGGATGATATGATATCTCTTTGATTTTTTTTTTTTTTTTTTACTTTCCACGACCCTAAAAGAAGCACCACTAGCCATTTATTAAAAAATGTAAGATTATCAATGCAAATATTTGGCCAAAGATATTGATTTTATGAAAGTCACGAAGCTGTACAATGTTAGTTAGGAATGCACAGGCCGCTTGGGAGCAGCAGAAAGAAGCTGTAAACACTCACTCGCCTTACAAAGTTTAAATAGTGAATTTGTTCGCAAACAGTTGCCTATTTATAGATAGAAGCGCCATCATCAGTCATTTGGAGTCGTGTTGTGGACACATTGGGAATTTAAATCCAATATTCACACTCTTTTAGCTCCGTTTTGGTCTCTACTGACTCCTGAGGGAAATATCTGGCTCTTAAGATGCTTCACTATGTTCACCAGACAGTTGCTAACCTTGTCTGTCTGGGGCTGGGCAGGTAGTGATTAATTTTAATTATGTAGGCTGTAAATTTTTTACATGTTATTTGATTCTTGTTAATGATATCTCATATTGAAGTAAATCCTCTCACCAATTCTAATTCATGGACTAGATACAGACGAGATTTCATTACCATTCAGGCTGATTACAGTGGATACAGTATGTCAAGCACTTTCATTGATCCAGTCATGCATACTCATCACACCAACACATAAGGACGGTGGGAGTGAGAGTGTGAAGCACAAAGCCTCAATCGATTCGCTGCTCATTAATTGACTTCTTTCTCGGCTGCTCACAGAAGTAAACACGGTAAATTATGTTGCAAACTCATTATAGTTTACACAGTGTGCTGTCAAAGCTGTAGCATCATAAAGCCGTCTTACTGTATGCAGGCTTTTGTTTGCTGATGTTTGTCAGTGAATTGGGTTTTCTAGCTGCCGTTTTATTGCAATGAGTTATTCTACAAGGAAAATATAGGTCATGTTTCCCTGCCATGGGCCAATTCAGGTCCCCAGAACATTAGGAGAAACACGTAAATCATATAATATGTTTAGTGTAAGTGGATGCTAAAGCCAGGTGTTGGCATTTAATGTTTGTAAAATTACTTTAATGGCGGATAGATTTATATGGAGGGAAAATGTGGTGTAAAAAAAAAAAAAAAAACCCACTGCAAATAAAGTCCCGTAATGCCTTTTGTAACTTGTCCTTTTCAATTTTGTATGGGTCTGGGGTCTGAGCCAGCCTTCAGGCGTCACCACTCTGAAGGGCCAGCCTCTGAGGCTGCGGCTCTGGCAGTGGCTGTGCCGACGGGTCTCAGCAGCCTGCGTTGCATCTCATCAGGAACAGTCCACAGATGATATAACGCCTTTCATGCATCACTGAGTCGCGACCTTCACTGGCTGTTTGCAGGTCCAGCACAGGAAGAGACAATAGGGATGATGTCAGCGGGGTGTGGTGCCCGATGCCAACTTTAAAAAAAAGGTAGCGGTGAAAGGACTGAGGGGAATAGTTAACCACTGTTAATGTAAACACACAAGCACAATGGAGTCGCCTCCACCCTCCTGCTCCTCTCTCTTATCTGCCTTGACTAACTGCTCTGCCTCTTCCTGCTCCGCTGCTGCCGCCCTTTCTTCTCTCCGATGTCACAGTGTTTTGACAGAGATAGGAAGCCTGAATAGTAAGAAAAAAAAACAAAAATCAGGGTCGTCTTTGTCCTGGTTCTCCATTCACCGCACTCACCCAGTGTGCTGAGAAGTACACTCCCACGTAGTGTCCCTCCAGAGAGCTGCTGTCTGTTGTCTGCCTGTTGTTCCTGAGCAGAGGCCCTGCCACCACCTCCGCAAACGGCTTCGGCCCCCAGGGAAACTCCAGGCCTGGGAGAGGGTAGGAAAGTGGAGGGGCCAATGAAAAGGGAAAAATGGGAAGGGGGAGGAAAAAAAAAATCAAGTCAAGAAAGATAAGAAAACAAGAGTCTACGGCCAGGCTAGCACCTCTGTGAGGCTGTTCTTACGCACAGCAGTGCTTTGAGCTGAATGCTAACATGCTCACAATGGCAGAGCTAACATGCTAGTGTTTAGCAGGAAATGCAAAGTGCAACTGCAGCTGGTGGAAATTAGTTTTGCAGGTATGTGGCCATACAGTAAATGAAAAGTGATGGATGTATGTGTCTGAACTAAATTTCAAAACAATCGGCTGTGGAGACGTTTTACTGAAAACCTCACACGTCTACCTCCTGGTGCATTAGAGGTGAAGTCAGGGGATCACCTAAGTCATTAGGATTTAATGACTGACTTGAATATTTCCTTGCAATCCATCTAATATTTGTTTAGATATTTCAGTCTGGACCCTGGAGCTGTGCCACTAACATGGCTAAAAATCATGTTTCAATAACATGGAAAAACCTGAGACACCCTGTCTGTCTCTGTCACGGCTGTTTTGATATCAAAAAGTGATGCACACTTGTCATAAGCACATTACTCACAGGCTTTTATTTATTTATTTTTTTTATGGCATCCACTATTGCAACCACACACCTGATGCAAAATCAGATTTTAATGATGACTGAAAGCCATGCCTCTCAAGCACATGAAGGCTGCCAGAAATACTCCTCTCTCGCTCTCTTTCTCACTTTTCTTTCCCTTTTCAAGGTGTCTTCATTGTTAGGCTCCGCAGAGATGCATTTGGTGGAGCCGAATTAAAAAGGGGGTAATCATAAATAAAACCTTGTGTGGTTGGTTCCTAATGGCGTCTTTATGTGAGCGCGGTTGTTTAGGGCTTCATTAGGCAGGAGTGACACGTCTGCGCTGCGCTGGCGCGGCCTTTTATTGTTGCACTGATTGTAAAAGTGCACTCCAACTTTTCGCTGCGGGCTAGTCTGCCGCCACTCAAGTCGGGCCTTTCATCGAGAGTGAAAGGCAGAGGGTCCTGGATTGTTCACCCGCCCCTCCCAGTTTTGATGTATGGCAAACTTTTACTGGCCTTTCCCTCTGCTAACTGTAGCTGCTGTAGCTGAATTGATTTGTCACGTCTGCAGCCTCTCTCAGTTTGCCTGAAAAACTGAGAAATAAAACAAAAACCATACATATGATTTTTTTTTTTTTTTTTTTTTTTTTCGTTTGAGAGAGGTTGTTAGAAAATCCTGGCTAACCAAGTGCCAGTGTCCATCTTTGCTACTGAGGCCAGAGATTAATCTCTTCTCTAGCCACATCTAGTTTGGAAGAGGACTTAATGAATCATGGAGATAATACTGCAGGCTAGCACTGGCTTTCATTAGGCGGACAGTGAAATCTGTCACTGTCCTCGTGCAAAATCCATCTGCTTCACTGCTGTGCTGCAATAGTGCCTCTATTCTCCCCTCTCACATGAGGAATGCCACTTTCTTTTTTTCAAGCTGACCAAACAGAGAGTGAAGAGGCAGCTTTTTAAAATATTGAGATCTTTTCAGCCACAGAGGACGTCCTCCACAGGGAAGGAATGCAAGCCCACTCTTGTTAATTCTCTGTTTCCACTTCAAAGTGCAGAAATTATAGGGTTTGCAGATGAGGGAGTGAGACATGGACACGCTGTAATATTCATGCAGCACCATAATTACGGCAGCATCAACACAAACGAGGGGGGGGGGGGAGTTATTGCAAAATGTTTTGGTCAAATGGTGAGTGATGTGGCACCGCGATATCTCCACAGGGAACTCAGACCAGGCATTTGGTAAACATCATTACAGAGAATCAGTGTGTGTGTTGTGTCCTTGTGTATGCAGGTGTAACTTTAGTTACAGCACTCATTACATTTTGGTTGACTTTAATTTCTCAAGTTTATCTTACTCATTCATGCTGTCCCTCAGCTGCACGACACACTGAGGTGAACTAGATATTTCTAGCTATATAGAGGAAGAGAATAATTCCATGGTATTATTTTTGGATTATTGCAGATTTGAAAGTTAAATCAGGTTGTTATTATTTTATTATCACTCCCAGCACTGTAACATTAACTGTCTTTCCATCCACCTGTTTTTATGCAAATGTTCTGTTTGCACGTTGGTGGAAAAAGCAGAAGTTCAGAAAACTGACACTTTGCTGAGGTGGAAGAGTAAGTATCAATGAAAAATAAACAAAAACAGTCCTCTCAGGCTGAGTGATGAGAGGACTGTAACATCATACACGGGGCAAACATAAATACCATATTTCTATCACACTTTCCACACAGGTTCCGTTTTCTTGAGCTTTGACTGATGCTCTTTTAATTACATCGTCTTGTTGCGACCACCCTCTTCTTCTGCTGCGGTTTAACAGCACCCGTTGGAGAATTAGCACCACCAACTGTTATTCTACACTTCTAGGACATTTTATTTCACTAATTGTCTGAAAATTCAGTTAAAACATATTCCACATTTAATTGCTTGTGTTTTACATTAAGTTACTCATTTTGCCTCAGGGCCTAGCTGCTGTTGTTTTGCGGGGGACAGGTGTAACAGTCTGATGTGAGCTCAGAGTGATCGGTGAACTGTGGTGTGTTACCGTCCTGTTGCTGCTGTTGGTGTTGATTAAAGGGATTATTCAAGGACAAACTGCAACATGCTTGTTACCCACAGCCCGGAGTAACTGAGGGATGCTTCCCACCAAGGATTAAGGGTTGTGTGTGTGTGTGTGTGTGAGAAATTAATCTATATTTATCTGTCCTTTTGACCCACAATGACTTCCTATTACCTCATTAAAAAGTGATATTTTTAGGGCTGAATGGACGGTGGTGGGAGTTGAGGTTAACCATTCAGTGAAGAGGAGTAGGGTCAGAGCTTGAGGTCAGGGAATACAAATAAATCAGTGTGAGTGGCTATGGATTCTTGATCTCACCTTTAGGGTCATCTCTGACCACCAGGAGACCGTTCCGACACACCACCTTCCCCGTAGCTGCATCCACAAACACCAGAGATGGGATACTGGTCACCTTGTACTTGTTCCACAGCTTCATCTGTTGAGAGAAAAGGATGAGAAGAGAGGTTGGAAAAAAACCCCCTGAACAGACAGACTTCAAATAACACCTTCATTGTATTTCAATTTCGGAGCTGGTGTAAGAGCTTCAGCTGTCTAAAACGACTCCTTCAGTGCAGCAGCAGCAGCGTTGTTCAGCTGAAATACAACACTATAAACAACACAAATGGTGTGCCATTTGTGTTTTATAGGCCAAACACCCTGTCTGTTGTTTAAAAGAGACTCAAGAGGCAAGAAGGTAGAATAAGAATAGAGAAGCACAGTCAGCCCTGAGGTGAATTAGCAGAGGGTGAGGAGCACACCGCTGCAGGGCTGATCTCACTTTAAAGAGGCTGAATTGAAGCAAACTCATGCCATCCTTGCTGTGTCATGAATAAGAGGAAAAGCTGGGAAAAAAGAACCACTTTAGCTCTGCAGTAAAAAGGAAAAAAATAAAAATAAAAATCTGAACCCTTCTTAAGTGTTGAGCACTTTGAATTACTGAAGGTTTTTGGATTTATGATTCATACTTTCACAGGTATTTACGAGCGCCCAATGGCCTTAAATTCAACCATAATACCTCCTATATGACGAGTTGATATTAATACAGCCTCATAAAGTCAGAAAAGACGCTTTACAGCCAGAAATCTGTGCATGAACTGACGCTATTTATAGAGTCCAGTGTAGTCCTTAACATCAAAGAGCAGATCAGGCATTTCACATATCTGAGACTAACTTTCCATATCAGAGGGAAGAGTCCTAGACTGTGAATAGAAAACAGCCGTGTCTTGTAAAGAGAAGCGATCGGCACTGTGCAATGTTGCTGCTTCAGCAGCTACAGAAGAAGAGGAAGAAGAAGAAAAAGGGGATCCCTCACATGAAATAGTGAAACCAGCTCTGAAAACAAGTGAGACCAGTGAGAAACACTGTTTTCAAAAAAACTAGACTGTCAGTGTGCGTTACTGTCTTTTATTGAAACAACATCTACCAGGTTCAAAATGCTTCTAATGACTTTGCAGGGAATTGTGTCAAAAAGGAGTGGTGACTTCATCTTTCGATAAATAAGCACATATTTTACTCTGTTTAAATTTATTTCCTGCTGTACAAATCCAAACACTTCACTACCCATGTGATTTGCACTGTCTGGGTGCTGCAGTAGTTATTCTGAAAGGTTTTCAGCCAAATGAAGTCAGCACTGCTTTCCTTAGGGCTCAGTGAAGTAAGCCTGGAGTTCGGTTACCGCCGAGCTCCAGGTTGATGAAAACCTTTTGTTGCTCTTTTTGTGCAAACAGTGACTTCACTGCAGGAGCGCAGAGACTCTGCAAGCTGTCCTCCCTCTTATTCAGTGTGTGTTCTGCTCATGTTGTGTGCCTGCTGCTTTGCGAGCGTATGACAACATGTGTAGCTTGTGCAGAGGTCAACCACAGGCTCTTCCTGACAGCAGAGGTCAGACGGTCTGTCCCATGGACAAGACGACCCGGAGCCTCCAGACTATGTCGGTCTGGAAGTCCCTCAAAAGCAAACTTCAGTGTCTGCCACAGTCAACAGTTTTACCACACGCTCCATGCTGCTCTGGAAACTCGATCTCACTGCACAAATTGACGGGGTTAGGGGCATTAACTGTGACTCTCCGAAAAGCAAGACGTGCCTGACAATGCATCCGTGTAAAAACTCTGCAGCCGTTCCACTCGCCTGCCTGCTGTCACCCAGGCTGATGATGTGAGATTGAGAGCCGGATTTTAGACGAAGGAGTGTGAGAAGGACACAAAAGGAAAAAAAAAACAAAAAAACAGAGTGATAGGATGATTGGTTCTGAACTAGCACTAAAATGTCAAGAAATGTATTCCATGTCAGGGCCCAGAGGTACACACACAGAGGTGCGTAGCAGCATATCAATGAGCTAACATGATTGTGAAAACAGATGGGTTCAAAATTTGACAAGGCCTCAAGAACCTGCACTGTAAACGTGTTCCTTCTCTGGATTCAAGTCCGAGGACAGAGGGTGCTGTGTGCAGTACAGACTGTCAAGCCCTCTGAAGCCTAGATGTGATCTGTAATTCTGAGTTATGTAAATAATATCATCAGCTTGCTTTGACACTACAAAAGCAGGTAGGATTCCTCCTCTGGTAATCACGAATGTCCATACAAAGTTTCACGACAATCCATCTGATAGTTGTTGAGATATTTCAGTCTGACATCGACATCCTTAGAGCCAAATCTGTCACCGTGACTCTCCAGGTTAATGTACAGCATCGTTCCACAGGGATCTTTCCTCTCAAAGTAGAGGAAGATGGCTTTGTACCAATCGGAGGCTTTCTAAGTCCTATCATGTCTCACATGGTGCAGCATCAAGAGAGCAGCAGAGAGATTTGTGTAGCAGCCTCAGAGGCAGAACCAATTCCTCCTCTTTGTCTTGCCACTAATTTACTGCATCCTTGAATCATGTCTGCCTGGTTATTTGGCTGCAGATCAGAGTAGCCCCCGGGTGCTAAATCCTTCGAGGGTTTAGATCTGCCTTTAGAATGAAAAAGGGCTGTTATGATTTCAGGGCGGATGAATGACCTTGTAACTACAAAAGCTGCATGTCCCGGTGACTGTCGCAAAACAAAACAGACGTCAAATGGATTTCAGCACCTTGAGAGGTAAGAAAATCATCGTGCATGGGTGGGGGGGGGGGGGTGGAAGAGGGGGAACCTCATGCTTGTCACAGCTGAGTGTCTAGTTTTCATTGTCGTCTACATGTAAATCCAAAATCTTCCTCCGAAACACAGAAGACAATAGCTCTCGCGGTGACAGCACATTCTCCCTCTCCCCTCCTGTGTCCTCCTCGTAAATAGAAAACATGAGGATCACATGCCACAGCGATCCATTTCTCCCAAAACACTGTTACATTGTTGAGAGCCACAGGCTGTCTATTATAGCTGAGAAAATAAACACAGAATGTGACATGATACAGCGTGTTGTATGAAAAAACACACATAAATCATACTGTCAAATCTGTCCCCTTTCCTTGTCTGAGAAACCGCTTCAGCCTTGTAGAAGTGGTGATAAAGATATTTTTGTCATCTTGTCCGGTTTTATTCGTCTGTAGCTGAACTTGTGGGATTAAAATGTTTCTTATGTGCTGCTGTATAATCATGAAATTGTTTGACAGTTTTGGAAATGCATATTTACTTCCTTGCCAAGAGTTACAGAAGAAGATTTATACCGCTGTCATGTCTGTGTGATAAACAGAAACCTATAGCCAACAGCCATTTAGCTCAGCTTACAGGGTGAAACAAGCGCCCGGCTCTGTCCAAAGGTAACAAAACCCAGCCATGCCTTTCAAATTAATCAACAACTTCTTTGATAACTGATTCATTTTTGTTTGTCAAATCAAAAATTCTAACCTTTCGCTTCTGAAATGTGAGCTGCTTTCCTCCATTTTCCACTATTGTAAATATCTTTGGGTTTATCCAGATGAAAAAAGACATTTTAAAGACATCACCCTGGACGCCGCAGTTCACACATTTTTTAGCCAAAAGATGATTCTTTTGAAGAAAAAAAGTTATCAGTCCCACAGAAAAAGTCTGGCGCCGGCTTATTATCAATGTGAAGCGCTCGCTGACTGTATTCACTGCATCATGATTTCATGTTGCCACTCTCTCTCTGAGGGGGCCTGTATTCATTATCAATATCAACAGAGTGTGTAACTGCATGGTCGAGCAGGAGGCTTGGCTATTTAGTTACACACACTGGTTCAAGTATGCCAATAACCCCTGTAGAGAGCCCACCAACTGTTAAGACTCCAGAGAGAGCTGGAAATCCATACTAACAATCCATTTACTCTCCTGGACATGCAGGCATTAGCCTCACACTACGCCCAGCGCTCATCATGCTAATTGGATCATGCGTGGCTACAGATCCACATCTCAGAGGAGAGCAAATCAGCCCACTGGGAGGCCTGGAGATCTTTGTGCATGGACATACCAGGGGGGAAAATCTTACTGACCCATTGGTCAAAGGATATGCTGATTCTTTTTTATGTATAGCTAAATTAGTGTGAAGGAATCAATGTCTGGATTCATTTATAACCTGCACTCATGCTTAACTGTGAGAGAGCAAGAAAAAAAAAAAAAAAGGGAAGGAAACAAATCCAATCCCCAGATATCCACATTCCCATGTTAGATGTCATGCGTGGCGATCACTTTCACGCCTCTTTGCACTGTTGCACTTTATGGCAACATTCTGCACTTTAAGGGTGGGTTGGTTCAGGTGGAGCCCCCCCCCCCCCAAAAGTCTCTCTTTATAATCCACACACATCTGCTTCAGTTTTGGCTCAGTCCCTTTTGAAACGCCCGTGGCCTTGTCCTGCAGTGAAATTCAGCCTCACTCAGTAACTGATGGGTCTCTACAGTAGCAGTGCTGGTGTGAGTGTCACCCTGTTGAGAGAACTAGAGTGGAAGAAATTTCATCACTCAACGTGCCCAATTCAACTACGATTGTTCGAGCCCTATCTCCTCCCAAATCTGCTTTCACTGAGCTGGTCGGGCCTGAGGCATCTGCCAGACGCTCCCATTGCTGTTTCACTGTAACAGTGCCACTACAAAGGAAAGTCAAGCCTTTACAACAGAGGACATGAGAGGTACCCCGCTGTGATGCTGATAGCAGCTCAGTCCTTTATCTCTGACTATTATATATGGAACACAAGTGGTGATAATCTAGTTCATATCCTGGGAAAAAAAATGGGCTATATTCACTCTATTTCATCCAGATAAGAAACCTACAGATTCCATAATTAATAAGATTTGTTGGAATTTAATTTAACCTTCTCAGGAATTTTCGATGGCATTTGGCATCGGGCAAAAGATGCTGTCCACATAATCTCTTCATTCATGTCAAGAGGAATTTATTAGCACAGTTTACAGCACAGACATGAAAAAAACAAGTAATGTGTTCTGCATTATTCAGAGAGGACACAGATGAAATCGCGTTACAGTTTGATTCAATTTAAACTCTCAAGAGAGGAGAGTTTTTCAAAATAAAATTAAATAGCTCGACTCGTACAATGACCCCGCCTGTGCAGAAGAGACAACAGTCAGGTGGTCAATGCCTTTGAGCCTTTCCATAGATTCTGGTTAAGTGTGTGAAGCCATTTGTTAGACAATAGGAGGTTGTCGGTCTGATGGACTGATCATCCCCCTCAAGACATGTTCAACAAAAGCATTTATCTTCTTCAGGGACTTTTTTATTGAAAGTGCCTGCAGGCAGTGTGATCTCTGACCGTAAAGATTTACTGTAGCGGTGTAGGGGAGAGCAGGCTGGACTGGGATCTTGGGTTTGACTCTTGGCTGGCGCTTCTTTAGACATCAAGCCATCACCTGTGTAATATGGATAACTTCATCTGCAGATGGATTCAAACTAACGCATTGGCGCACAGCAGCATCAACAGTCCATTCATCATGTGTCAGGACGATTCAGGTTCAAATCTGAGACACTTTTTCCTCTCGGTCCTCAGGTTCAAGACATATGATGAGGACCAAACTTCTCCTGCTCACTCATTACTGGCTCCCTGCATCTCCTGACAACACCACCGTAACTCCCTATAGGCTGGGCCCCTGCAGCTTTGACTTACATTCCTCCATGCTGCACCCCGCCTCTGCTCAATCTGCTCCTGAGGCTCTCAGTAACTGCCTGTATCCACTTCAAAACGCTGTTGCTGCTCTTCATGGCTACAAAGGGAAATCTCCGCGCCCCCCCACCCCCTCCAACCTCTCAGCCGTACTTCAGCCCACACTACGCCAGCTAGTGTGTGTTACTTGGCGCTTCCATCTGTGCTGCTCTGACCCGACTATCGCTTTACCCTGGTCAAGAGTCTTCGCCGCCGTGGCTCCCCCGGTGGTGAAATACACACCTCAAAGGCTGCGACAGCTGCACAGTCACTGCCCTTTCTCTGAGTGCAGACCTATCTCTTAATATGCTTCAGCTTCATCTCCCTTTGCATGTAATGTAGTTTTGCCTTCCATAAGCCCCCACAAGAACTATGCTTTCATCTTTGGTGGGCTTGGGTTCAGATAGCCGCTTCCATTTTCGACTGGCCCTGGATCTGCAAAATATCTGGATGTTCAACTCAAGAGCTAACGAACTGCTTCTCAAATATTTTATCTCTCTTTGTTATTTTTTATTTGCAAAGACATTGAAAACATGCAGTAGATGTCAGCAGTCTTCTTAATTATAGCTGGTGCTAAAGCTAAAAGGACCACCATAATGGACAGTAGCTCACAAACCTCACAGCTTTGTTTTAGGACCTCCATTGCTTGGATGAAGTAGTTTTTTTTGGTTTTTCACCCAACAACAGGTGATCACAGATCTAAAATGAATCTCTGAGTTGCAGTTATTTATAACTTTGCTTACATGCAAAGGATAAAACCTAAACTTAATGAGATTCAATGAAGGATTCAAAAGGATTTGGATTTAATACTTTGATAAAATGCTATCAAACCTCAACCCTAACCTTTACAGTTTCAATGTTACTCAGCTCAGCTCTGCATCACTGGTGTCACATGATTTATGATATGTTACCCAATTTTTCCATTTTCCAACCACTTCCATTTTTTTCCTCGAGTGTCAGCTATATTCCCAAAATACAGAAAGCCACTCACTCCACTGTGCTCATTACAGAGGCTCATCCTGCACTACACAGCCGCTGTGATGGGTAAATGCACTTCCCCAAAAATTGCCGAGCTGAAAGCACACAGCGGGCTGCACATCATGCCTCTTCAATGCAAAATGTTGCTCTCTATCTCGTGTGTTTTATTAATCCAATAACATTCTCCAGCCGAGCCATTTTGGTGGTGGATCCTCTGGACGCGGACGAGAGATGCTGGCCAAAATTGCTTTTTTCAGTTGCCAGGGCAACCCCACCCCCCACCCCTCCACAAAGTCAGGACATGTCACAGAGTGCCAGACACATTGTGGGCTCTTAGTTAATAATTCAGTGATAAATTAACGGTTTTGTGAGGAAAACAGGTGCCAGAATGTCAGAGGGCTTAGGGGAAATAACCAAGAAGAAAAAATGAGAGAGAGAGAGAGAGAGAGAGAGAGAGAGAGAGAGAGAGGTGTGTGGGTGTTTTCCCCCCTCTAGCCTTGTGTGGAGGCACAAAAGCGACCTCCTGAATACAGCCCCTAAATCCAAACTTGGACTCTGCATGGTGAGAAGTTCTTATGTAGGAAGAACGCAGCGTAAAAAAGCAGGGGGGATTGTAAAGGAGTAAAAAGCCAGGGCTCAATAGGTATCTGCGGCATTGTCTCTCCACAGACGTGGGCTGCCCCTGAGGCCTACATTCAGCAAGGTCAAAGGTCAGGACGGCAGGGGGTACATTCTTCACTCCCAGTGGCGTTCAGACTAGTCTGCCTGCCTCCCTACTGCCCCTCCCCCTTAACTCCCTGTTCTTTATTTCTCTCTCCCCATCAACCCCCCCCCCTTTCTTTATGAAAACTCACAAAGAGCAAAGTGTAAACCTATTACACACACACACACACACACACACACACACACACACACACACACACACACACAGACCATGTGTACAATAATGTGGAAACATTTTAAATTGCATCCTTTCCGCTTTTGCCTTTCACTCAGGCTAAACTGACATTTCCCACCACTAAAATAAAAAGACCTTGCCCATCCATAGAGAATAAAATTAAAAAACCAGACACTGATGTGTGATTATCATGTGAGTTGAGGCATCTGTGTGTCATGTGATCCATTTTTGTTGCGCTCACTTATCATGCTTTATTGTCGTAAATAACAATCCATTGGTTTTTCTGGGTACCAGAAATCTTTTTCCATTTTTAGAAACCAGTCCATGAGTTCACTAAACCTTAGACATCTTTGCAATGCCTGTCAAGCTTTTTGTTCTCACGCTGCATGTACATTACATTGACAATGGGATTTACAACTCTCACTTGGTAAACTTTGCATAAAAAAAACAAAACAAACAAAAAAACCCAAAAAAACAGCTTTCTCATTTCTAATTACTGAACGTTCATTTTGCTGGTTGTAAA